>NW_023494784.1:29243484-29843484 GCF_904425465.1 Colossoma macropomum | reverse complement strand
TGTCATCTCCGACTGTAACTCGGAAAAAGCACAAGCTCAGTATGGGGGATAGCGTTTTTATTCCCTCCCCCGTCTGTGTGTTATTCAGTGTTAAGAAAAGCCGGGATATAGAAGGAGAGGCCTGATCATGGGGATTTCGATTCAGTGATCGCGAGGATAAGTTGTGTTTTATGCTGTGTACATACACACAGCAGGGGTGACTATTATATGTCCTTGTGAGCGATCCCGGCGCATTAAAGGCCACTGTGGTCTCTTGTGCTGTTCTAGGATTTGTGCATTGCCTTCCTTTGTCAGATGAGAGTCAGTTTAGCTGTTTAGTTCCATCACCGTCTGGATAAGACAGGGGCATGTGTATTTGATTTGTTTTGCGGCTGGATGGAAGTTGTGCTGATTGGCAGTATGTGGACCGAACCCACTCAGCAGTATCGTATTGTGGTCGATAATTACGTTTAGTGCTGACACTCCGAAGACTTGTGTAGCACACCAGTCACGGTCCATGCCATTATCTCCTTAGGTTAACATATGAGGACGCTCAATATGTTCTCTGACAGCGACGGTTCTGGCCTTTCAGGGGCCCTAAGCAGAATTTTGGGGGCCCCACATCTAACTGATATACTGTAAAATTCCGTGCTAGTGACAAACTAGTAACTAGTAACAAAGTCAGGGTCTGTCTCACAACGCAGTATTTTATATATATATATATATATATATATATATATATATATATATATATATATATATATATATATATAATACTTTACATTTTCTATATATTGAAACGTTCTATATATTTTGCTTTCTTTATATTTATTTTCTACATTTCAACGCCTCATGTTTTACATGATTCACTGTTCATTACCATGCTTTGATGTGCGTGTGTACAAGGATTAGTCAAAGTCTGAATAAGTTGTCTGAGTAACAGATAAAGTTGTTCACCACTGTTTTTAATCGAGTTAACCACTTATGCGTTTGTTATGTGAAGCTGACACTTAATCAGAAAGCCAGTCTAGGTTGAACTGTTTCATTAGACAGACTCCAGATCCTGCAATTCATGTGCAAATGGCATAATGTTACATTAGCACCACAAAAAAAAGCTTTATCTTTTAGCATTTTCTTCTGATCTTCTCTTTTTCTTTTCTATTCTTATGATCTTTTTTGAGGCCTGACTAACCAGTAGCTTTTTCCCCCTCACTTAAGCATCTTAGACATTATGGTACAGTTATAACCCAGAAATTGTTAAGGGGCCCTGTGAGGGCCCTTATGTCACTTATTAGGTAGAGCCAGCACTGTTCTCCGAGAACAAATTCATGTCATGCTGTACGTTTACAGTGAAAGAGCATTCTGCTTTTCAGCTTGCTCTTGCAGCTCTCTTTTGCGCTAGCGTTCGGCTCCTTTTGATACAGCCCTCATTTTCTGCTGAAAGCTGCAAGTTATTTACAATTCTTTGTGAATATTAAGCCTTTATATCTGTCATTTAAATTGACTTTAATAACTTTAATAACTTTGCTAACCATGGACCATCAGTAGGGTAATTGCATCAGAACTTCTTCATGGTGCTGATCTAGGAGCAGGCCTTGGTCTTTTTTTCTGAGGGAGAGTGTCGGCTTGGATGTAATATTAATTAAAGGCTTTAAATGAGAGGTGATTGCATTGAGCACCGGAAATGTTGAATTGCTATTGAATCGCATTTTAATTAAATCTATCTGTGTATGCAATGCACTGCTCACAAGGACAATCAATTGTATCACATGTGTTGGCTGGAGGCATGTGTGAATATGTGCACGTGTGAACGTTCGTGTATGTGTGTCTTTATGTCTGCGTTTTCTTTTTTTTTTGTAGGCCACTATAAATGTGATTTTCATTTATTCAAAGGTGATCCAGAGTTTCATCTGTGATTTTCTTTAAAAATATCCACGTCTTTGGAGCATTCTCTTCATAACTCATCTACAAGTGTGTGTGTCTGTGTGTGTGCGCGTCTGTGTGTGTGTACTTCCACTTTCATGTCCATCCGTATGTTTTCCTACACTTGCATGCTGATGAGATGAGCCCTGTCATAGCTGGCTGCCTCTCTGTGGGTTTGTTTCCCAGACCCTTTAAAGCTCTCACACGACACATCCATAAACAGTTTTGACGGGTTTGAGAGATTTTGTCACAGCAGAGGGAAAAAAGAGAGATGTCCAAAACAAAGACAGAAATTTGGTTGACAGTTACAGTTCAGCTGAATATGTATTGTTCTCAAACAGAGCGAGCAAGGGAGCGGGTATTTGTTTCTCCAGTCTCTCTCTCTCTCTCTTTCTCACTCTCTCTTACTCTTGCTGAATATTTTCTGCCGCTATTTCGGACCCCCCTAAATGGTCCAATCTGGGCGAACCTCAGGCACTATTGTACTTTTAATATGCGAGGCAAATGACTCTCTTTAAAAACGGGCTCTTGAAGGCAACAAGATAGCGCAATAAATATTGTTCCTTTCAAACGCCTTCTGAATGGGAGATTTCCTGTCCCCTCGGTTGCTCCTCAGACCCCCGGGCTTTGAAGGAGGGAAGAGAGATAAAGTCTGGAATGAAATGACTACAACAGACAGCTCTCTCAGGGCCCAATGAATTCCCATAGTATTATTTTTATCTGCCGCTGATTTCTTTTGAAGTTTGATTCAGAGTGCCACGGCCATAAGATGAAGGCGTAACGTAAATGTGCAGCATGAAAAGATGAAAGTTTACAGACTGGTCATTCATCTGAAAGAGAGAGAGGGTGAGGGAAAAAAAGGAGAGAAGGGGCGGGTGGAATTGTTGCTTGCTCTCAGAAATCCTCACTTCTTGGTGCGAGCACGAGCGTGCTGGTGTTCTTCATGTTGTGTCCAAGAGGAGCCCTGATGTATCGCCCCCTTTTTTTATCTGTGTGACTTTTGGACACATTTTGATATCACACTCTTTTCATTAGAATGTGAATGTGAGCATAAAAACATGAATAAGGCATTATTTCAGACTCAATTGGCATTAAAGTGCCTTTTTTCATCCCCTTTTCTCTGTATGAGCGGTCGGGGCCCCCATTGTGCAGGCGCTGGTGTGCATAGCTCTAATGTAGGACTATTCTATATCAGGGGATGAAGCTGTCTGTTCGGGTGATTGACACAAGCCCACATTAAGAGGTGGTTTTGAAAATTAGTCCGTGGAGACCCGGCGGAGGTGTGCGGGAGAAGGAGAGCAGTCTCCGAGAGGAGCCGTGCCTTTTTAACCCCACTCATTGGTATTCCGCGGCGCGAGTGGCGAGCCGCTCTCTAAATGGCTGAGGCATGCGGCTCGTGGAGCCCCTCGACACGCGCACACGCAGACAGAGCCCGTGGAGAGCCGCCAACAATATGCAGCCCAGAATACAGAAATCAAAATGGGCCCAATTAATAATCACATAGTTAGTTCATATTTTATACGCCACACGGAGCCTACGCCGAAACAAAGTTCTTTCAAGCAGAAATTTGGGATCTCTCTCTCTCTCTCTCTCTCTCTCTCTCTCTCTCTCTCTCTCTCTCTCTCTCTTTCTCTTTCTCTCTGTTTCTCTCACTTTCTCACTCTATCTATTTCTCTCTCCTCACATGCTCAGTTCTCACTCACCTTAACATTTTGAACTTTGCTGGTGTTTTTCCGTGCACTCTGCATGGGCGAGATGCGGCAGCGGTAATGATGTGCTTGGACATTCTCTCTGCTTCTCCTTTTGTAACAGGCAGCGAGTTGCGTAAAAATGCATAACAAAACCACTAAGGAATGGCCATGAAATTTCAATGCTTTCCCCCCTTAATTAGAATACAATGCACACATATTTCATATTTTGAAAAACACATCCATGTATTAGCTATAGAATGGGCTCTTCCTCAGCCCTCGATTAAAATAAGAATAAAACATTAAACACTTCAGTGGACGGCATTATTTCACACATAGGCCCTACGCATAATTCTATGCATGTTCTGCATGGCCTTGACCCCGTTACCTCAGCCTCGTCTAAGCATTAAGCTTCACAAAGTGCACAGGCCAGCAATTTTTACATCTTCATTTAATTAATCAAAATAATACAGAGTAAATGCCTTTATGTTTATGAACATAGTTTAATTCACTGGTTGCATTGCAAAAAAAGCCCACGCATTCTCGAATCCCTTGGAATTAAGTGATATTTGATGTATGTCCTTGAAGCAAAGACCAGGTTTCAAAAGGTAACATGTTTCTGTATGTATGTGCATGTGTCCCAATGCGAATATATTTACTTTATTGGTAACCTTCTTTCATCAAAAGTGAAACTGTTAGCTGGTGTGTGTGTGTGTGTTTGTGTGTGTGTGTGTGTGTG
This sequence comes from Colossoma macropomum, assembly GCF_904425465.1. Classification (NCBI taxonomy): domain Eukaryota; kingdom Metazoa; phylum Chordata; class Actinopteri; order Characiformes; family Serrasalmidae; genus Colossoma; species Colossoma macropomum. The sequence continues at coordinate 29,839,155 of NW_023494784.1, read as the reverse complement.
TGTGTGAGAGTGTGTGTGAGAGTGTATGGTACACTCATGTGTGCATATGTGTGTGCGTGTGTGTATGTGTGTGGTCTTTCAGTCCCCTCAAAGTCAGTGATGAGCACTTTACTGATTTTGACATATTCATTTAAAGTTGCTAATCAGATGTAAATATGCAGAGCAGGTTCCCCCCGGGCTTTCTTTGAAATGCAAATAGAACGTGCAAACAAAGGTGCTGCTGGACGGATCTCCTGTTCTGGAGGAATCAGAGACGTGATAATACTCATATCTCATTAGGAACCTGAAAAAAGCCCCCATTAAACAGTTTATTACAGTTTGTTTGTAATTTATTTGAACAATATCTCCTGCTCGTAGATGTTTGGTGAGAAGCATGTGTGATGTGATCAGTCTTTGGGTTCAGAAACACAAATTTCTCAAGATAAAAGGCCGTAACGAGGTGGTTTACAAATTATAAACATGTCTGAGACATTTCACTGGATAAACAAACAATGCTCATAAATGTGGTCTTTATTTGTAAGTTACAATTTTAAATCAATCAAATCTGAAACCTTGCCTATAAACATTGGAGTAGATGTTGGAGTTTGAGTTTATCTATTCATTCTTTCACTTTCAATTCATAACATAAAACAAACAAAAACGCATCATACACGCAAAGCCTCTAAAGGAGGGGTGCCCAACCTCAGTTCTCAAGGCACATGGCTTTACTCAAGTTAACATTTTGCTTGCTATTAACAGACCTTATTGAACTGACTGACTAATGTGCAGTCCCGATTAGTAAGTGTAAAACACTCTGTTTTACTGTGCTGTGATGGGCAATCCTCCTCTGAAATCAGATGTGTGCTACATGTCTGTGATTTTTTGGGGGACTTTGAGGTGGCAGCTGGACAGCTCTCTTATCATAAGTCGAAGCGCAGACACGCTTACCCATGCTGCACATGCCTGCAGTGTGGAGGCCCACCAGAACGGCCAGACGCTGGCTCAGTTGTGACCGCAATCAGGCCGGACCCTGTCCACTCCCCCGTCGCCTGCATGCCAAGGGCTCTCTGAAAGGAAACCCACTTTACTGGCACCGCGCCTCGCCGTTCCGCCATTTCCAATTTCCAGCAGGCAAATTGGGATTCCTGACTGCACTCACAAGTGTCTGAAGCACCATTTTCTGACTCTATGGAGTGGAAAATATGATTCAATTCCTGTTCAACGCCTTTTCATTAACCGACTGCTGAATGTCATCCACAGAAAGTGTGTGCTTGTATCCAAGTAGAACAATAATTGTATATTATTATTCATCCCAATTATACTTTTGAGAATTTTGTTGTATTTTTTTTTCACTCCTCCTTTTGCAGATTTCGAAATTGAAAATGAGCTGTGGAGAGGCTACAGGAGACAGTGTGTAGTGCCTGTGAGCCTTCACTATCCAGCGGCGCTGGTTTTAATGGCTGAAGATGGTAGTTAAAACAGCCGATCCCTCTGGAGAGGGGTTTCAGCCCTCTGTGTGTACAGCCACTTAACCAGACTCAGAGATATTAGCCCTGCCATGACTTAACTGCCAATCCATATCCCACCGCCACTGTACTCCCTATTAAAATTTTACAGGTCAAAAACCTAAAAGGCAGTTAAAGAAATGTTCTTTTTCATTACAAGTGACAAAAAAATGAACAGGGCAGGCCAAGCCGTAATGGCACGGTAATTAGGACCTCTCCACTTGATAAAGTGTGACTGTAAATCAATTTTGTACTAATTAATCAATATTTTAATTATTAGACCTTTTAATGAACATTTTCGTCAAATTCCCTCGGACCTCGTGGCCGCAGTGGCCTGCTATGTCATCATTAGTTCCAACAGTGAGTTTGAGAGAGCCAGTTTAAAGTGCTATCATTAGGAATGTAGTACAGCACCTCCTCCTTTTTATCGCATCACTTTCTATACTTCTCTGCATGCTTTATTATAAGCCACCTTACCCATATTACCATAAGTTACAATAAGTAAAAATTTTGGTCCCATCTACTCCAGAGAAGAAAGGATTTTACTGTAAAATAATGTCATTAATTAACATTACTATTATTTTTTAACATCCTTTTATGTAGCATCCTGTTGTGTATACAGTATATGCATTGTTATGCAAAAGTCAGAGACCAGTGTTCCTTATTTTATTTCCTGATACAAGAAATACAAGTTATTAATTTTTCAGGAGATATTTCTGAGAGTATTAGATAAACGATAATACACTTGCATAAGGAAGGAGACACTCAAAGTTTCCAGAACTGGAGCTCAAAAAATTGTTAAAAGACATAGAGAAAGTGGGACCTTTATTTGATGATGACCATCAGATAAACAGTACAACACTTTCATCTTTGAGAGACAGGAGAAAATTAAGCTCCACTTGCTTCAGATCTGAAAAAATCCACAAGTGTTTCTGTCCATCCTTCCACTGTGAGAACACAATTCAGCACTTCAAGAAGTTGTTACAGAGAAAAGGAAACAGATAAAAAAGAAGAAAATTTGCAAATTAAACAAAGAAGCTGCTGGTGGTCTCAAACAATAGACTGACCACCATCGAGTCCAGGTCTCAACATCACTGAATGTGTTTGGGATTACTTGGATCATGAGAAGCAGAAAATTCAACCAACTTTTAAGACTAAACATTGGAAGTAAAGAAAAATGTCCCTGCAAATTTCTTTGAGAAATTTGAAGAAAATCTTCCAAAAGGAATGGGAATGGTAACTGTGTAGGAGAGCGCAAAAACATGATTTACTTTTAATGTAATATAAGTCAATGTGAAGATATTTTATTCCAAATCAATGTGAAGATATTTTATTCCAAGTCATTTTAGAGCATCGCTATTGGTCCATATGTCATGAAATTTTCACATGATGTAAAGGACAGCCAGTGTTCAAATGATGCTGAAAAATTAAAATCGACAAAAATGAAGAGACATGTTTTTCTTTGGACGGTGACGAAATATGTCCTGCCTTTTTCTTGATGCTGAAAAATGAATAACTTTTACTTAATGACTGTTTTGACTGGAAATTAAATAAATAAAGTGTGGTCTCTGACTTCTGCACACACACACAGAGATGCGGATATGCAACATTTTGGAATTAAACTTTGGAATTAAACTTTTCATATAACCTAAACAAATTTTAACATACACAATATGTAATACATAAAAATACAATGTTGCCTTTCCTCAGAGTACATTTCTGAAAACTAAGAGGCAGCTTTTTTTTTAGTATTTACATACTAACCACATGCGTGTGATGAGACTGTTATAGTAATTACATATTTATGTAATTATGCAAATACATACTTATTAGCAGCCTGTGTAATTATCACTCTGTGAGTTGCACTCGCTGCACTAATATACCACTTGTGCCTGTGAGTGTGTCCACAATATGTACATAAACAGTTACTGTAGAAGCTTGCTGTTACGGATAGACAGTTAAAGTAATGACTTTAATACAATCCAACCTCATCACCATCATTCATTACAATCTATATATATATACATATATACATATATATTATAAGAAATTGTAAGCATTACACACAGCTCTAATAGGTCCCATTTGTTCCTTTTTAATATTTTGCTTTGGCTAAGCGTTTTCGTGTCTGTCTGCTGTCGTAGCCGGAATAAAGCAAAAGTTGACTCGCTGTCAGCATGATGTCTGTCTTAACCATGCAGCCCAGGAGAGGAGGGTGTGTTTAGAAAGTCCTGAGACGGGAGGCAGTGGGGCGTGTTGGGCGAGTGTCGTGCGTGGAAGCGTCTCTGCTTTGCCATACCTGTCGGCTTGAGTTTGTCTGGCTGGCCGGGTGGCCGGGCGTCTGGTGCAGGCAGGCAGCAGACAGCAGGAGTCTGTTTAATGTGCCATAACTGCAGAGCAGACACACGAGCAGAAGACCTGCTCTGCTCCCAACCTGATGGAGGACTGGGAGGGAGAGACCTGACTGACCTGGACAGAGCTTCACATTCAATACATCAGAGATGTTCCAGCAGTGGCAGCTGAAGAAGTCTTTGATGTTTAATATGTGCATGTCCTATATGGATTGTGTAAAACAGTTGAAATGCGTTTTTATTTTACCCTTCATGCTGTGGAATCAGGTTCAACACTGAATTGATTTCAGATTTTGGATGCTTTACTGGCTATGAAGATTAAGTGCACTAGAATTCTTGCTCACTCCACTCACCTGCTTACACGTAAATTAAACTGAACCCTACTGAGGTTTACACATAACACTGTTCTCGTACTGAACATACATCATCACAGCCATGAATGGTGTCTACTGCTCTCATAACAGCTTTTCAGTCAAAGAAGTTAGGAATCCAGAGGGTAAAGATTTAGTATACTGAGCAAGTCCACTTTTTATTTATTTAATTTCCAGTTAAAATGGCCATTAAGCACAAGGTATTCATTTTTCAAGAAAAAAGCAGAAAACATACATTTAACAGAAGATTACATAGAAACCCCCACAACTAAAAATAATGTCCTTTTTTAGCATTTTTGTGTCTAGTCTTTGCCTTTATTACAGCTTTCATACTTTTCAGGAGACCTTGCATTTTTTTTGTTTCCAAGTAATCATATGCACATTCATTAATATTAGGACTGGACTCTGGGGTGGCCAGTCCATTGTTTTGAGATTGTCATCAATTTTTCTTTTTGTTTGTTAGTTTCATTTCATTTCCTTCTTCTTTGTCTATTTCCTTTTCTCAGTACTGGCTTCTTGACAGCTACACATCCTTTCAGACCCATATTATTGAATTGTCTTCTCACAGTGGAAGTGGAGTTTTGCAGATCTGAAGCAAGAGCAGAGCTTGATGAAATGAAGCTTGGTCTCTGACTTTTAAACAGTACTGTACATGAAAATATGTCACCACTGACCACAACAATTACTGATGGTAAATTAAATCAGGGAGCTGAAGCTGCGCTGAAATGTGTACACTTTGGAAGTCTAGTCTAATGAGGAAAGGAGCACCAACACAAGTCTGTCAGTGTAAAACTGCATTACTGCACTACAAGCACACATTCAGATGTAAAGATGTGTTGGCTGTGGCGTTATCTGTACTGCTTCCATGTTTTTTTTGTTTTTTTTTTAAGTTTCATCCTTTCCATAGTAAGTGTTTTAGATCATTAATCAAATGAAATCATTAGTCTTAGTGGAAAAAAATCACAAATTCTCCAGAGGGTGGAGCTTTTTTCATTCTACCTTGATAATCTTATGTGGGTTACATAGTGAAAGTTCTATGAAATGAGAAAAGACAATCTGATGGAGGTTAATTACAATGACTGCACTTCAGCGTGTCTGTATTGTTACTATAGTAACCAACTGATGAGTTAATCACCAATGCAGATGGAGTTGTAGACATTTAGCAGTGAGTGAAATGTTCGCTCTTCAGCCCCACAGATCTTTGCAATAACGGGCATCTGAGATGTTTCAAATGAAGGAGAATAAAAGAGCAGACTTAAAGACTGCGCGCCTTTTAATGAAAAGTGTGAAAGGAAACGGGCCGTTCTGGGCCGATGTAATGATTGTGTAAAGATGGTAAGGATGTACTGCTCCTGGTGTCAGCTTGTCCGCTGCAGTGTGTACACACTGTAGCAATTGTGCTGCTGAATTATTGAGACCACACTAGTGTCTCTCGAGAAGAACAGCCAGTGAAATGGAGCGAGGCCTTAACCCATTTGTGCACTACAAAATAGAAAGCAGAGAAGCTGTGCGGTGTGATTTGGATTTTACAGATAGGTGTGTAGCATGCATGTGTGCATAAAACTGCTCTGTAATGGTTCATTTCTGTTTGGAGACGTTCAAGCAGGTTCATGGCAGGAACAGTGATAGTTCAAGTGCTGATTTGTATGACTAGGCAGCAACACTCGCCATAATGATGTTTACCTGTGGCGTGGGTTTGTTTATGATAGTTTTAAACATATTCTTCAATCTTGTTCCAGCACCTCTTTCTCTAAAAGAACGGATTTTGTTGGTAATATATGCTTATTGGTAATACGTGTTTTCGTTCCCTGTGGCCAATTAGCCTGACAGTCTTCAAATTAATTTCATTGAGCACCTAAATAAACTGGATATATAGACACGCAAGTGTGCAAAAATGATAATCTAATTAGCTAAATTATTGAGTGAAAGTGAGTGAGAAAGTGAGAAAGAAAGAGAGAGAGAGACTACTCACAGACTGAAAATTCACAGAGCTTTAGGGTATATGATTAACCAACTTCTCCATTCTGTGCGGAGTCCCAGGAGGGATTGGAAGTCTTATGCGTGTGTGAGGGGGTGTATTAGGAGGGCCATGAAGTGGAAGAACAAGCAAGGTTAATGAGTGAAAGTAAAAAGAGCAGAACTGACATTTGTTAAAAAAAAAGAGAGCACAAAGCGAGCTTGAGAAAAGCGCTTTTCTCTAGTCCTGTCACATCTGAAATAGATATCGCCCATTCCCTTTGATTCCGTTCCCACATGACAGCTTTAGCCGCCGTCTCCCAACTTTAAGCAACAAAGACTACAGCGAGACGTTTTCACTACACATAGTCTCCACTTTTTGACAGCTGAAGTGCTGTAGATGAAGCTGTATTAATTGTTCTACTTAGATATTGTTGTATAGTTACAAAGAGGAGGTTAGAGAAAAATGTCTGTATTGTAGTGTGTATTTTGGTTCAATATGTTCAATTTATTAATTAATTGCTTCCCGTCCCCCCTGCCCTCCATTTGGGGGGGCCACATTAAAAAAGTTCTGGTATTCCAGTTGGCATGATGACTGTAAACAGTTCCATACATCATATATATTCATTCTAGAGCACCACGTCTCATCAGACCATACTAGTCATTTTTCTAATTTTATTGTCACATCTATTTTTGCTTTGGCAATAGAGGATTAGTTTTTTTTTCTTCTTCTTCTTCCTTTAAGCGTGATTATAGAGCACATCTTAGGGCAGCTTGTGTGTCAAACTGCATCTTAACCACGACTGACAGAACGTGTGCTGTGCAGCTCATCTCCGCCGGAGCAGAACTAAAATCTGGAAGTAATCAGCTAGCGGGCGAACATGAGAAATTCTCCAGAAAACACTTTAGCGCGGCTGGAGCCCACTGCTCCTCAAGATTGGGTTCAGGTATCTAATCCCAGCCGGCAGCTGCCCCCTCCCCCTCCTCTCTCTCTCACTCTCCCTCTCCCTCTCTCTCTCTCTCACTCTCTCTCTCTCTACAGCCATGGGGTGTTGCAGGGCCATAGAGAACACAGTGTCTCGCACCTGCTGGGCGCTATAAATATAAGAAAGAAATAAAAAAAAACCTGCACCAGTGCTGCCATTGTTAGTTTGTGCCTCTTGCTGCTTCTTTGCCGTGTGCTGTATGTTTGGGACACGCTACCTGGGACCCCTGCTATCACCATGCTCGCCATCTAAATGCCTGCGATTGGCTAAGCCAGCACTGTCAGGAAAAAAAGAGCGATGCCGAAGGAGAGAATGACCTGCACCACAACACAAGCTGCCGCCGCTAGCGTCGGGCTATTATCAGGCAAAAGAGAGCATATGGCTGCCTGCTAAAAACATAGCTGTTCCAGCAATATTCCTGAGGGATTTTTGATCTTTGGCTGCTAAAACAGAATTAAAACAGAATGCATCATAATATTTCTAGCATTTCACATTTGTGAGCACCAAAGAAGTTCAATCAATGTGGAATAAGCTCAGTAAGAAATAAAAGCTTTATCTGAATGTAGATCAAGTGATATGGACAAGACCATATGCTACAATAAAAGCCCAGTTGAGTCTCAAGTAGTGGTTTGGGTTAATATTAGAGTTAGGTTTGAGGTTTAAGGTTAACCTTTACAGGTCTTGTGTTGTTACTGTTATTTTGCGATACTATTCAATGTAATTACACACTTGCTTTGTAATTACGTGATTACTACTGTGTTAATAGATTCTATATACATTCTGTATCAACTGTACTTTTCTAAAACTTCTTCTGTTTGTTTTATTGTCAACAAATTACAAAGATGTAAAGGGTGTTTTTTTCTACAAAAAATAGCACAAGACAAAAACTTTATCAACTCCAAATCATAATAAAGGTATCCCCTTGCACATAAATACACAAATGTGGCATTAGTAGAAAGTTTAGGATCCACAAATTCAACAGAATTTCAGTAAGCAATGAGTGAGAAATCATACATATCAAATTGCAACAATTGTTACTGCCTGTAAAAATGCAGCTTCTAAGGGTAAATTGAAGAGATCTTGCTTGGAGAATACTGACAAAAATTATGCCTATCTAAGTCATTATCCCAGTGCCCTTCCACTGAAGAGCTTTCTTATATTATCCACACCTTGATGTACATGTTATTCTAGAAAATATTTGGTTTGATTTTAGTGGAATGTCTCTCATTCATCTTATAATCACGTTCATATATCTGAGTGCACTTATAGTGATCTCCCTCAGTGTTGTAGTCAGTCGGCTTCACAGATTTCATAGGAACTGATTGATGATTTTATTCCTCTCATTTGCTCTGCTAACAGAGACATCATTAAATTGACTGAGACAAGTACGACACTCCGTATTCCTTAAGGCAATAGTGACTGCAAACTGTCACCTCTGCTAAACTGTCTTGTACATCCTCCTAAAGTGCTTTCAGAGAGGGAGCGAAAGAGAGACAGAGACAGAGTGAGAGAGAGAGAAAGGGGAAAGCAAGTTGATATTTCCTCCTTTCACACTTGGGCTTGTTCTTCACAGATGATCTCCTCTGGATTTCCAATTTGTGGTGTGTGTGTGTGTGTGTGTGTGTGTTAACTGAAATGTTAACTGAAAAGGTAAGGCACTGAGTTTCACAGTATTTTTAAGTAAACTCAGCTCTTTTAACAATGTCACTTCCTGTATTAACTGAAATCTCATGAAATTCTCAGTTTGCTTTCAGTGTACTTTACCTATGAATGTAAGCTGACTGTACTCAGGAATCTCTGCTATATTGAGTCATTTCCAAAGGGTTTTGTGTTTTCAATTTTAACCCTTAAAACCTGAAGCACTTTGCTGGCAGTTTGCATGACTATCTTTAGGCCTCATAGCTCAAGAAAGGTATGTTCAGTTATAGACATGAAATATATATCCCAATAGTCAGCAGGCCTTATTTTCTTTAACTACACTGTTTTACATTGAGGTTAGGCAAAGCGTCAGCAAGAAATCTGACTCATAAAATGACCCCAAATTCACTCTTTACCCTGAAATATATCTCTGTTTTTAGGCTTCATACCATAGGAAGGGTTTATCTTACATGATACATATATATCAAAACAGCAGGATCTACCCTCTGACTATTGCGGGTTCATCAAGGTGTGGCAATCAGTGAGTAATTCTGTTTGGAAGAAATAACAGAATCTACTCTTTATCCTGTATTGTATCTCTATATTTAATATCATAAACTGTGTGTGTTTTGTTAGGTCCCTTTTCTCTTCTCTCTTAAAAACACATACTTAAAAAAACACATCTTGTCACTTAACATTTATTTCAGTTAACATTTATTTCCAATATTCCAAAAATTTTGTTTCACTTTGTTGATCGAGAGAGAGATGGATATACACCTGAAACACGTGCAGAGCATATGCTGTCAGCACGTGGTGTTTGTTTTTGTTTCAGAAGGGGAAGGGACGGGATCAGGATACAGAGCTGCTGCTAAAGAGAGCTGTGGACTCTGACCTACTTCTACTGCAGTATAGTTTCAGTGCATTAATATTTAATAGTTCATAATTATATTGACAAATTCTAAACAATAAAACATCAACCAATAATAGATAATATTCAGCTTTATCTTTTAGCCTCAATCGACTGTAATTGATAGTAAATATTTCTGTCAATCGGAATAATCATTTCAAAAGTACTTATATTAGTTTTGAGGAAAACATTCCAAGGCCTGGCTTGCTGGCTATCAGTGATTTAGCACATAGCATGGATCCAAGAGCAGATAAAATCAATAATATCACCGCCTTTATGCTAATCATTTATTTTTACTCAGTAATAAGGCACAGAAAAAAACACCATCAAAATTATTGTGTATTTGCCACATCTGAGTACCTTGTGGTTTCCTGAATAACAACATAGGTATGTGGGCCTGTCTCATATAAATACTTTGTAATTGTAATTGACCAAAATTTGATTGTAAAATACTTCATTAACACTGACTAAGTAGTCGTGTGCTAGGATGCTGTAAATAACCTTTTTAGATGTGATTAGAAAGATGAGTGGAAACGTACATGATCCTAAAATAAATGAGAAAATGGCGTATCGTTGGGAGTTAAGTCATAAAATTATTATCTAGAATTATTCGATTTTAAAAGTGGAGATGCAGCATCTTGTACTGTATGCATATGTATTCACCACAATAAAAACATAACAATAATAATGCAATTTGACTGAATTTACTTCATGTACCTGGCAGGACAGGTAGCTTAGTAAGAGGAAATTTGATTGGCTTCTTGTATAGTGTTGTTTTTTTGGTTTTTTTTAATTTTTTTTTTTAATATCGAGTAAAATATCTAAAAATTGCTGCTCATGCTCATACAGACCCTACTCTTGTGGGAAGGCTTTATACTAGATGTTGGAACATTGCTCTGAGGATCTGATGGCATTCAGGCACAGGAGCATTAGTGAGGTCAGCTACTGATGCTGGATGATTGCTTCTGGATCACAAATGCTCATCCCAAAGGGATTTCATGGAGCTCAGTCACTCCAGAGAAAAAGATAAAGCCTTTAACCCCTCTTCTTATGTTTTGCTCCATTCTTTCTTACTTGCAAAAAAAAGAGAAGATATTTTATCATGATTTAGATTTTAATTACATTTCAGTAGGATAGCACAAATGTTTACAGAGAACCACAGAAGTGCTCATTGATTTGATCTCACTGTAACATGGTTAGGCTTGAGTCACTGATTGGTTAAAACAGTCAAGCGTTAATGCCAAGATATCAGCCTCCAGTCATTTCCTTCATGTGCTGCAGGTAGCTGTTAGGGCCCATAAGAATAAGTTGCAGAAATGCCCCGTTTTGAATTTTGTGATGTCATGAAAATGAACACATTTTCATATATTACCTGCCTATTTAACCTACAACAGTTCAAGCCTGCCAAATAATGCTGAGGTGTGTTTCAGCCAAGAAAGTTTTATTACACACTTCCGTAACAAAAGAATAGCTCAGCAAGTTTGCACTGAAGTCCTTGTAGTTACAGAATAATAAGCCTTTGGCAGATTTGGTGCATAAAAACACTCAAACATCATAAGTGGATCTCGGGAGAAAAAAGAAAATACCAGAAAAAAAGTAGGTTGTGGGCCGTTTAAGAGAAACTAGATAAAAGAAAAAAAATCTAAATAATGTTTAGCACAGAAAGCCACACAGTTAAGAATGAGTTCAGTTGTGATTACTTAAAAATGATCTGTGACTACATTAATTTTTTCATTATTATGTGTGAACAGAATGTCATGAGTGATGCGGTGACTGTTGTGTGTTAGAGACAGCGGTCAGTGTGTGATGTGTGCAGCGTGTGGCGTGACACTGCAGCTCGGTGTGTCTGTGCTGTGCTCGAGTGTCAGTCTCTCTGAGTAAAAGCGGATTACTGTCAGTTTCAGGGAGGCTCTGAGGAGCGTGCAGAGATCAGCACAGAGACACAAGCATTCTTCAACCGCCACTGCAGCCTCTGATGACTGAGAGAGGCAGACAGAGAGAGAGAGAGAGAGAGGCCTGTCTTCTCTCTCACATACACACTCACACACTTGTTTGAATGGCCAGTGTCATTAACACACACACAGACTCAGAGCCATTAAATGCCATCAGACAGAGTGTTAAGTGAGTGTGTGCTAATCACATGCGGCTGGCATGCAGCACTGCTAGTGCAGTGCAGTGTTACTGCCAAGCCCTCCCTTCTTCATCTCTTTCTTTCTTCCTCTCTCTTTCTCTTGCTTGCTCTCCCTCTTTCTCTCTATCTCTGTCACCCTCTCCCTTCATCTTTTCATCTCTCTCCTTCTGTATCTTTCTCTTGCTCACTCACTCTCTTCACTCTCTCCCTTTTTCTGTCTCTTTCTTTCTCTGTCTTCCCATTCTCTTCTCCCTCTCTCTTTCTCTCTCTCCCTCTTTCTCCCCATCTCTGTCACACTCTCCATCCATCTTTTCATCTCTTTCTTCTACTTTATTTTTCTCTTGCTCACTCTCTTTCTTCCTCTCCTTATCTCTTCTTGCTCACTCACTCTGTCCCTCCCTGTCTCTCTCTTTCTCTGTCTGTTCCCATTCTCTTATCCCTTTCTCTTTCTTTCTGCCTCTCTCTCACTCTCTCACTCTCTCTCTCTCTCCTCCCCGTCAGCCCTGATTTTCCCAAGAGACGCCCTGCTGAGAAAACGACAGGGCAGCAAAAATGTACAAAACCAGCTCTCTGGCTCAAGCCTCACTGACTCACTCTCTCTCTCTCTCTCTCTCTCTCTCTCTCTCTCTCTCCCCTCAGATCAACAGGAACAGATCAGAATTCTACACCATATGGAATCTAAACAATGATAATTTGTTGATTGCATCCATGATTCTTTAATAGCCCAGACTTATTCCCGCTAATTATAACCACTGAAAACTGCATATAGATATTTTCCCTTCTTTTAGTCCCCTATTTAAGTCATTATATGTGTGTTTGTGTGAGACATGACAATGATCACATTTAATGAATGATCACTGACTATTAATTAAAATAGTCCCTGAAATGGCACAATCTGCATACAGCAGGTTAGTAGAGAAACTAAAATTCAAAGATAAAATTTCTATGAAACATTTCTCACCTTCATTGACAATTCACAATTTGTTGCCTTGAATTAAATATAACACGCCAAGGCTGCTATTCAGATGATCCCAAGTGTTAATTTGCTGTATTAATATCCAGACACATTCACGCGTTCATGTTTCTTTTTGTGGACTGGCAGTGTAACGGAAGTTTCTGGAAGCGGGCCAGGCCCCATTCATTGTCCAAATCAAATTGCATTGTTCTGCATTGTTAGCGGAAGATGTCTGCTTTTCTGTTTACTATGTCTAATTACAGTGTGCATGAACACGACTGTGAATGCAGACAACACAGGTTGTTGCAGACAAAGGCGGATGATATATAGGTTAGTATGTTTGTCACTTAAAAAAATGTACTGAGTAGAAACGCACTGTTCCATTAACCAGTAGCAAAAGATCACAAAAAAACCTTTCAGGTGGACAATTTTTTAAGCACTAAAACATGAACGCAGGAGACTTTTAACATGGGATATTAGTCTATGGAGTACATCACAAGTGAGGATTGGCTTTCAAAGCTCAGTCTTGCTGTCAACAAGACTAGAGGTGAATCACGCCAATAAATATGTATAAGAGTTGGGAATCCAGCTCTCCACGAGGTCATCCGGGCACTTGTTTCTCTATAGTCTTCTTGACAGCTTACTACATATGGCAAGGCTATTTATAACGGACCTGCAGCCACCTGCAAACAGAAACAGCTGTATTAGGATGAGTGCTAATAGTTAATTTGCCGCAAAATGTGCAGCACCACAGACTTACACTTGCCAGAATTTCACTGTTTAATCTTCAGAACTTCACATTGCATCAATATAGCATTGGATAAGCTGTAAGATAAATAACTTTGAAGGGGAGTTTCACCAATTTTTCAAACTTTCTGCATAATTTAGTCATTAGGAGGTAAACAAAGTAATTCAGAGTGGCTTGTTGTAAAAAAAAGGTGTTTTTTAAAGAAAATTCAGATTTCTTTTCAGCGGCGGTGATAGGAACTAGGGGTTATGATGCCTACAACATAAATATAGCCATTTTATTTGCAATCCAAAATGACCAGTTAACCTATATGTGTCATTAATAGCTTTAAAAAATTATGTTAAAACAACTATAAAACACTCTCTGAGGCATCAGACATGTAATAGCTTTCTGTTAGGTGGCTTTTAGGAGCATTAAACACTTCAGACATCGGTTCCCATCACCACTGCTTTGAACTCTGTTTTACATCAAACCAGTCTGAATAACTTTACATCTTAACAATTTCATTATGCAAAAATGTTGAAAAATCATTTGAAGTCAACATTCATCATAAATTAATAAACAGATTGATTTTTCTTCTGTGCTGTGATGTATTTCAAAGTGAAACACAGTATCAGGAGGGTCTCTGAGCTAGGTGAGCATTTTCTCTCCATGATAGGTGATGATATTGATTAATATTTTTCAGAACTCAGAAGTTGCTTATGAGGTGGACAAAAGTCAGTGTGAATGATATATGATGAATTAAGTTTAAGATGACCAGGAACTAACAAGCTCAAAAGGTCAGTGTTGATTCCAGGTTGACTTTAGGGCCTAATCTCTTTATTCATACATGTAGTGTATTAGTTCTGGCCTTTTCACTTTATTATAGTGTTTGTCTTATGCTAAAACTACCAAAAAGGATTAGTGAGTCCTTCATTGGAGTCTATCACAAATATGGACTTAGGTGTTAGATACAGCCATTTCTAATTTATTCAAAGCTTCCACAACCAATTCATACCATGGTAGTTCTAAATGAGAGAAGCAGGTAGATTTAACAACACAGAACATTGCTGGACATGACTAAGCTCGGGCTAATGCTTTGTCTTGGCACACTGTTGGCTAGAAGCATCTGGTCAGCCTGTCTTAGTCCCTATAATTCTCCAGGTTCTGAATAACATCTGAGAGAGCACATCTCTGCCTCTGAAAGTTTGAAATGGATGGAAGGAAAGAAGCAGAGTGGCACTAGGGTGTAGTGTTTTGAAAGCTAGAATTAATGTGGCACCTTGTAAACACATTAAAATGACAGAAAATAGGAGCACTTCAGAGAGAAATGTGTTTGTACAAACTATACAAAGACAGCTATGCCTTTCCTTTTAGAGCAAGACTTCATAAAATGCAACAAGACTAATTCATTCTCTGCAGATGCCAATCTGCTGTAGCTGTCTAATTGATGTTGAAGTTTACCAGTGCACTAGATAAAAATAGTGCTGGCATGAGTAATCAAAACTTAAAATATTTGTGAGATGCAAAAAAACAACAGATCTAATTCTGACTTTCTCAGAAAATGTCTCTTCAACAGCTGCCAGATTGAATAATGCTTGTTGCTTCTGTTTGATTCAGCATTAACAAAGAGTGACAGAGGACACAGACATTGCCTGCTTTGGGGGAAAATAAAGGTTGGTGTATATGCAGAGCTGTTTCACATGTTTGCTAGCGATGACTCTGATGATATATATTTTCTGTGGGCTGTTATGTGCTGCCTACAGTTCAGGGTTTCAGGCATGTCATTTTCTTCAGCGTCGCTCTTAGTGTCGCCATTTATAAACGTGTACGCGCTATTGAACCGCCCCTCGAAAGCTGAAGTGTCCTCGTACCACTGACATCAAGGTCCAGCGCGCCCGTCCTCTCCTCACACCCCCCCACCACCCCCTTCTCATTATGACAGGCAATCATACCTGCAATTGTTTTCCATCTCCACAATCCACATCTTCCTTTCTTCTTACCATTCTCTCTCTATGGCAGACAGGAAGTGATCATGGGGGTAGAGAATTTAGATAAAGATGAAATCCCTCCTAGCCCTATATGGATCCTTCAGACCTTTTGAAACAAGGTGAAACGTCCAGTGGCCATGCCACGAGACATTTATTATAAGCAGCTCTGGGAAAGCATTAAAAGTGTTCGATTTGAAGTTGTGACAGTTCAAGGGAACAGAGGACTGTTAACATATTCAAAATGGGCCATGGCAAGGTCGGTTCTCCAATCGTTCTCCTTGCCCGTACTGCCATGTGGGGAGGCGGGCAGGCTGGGGTGCATTTCATTTGGATTCTCCATCCTCCTGACCAAGACGCAGTGGCTGCAGTCACCTCCGCCCAAGAAAGTGACATCATAACCAACTAAGCGCAAATAAATCTACATCGGCCACCCCATGTCCACGTCAAAGCTTGCTGATTTACCCCTTTTTTTCTTTTGCAGTCTCTTTCTGTCTTGTTCCCTCTCCATCTTTCTCTCTCTCTCCCTCTCTCACTCTCTAAGTGTGGAGTTGATTTCAACCTGTAATGCGTATGGTGCTCTATATATTGAAAGCTAATATTGGCTTTGGCTGCTGCTGATTGACCTGCATTCTGGAATGGTCCCTCTCTGGGCAGTCCCACCTGGGGCAGGCTGCTGTCAGGGTGGATGGTGGCCACGCTGGATTGATGACAGCCATTCACTGATGAAGCTGTATTCATCATTCCTGTCCAGTGCTGCACTGGCCAGATGGACCATGACCATCCATCCACTGTCAGGGACACATCTGTTCCTGCTGTTGCTTAGAGTACTAACAAGTCGCTCACTCCCCCCAAAGCCAGCCGGTGTCAGCCACAGAGAGAGAGAGAGAGAATCAGAGAGGGAGAGAGAGAGTGGGGGACTCTAAGGAGCTGAGGCTGAGTCTGTTTAACATGGTGCTAGCACTCTTATAATAAGCAATCACTCAGCTAGGAGTAATATGAAGCTCAGCAAGCAAATAAATGTCACTCTTCTGGCTAGGTTTGAAAGAAGGATTTTGAAGCAGCAAATGAAAGCAACGTAGCATAGACTAAGCTAATTATGCCACAACCCACTTTCAACAGAGTGGCGATTAGCAGACCAGCAGCAACAGTATGTCAAGTGGAGTCACCAGTGCCCAGTGTTAACATCAAATCTAGCTAACAAATGCTTTGCCCCCAAGCACTAAAAAAGGCAAAGTGCTAGTAAGACTTACACACAATAAGCAAACTGACATTTTTATAGGATAAAACACAGTGCTGACATTTCAGCATTCCTGGATAGTTATGTTACAAAAGCAAGCTGTATATTTGTTTTGCTTAGCTGTACATTTAAAGACTAGTAAAAGGCTGCATTTATGACTGTGGCACTACTTTCCTGTAGAATTCAGTGACAGTGAAGAATAAGCCCCTGGACCCCTGTTAAGGAAGACATTGTTGTGATGATATTCTGCAGTTGTTTGAATGTCTTGATTGTGGTATTCATTAAAAGGCCCTACATATTCTTATATAGAAATATAAGATCTACTTATAAAATGTATGTGGTAAACAGCCATAATTTATTTGTACATGTCCATTTTCCAGCCTTTCTTTATCCTTAAGAATTTTTTTATCCTTAAGAATGAAACAGACTGTTTCTGTGTTCTGTGTTGTACCTTGTTCAAAAAGCACTCAGGACTGAAACATTCTTTTTAAGTTCAGCATGAATGAATGAGGTAAACTGCTGTAAGCTGAATAGGTGTATATATTTAATCTATGTATCTATCTATCTATCTATCTATCTATATATATGTTTTTGCAGTTCAGTATGCAGATATGGACTGTATGGACTGGGCAATGAATATTACATTTAGAAAGTTTAACAATGTTTACATGAAACTATTACTTACAATGTCAAGTAAGTAAGAAAGATTTCATCAATTTTCATATGTGAGCCCTTTAATTTCTTTTAAAATCTGTCTAGAAAATACTCTTTAAATTAAAATCTTAAAATATTAAAATTTCTTTTCCTTTTTCTTACTCGTACTGAGATGACTTGTAAACAGGAACTAAAATGATCAAGAACAATCTTTTTTTTTTTCATTGTTATTAGTGGGTCTCATTGCAAGATGGCTGTATTTTCTGTGAAATCACAGTATGACAAAAAAATGAATAACGAAAAAAAAAAGAAAGATTTTTTTGCTCATGTAGCATGAAGACAACTGTGCAAAGTGCTGCTGATCCTGATTCTTCCTAGGCCAGTACTGTATAATGTCTTTAGCTGGCTGAGGGGACATGCTATTATTGCACTGAATTTGACCTTTTACATCATGTATTTGCATTCACATTTTTGGTTGGATTGCACTAAAAAATTTTTAGAATTTAATGGTCAGGGCATTTTTCTAAGCTTCCTGTGTTTGTGTAATAAGGTACATTAATCATAGTTTTGCTTCTTGTTCTGTTGTGATGCTTCATCAGTATTCATGTGTTCTGAGTTATTTCTGCATCCCTGCAATTTATATTGTTTCATTATAGTATTGTTACAATATAGATTGCATTGATGTAAACAGTTTTTAACTCTTACAAAGTTGGGTTAGTTGTCGACTATTTCTTATAGACCTTCCTGTTGGGATAGGATGAGTCATTTTGTGGGCAGATGGGGTAATATAATTTTACCACTGGATGTCTGTAATTTTTGTGACAGATTCAACTGGGATAAAACATCAATATGGTCAGCTGCTTACAAGCAGGAAACGTGTCCAAACATTTGGTTTGATCTTAATTTCATGTACCATAACCATTTTCCTAGCTGCCTTAAGTTAATGCAACGTGTCATTATTATTGCATTAGCTTGGGAATTAACAGCCAACGGTCAACATCACCACAAAAAATCGACCTTTTTTCTCTGCCATTTTGCATGTTTTAATATTCAGAGTCATACACTTGAGGTAGTTGCTACTTTTACATCATATTTTGTAAACATGAGGGAAGAACCAGTCACTCAGAAACAGTTCTGCCCTTTGTGGCCAAACAAAGCAACAAAAATACCTGATTTCTGATGCATTAAAATAGTAATGTACTGTTCCACAAAGTAAGAAAGAGAACATTAGGTAGGTAGATCATACCAAAAACAATCACTGGTGGGATTAAAAATGTATGATGGGGATCTTCCTGAACTGAGAAACAAATAAAGCTGAATGCTGAAAGCTAAGGTAGTAAGCTGAAATGGTCACAGTGGAGGAGGAACAGTGGGAAGTGAAATGTGAGTAAACTACGGGGATGAGTGATGGAACACACAGACATCACAGAGCAGAGTGAGATCGTCTATAGAATGTTGTACTGAAGAGCTTTTGGGTTGAAGAGTAGTGGAGCTTCACTTTAAGTCCCCCCCACCACTCCCCCAAAACCCCCCTGCTCAATTCTCTTGTGTTTTGTGGTGTCCGCCTTTGGAATCATCGGCTCACAATGGGGAGTTTTGGCGAAGAGTCCTTTCTTTAAGTCTGACAAGGACACACAGATCAGTGCTGAGAGAGAGAGAGAGCAATAGAGAGAGAAAGAGAGAGAGAGGAAGGCGTTTTCTTTTCCTTCTTGGCTGACAGACAGGCACCACACAAAGAGACAGCAGCAGAGTCCTCCTCTAATCTCTCTGTCAATCTCATCTCTCCTTTCTCTCTGTCTCTCTTTTCCTGACTCTCACTGTTTCTCGCTCTGATAGATGTTCTGTGCTTATTCACACAGTGCTATCATTGGCATTAACATACTGACATACAGTAGCAGAACTGTAAACACGGTCTGATTGGCTTACATCTACAGACTCTTGACAGACGATGACAGCGAGAAGAACACAGAGGGCTTTATTATTTCTCTCTTTCATTTTAGGTAACACATTGAGAAAAGGTGCAGTTCACAGACTAGCATGTAGGGATTTAATTGGGCCTGAAATTTTGGTCTAAACTCAAATACAGCCCAAAAACTTTCTTTGTGTACCCAAACCGTCCCCACCCACAGCACCAGTTTTGAGCCCAAACCTGATCCAAGACAAAAATTTAGTCTAAATCTAACCTGACCCAAACCACATCATCAGACTTTGAGTCTGAAACTGATATAGCAAGTTAGCTTTCACCTGTTCTATCCCAGAGCTCTTCATTACATAGAACGTTACATATAACGTATTAAACACATAAATTATATTTTTGGCCAAACAAATTAATTAATAACATCTTTTTTGCTGCACTCAACTGTACTGTCCTAAATTGATTCTCTGTTTTATTTCACATTTATCCATTCTATCTCAAGCATGGACCTCATGGGCCTTGGTGCTAAATTCTGTGAACAATATGAGTGGGAAATTATATTTTAAGCCAATGTAAGCACTAGCTTGCTATTGAGGAACATGCTGCATGAAGATTTCATAGCATTATTAGCATAGCATTTATAGCATAGCAATATTTAGCCTGCTAATATGTATGTTTACTTGTAGCACATGGTACTTAAAAAGGATTGAAAAGATTGAATGTACGTGATGTCTTAGAACTTCAGCCACACAAGAGCAGCCTACACAAGAATCTTGTATGAATTAGCTAAGGCATGTGCAATTAGAAAACATGCGTGACATACTTGTAGTGGATATACTTGACAAAGAGCTCTCTGAGAAACTACAATTAACCTCAGACTTGATGCTGGAGTGAGCTATTGAGATCATTTGTCTGTCAAAAACAAGCAAGGAGATACTACTACCACACAGCTAATCGAAGTGACAACACAAGCAAGAACAAAACTGGTCACGAAAGACCAGAAGCGGTTAGTACACTTAATCAACAAAGGCACTGCTTAATAAAAAATAAAAATGAATCAATTTGAATCAGGCAGATTGAAATTGCTGCATGCTACATTTAGTGACTGTGATTTTTTTTTGTTTAAAGTCAGTCATACTGTGTCTTAAACCACATCACCACATCTGTGGCCGTAACCAGCGCTTGGATTTGTGATTGATGCCCAGAGTACTCTGATTTGATTAATGTAAACACGGCTTCCAGAATCCTTTTTTATATATTAAAATTGCCTTATATGCATATTTTCTGAAGTCACAGATATGTATGTCTGCACTGAAAAATGTGCAACAATAACCTTTGTTTTCAAAGCTACTCTTCCTTTTGCTTCTAAATTTTCCTCTGTGCTACTTAACTTTTTAGTCTGTTGGCTTAAGTACAGATGCTACTAGGTGATTCATATATTTTGTCCCTTCCACATTGCTTAATTCCCAAACTTGACTACCAGCTGCCACTGTGACACTGTGTCAGGCCAGGACATATGACAGACGACCAGAGGACAAATGGGGGAAGAAATGCTAACTTGCCGTTAGATATAAAGAAAGTGAAGTGTGCTAAAAAAAAAGGCCACATGCAGATGCTGAAAAAGTGATCACTTTGCAAAAGGTATGAGGGACTGGCAGAGTTTACAAGTTAGCTGATCTAGAGAGTACGCACAGAGTGGTGTTCATTTTCTTTTAGAAGTCAAAACTTAAGAAGTCACAGACTAAAATTCAGCCTAGCGTGTCAACTTGAAAGTGAATGGAAGCTTACTTACCTTACACATACACACAGGGTGGACAGAAGTATGACCTCAGAGTAAGCATTGCAGAACTTTGAAGCATCCACCTTAGCTTTAGAGCACAGCAGCCTGATTTGAAAGCCCTGGTGGTAAGCTGAATAACCTGGGTCAGTTCACAGCCACAGCATGACACAAGGGACACAGTTCACATTCAGTGTCTTCATAATCAGTACTCCAGCGAGTAGTCTACCAGGCCACATTGTGGCTGTTACCATGGGACTATTGAAAAAATTCAAGAGAACCAGAGCACATACATTGCAGGAGCAGGAAGAAGCAGTTCCATACAGTATGTCAACAGCTAGATGAGTATCAGTACCACATCTTCTGAAGGTCATA
Organism: Colossoma macropomum; assembly: GCF_904425465.1. Classification (NCBI taxonomy): domain Eukaryota; kingdom Metazoa; phylum Chordata; class Actinopteri; order Characiformes; family Serrasalmidae; genus Colossoma; species Colossoma macropomum. The sequence continues at coordinate 29,817,700 of NW_023494784.1, read as the reverse complement.
CATGGACTGTGTTATAGGTGTCGATTTATCAAGGAGATTAAAGAGCAAACTGAATGGTGTGCTTTTGTGGCTCCAGGACCAAAGAATGTAGGCAGGATGTTCGTGTTGATTGGTAGCATCCAAACAAAGCAGTGAAAAGACAGAAATGTGTGTTGCCTTCAGTAGACGATATTCTGCTCAGGTTTGCTCATGCGTGTGCGTTTTCACTACTGGTTTGGCCAATGCCACTTGAGAAAGAGAATGTAAAACAACACTTGTCACACGAAATGGAAGATATGACTTTCATAGATTGCCATTTTGATTTGACTGCGTAACTCAGATGTATCAGAGAAATGTTTGAGCTGTTCACCGCCCTCGAGAGCATTGAGGGCAACATGGCTGACATCTTGTCCTTCAGCCAGCAAAGAAGTATAAGAAGCAACTATACAAGGCTTTGCAAATCTCGCTTTGGTGTTGAGTGAATCTGAGGAAATTAAACTATTTACGGCACTGCATTGAAAATAAAGGCACTCATTCAGATCCAGTCAAGGAAAGACAAACTGAGCTAAAGACACCTACAGACCTCCATGAAGGTACATTTCTAACCTGCTAGAAGTATCAAAACCACTCAGTGGCCTGGTAAAAAGCAAAACTGTCTGAATATGGACTGCTGCAAATACAGAAGGTAAAACTCTTGATCTCTCAAACATAGGCACTTGCATTGTATGATATAATGGCTTTGGGACCGTGTTAATAAAGCAGCATAAAAAACACTTAGAACCTGTGGCATTCTTCACAAATGCTTATGAAGGTAGAAAGGAGTGTAGAGAAAGAACTGTCTGAGCTCATGAAAAGTTTCACAGCTACTCCTTCACTATTCATGACCTCTGGTACCACCACACAGTGCAATGATCTGGAGGTTTCTGCAGCTGACACATTAGAGAACTTAGTGAATTTAAAGAATTGAAAGACTCTATTTATTTGATATGTTCCCTAAAATAATTAGAAGTATTCTCCTGAAGAAACAAGCTCACTACCTCAAAAATCCTGGTATTGTATAGAAAAAGGGTTCTTTAAACGCAGGGGTTCCCAAACTTTTAGAGTCTCGCACCCCCTCAGATCTTTATACACACATACATGTAGATTTTGCCATGATGCATATGTGAGACATTTTGACATACAATCCACCTTAATATATAATGCATTTATATGTTTATCATACTGTGGCATTCGCCACGGGCCACGCTGCCGTGGGGAGCTTAGGGGGTATGGCCACACTCCTGGTAGAAGAAGGACATTCGTTGTAGCTGTTGTTATTGTTGTTGTGTGTGTTAATGTGCTGCATTTGGGTTGTTAAATTGTATCAATAGAGGGTGTGTTTTGTGTGTGAGTTTGTTCACCCTCCACATGTGTTGGGTCCTTCCGCGTTACCCCATCACTGGCTTCATATTGGGATTGTGCAGGGTTGGGCATTTCTACTCTTGGGTCTAAGACTTGCTATTGAAGTGCAGTTGATAATAAAAGAGCATTTGCCTGTAAGCACAACGTTTTCTGTGTCCTCTTCTGTGCTGACACTACAACATGATGACACAATAAACCAGTTGTACACTCTCAAAAAGAAAATAAAGGTACTAAACTGTCACTGGGGAGACCCTCAAGTATACATCATTTAAGGTACACAATTGAACCTCAAGACCATTACTGTACCTTTGAGGGTTATATACATTGTTTGTACTTTGGTGAACAAAAGTATGCTTATACAGTAACTTTTTTTCTGACATTGTTTAACAGACATTTTTGTTAATGGTCATCTTAAAATGAATAATACTTAATAAATAATTAACGTTAAGGATGGTTCTATACCACTGTGGTGTAGGTGTGGGTCACTCTGGAGTTCTGGTAATAGCTCAGGGTGGCAGAGGATTGAACTTTCATCATTTGTAATCATAAAGGCTGAAGCATCAATATGAGGGCACATGTGTGAGAAAAGGTCTGCGGTTGTAAAATGTTTAAATGTACGAGTAACAAGTTCACTAACCGGGGCCACAGATTGCGTATATCACAGTAGCTAACATCCTCCACTCAGAATTTAACAAATCTACAAACACGTGCACTGTAAAAAAAAAAATCTGTAAAATTGCAGAAAATGTACTGGCAGTTTATTACCCAGATTTCTTTTCTGTTATTTTACAGAATTTTTCTTCATCAATTAAATAGATTTTTTTTCTCCTGTTATTTTGCAGTCTTATGTCATCACTTAAACAGAATTTTCCATAAATTAATGTTTTAATTTTTTTTATAGAATGTTTTCTGTTGTTTTACAGTTTACCAATTAATTGATGAAGTGCTTTTTTGTAAAATTACAGTACCTTCCTATTAATTTAGACTAATTCCCAGTTTATTAACAGCATCAATCTTGTTTTACCATAAAATTATACAATTTTCAGTAACTTTCCTCATGGTTCCTGTAAAGAAAAAACAAAACATGTTGTAATATTTCAACACTTTCACATTAAAAACCTCACTGATGAAACACCACTTTTCCTGAAAAATTTAAAAATTACAAAACACGTTCAAGTAATTTCATTGTTGCTGTTTGTTACAAGGATGCAAACAGGTAAGGGGTGCAAAAGATTAATGGGTAAGCACTGATCACAGCAGCTACAAATGAATAACTCACTAAAACTGTGATCTAAACTGCATCTGCGAAAGTGAAACTAACTCAAGTGCATGACTAAGGAGGGTCATACAGGCCTTAACTACAGTTAGTAAAGGATATTCATTAATACACACAACAGTGTGCTCTAAACTAAATTAACTCTACTGTTGTTAGTTTCTCCTGAATGCACAGCACTCAGAAGGGGCTGGAATGAAACACTTCCCTCACTAATACAACCTTTTATGATGAAAGAGTAAATTACCAAACTAAGAGTTTGCCACGTGCTGGAATCTGTCGGTTGTATCAGTGAAGTACCTGGTTAATTTTGTGGCTGGCTGATTAAATAAAATTAAATAAAGATTTATGTCAGAATTTTTGACATACCCCCGATATCATTTGACGTACCCCTGGGGGTATATGTACCACTGTTACAGCAGATATTACAGTAAACTTATTCAGCACTTGAGTGATATCAAAACATTGTCAAGTACTGAAAAAAAGCTTGTATGAGTGTGTGGTGGATAGGTATTGAGAAAAATAGATATTATAGCAGTCTAAAAGAATTGTCTTAAAACAAAACAAACTCAGCAGAGAGAGCTATCCACTGATGTCCACTCCATTCCTCTCACACCTATGGAAAAGATTTGCTGCAGACATTTGCACTGCTTGATTGTGCTTGAGTACTTCTCACATTATCTAGACATTGCACATCTGCTGGAGGTGAAAACGTAAAAACACCTGCACCTTGTCTGAAACATTTCTTTGAAAGATGGGGCTGTGCAGATGAGCTTGTCACCAACAATTAACTGCAGGTGATTTCAAGAAATTCTTCAAAGATTACTGCTTCTCACACATTACCACCAGCCCACACTTTCCTCTGAGGCAATACCATCTGAGAGGCTGAGAAAGCAGTGCAGAAGGTTCATACAAAAAAGTACATAATTTCTCTAAAGATCTAAAGAGCAACATCACTCCAGACAGTGAGGGAAAGCTCAATGTGGCTCACATTTGAGGGCTAGATCAAGATGACTGTACCCACCTTAGAGAGAGTGTGGTTGCCAGAGTGACCAGACTCCAAGCTTGAGTGACAAGAGAATGAGCAAACCAAATGTATCAAAAGATGAGCACACAAAGCCTAAAACAGGACACACCATGTTCCATTACTGTCTCTGCTTCAGTCACTCAGCAGTATTATAAACCCAGACTCAGTGTTATTCCTCTGAGAATAACAATCATCAAAACTGGCATCACCTCCTTCCTCCCCCTACAACTCATTACTTACCAACTGATTCACGGTAGGAGGAAAACATACTGTCAGCTCCATAATTATTGGCACCCTTGGTAAAGATAAGTAAGAATGTCATGACAAAATGTCTTTATGGTTTATTAGCTCAGTCTCACACTGACAATGTGAGAAATGTCTAACCTTTAATTGAAGTAAATTTAGTCTACAAAACAAAAACCCTCAGCACTTTTCAACAAAACCAAATGTGCCACAATTACAGGCACCTTAGTACTTTGTATAACCTCCCTTTGACAACATAACGGCAATGAATCTGCTCCTATAACGCTTGATGAGACTGGAGAATTACCTCTGAAGTCACCTTATCATTTTGTAGTTGGTCATGCCCATGTTAGGAACTCCAGATCCAAGTTGATTTTTTCGATGAGATAAATGAATGGCATTTTTAAAGATTGCTGGTCATGCTCTGTGGTAAACAAAAATATTCCAAAGCCAAATTGTTTTGCCATACAGACATTTTTCCTCCGAACATCACCGAATCCTCAGAATTACGAGGTTGTTAAGGAGCCAAAATACAAATATTGCTACATGCGTGCTATCGGCACTGAACTGACATTATAAGACTAGCAACCTCACCAAAATACTAAAGTTCCAGTAGCATCTAGTGAACTCCAGGTGCTTACGTTTGTATTAAGTGAAGGCTTTCTTCTTGCATGCCTTCCAGATTGATTGTTGACATGGAGTTGGCGTTTAATTATACTTTTGCAGACATGGTGACCTCAAAATGCTACCATCTTCTGAAAATCTTCATCTGTGATCTTAGGAGAAATTTTTGCCTGTCTAACTATTCTCCTCACTGTCCTCTTCCAGGCAGGTTCACTATAGCTCCAGTTGTTTTAAACTTCATAATATATAACCACAGCTGATGCTTTTACATTGTATGAAACCTTCATGCTCCAAAATTACTTGGAATAAACTATTATTGCATTAACTTACATTAAAAGCTAAGATCTTTTTTTATCTACTGTATTTATGAGGTTCTTGTTTTTTTTTTGTTTTTTTTGTTTTTTTTGTGCTGCAACAATTTGTGTATTCTCTGTCTTCTCTGTGCTGAATGACTAGGAAAATTTTGCCTCTATGACACCTCATATTTATACCCCAGTGAAACATCTATGGAGGCGGCCAGTAGTTTACCTAATAACCTCAGCGTATGTAAATGTTTACATGGTTACAGAAAAAAACCCAAGACAAATTAAAGGAGGAGTGATTATAAATGTAGCTTGAGCAATAACATTACATTTGACATTTGTAAGCACCATTACAGTTTACATTATAATGAGAGCTGTATCTGGAGCAATGTTCATTTTTCCTGCTTACCTGATTCTCTTATATTTCTCAGTAGTTTTTGACTCAAAAAAGGAGGTAATTTAGACCCACGTGTTTGAAATACGTACACATAGCACATTCATACAAGTGTTGTGTCTCTGTGAACAAGTAGGTTGCACATGCCTTATTGTACTTGTATGGTCAGTCTTATGCATACAACACTAAAAAGTGGAAACTATTAGAAAAGAATGATCATAAATAGTTTATCCACGTTTGTGCATGAAATTGCATGAGCTACTTTCTTTCATTATCCCTAAAATGTTAACACAATCTTAAGGATTATAATAAAGTGGTGCCCATATTTTGTAAAGCCACTTTTGAGTTCTCATTTTCCCTTCCTTTCTTGGGTGAGGCCTGCCTGGCCAGCAGACTTCTTTCTTGGGGTTAATTAATCACTCTGTGGTGAATAATTGAGACGTAATTGTTGGGCTGGTGTGGGTGGGTGTGGGCAGGGCCAGGGCTGAAGAGAGGCTGTACGTGGCTTTCATGTGAATTGGGCGTGGGCTGACATTGGCTGAAGGAAGGCTGGGTGTAGGCTGGGAGTGGGCTGTGGACAGGCTGGGTAGAGGTTGAGAGCTTAGAGCTGGCTATGGAGAACTGGCTGGGAGATGGCTGAGAGCAGGCATGGCCCAGGCTGCTGTGCTAGGCCTCTGCTGGCTCTGTGTTAATGGTTTCTACGTGTTTGAGTGGAGCGGAGTTCATTAGGCACCCCGCTAGGCAGCTGGAGGCTTGGGAGAAGGCTGTGTGAAGTTATTCATCGTCTTAAGACTCAATCCTAATCACCTCAGTCTGCTGTGACTGACAGAGATGCTCTCCAACCTGATTGAGAGTATTGATCCCTCTCTCTCTCTCACTCTTTCTTCCTTTCTCTTTCTGTCTCTCTCTCCCTCTCTCACTCTGCCACATTGAGGATGCACAAAAAGAGCCCTTGCTTTCAAAAGAAAGATCTTTTCATCTGCCTTAATCATCCAATCAATAATTAGCGTTGGAACGAAAGGGCCCTGACAAGGCTGTTTGTTAGAATGTCTTTTCTCTCTCTCTCTCTCTCTCTCTCTCTCTCTCTCTCTCTCTCTCTCTCTCTCTCTCTCTCCCTCTCTCTCTTTTTCTCTCTCTCTCCTCTCTCTTTCTGTCCCCTTTCCCCCCCTTTCCTTTCTGCCCATTGGGAGTGGAATTTGCTGAGTCAAGGAGTTGCGTTTGACTGTTTTGAGTTGTAAGGACAGTGTGGAAACCCATAACTGAGTTGACTTTCAGATTCACACTCCCCTTCCCCTGTGAATGTGTGTGTGTGCGTGTGTGTTTTTCCCCCCTCTGTCCTGCCATGCAGCATCGGCAGGATTGCTGTCACCTTCATGGCTGGCGTGAGGCCAGGAGCTGAGGGAGAAGGACTCGCTGTGCTGCTTCTGGTGACTTGAACTTGTTAATCTCTAGATAATGGCAGTCTTAACTCAAATCGCACTACATGTCGTGTCCCATGCACGAGTGCGATCGATCTCCTAAGTCTGGAGTTTGTACAAACAGATGTAATTGACTCCCTATACATTAGGAGCTCAATGTTGTGGATTACATCTTTTTCCATCACCTAAATCACAAATACAATAAGATCTGAAAGCAATTGGACAGTGAAACAAGTTTTGTTGCTTTGGCTATGTCTATCCAGCAATCACACTACACGGACCAAATGCACAATATTTTCCCTGTAAATAGTTCAAAATACACACTCAGTTCCAGCAATCATTTACAAAGATGGTTACAGAGTTTCTCAGAAGTCACTGATGTTATGGCAGCACGCAGAGGTTTTGGTGATGATGGAGCATGGCAGTAAGACAATGTTTGCCTTTTTAAGGATACAGGAGACTACAGATCAGATACATGCAGCAGTGGGAGTTTGGAGTGATCATTGGCCTGCATTTGTTTCGCTCAAGACACATAAAGTCATGACGAAGTATAAAGTGACAGCAACCAAGTGTGCTATGCATGTAATTTGTCTGTGAGACGTATGAGAGATCAAGAATATATGAAGTATATACATGTATTCAATACAAATCATTCATACATATATATATATATATATATATATATATATATGTATATATGTGTGTGTGTGTGTGTGTGTGTAACTTCATAGAAGAGAGGAAAAAACTTTAACGTAAGATAATTAAGAGTGTAATGATTTCAGTATAGCATAAACATTTTTTAAAAAAGTGTTGTAATATTTATAACCGTATCTCCAATATGCCCCTCTGTCACTTCTGAGGGTCTCTCATCTTTCTTGGAAATCATCATCAATTATCAAAACTAGGCATCTGGGTGCATCCTGTCCTGTCTATTTAAGTATTGTTTGTAGCTCACATGCACTGTTTTATAAGATCAGTATTTTTTTTCACAAGGACAAGCTGCTTTATAAGCTTTTGTTTTGATCTAAGATTTGTATTTGCACCTTTCCAATCTATGTAGCATATAATCAGAACTCTGAATAATCAAGACATTTAACAAATAGCATATCAAAAATCAAACTGAACTCTGACTTCAGCATTGAAAACTGTATGATGCCTAAAATAAGTTTATTGATAAAGGTAAAGGCAAAGTAATAAGATTCTATTACTACTGCTACTGGTCCATTTGTCATTAAATGCACACAGTGTAAATAACAGCTGATGTTTTCATACTTAGTAAAAAAAAAAGTTATGAGATTTTGATATGACAAAGCTCTTTGTGATAAATGCCAGTCTAAAGGCCATTACACACTGTGCATAATTTATCAAGGATTTTTATGTTTCAGACATAATAAATGATTTCAAACACACTGTAACTGATGTAACACTGAATGCTATTTTTACTGACAACAAAAATACAACATTATTTCATTTTCACTTTGTTCAATTTTTGTTAATTTACTGAACACGACATGAACTTAACCAATCACATTTGTCTCTGGTGAAGGATTAGTATCTGAATGTGTATTTATTTGAATCATGTTTGGTGTGTCAGACTAGGTTCAACTATCAGAATTGATAGTAGCCAATATGAAGGAGACAAATACTAAAGACACAAAGGGAATGTAGTAGGGTTATCACTATTGATTAAATTAATACATCAAGTGATCTATCTATGTTTGATTATTAATCGAGTAATCTGTGTGTGTGTGTGTGTGTGTGTGTGTGTGCGCATGTGCATGTGTTTAAATCCCAGGCTTATTACATACTAAGGCTTATTATTTAGTAACTACAGGGACTGTAAACAGGCTGAGATATTGTTAGGTTATGGAAGTGTGTAATAAAACTTTGGGCCCCCCGGTGGGTGCTGCCCAAGGTGTTAAACAGGCTTACCAGATTAATAATATACTCAGCAGATCTTTTCAAAGATTACAAAATACTTTACTGAAAAAAGATATTATAAACATACATCTTTACATAAAAGAACATTCTGGGGCAAAATTGCATAGAAAGATATATGTCCATCAAGCTGAGAGACCAGTATGAGTATTCAACATATGCATTATCTACATGTATTAGCATATTTAATTCAATATTTTTTAATCATTAAAAATTTTAAGGCCAAAACTTGAGAACTTTTGAGAAATCTGTAATGCTGCTTTAAGCCAGTCATTTCAAACACTTGTCACCACTGCACATATCATCATGGAACAGTGCTTAATATAGAAATCTTCACTTTATTAGTACTCTGAGTACCACCTCTACAATAATGCACATTTATGCATGTCTATGGGAATTGCAATGTTAATTTAGCTGAAGCTAGCAGTGGTACATTACTTTGTATGTTGCATTTTTACAGTGACATTGAATTTTGCTTCATATACATGTGGTTTGTAACTACAAACATATGAGCATTTACGAGATCCTGCTGGTGTGTGTTTCCTCTTTATCAATGATGCTCACAAAAGTGATTTGAGTGCTAACAGCTCCCCGCTGTGGAGAATGCTCAGACTTTATAAAAACTATAATACCGTTTATCATTCAGATTGCATACTAAGTACCAAGCTGATTCATAAATCAACATTTTTTTTTTTAAATAGAGTAATTGATTTAGATCAAGTAATTGTGATAGTCCTCGAATAAAGTTGAAAATATAGCGAAAAAATGTTAAATAATCAAATACTTAAGATTTAACTGAAAAGCCATGCATTTTAACACTCACATAACAAAGCATTGTATCTCTGAAATTGTAACTTTATATGAGAAGGATATATACTCAATGCTCACACAACATAATGTAGTTCAATGAAAATAAACAAACAAATTAATAAATAGATTTATAAAGTTTTGATATGATATCTCTGGAGCATATTTATATCTGACTCTTGCTCTGTAAGTTTTCTGGTTTGACTTTGGGACTTAATCCTCAAAATCAAGTCTGTTTTGGTTTTGATTCCATTGTTGACAGAGAAATCAATAGTATTGTACTAATACTATTTGTACCAATGGTACTGGTACAAAATTACTCATCAATGTCAGAACTGACAAACTGACTTTAAAAATAATAGTGTGAGAGTATACAGTCCAAAGAGAGAGAGAGAGAGAGAGAGAGAGAGAGAGAGAGAGAAGAAACCCTAATTTATAAAAATAGAAGCGTTCCATCACTTATTTCAGCAGCAAATTTCAAGATTAGCTTCTAGCTGTGGAGTGTTGTGCTCTTTGGACCCCTTTTCGTACTCCAGAGTAGCTCTGTGTAATGAGAGCCTTTTGGAGAAGGATTGTACTACAGATACAATTGATTATGTAATGGCTGAAGAGCTGTTCTCAGCACACTCTCACATGGAGTACACAGGAGTCTCTCTCCTCATAGCTATGCTGGAGTCTCACTCAGTCTAACTTGTTCTAGTGCTGTAGGAGTCTCGCTCACCCTCTGTCTCGCATTGAGTACTAGCATAGTGTGTTAGCTGTTTTTAGTGCAAGTAGTGTCTCCACACTGGAAAATGAAACATTTCATGGTTTAGTGTACTGCTAATAGGCAGATTATGTACTAGAACCACCAAAAAATGAAGTGTGGAATATTGTGCACTGTGTGCAATATTCCACACTTCATTCAACAACTACAATTCTGAATTATTTTATTCATGTTAAATAAAAGATTGATAAAAATAAATTTCAAAATGTTCTAATTGTGACTGGATATGTTTGTATTATATCTAAATTGAGCTTGCTAAATAGCTAACTGGCAACCTAAGAACTAGTCCAGTTTGAGACACAAGGCTAGACGGACTTTTCAGGTTTAAGTTGGGCTCATTCTGTCTGCATATTGAACATGTTATGTACAAAACTGGTACACAAACCTAAATACAGAGTTTATTCTCTACACTACCAGTCAAAAGTCTGGACACCCCGAAGTGCATTTTGCATAACCGTATGCTTAAATGTAAATGAAAAATAAAACAATTTGTATACAATACTGTGTAAAAATTAGATACCACCCTTTTGTTGAATTAATTTCCAGTCAAAATGGCCATTGTGTACAGTAATTAATTTTCAGCGTCAGAAAAGTAGCAGGAAGCATATTTAATAGAAAATTGCACAAATGCCTCCAAGTGTAATATCAAATCTGTCAGTATTTAATTTGTCCACTCTCTTCTTTTGTGCAACATACTGCCATTGTAACTCTTCTAATCCTACTAATCTTTAAACCAACGAGTTACGACTGTCCTCCCAACAAAAGCTGTTGCCAAAAGTGTCACTGGCATAATGTTCCCCTTCAATTAGACACTAACTTTCACACAAGCATAAAACACACTTTAGCTGCCTCGCACATTTCTCTCTCACATGCATCCAAAATGGCTAAAGGAGGTGTTTCCAAGGAGATTAGACATGAAATAATCCACTTGCCTAAGGAAAGGGTAAGTCAAAAGAAAATAGGTGAAAGCACAGACATTTCTAAAACTTAAGTGCCAAATATTATTTAAAGATGTAGAGAAGACAGGACTCTTAATAACTGTGCAAGACCTGGTAGACCACCAAAACTGTCACCAGCAGATAAATAGTACTTAAAGCGTTCATCTTTGAGAGAAAATCAAGCTCCAGTCTTGCTTGTTTCTGTCCATCTTTCCCCTGTGAGAACACATCTCAGCACTATGGGTCTGAAAGGATGTGTAGCTGTTAAGAAGCTGTTACTGAGAAAAGTGAAAGTAGACAAAAAAGGAGAAAATTTGCACTAGAACACCAAAACTGGATGTCTGAGCTCTGGAGTTTGGATTTGATGAGTCTAAATTTGTAATTAAGATTATTTGGATTGTAAGAAACAGAAAATGCAACCGACTTCTAAAATTGAGCTCCCTGCAAACTGTAAGTCTCCCAAAAAAGAATGGAAGCTGTAATAAAGACTGGGCACAATACTGAAAATGTTAATATCATTTTTATTTATTTATGTATTCATTTGTTCATTTATTGTTTAATGAATAGATTATACCTAATGGTCATTCAGACTGGAAATTAAATAAATCAAAGGGTGGTGGTTACTTTTACACAGTAATATGTTTGTAAAATGCCCCTCAACAAGTGGTTTTCTGTAACAACAGGGTTTTCATTCTGCAAAGTCATCTCAGCTAGCTCCTCTTGAAGCTGCTTAAGAGAGTGCCTGGGGTGTATCAACACAAAGTGGGACTAATTTTGAAAAATATCTAAAACAGAAGACAGTTTGAATTTGTTTAATTCTGTTTGGTCACTACATACTTCCATGCGTGTCATTTTATAGTTTTGAAGTCTTCACAATTATTCTAAAATGCGAAAAATAGTAAAAGGGAGGAAAATCCCAAGTTTATCAAAACTTGCGTCCAAAGTGTTTACTGGTACTTTATGTACATATGTATTTGAGATATTGTACAAAATGTGGGAGGATTACTAAAAAAAGAGTGCAGATATTGGAAATGAGAAATAAGGCTGATAACACATTATATTTAATTTACTAAAGTAATATGCCTTGATGCTACTTAATATGAGCACACCGTCTGTTATTGTTTGTTGAAGACTCCACTATTTCACTCACAAGCGTGCAGAATTAGTGGGGGCAGTTTTGTGAGATTAAGGACAGCCTTAGTAAAATGCACATTTATGTCAATTCCAGCGCTGCACATGTACAAACATCTAGCCTGCAGTGCTGTACAGCTGTAGGAGACTTACTTTCTACACCACTGCAGGAAACTCACTCACAAGCCCCACTCTCATTCTCCTGTTTCTCCTCATAGCCTTGGCATAGACCTGTTCTGAGTAGAGCTAAGAAACTGGACATGGTGACGAATACATGTAACCTCTTTCCTCTCTTTTGTATGGTTTTAAATTTTGTCTCGAAATTAAAACAGTTTGCCACATAAAGAGGGCCCTACATGACAGACGAGCCCTGCTTGATGCTGAAAAGAAACTTGTGTGTCTGTATACAGGAGCACATTGCTGAAAGTTGAAGTGAAATTAAAGTGTTTTTCTGTGTGTGCTGATGGTTGACCCTCACAGCCTTGATTCAACCAAATCTATGCCTCTGTAAGACTCTTATCCAGCCCGCAACATGCCTACATTACAATTTGTGGCATGTGACTGAATGTTGTAGAAGAAAACTTCTGACATTCACATAAAACAGACTTTTTCCTCTCCTGGATTTGACATGAAAGTGTTTTACACTGAACCCAAATGCTCAGCATAACCCACAGAGCAGTGTCTACACTTACAGGACTAAAGTGAGTAGAGAAATAATTAATTGACAGTCATCTCTGTTTATGGAATGCATCCACACCCACTAGCCAATTGAAATTCCAGCATCATACCTGTGGTATTACTCTGACGATGGACAGGTGTTTGGCTCAAATGAGACATATCAGTCTCCTCTAATTGCCAAGTGACAGCGTGTGTGCGTGTGTGTGTGTGTGTGTGTGTGCGTCTATGTGCTTGCGTACGTGTGTGTGTGTGTGTGTGTGTGTGCGTGTGTGTGTGTGATAGAGAGAACGAGCGAGAGAGGAAGAATCCTATGACCCGAGTGTGTCTAAATTCAGTTTTTTCTTTTTGGATGAGCGCTTCTGAGTTAGAGTGCTTTCATATCTGTGTGCATGACAAACAATAGACAGGGGAACCAATTAGTTTGTTGAGATGTTAAAAAAAAAAAAAAATTCACCTACAGTAAATCCCAGCAGATATGTTATGATTCTTCTCCAGGAAGCATTTAGCTGACTATTTCTTTGTTTGCCAATGGCTTAATTATGGAAGCACTGTAGCATTGCGTCTCCCTGGAGAGCTACTTGTTGGAAATGTGCCAATAGCATTAGGGGGAAAGCTGCGCTGTGTGTGTGTGTGTGTATGTGTGACAGAAAGAGACTCAGAAAGAACTGAGAGTGAACGCCTGTGGGCCACCATTACGCTAAAGCTTTAGGTAAGACATACTCCCGCAGTGGAAAGAAGGAATTCATTAATTTATATTGGAGCTAAAGCATATTGACAGAACCCATTAGACAACTTGCAATGTCATAATTGTTTTCTCTAACAATTCTCTTTCATCATTGCTTACTGTGTTCAGGATTTATGTAAATTTATTACATTTTTCAGGGTCCTTAGTACCTTAACAGCTAAACTCCTCCATTCATTAGTTAAGCAGTAGAACACAAGAGGTTAATATCATGGTTATGATTTGGTTACAGACACAAGGCAAGTACTGTAGATTATCATAGCCATAATGTTATTCAGGATAACACACAACCCAGAGCATTCTCTTGCTTTTATACAACAAAATTAAGAGAAAAGAAACCCTGAACAATCCTTCCACCAAAAAGTAGTACCTTTTTGCTTTACAGATAGAGCCATAAAGCTGTCACAATATCAGGTTCAGTTTAGCTTTTTCAGTACTTACCAGATTATCCTGAATGTCATTTTGTTGCACCCAGTCCGTGAAGCATCTTGTTTGACAAATTGTAGTCAGTTAGCGTCAAGCTAATTCCAGTTTGTTTACTATACTCGCTCCACCATCACAGCTGCAGACCAAAAAGCTTGCTGAAGCCCTATTTGAGTTTTCTCTGAGTATCTGTGTAATTTCCCCAAATTACCTCAGATAGCCCAAATCGAAACGTCAAAGCCTGGAGGTTCACTCCAGTGTCAGATTAAAACCGCAATAAACATCAAAAACAAACCTTCAGTTAATATCAGATAGATTAGCGTTATGCTAGTAAAGTGCACTCATTCAACTTAACAAGTGTTGCCCAACATGACAAAAATCACTCTGTCTTGCTAGAGGTACCTTCAGGTATTTCATTCTCCTTTTAATAAGCCCATCCCCTAAAATGTTTAGATTACAGTTGTCTTGTTTTAAACTTGAGGATAAAGAAACTGAGAGCTCCATTTTTGCAGTTAGCTTAGTCTCCTGGTGACCAAAAAAGTGCTAGGTTTTGTTATTATATTATTGTGAGGTTGATTCAAATGAGACTACTATTACTAAAAGATTACAGAGTTTGACTAATTATAGAAGGTAATTCACTCCAGAGTTATTACATTTTTACAGACTTGTAAAAATGTGAACAAACACGGCAGATTCGTATTGAATTAAAATCATGGATCTCGTTGGTTAATCACTCAAATTACAGTATCCCCGAGGTGAAACTCAATTAGGGTTTAAGCAGGCTTTTTGGTCAGCAGCTGTGATGGTGGAACTACCAAACAAACTGAGGTAAACTGGGGCTTTTCGGGCAGTAACAGGTTCAGATTTTGATGTAGGCCTGCTGTCACACTCTTTTTCATAATCTGAGCAAACGGGCTGCAGATCAAATATTATCTCATAGAAATTATCGGATGTATCCAATTTTTTTGTTTTCTTGTGGAAAATTAGTTATGGTTAGCTTTGTGGAAAAATAGATATGCTGTTATTACAAATAATAGAATGGGTAGAATACTTCTTAGCGGTTGTGTCGTCAGAGCTAACTGTTGTATAATTCCTCCTCACCTTTAGAAAAGCTGCTTTATTCTGTCATCATACTCTTCTGACAAAACAATATCAGCGAACAATCAAACTACACTCTGTGATCACGGCCTTCAGGCTAGGTTCTGTGTTCTGCTTCAGGGTTTATCCACCCCTTCCCTCGCTTTCTCTCTCTCTTTCTTTCTCTCTCTCTCTGTCTCTGTGTTCTGTGTCCTTCCTTCTTTCCTCTGTTCTTTATTGCAGATGAGTGTGCTGTCTGGCTTAGCTGGTGCATTGTGTCTGCTGGCTTTGATGGCAGTTCCGTTAGCTTTCCCCCAGGCAGAGTGCCGGTGTGTCAAAGCAGGTACACATGGGCTTCCTGGCATACACACGCATACACTCACACACAAATTGTCATCTTCAGTCAGCGCTAAATGCCCCCTGGCTCTCAGCAGAGCACAGTGTGATCATTGAGGTTCCGAGCGGATCTGACAGAGCAGGTTTGCAGTGCTGGATGCTGCATATTTAAGGAAAAAAAGAATGGTTTTCACCACATTCAGACCATTCAGATCCTGAATATCTTTCAGTCGTGAATCTCTTTGAGTATATGTGTGTGTTTGTGTGTGTGCGGAATGTAGTGGAAGTCTATCCTGTCAGAATTTTTACAGTGCAGTCAGAGTTGGGCAAAATGCTTGTTAGTGATGAGTAGTGATGGCTGAATACTGAATACACTGTCCGAAATGTATTTAGTAATGTATTTTGTTATAATATATAAAAAAGTAAAGCTGTAATTTTTACTTAAATTACATTGTTCCTCGCTGTTACTGGTTGGCAGTTTTCTTCATGACATTCTTCTGTTAATATGTTTAATGTAAAAATTTGCTTATCATTGAAATTAAGTTCTGAAATTCTCTCTTGCTTTATTCTACTGCTGTTCCTACAATCCCCCGAGCAGGAGTCCACTATAACATGTTAAACTTATCCCTCACAAACACGTCCACTGAGGAGATTATTAGTTATTATTATTAGTTTATTAGTTTGACCATACCTCAAAGGAGTTTATTAACATTAAGATTAATAACTGACTCATTGATTTATCAGTCTACAAAGGCTTTAGCAGAGCTCAGTAACACTGAGATTAATAATTGATCATCACATTGATTTATCAGTCTACAAAGGCTTTAACAGAGCTCAGTAACACTAGGATTAATAACTGATCACCTTGATTTATCAGTCTACTCAGGCTTTAGCAGAGCTCAGTAACACTGATATTAATAACTGATCACCTTGATTTATCAGTCTACTCAGGCTTTAGCAGAGCTCAGTAACACTGAGATTAATAACTGATCATCACATTGATTTATCAATCTACTCAGGCTTTAGCAGAGCTCAGCAACACTGAGGTTAATAATTGATCATCACATTGATTTATCTGTCTACTCAAGCTTTAGCAGAGCTCAGTAACACTGAGATTAATGACTGATCGTCACATTGATTTATCAGTCTACTCAAGCTTTAGCAGAGCTCAATAACAGATTAATAACTGATCATCACAGTGATATGAGTGATGAGTCTACTTAGGCTTTCGCAGGAACTTCAGTGTTTGTAAAAAGCCGTTAATTGATGTTCTCTTTAGAGCTCATCTAATAAGCATGTTTGCTACATGCCATGTGATGATTTTAAAATGATTAAATAAACAAGCATTGATGGTGTTTCTTTTGAAGATTTATTTTCATTTAATGTGTGAGTACTCTAATATTGTTCTCATAAAAATGTAAAAAGTCACTGTATTTTGAATACTGCCTTTACAAAATGTAATTTAGACTTAATGCAGATACTTAATTTCTGTATTCCGAATACACATTCCGAATACTTCTATTCAGTTACATCCCGAACCCTGTATAAAAAGTGATGTGATTCTTGGCTGCACATGAGATCTCCTATTGGTTAGGACTTCAGTAGCTAAACTTAATGTCTTACACATTAGACTAACTTTCAACATGTAATTAGGAGCTGCAACCAATCATGTTTTGATTTACAGTGATTGGAACCAACTTTGCAGGAAAAAGCAAGCACCTCTAGCATTATTGTAAAGGTGCTTTTTTACTAATTTTTTGGCAAAATTCTGACATTTATGGCTCGAACAGAAGGTCTACCTCTAATGATCACAGCTCGCCACTGATTTTCAGTAAGTAAAGTGCATGCTCAATTACATTCAGGCTGGATGATGGATTTGTTTGCTAAAAAATAAATCATTTTTTTTACCCTAAAATACACCATGCATTATTACTGTGTTTCAGTTCTTAGACCTGCTGCAAGTTGAAACTTGAAAGAAAAGTGAACAAGGTCCACTGGCAGCTGTATATGTCCATGCGACAGACAAGATGGCTTTGGATTATGAGCGCTTTTGTTCACAACACTTGCCTCTATCTATCAGTCTAGTACAGGCTAATCTTTGTCTCATCTGTCTATACTTTGATCTAGAACTGTACTGACTTTTTATGTCCTTACAAACTGTAACTTGGCTTTTCTGTTGTTGAGGCTTGCTTCTGGTTTGCATCCTGTGGTAAACCATTGAAGGTCATGCTGGTGTATTCATCTCTTTATGGTAGTTCTGATACATCTGTGCCTACATTCTGGAGAGTGTTCTTGACCTGTTCGACACTTTGCCTCCATGTTCGAAAATAGTTGTTTTTTAGTCACTGCTGTGGTTTTCCATGGTCAACCAGGTTGTTTTCTAGGCCTAACAGTACATTCTTGCTACTTGATAATGTTCAGAACAATTGATGTGTCACATTTTTAAATTTTTAAAATGTATATATGTTTCAGAGTAGGTTATTTAACATCAGTGTGTGCATGTACATATCTAAAGCACTATTCAAGCTGGATGAATTTTGTCTGTGGAGGTGTTATAGTTTAACCCCTTTAAAATCCCAGGCTTTTTACATGCTAAGGCTTATTATTCAGTAACTACAGGGACTTCAATGCAAATTAGCTGAGCTATTCTTAGGTTATTGGAGTATGTATCAGAACTTAGAGCCTGCTGTAGCCATTTAAGGGGTGAAGTGATCACCTACGAGATCCCTGATTTTAATCTAGTGTGAATCTGTCTTGTCTGTAGTTTATACAAATCTGCTAAGTAATAATTCTGGGGTGAATTATCTTCTATAATTCACCGAACTCTGAGCTCCTTCTGTAATAGTTTGAATCAACTGTTATAAATAATGGTAATAAACGGTAATAAATACCAGGTAATAAAAAAACCTGAAGACCAGGCTAACAGCTAAAATTGGAGCTTGATTTGACCACATTCATTTATCCTCAGGTTCATGACAAGACTACTGCAATCCACAAAAATGTTGGTGATGGCAGAAATACAAGAAGAAGGACAAAGAAATATTTAGAAAGTGCTTCTCAAAAGGCAATGCATTTTCTATCTTGTTGGTCAGCATTTGGTAAGTTGAATGAATCCACTGTACAAGCCTAATGCTAGTATGTATGCCATCATCTATATGCCATGCCATTGTTATTGTTTGGAAGTGTGGTGCCTGTTGCATAATGCTGATGTAAACATCCATGCAATGATGTTTTTATCCAGGCTATTTGGGGTAATATGGGGAAATTGCACTGATTCTTTATGCCGTAAGAATCAGCCAGTCAAATCACGCACAAATTACATTACTGGACCTCCACTGGTTAAACTAATCCAGCTCAAACAGGGCTTCATTTGTATTTTCCTGGAGGCCCTAGGCAGCTGCCTACCTTTGCAATGACCACCCCTGGTCATATGCTGTCATTTATTGTTATGACAGATTATGTAATATTACAGTGTCATATTACCATTACAGGTAAATGTCATGACAGATCACATCTGGTATGAGCAGCGCTAAAATAAAATGACCATTTGATAGTGAATAACTTTAAGTACTTGCCAGTGTTATAGATGTTCTGTAGTGCTCTGTGTGTGCAGTCATATGCAGCAGTCTGTGTTTTGGGGTCATGATGAGCTACTTCACTGCAGAGAAAGATTTTAAAGAGAGCACTGAGTGGTGGCTTCTGCTTGGTCTCAGTGGGAGAGAGTAAGAGAGAGAGAGAGAGGAGAGAGAGAGAGAGTCAGTGATAGTGTGAGACACAGGTGGTGAGGAATGCATGTCTCTCCATACTCATGCACGCGCGCTCTGGGGGACGGTGGGGACGATAATGGAAGCGGTGGCTGCTGTGGCCGTATTGATTGCTCAGGCCACTAGTTTATTGTTCTAAGGAGTGACCAGCAACAACCCGCAGGGGCCTGGCTCCTCCAGCCTCCAGTGCTGCTTCTGCACGGGCCGGCAGAAGCGCGCGCGTGTAATTGTTTGTGGTGTTGGTTGGGCTGATGCTGGAACCCCACAGGGAGAAGAGTTGCTTCAGCCTGTGACCTTTCTTTTACTGAGTCCAGGCCTGATCCACAGATTGAGTGGAGAACATATCAATGCAGCTCTCTCCCCCTGCTCCCCAATTAACACACACACACTCTCTCACTCGCACACTCACACACACACACATATACAGAGGCTCAGTGTCTGAGTCCGGGGCCAGATAGCGGAGCAGAAATACAATAGATCAGCTAATAGCTAATCATGGCTTCCGGAAGCACAGAGACACGAGAGCTGTGTTTATCCTGTCTGTCTTTTAATTGGGCTCGAACACAGTGTTGAGGATTTTTAGTTTAGACAGGTGCTGAGAAGATTGTCTTCCTTTATGTCTGGGTGTAAATGTGTGTGTGTGTGTGTGTGTGTGTGTGTGTGTGTGTGTGTGTGTTCATACATTTTTGAAACACTTTGTAGGAAAACCAGGGAATAACAAGGGGACCTACAATGTAAGAATAAATAAAATAGTCCTGACTTTGTAAAGCTGCATGCTTCATTTTTTTTCCAGTCAAAATGGCCATTAACTCAACCCCTTAAATGGCCAGGGCCCACCAGCAGGCCCAAAGTTACACACTTCTATAACCTAAGAACAGCTCAGCCAGTTTGCACTGAAGTCCTGTAGTTACTGAATAATAAGCCTTAGTATTCAAAAAGCTTGGGATTTAAGGGGTTATCAATATATCATATATTTAACAGAAAATTACACAGAAGCCTCAACAACTAAATGTAATTTTAAAATTTCCATTATTTTACCCTTTTGTCCTCCATTCTTTTCTGGAAACTTGCTTTCAGTTTTTCAAAGAAATCTTCTGGGATATTTTTCCTCAGTCTTAGTAGTTGGCTTCATTTTCTGCTTCTCACGATCCAAATTATCGCTAACACATTCAGTGAGCTCTGGACTCTGGGGTGGTCAGTCCACTGTTCTTAGAAAACCAGCAGCTTGTTTGTTTGATTTACTTGACAGCTACACCTCTTTTCAGACTAGTATTGAGTTGTCTTCTCACAGTGGAAGGATGGACAGAAACACCTGTAGTCACCTGGAGCCTAAATTTTGATTATCATTCAAAGATGAAAGCATTAAGTACTGTTTATCTGATGGTGATGGTTTTGAGGGTCTACCAGGTCTACCAGGTCAGTTGTTTTATTTTCTCTGCATCTTTTATTTATTTATTTATTTTTTTTCATTTCCAGTTTTGGAGACTCTTGTTTTATTAAATTATTTTCCTTTGACTTTCTCCTCCTGTTTTTTTAGTATACATACAAAAATATTCTGATGATTTAATATTAGTGTCATTTTAATGTTTTAAATTAACTGACAGACCTCAAGAAAAAGGGTAAAAATCCAGTATAGAGTAATTTTTTATGTGGTGTGGTGTTTTTATATATTTTTATTACATTGTACACATATTCTCCCATTACTATCTTGTTCTATACTTATTAAGCATAGGCACAGACTGAGTGGTGAATTGCTGCTCTTTTTCCTCTGTTTAAGCATAATTTCATATGAAGAGTAATGACACATTCTGTGTTCTTAATGCGCTTTATCTCTGTTTTCATGCCAACGCTCAGATAGACTGATAAAAGCCCACATTTCTACTGGGTAAGTGTGTGTGTTTATAATGCAAGTGTGTGTTGTGACCTGTGGCTCGGCTGGATCTCCCTCTCACTGCTCACTCGCTGCTCACTAAATGTAGATATCCAGCCATCCTCAAATGAACAAACACAATTTGGCAAATAGTACAGAATGAAATTGAGCGTCCTGTGCTGTCCAATCCTCCTCCAGCGCTCCCCTGAGGTGTCTCCCCTGAGTCCTCCCCGGAGCCAAGGAGTTCGACTCCATCCTCTTACACATTATGTGTGAGCAGGCCAACTCTATTTGGGAACTGGTAAAGCGCGTAGAGAGAGCGAGAGAGAGAGAAAGAGAGAGAGCAAGAGAGAGAGAGAAATGAAGTCCGAATAGAACAGAGCAGCAAATTCCATTTCACATCTGAAGTGGCAGCACTGCAGAGAGATCATTTGGTTTGGTGTGAGTAAACACAGAGGACTCCATCGCCTGCAATGATGTGTGCGTGTGTGTGTGTGTGTGTGTGTGTGTGTGTGTCTGTGTGTGTGTGTGTGTGTGTGTGTGTGTGTGTTTGTTTTCCTATAAATTTAGGACCAAAGTGTACTAAGTGTGAGAAAACCAGAGAAACCCATGGGAACCTACAGTGTGAGGCTGACACAATGCACAATTTATTTATGTCCATTAAGTTATTAGATTTTTAGGAGATATTTTTGAGGAGATTAGATAAGGAAGGGGGGAATAAGGAAGGGGGAAGTCAGAGGAAAACAAGTGAAAAAAACAAAAAATAAATTAAAATAAAAAATCGTTGCTGTCCAAAGAAAAACATATGTCTCAATTTTTGTTGATTTTGTTTTTCTACATCATTTGAGCATGGCAGCTGTCCTTTATAAGCAGTGAAATTTCATGTTTATTGGACCAATAGAAATACTCCAAAAATCACTTAAAATAACATTTCTTTATATTAACTTACATTAAAAGTTAAAGTTTTTGCGCTCTCCTGTAAAGTTACCATCTTGGAGATACTTGTTTTTCTTTGAACAGCGATGATGTATAGAGGACTTGAAACAACCGTGCCAGACCTGGTAGATCACCAAAACTGTCACTGTCAGATAAACAGTACTTTTAATCTTTGGGAGAGAGGATAAAATCAAGCTCCACTCTTGCTTCAGATCTGAAAAAAATCCACAGGTGTTTCTGTCCATCCTTCCACTGTGAGAAGATAACTCAACACTATGAGTCTGAAAGGATATGTTAGGATTACTTGGATTGTGAAAAGCAGAAAATGCAACCAACTTCTAAGACTGATCTTGTGGTAAAATACCCTTGCAGACTTCTTTGAAAAACCTGAAAAAATGGAAGCTGTAAAAAAAGACAAAAGGGGGACACTCTGAATACTAAAAAATGTAATAATATATTTAGTTATTGAAGCTTCTTAGGTCATAGAAGTGTGTAATAAACAGAAACAGAAACTTTCTGGTACATATCTTCTGCTTTTTTCCTGATGCTGAAGAATTAATCATTTATATTCAATGGCTGTTTTGACCTGAAATTAAACAAACGAAGGTTGGTTTCTGACTTTCACACAGTACTGTACATATTATATATAGTGTCATATGTATGACACTATGTTCTGAAAAGATATAAAAACAAACATGATGTGTGTGTGTGTGTGTGTCTGAAACCTACAAAGAGAGGAAGGGAGGAAACAGTGAGCAGGAAGTACAGGAGTTATGTGAGGAAATCCAGTGTGGCAGAAAACAAGAGCATTTTCAGATCAAATGGAAGCAGTCATCTCTGTCTGTCTGTCTGTCTGTCTGCCTGCTTGCTCCTTCATTTCATTCTGCTGTACACTGGAACCACTGGGCAACTGTGACTATTGTGTTATTATTCTTTGTATATTTCAGCAAAATAAAAATCTTTTATTTAAAGAAGTCTCAAACATTTTGCACAGATACACACACACACACAGGCACAGAGCCCACACACATCTCGAGCGTCCGCGAGCTATTCTCTAGATCTATAATGCAAAATATGTGCAGATGGAGGCTGAGCTACTTTGTTGTTTTGACATTGAAAACATGCGATTTCTATAGGCTCAGCCCGAGCACAGTACTCAATATATTGAGCGAATGAACACACGTGTAATAGAGGTATTAGAGGAAGGTCCTGCAGGTGAAACTCTCTCTATCCATAGTCCATTTATTCATATGATATACACACCGATCAATTCCAAGAAAAAGAGCTGGAGAAACACTGAGGAAGGTTTTTGTTTGTTTTTTTTAATGCTAAAGTTTGGTTAAGTTCCAACTGTCAGTTTACCCAGGTTCATATTAGGACATCAACAGTGAAAGTGAGAGAGTGACACATAAGGAGTTATACAGTGTACATGCTGCAATAACAGTGGAACTAAACTGACCTGTGGCTGATTTCAGGTTGATGTACATCAGTTTTCAGGTTTTTGTGTATCAGTTTTCATAATGCTCAAAACCAGTTTACTCCATCCATGGCTGTTTATGGTTCTGCAGCAAATCTAAAGATTATAGACATCACAAATAATGCTGACAGTAAAATCTAGTCACTTTCTTTTAAGTTGCTAATATCTGACTTTTTACTTGCTAACAGCTAGCTTAGCATAGAATGAATAGTTGACACCTTAAATCTCAAACTTATTACATACTAAGGCTTATTATTCATTAACTACAGGGACTTCATTGCAAACAGGTTGAGTTTTCTTGGGTTATAGAAGTGTGTAATAATATAGCTTTGGGCCTGTTGGTGGGCCCATTACCATGTAAGGGTGTTAAACACTTGTTCAAATTAGGTTTGCTAACTGCTTTTACTAAAATCTTGGCATTTTCATCTTCCTCATTTTCTAATCTTATTTATTTACTCTTATTTATTTGCTACACTGTAAAGTTAATGATAAAATGAAAACTGGAGAATTTTAATCTTAAATGTAACATAATCATGACAGTAAATATGCTATACACTATTGTAGCTAACTAAGATTTCTGCCAGCATTTCTCATTACCAACCTTCCAATATTTTGTGGAATTTCACTGCATGCTCCTCAAGAGTTTGCCAATGGTGCCCACCGTCATATGATCAACATATGGAAATTGCTACCAGGGCTGTACCAAGGGGGGCACGGGGAGGACGGGGGCACGAATTTAAATTATTTCAACTACTAGAATTCTAGACTTGGATCTTGTGTTTATATGTGTGTGTTTATATATTTTAGTCCATAGTAACTAGAAAAAAGTTGCCGGCCCTCCGGAAGTTCTCCAGACTCTCTTCATTAGCCACTCCAACATTGCCTGAACATGACTAAATATCACCGCTTGAGCCATTTAGCATGTTTAAAATGCTCACAGTGGATTTGATAGACTATAAATTCCAAGTAAATCTCATCCATAAAATGTTTGTTTTGGCTTGTACTAATGACCCTGACTGAAGGGTCAGCTACTGACCATGTCTGTGTTTGTGAAATTCTTTAATTGTGATGGAACAGAAAATTTAGCCTCACACACACAAAACAAACACACACCTCCTCCAGCATACTGACTCTGAGAGTTGACTGAGTGTACTCAATCACACTGTGCTGTTAAAACCGTCATAGGCTGCGGGCTTTCATTGCTGGAAGAATTTATTTTGCTCTCAATCTTGTTATGTCCCTGGCTTATTATTCAGTAACTACATGGACTGCAATGCTGCTTTGCCATTAAGCATGAAATGTAGACAAATTTCCAAAAATGATTCTTAAAGGAATAATTCAGTGACAAATCTAATTCTCTGCTTCCCTTAAATGTAGTCAATCAGCCAGGACATGTTTGGAGTCCAAATTTTGCTTCATTTGTTTAGAACTTTAGCTACAAGTCTAGTGTTACCAACATATAGAACTCAATAGTCACCAAAATAGCAGAAATCGTTTCCATAAAAATACATTACCAAATTTCTTTCATCATGCTTAAACTGCATATAGATTTAAATTAAGATCACAAAGTCTTGGCGGTGTGTTTGAGGACACAGTATTTAGGATACGGACTACATCTAGGGTACATTTAATTTTTCACTAAAATGTGCCTTTAATATGATAATGTTTAATTATAATTTATTGGCACACATGGTATATTTGTTATGTATTCCACAGTCATTTTAAATGTATACATTTTTGTTAATTAAATATACTACTACTAATAATAATAATAATACTAATCATGTTATGATTATTATTACTATTGTTGTTGTTCTAATAAGTTGTAGTAATAATAATAATAATAATAATAATAATAATAACACTATCAAGTAGTAGTAGTAGTAGTAATAGTAGTAGTAGTGGTGACATTAGTAGCAATAGTATATTCTTGAACCTTTGTAGCATCCATTAAAATGTTTTCATGTATCTAGTATGATGTATCTATTATTCTGTGACATGCTAGGCATGTTTGAGTGCAGTTCTGTGGAACTATAAAAAGGACGTGGATTCATGGCTGTGGGCCTTCACTGTGGGCATGGCAGTTTACAGTGATGGGCAGTGAATCTCTCTCCTGCATGCACGCTCCTGCTTCCAACACAGGATGAAAGAGAAAAGCGTTAATTGAACGACCTTGGCATGGATGGCTTTTCATGAGGAGATCCACTTCAGCGTCGAAAGCAGCGAGAGGAACGAAAAATTGTGTTTTAGTGGGTATTTTAAAATTTCACGCTTTGACCATGTCTCCCTGAATACTGACCAATGTTGCTGGAAATGACATTTTCTGGTTAACAGTTGTGACCTTCTTCAGCTGTCTCCTGGAGAGGTTTAAATATAATGGGCCACACTGAGCATGTCTGAAACCCACAAAAGAGTGGCGGCGAAATGTGTCTGTCCAGATGCATTTCACCCGATCAAGAGACACTCGTCAAGAGCCAGATCAAACATGGCTGCATATTCATAGGGCCTGTTTCACAAGCCGTAGTATTATACAATAAGTGTCTTTGCAAAAAAATGTACATAATAATCAGAAACAAATATTTCATATGGAGGAATGAGGAGCGAGAAGAATCTCTGCACTTTCCCATTGCATGACACTAATTACTCCAAACTCTTCAGCGTAGCTCAATGCCTGCACCCTCTCCACTGCTGCTCTGTTTGTTTGCTCTCTCTCTCTCTCTCTCTCTCTCTCTCTCTCTCTCTCTCTCTTTCCCTCTCTCTCTCTCTGTCAGCCCATTAAATAAATAATGCCGTGCCTGTCTGCATTCCTGGTGTGTGCTTTTCTAGGCACCTCTGGGGGTGTATATCTGCGAGATATAGGATATATATTTTTTTCTGAGATTAAGAGATGAGCAGGGAGGGGAGGAGGGGGGGAAGAGGAGGAGAGGAGAGAGAGAGGAGGAGAGGGTGAAGGCCTGACTCCTGCTGTCCGACAGAACAGGGCTGAAATGGCAGATCCATCAAAGCAGCAGAGCCTGTCTCACCTGGGGTGGGCTCGTACACACGCTACTGAGAGTCCGCAGCAGACAGAGTGAGAGAGAGAGGGAGAGAGAGAGAGAGGGAGAACTCTGTTTGTGAGAGAGATTGTGAGAAAAAGACCATATAGCAGAGAGAGAGAGAGAGAGAGAGAGAGAGAGAGAGAGAGAGAGAGAGAGAGAAAGGGGAGGGGGTGTAGCGTGCTGTCCGCTGGCACGAGGCCAGACTACACTCAACACCATTGTCCTTCACCTTCCCCAGCAGCAGCCTGACGTGCAATTACAATAACTTTATGGTGACCACTTAGAAAACGCCTCAATAACAAGCACTTTTGTATCATCTATGAAAGCTGTGGAACTTCAATAAACTTCTATTGGTTACATCTTCAATTCCCATCCATGTTAGATTTACACTGCTTCAAAAAGATTTACACTGCTTCAAAAAATTGCAGGATATTTTTTTCTATTTCAGCTTTTAAAACTACAGGAAAATTGAACCCTGCGCTCTGAGTAACAGACCAATCCTTGATCAATGCAATTGCAAAGCTAATGTCTGCAATAAGTTATAATACTCCTTCACCCAACTTTACATTTGTTACCGCATAGTTAGCGTGAGTGAAGTTTAAATTACATTTCTGTACCTTTACCACCACCCCCGCCTCCCGATTATCACATTGCCTTTCAAATGAACAGCTTAGGCCTCAGCTGAAGAGCCAAGAGCAGTGTATATCATTAGTTTTCACAATAATATATACAAACTCTGCTCTTGTAAAATATCGACTTCTCCAAAGCTGCATTTCTTTCAAAGCCAGACGGATGCATTGCAAAACACTGAGACACCCACATACAATAAACCCGAGCCATTGCTGTCCGAACGTGTGGGAGCCTTTGCACATTTGCACGTTTTGCGCACTGTCTTCAAAGAAATCTCTATATTGTTGACCCTCTTGTGAGCACTGACAATATAATTCTCTTATTTCAGTAATGGCCAAAGCGTGTGGCCACTTCACATAGTCTACCATGCATGTTGTGAACTGAAAATCCTCTGTAAAATAATCATGCTGTTAAAACACTCAGACACACAAGAAGAAAAAAAAAACATATCCTGCTGTATTTAACATTCACACTCAATGCTGTGGGAAAGTGACAATTGCTTATCTCCATGGCGATCAATAATGGCTATGGGATCGGGGTGTGGAGAGCATACGACTCTAATGCAGATAGGATGTCATTATTATTTTCTTTCTCCTAATGACGGTCATTATGCACGGCCACTGATTGAATTCCATTTGTTACCTGCATTTGAGCCGCAGTAGAATAATTACCATTTAAGTGTCTCCATTAAAATTCATACACGAATTTCATGGCCAGACCTCCTGTTAAAAATAACTAGAGTATTCTTTGCATGTCAAATGAATTGCATTTCAACCCAAGCCTGATTTAAATACTTGATTAAAGAATAGCTTGTCCACACCGATTATGATTTCTGAGAAGATGCTTGATGATCAGTCGAAAACAACTTGTAGCTCCCGTGTCCCCGCATTCTTATTTAATATTTAATTAAAATGGATCTGCTGGTAAAACACAATCAATATCCAGCTTTCTGTCTAAATTGCATTTCCAACCTCCTGTGCCTCATTCAAAATAAACATCGCTATTTCATTATAACCGACATCATCCAGAAGTCTTGTTCTCTTCATGGTCATTGCTTTGTGTTGTTTCAGTTCAATCACTATCAGAATGTATGATACCTGACATAGAAGTGTAGGTGTGGCATATAATAGAGACTCCAGTCTACTTGGGCAGGATTTGTGGGCAAATAGAGAATGGGCCAGGGCGTTACTAGAGATTTATAGATGAAGGGCTAAGCCTTAAGAGGCTCTGGGAGCATACTCCCAGGAAGATGTTTTTAATGGCCCTAAAATGTCTGTTCATCATGAACTTTTAGAGCAGCAATTGATGGAGAATATTTTTAAAAATGGCTATTTGATCAAGTTGGCACACAGAAGATCTGTCTCTTCGTGGTGTATTAAGCACAGATCTTTTACGATTTAAATACTATATCCATCCACCTACACAGATCACAGATCAAACAAAGGTATTAAGGTCAAGCAGTGCTATCTCCTCTCTCTTAGATAAGCTGCAGCTCCTAAACATGTTATTCAAACACACAGATTACAGATACAGTCTCAGTTTGTGCAATCAGATAGAGAGTGATTTTGTTCTGTAGTTACGCTTACATGTTTATTAATCTAGGTGACATGGTCATAGTGACATTTGACAGCACAAAAATTATATTTTTTCAATTTTTTTTTATTCTCACAAATGAGGATATATTCTTAATTTATATTATAATATATTATCATAATATTTCTACAAATTCAGTATTCATTTTATATGAAAACTTAAACACTCACTCGCTTTCTTCTTGATCACCAACCTTTATCAGATCTGCTTCTTTAACTCTGTCAGTCTCCTTCAGTTTCTTTCTTTCCCTCTGGCAAAAATCTTCTCACCTGACTGGTCTTCTACAGTTCTTACCATCTACAGACTGAGGACTTCAGGGATATGAAACTGTGTTACAATTAACACAACACCAGTATTAGCTACATACAGTAAAACACAACACAGCAGTATTAGCTACATACAGTAAAAAACAACATATAGCTAATAAGGATGAGTGTTTTAAAATACCTAATAGAAACATAAAAACAAATAATCTGTGAAGTTTTGTAAAATTCTTAAAATAGTTGGTTTGTCAGATAGCTAACATTCATGCTTTATGGCCAATCCCCTTTAATTTACCTCACGTGAACTTAAAGTTAGCTAGCTAACAAACAACCTGCTAAAAACTGGATAGCCAACTATATTGACAACTATTTGAACAAATCCATATTGTAGGTAGAAAACTGCACTGTGCACCTTCTGACTGTTTCAGACTGTATATTATATATTTTGAATAAGGCTTAATCTTTATTTTAGTATGCTTTTAGGTAAAATCCTGTCAAAACTTTAGTGGTTGCTAACTGACGATATGACTTAGAGCTTAAGAGGTCTTTTTCCTAATGCTAAACAGAAGAGGATTGCTGTTTCCTGTTAGAAAATCTCTGGTAGCACCACTGAGGCAGGTAAATTAGAGCGGCAGCAGCGCCTCCCCAGGTTCATGCCCTGTTATCACAGGATATTTTGAATTTGGAGACACGATGGCACAGTTAAATAATGAAGAATAAATGCAAAATACTGTTGATGACTTAAACTAATAATGTTACTAGCCTTGTCACGCCCCCGGATTGGGCCACTCAGTAGGAACAACGTAACACCTAAAGTAAAGGGCCACTAGGGTCCTAAAGCAAAACTCAAGATTAAGACTTATTAAAGGATACTTGATGGGGTTACTGGGTTCAGGATACCAGCGTTCACACATGTAACGCCTGTGTGATGGAAGCTATTGTCACAAAAGTGAAGGTTCAAGTTCCTTCATGGCACACTTAAGAAAAAAACAAAACCCCACAGGTTCTCCTAACAGCTTTAGTCTGCATCCATTGTACTCCCTGCTTTAGTAGTTGCACAACTATAGAGAACCCATTACCAGGTACCAGGTGTAACCAAAGCATGAACATACACAACTATGAAACCTGACTCTAAAACGATTCCTTTACAGACACAAGATGAATGTCAACCACAAATCAAAATGTACCTTTTTCACCTTGTTGGTTCATGTGCCTGGTCATGTTAAGAATCATCATATCACCTAAAAGAATCAAAATTCTTGTCTTCTATCAAAATAAAATAACTTTTGCCCCTAAAACTTATTCTGATTTTTGATTACATCACCATGCACCGGGGCAGGGAAAATTATATCGACCAATAATATCATGTTTCGCCTCTTATCACTCCCACCTACCTTTAAGCGAAATCAGCTAGCTCAGAGACCCTGCATAACACTGTGTTTTACTTGGAAATATGTCACGGTACAAAAGGAAAATGCATCTCAGTTTTCAATTCACATTAATGGTAAATACCCAAAAAAAAGGCTTAAGTCTGAGCTTCTCCTTGCAGCGTAGTATTGCAGAAAGTGTTCCAGAAGGTCAGTTAATGCTAATCCAGGTGCTGTTGATTTTAACTGGGCTGTGGAACAGAAAATGATGTACCGCTGAACCCAAACGGAATGCCTGTGGACAGCTTTAATAGCTGTTCTGAGTTTGTATGTGTGGGTTGGATATAAACTGTGGACACTTTTCCTTTCCAGATCTCTCCCAGCTTTATGAATCCATGTTTTTTTTTCCTCTATCCCCTCACTGGATGTCTTCAGCACCAACAAGAGCATGTCACTTCTCGTTTCTCGTTTTATTGGAGTCCACCGCTGCGTCCGTCCACCCAAGTGGAATTAACTGTGTTTGTGTTGCAGGTAAATAAGCCGTGCAGGGCCCTAATACAGCCAGGAGCCCAGCTGCGGCCGAGCGCCCACCCCACCGAGCAAAGCCAGGACGAGAGAGTGGGAGCTATAGTGAGACCTAATCAATCAATGCCAGATTACAGCTAAAGCCACTTCCATACCCATTAAAGGAGGACAAATGCAGAATTGCAACTGAACAACTTCTAGTTTTAAGCCAACAGTGGGACTTCCTGGTTATTTATCAAAGTCATTGCTGGTGAGCCAGGCTGCCTGGCTGTGCGATTGTTGTTCTCAGCAGAGAGAGGCGAGGGGAAGGAGCCGTGCTGAAAGGCCTGTTTATGCCCTCAGCTCTGCCGCTGTCAGCCGCCTGGAATTTACTGTAAATCACATTGCTTTTATTGCAAGATTTAGTAGCTTATCCTCGGTGGGCTCCATTCACTTCGAGCTTGTCCCCATTAGGATGTTAGCCTCAGACCATAAAGGGACTTGGCTACACATCATCATAGAATGTGAAACCAAACCTTTCATTTCTCTCTCTCTCTTTCCTTCTCTCACTGCTCTTCATTCTCTTCAGTCTCCCTCTCTTTCTTTTTCACTCTCTCTCCCACTTTCTTTCTTCCTCTCCACCCTTTTGTTGCTTGTCTTTTTATTCCTGCTTTAAGCCTATTCTTCGGCAATTGCTAAGAGTCTTACAGCTGGACTCGGAAGCGGCTGCAGCCTCCCCCTTGCGGATTGTCACTATCAGTGTTTCCTTTATTTCTATTAATGGACCTTGGCTGTTTGCTCCTGCGTTATTTATACAGATGTGTCAGAACATAACGGCGCTGAATCTCTCGCTTTTTTTTAGGGCATAAAATGTTATGACTGTTTTTACCTCTTGGATAAGAAGCGGCTACAGCGTCTCCAATTACTGCCTACAAAATCTGAGTGATATAAAACTGGATGTTACCCTGGAGACCAATAGATTAATATTTTATTTCCAGAATGAGTAATATGAAAATGTGTCTTCTGCTGAATACACTGTAGGATAAGAACAAACAAAACAGCAAAAAAATAAATAATAAATAAAAGAAGCATATATGTACACTGTTGCATTTAACGACGGACTACTAGCATTGAATTTACATGATTCAGATATATCCACTGGTTGTATGTGCAGCACAATAGCTATCTTTCAGTGTAATTCTTCCGGTAATAATTGTGTTGATGTAACATATTTTATTCATGTGCAACCGCTTGACACATTTGAATCATGTAAATTCAAAGCACCATTTTTACTTTTTTTTTCAGTGTACTGTTGCTTTTATAGTGCTGGATTAAACAATGCTGCATCGTTAAAACACACTTGATAAAACAAATAGGAAAATCAGAACAGCATCCTCCCTCTCCTATCTTGCTCATAATGGTGCATCCTTTACATATTAAACTATATATCTGATCTGTGTGACAGCAGAATCAAATCCTGGGCCTGTTGCACAATTAAAATACATTTGATGCTTGATTCAAAGGCAGAATGATAGAGAATCAAAGCATTTTCACTCTGAATGAAGAACAAGGCATGCTTTATTTCCTCCATGGGGCACTGATCTAAAGCGTTAGACACTACATTGGAACGAATTAGATTAAACATCACAAATCGCACGTCAGCCTTTGTGAGCAGACGCTTCTTAGCTTTTTCCTCCAAAGCATGTGTTTTCCACTGCAGAAAAAAAAGACCCCAGTCCAAGCCCGGATGAAGTGATGGGAGATGACAGAGGAGTCTGCAGGCATAAGGTTAAAAAACAGCGCGTCACGTGACTGGGTAAACCCCTAACCTTGTTCCTGAGGAAACGGACAGTTTCAGCATGGGGGGGGTGTCTGAGAGAACAACCATGGCAACACATTCCTATCAAATTAGAGCCTGATGCGGCGTGTACACAGCCCCCGATCATTACTGCTTAACTGGTTAATCAGTTGAAATCCATTTAGATAAATGCTGTTCTTAATCACAGCTTTGGAGTCTGGCATGCAGCTTAAGAGTAAACAGCCAGTGTTTAATGTTCACTTTTTCAGCTTTGTTATGTTTCCATCATGTGGAAAACAGTACAGTTAATTGTTTAGATTTCAGTTCTTTTTTTTTGTACAGTATTGTGCAAAAGTCAGAGACCACACTTCATTTATTTAAGTTCCAGGCCATTAGGTTCATTTTTCAGAAGATATTTCTGACAAAATTAGAGAAAAGGAAAATGACTTTCCAAGAGTTTCCCAAACTGGAGTTCAAAACATTATTAAAAGATATTGAAAAAATGGGATTTCTAACAACCATGCAAGACCACCAACACTGTCCCCATCAGATAAACAGTATTTAAAGCTTTCTTCTTTGAGAGAGAGAAGAAAATCAAGCTCCATTTTTACTTTAGACCTGAAAAACTCCACAGGTGTTTCTGTCCATCCTTCAGCTGTGAGAAGACAACTCAGCACTATGAGTCTGAAGGAATGTGTTGCTGTGAATAAGCCCTTACTGAGAAAGAGAAACAGACAAAAAAAGAAGAAAATTTGCTGCTGGCCATCTCAAAACAATGAACTGACCACCCCAGAGTCCAGACCTCAACGTGACTGAATATGTTTGGGATTACTTGGATCATAAGAAGCAGAAAATGCAACCAACTTCTAAGACTGAACTCGGGGGTGTGAAATATCGCTAAGCTGTAATAAAGAGGAATGGGATCTTTAATAAAGGGTTCACACATTAAATACTGAAAATGTTAATGTTATATTTAGTTGTTGAGGCTTCTGTGCAATTTTCTGTTAGATGTATATTTTCAGCTTTTCTCCTTCTGACGCTGAAAAATGACTTGTGCACAATAACCATTTTGACTGGAAATTAAATAAATGAATGGTGGTCTCTGACTTTTGCACAGAACTGAAGATTTGCTACATGTTGTGAACATCAATATTCAGCCTCTTCTTTTTGTGTTTTTTTTTTCCTCTCTTCTTAGGCTGCAAATGTTTCAGACAAGCAGACAAAAGGAATAACTTCACACATAAACATCAGCCGTGTGTGCATGTGCATCTGTGTGTGTGTGTGAAGGTTTGTGGTGAACTGTAGGACAGAGCAGAGACACACACACATTGCATCGAAATATGAGTGTGTATGTGTGTGTGTGTGTGTGTGTGTGCACGGATGATGTGTGTGTTGACGTGCCGTAGCAAGAGTTCAGGGAGGCAGCTGAGCAAAATAATTTAGAATGTCCTGCCTGCTGACACAAGGACAAAAGGCACGGGGAGAACTTTCTCATATGTGGTGGCGAGACAATGGTGGCGGCTCGGGCTGCAGACTACACAGCGGTTGTTTTCTCGCTGACCTCTCGTCCTCAGAGTGATGGTTGGAGGCAGCAGACAGCCGGCCGGCCGGCCGCTCCTGCATTTCTCCAGTGCTGCGGCCGCGCTGCACGCAGGTACAGCAATTCCAGCACTGATGAGCAGCGTTTTCCTCCACTGCCAACACCTCAACCAGGAGATTAATAACTGTCCTGATTACATCTACCGCACCGGTCGTCCTCTCTCTCTCCCTCTCTCTCTCTCTCTCTCTCTCTCTCTCTCTCTCTCTCTGTCTCTCTCTCTCTCTCTCCCTCTGTCTCTCTTGCTCTCTCAATCTTTTTTCTCTCTCCCTTTCTTTACATCTCTCACTCTTTATTTATTCCCTTCTCTGTCTCTCCCTTTCTTGTTCTTTTATTCTCTCTCTCAGTCCCTTTTCTCTCTTCCTTTCTTTCTACCTCTCAATCTCTTTAATTCCTTCTCTCTACCTCTCTTCTTTCCTCTCTTTCAGTCTTTTGCTCAGTCTATTCCATTTTTTCTCTCTCACTTTTCTCCCCTCTCTCTACCTCTTTCTCTCTCCCTCACTTCCTGTACATCTCTCATTCTATCTTCCTTCCCATCTCTCACTTTCTTTTTATCTTTGCCACTCTCTGTCTGTCTTTTATCCCTCAACCTTTTTCTCTCTCTCACTTTTTTACATATCTCTCTATTTATTTTCTTTTGTCTCTGCCTCTCTCTTTCTTGTTCTTTTATTCTCTCTCAGTCATTTTTTCTCTTCATTTCATTCCACCTCTCAATCTCTTTAATTCCTTCTCCCTGTACCTCTCTTCTTTCCTCTCTCCGTCTTTTTCTCAGTCTGTTCCATTCTGTCTATCTCTTGCTCTCTTTTTATTTTCCCCCCTCTCTACCTCTCTTTCTCTGTCCTTCACTCTCTGTACATCTCTCATTCTCTCTTTCTTTCCATCTCTCACTCTCTTTTGTTATATCTTTGCCACTCTCTCTCTTTCTTTTACCCCAACCTTTTTTCTGTCTTTCTCTCGTTCTTTTCATTTCTCACACTCTTTATTTCCTTCTCTCTTTGCTTCTCTTTTTTCTTCTCCTCTCTCTCTCACTCAGTCGTTTTTCTCTCTCTGCCTTTCTTTACATCTCTCACTATTTATTTCCTTCTCTCTCTGCCTCTCAGTTCAGTTCAATTGTGCTTCTTTGGCATGAATGTAATAAAATACACTGTTGCCAAAGCAGTTAACAAGAAACACATAAACATAAAGAGAAAGATAATATTATAGATTATAATAGAATTCTCTCTCTCTCTCTCTCTCTCTCTCTCTCTCTCTCTCTCTTGTTCTCTTATTCCCTCTCTGTCCTTTTTCCCTTTATTTCTACCTCTCTATCTTTATAATTCCTTCTCTCTGTACCTCTCTTCTTTCCTCTCTCATCTGTATTTAATGGTATTTATCATCTGTCTGTCTGCTGTTCTGTGTTTAAATGTAGCACCGTGTGATGGAGAAACTACATTTTGTTCCTCTCTTAACACAACTGTGAAGAAATGACAATAAAGCTGACTGACTTATTC
Source organism: Colossoma macropomum (assembly GCF_904425465.1). Classification (NCBI taxonomy): domain Eukaryota; kingdom Metazoa; phylum Chordata; class Actinopteri; order Characiformes; family Serrasalmidae; genus Colossoma; species Colossoma macropomum. The sequence continues at coordinate 29,781,876 of NW_023494784.1, read as the reverse complement.
ACTTTCTCTCAATCTGTTTTCACTTTTTCATTTTTCTCTTTCTCCCTCTCTGTCTTTTTTCATATCTCACTCTCTTTTATTTCCTTTTCTCTTTCTGCTTTTCTTTCTCTCCCTCTCCGTCCCTTCTGTCTCCCATCTCACTCTCTTTTTTACCATCTCACTCTTTTTTATTCAGTTTTCTCTTTGCATTTCTTTTCTCTCTCTCTCTCTCTCTCTCTCTCTCTCTCTCTCTTAATTGTTTTCTGTCTTTTCCCTTTTTCCATCTTTCACTCTCTCTTTCTTCATTTCCTTTTCTCTTGGCTTCTATTTCTACCTCACCCTCTTCATCTTTTCTGTCTCCTTTTATGTCTCACACTCTTCATATTTCCTTCATTCTCTTCTTCTTCTTTATCTCTCCTTTTATTTCCATCTTTCACTATTTGCCTCTTCCAGTCCTCACTCTTTCTCTTAATTTGCTTCTCTCTCCCTCTGTTTCTCCTCATAGTTTACGTGTCTGCTTTTTTTTAATGTCTTTCACTTGTTCTCTCTCTCTTCCTCTCTCTCTGTCTCTTTCTCTTTCCTTTTTTTAAATTTCCTACTCTATTTCTTTATTTACTTCTCTCTATCTCTTCCTTCTTCCCTTTTTATTTTTCTCTCTCTTTTTCTTACTCACCTTTTCTTTCCATTTTTCACTCTTTTACTGCTTCTCTTTTCTCTCTGCCCCTTTCTTTCTCTCTATCTTTTCTCTTTCTTTGTTTCTTTCCATCTCTTAATCTTTTTAATCTACCTTTTTGCCTCTCCTTCTCTCCAGTTCCCATCCCTCATTCTCTCTCCATTCCTTCTCTCTCCCTCTGTTTCTCTGCTCTGTTACATGTCCTTTTCTCTTTGCCTCTCATTTTCTCATTCTCTCTCTGCCTTCCTCTCTCTCTCTTTCTGTTAATCACCCACCCCCCCACGCTCCACTCCCTCTTGTACAGTCTTGTTCACTGCCTGATGTGGATTATATTTCTGAGTGTACTCTAAGTTTCCCCCCATTGCATACTCTCTTCTGATCATCACATCCACATTGTTTCTCAATAATGAACACTCCTCTCTGCCAAAAAACGAGGTGGGGTGGGACTCAATTAAATCGAGATTAGCTACAGCAGCGAAAGACGGAGGAGTCGAGGGTCCAGCTGCAGCAGCCGGACACAGTCAGGACCGGGACAGTAATTATTACCTTGGAGTGAGGCGGGTGGTCATTTGTTAGGGAGGCCGAGTCGAGCGGAGGTGGGTGCCCAGCGGGCAGGAATTCTCTCAGGGGTTGAAGGCTGTGCTGAAAATGGCCAGTGAGCTCACCAGGGAGCGCTCAGGGCCGGATCAATGCATCACTCCAAGGCTCCGCATATAGAGCGGAAGAGGCACGAGGGAGCATGGGTGACGCTCATTGTAGTGTGTGTCTAAACTTATGTCCTCAGTCCATGAAAACACTGGAATCCTCTGCAGGAGAAACAGAGACAGACGTGTGGAGTGTGGCCTGTTGTGATGTACGAGCTTTCACTCTTGACTGTCAAGGCAATATATAATTCCAGGCAGGACACAGCATCACTGAGTGTGATTAGATGTCAACTGAGAACAGTATGAATATCATAAAAGAGCTGACTCCACTCATTGTTTTAGTCAAGAAACAGATTTCAGTTTTCTCTGGAAAGTCAAAGTGGCAGCCATGAGCAAACAGCTTCACTGTAAATTGCTCCAAATTAAACAAAACACATGTACAGTACAGTGTAGAACTACTAGACAGCCAAGAAATGTATTTAAAACTATTCATCTCAACAGTGTGTTTTAGCTAGTAAAAACACTATATAGCGTTATAATAAATATAAATATAAATAAACATAAATTCAGTAAAACATTTCCTTTTTCCATGAGGTTCCTCACTTCTCGGTGTCCTCCAGCTATTGTATGGATTTGTCAAATTCCATCAGCAGCACAGATGATTTAATTTAATGAAAGACTGATACGCACACACACACATACATATATATATATATATATATATATATATATATATATATATATATATATATATATATATATAATCACAATGTTTTCTTATTTATTTATTATTTATTTATTTTTATTTATTACTCTCATGTTAGTGTTATATAAACACTTACTGACCAGATAAATCGCTTCACAAGATTTTTGCCCAGTACAGTATTTCTAGACTACTAATTATATATTTCTATTATAGCTGTCTGTCTATGTATGGGTCTGTTTACAAGTTATTCTAACATACTGTAATATTTTATTACAGTAATAAGGACCCAAATCCTGCATTTTTCTTACTTATTTTTTCCTCTGAGGTTCACTTTAACATATAATACATTTTACATACTTCTACATACTTTTACATATAATCACATTTGTGTGATTTTATGTACCAGAAATTAACTTTAACATGACCATTTTTCAATCTCATTTTATCCCTTAGAATTAAACAGGCTCTATTAGATACCGTGCTTTTAAGACTGATATACGTGCAAGAGTGATAAGTGGTATCTCCTCTGATTGGCTGTCCTGTACTGTGTCTCATTCAAAGAGCAGTTTAGGCTGAAACATTCTATAACTTCAGCGTGAACGGGTGGAGCTAAATTGCTGTAGGGTGATGATTTCAATGAATTCAAAACGGGTTGTTTTTGCTTAGTTTTCCTATATGGACTGAATGGACTAGTGAGTGAATGATGCATTTCGAAAGTGTAACAATGTTTACATACTACATCAAACTCCTTAATTCCACAAAAGAGGAAAATTGGTTTTCCATGATATGGGTCCTTTATGATGGAGACATTTTAATAAATTGTGACAAGCAACTGAGAAGCATAAGAGATCAAAACATTTTTTCCATCCTAAAATATATTCAAACACTCACCAGCCACTAATTAGACATATCTAACTTGTAGGCTCACCTTGCCTATTGTTTTAATGTTATATATCAATTGACATGCACAGTTTGTCTTGGCAATCTTCTAGTCATTTATCCATGGTCAGCTTCTGCTCATGAATTCTTTCTTCGCTGGATATTTATGGTAGCAGACTACCCATGCCACTACCATGTCAGTGTCACTGCTGTGTTGAGAATGGTCCACCACACAAATAATATCTTGTCAACAGCGGTCCTGTGGTCAGAAACTGACCGATGATGAATGGGGTTGAGGGTGAATGACAAGCTGTGCAACAGATGAGCTGCAGTCTGTAATTGTACACCTAAATATTGGACCTATGAGGTGGATAGTGGTCAGTCAGTGTAACAACAAGGTATGTGTCTAATAAAGTGGCTAGTGCCTGTTACTACAAGGTAGGCGTTTCTACACCGCAAAAAAACTGATATGTTAGCAAGTGAAACCATTTCAAATTTAGTCAACATATCTAATATTTCTCATTATGACATGTATAAATATTTGTGTAAATATTATAAGATTATTTCTAGACTTTTTTACTTGTTTTAAGTAATTTTATGTAAATAAAATGTCTTACTCCATTGCATTTCATAATTTTCAGTTGCACAATTATCTGCATTATTTAAGTAAAATGATCTGGCAACTCTTACAATAATCTCATAATGAAAAATATTAGATATATTGACTAGATTTAAGAGTTTTTCACTTAAGATTACATTTTTTGTGTTGTAATGTTTATCATATAGTGCTTGTTGTTTACAATAAAATGGCCTGTGCGTGTTAGTACAAGGTAGATATTTCCAATAAAGTGGCCAGTGCAAGTTGGTACAAGGTAGGTGTTTCCAATAAAGTGGCCAGTGAGTGGTACTTCGAGGTGTTTCTAATAAAGTGACCAGTGAGTGGTACTTCAAGGTGTTTCTAATAAAGTGGCCTGTGCATGTTGGTACAATGTAGGTGTTTGTAATTTAGTGGCCTGTGCGTGTTAGTACATGGTAGGTGTTTCTAATAAAGTGGCCAGTGCGCGTTAGTACAAGGAAGATGCTTCTAATAAAGTGGCCAGTGAGCGTAACTATAATATAGGTGTTTCTAATAAAGTGGCCAGTGAGTGGTACTTTGAGGTGTTTCTAATAAAGTGGCCGGTGGGGTAGTGCTTAATAAATAAAGTGGCTAGTGCATGTTAGTACAAGTTAGGTGTTTCTAATGAAGTGGCCAGTGCATGTTAGTACAAGTTAGGTGTTTCTAATGAAGTGGCCAGTGAATATTAAGGGGTGAGTGTTTCTCTAACAAAGCGGACTGCAGCGACAGAAATGTCCAGTAATAGCTTTTTTATGACAATTAACTGACTGCTTCAAACACAAACATGTAAGGCTTACATGTTTACATGCGCTGCGAGTGAGGGTGTGATCCCCTCAGCGCACTGACCCCTGTGGTTAAGCCAGCCTCGTCCGTGCAGCCCCTGCTTTGAATTTGGCTCCTCGGAAGGGCGCATGCGCAATCCGCGGCGCGCTGGCTCCTCCGTGCAGCAGCTGTTTGGGGTTTGAAATTCCAACATGGCAGAGGCAGCGGTCAGTCTTCCCCTCACTAACTTGGAATGGTTTCAAATCGCAAGCATCTGCGCTTGAGCCCCAACCACCCGTCCGTCGGCGAGCCTGCGCGGATCGATGTCGCCCTAAAGCCCTGAGCTCACCCTGCCACACACACAGGTAAGAGTTAATCCGGCTCTTTCGACGATATTAACAGTTTTCAGGAGAGAGAGCGTGAGAGAGAGAGAGAGAGAGAGAGAGAGAGAGAGAGAGAGAAAAGAGAAAAGCAACGGGAGCTGCTGGACTACGGAAGGAAGAGCGTTCTGCCTTGTGTGTGTGTTTTTCCTTCTTCTCTTATCGCCCTGCTTAATAAACCGCCTCTCCGGATCGCTGCCGTGCACCGAGCCCCAGCTGCAACATCCCAGCGAACCGAACCTCGCTCTGAACACGGCTTTGCGGAGAGCGTGAAAATGCGAGAGTGCGCCTGGGTAGGTGAAGTTTGACCTCGCTGCTTGTGTTGCAGTCCATCGTTAGGAGGAAGGGGGCTTTTGCTGGGGAAAGTAACAGTGGGGTGGGGTTGAGGCTGCTCCAAACTAACTTTCCTGGCAAAAGGCAGCTCGGCTCTTGCAGTATCTGAAAAGTTTCCCTCCCTTTTTTGCCTTCACGCCGTTTGGCAAACGTGCAATTTTTTTTGTTGCTGCATGGCTGTTTGAGGGCAGCCGCCGACAGGCAGCAGGACTGGGAGCTATTTTTAAAGCTGAGGACATCATGCCGAGAGAGCAGGAGTTCAGAGCGTGGCGTTTTTTTAATGTCAGTTCAGGCAATCAGCAGCCCGCGCTGGAGCTCTGCTAGTTTTAAGCAGACGGTGGGAGAAAAACTGACATGAGCTTGCTGTCGTGGTCATGTGTTTTTCCCCCCACCAGTCTCTCTCTCTCTCCCTCCTAGCCTTCTCCACTCCCCCTCTCTCTATCTCTCTCCCTCTCTCTCTCTCTGTACGAGCTGCTCTCCTTCCACGTTATCCAAGAGCTTTTGTTGCTTTTCCCTTCTCCTTAATTATATGCATGTAGGTTAAATGAATACCTGACGAAAAGGCCCCCCGTTTCACGGCGCTGAAATGCGATAGCGGAGAGGAAAAGTGGCCGTATTGAAAGCCAACCTTTGGAATTCCTCCCATTCTGCTGGTTCCCCCCTTTTCTCCCTTGTTTTAGCGTGGCAGAGATGATCAGTAGCACCGGTGTGTATGGTACGTCTATTATTATTTTTGTATGTCTGTCATTTTGAGTCTTTTCTTCTAAAATGCATGATTTGTTTTAGTATTGAAAAGGTCTGTGTGTTTGAACGCCACTGACAGATTCGCCTACCTGTTTGAATGCTTTACAAAACGCAGCTTTTAGGACTGTAAAGTGTTTACAAAGTAATAACTGTGTTCTCTGTGTAGTATTACAGCGCTGGAGAGTCACTCTGCGCCGTAGCTCAGTCTACTTAGTTAGACTGCCTTCATCCCATTAGACTGCATTCATTCTGTTTGTGCACTTTCAGTCATACGTTTTCATGATCAGTTCAAAGCTGACAGATGTTTTTAACATTCATTATTTTCATATCTGTGTGTGATAGTCTATAGTTTAATTAAGCTCACACTCCAGTGCTATATCTTTTTCTTAAGTGTTATGTGAAGCTTGAAATATACACAAAAATAACACATTTTGGAGGTTTAATTAGCAGACAAGCTTTCAGTTCATTTTAGGCCTGTAGTCATATTACACTTCATCAATCCTTACAGATCTGAAGGAACAAAACCAGAAACACACCTTGAATTTGCTGTAAATATGCTCTTTTATTTTCTGAACTGTGCTCAACACAAGGATGTGTATGTGTTGTTTGTATCGTGTGCGACAGTTTTCCTCGCTGTACGTACTTTTGTTGATAATCATCTTTTCGTTTTCTGTCTCTGCCTGCATCCAGTGTTAGAAATGTGCTCCGCGCTCGCTGCACTCGTGTTGGAAGCGGAGCAAAGTTAGCAGAACTATTTACTGAATGTGGACGCATGCATTATTCAGTCTGGCCATGTTGCTTCATCCATCAAGCGTGCAGAGCGGAGCTGTGCAAAAAGCAATATGCACAACTGTGCCCTTGTCCAACTCTCAGTGAATTTGAGAGGTGTTTTCTTTTTTACCTAAACCTGCAAGAAAAGTACATGTCTGTTTTTTTCTGACATTTTCTGCCACTAACTCTCACTGTCTCTGAATTGTTTGTTGTGGCAGGAGGATGGATGTTATACATATCGACAGTTATGCTACTGTTATAACATTTGTGTTTCACTAGTTTCATAAACAGTCAGTAAAGCAGATGCAAACAGTAAGGCTGGTTGGAGTAATTGTGGCAGAATGTTGACCAGCTTTATAATCTTACATGCGTAGGTTAAAACCATAAAAAATACAAATAAATCCCTGAAAGAATATCAGTCTTAAGTGATAATGTGGAAAGTGGAAACGTGCACATCAATAGCATTTGCATTTTGTTATTTAACCACACAATTAAAATCATCAGGCGTGGACTCAAGTGTGTTTTCCACTCCTCTTCAGCCCTGAGGATCCATCAATAGAGAAATGTACATTTACATTTACACAAGCTTTTTTATTCAGAAGTTGAAGTGTTTTGCTGCAGTTTTTTTTAGTTTTGCTCTGGAAGCCATTAGACGTATGATACCTGAGCTATTAAAGCGGACGCAGTCATCGGTTTTTGTAGGTAGTAGCTGAACAGGACCTAGTGGCCTAATTGAAGCTGTTGTGAAGTGCATGAATGTTATCTGACCAGCTGCAATCTGCTAATAGGAGTCAAACATATTTTGGATAGATGTTAGTTTGGGTCTTTGCAGCTTTTGTAGTGCTTTTGTTAAGTGCTGTTGGGCTGCTAGTAGGATGCGGTGGGTTGCAGCCTGCAGTGGTGCTGCTTATTTAACACAGTAAGCGGAGGACGTGTGTGGTGCTGGCTCAGGTCGGGCTTAGTCCTGATTTAACCCCAGGCCCGGCTTTATCAGCATGTTAAGCAACATGACAGCGCCACTCTCTTCTGATTGTGTGTGCGCATGTGTGTGTGTGTGTGTTGACATGAAAGCTCATGTTGAGTTTTGTGGTGTGCTTGATGACAGATGCTGACCCCTCCCCTTTTCAGCACCCTCTTTGCTTGATGTGTCTCGTGTTGACATGCTAGAGCAGGCGGCCAGGCAGCCTTGGGGATACACACCTATGGAACACACACCAGCGCGCACACACTGCAAGGCTAGCCTTGCTGTTGCTACCTTAGTGCGTTAATCGTTTTGTTGCGTGATAGTATGACAGCGTGCAAACATGTTCGCGAGAGGCAGCTATTAATTGTGATTTTTTTTTTCATTTAGAATTTATTAATACAGGTGACATCCCTTATTTATTTTTTATTTATTTATTTATTGTCTATTTTTAAACAAAACTATTATTTTTCAGTATGTTTAAAAAAATCTATTACTATTTTTTCTCTTCAGTAGATTTTGTTCTACGTAAGAATTTGTTGTGACTAGTTTGAGTGGACATGGTCAGCTGTCCATATTTAAAATACTATAAGACTCTCATCAGGTTTTAATGACCACACTATAAATTCACAGTAGAGTGAAAACCCACCAGCCATTGCGAGTTATGGTAACTTTATATTACACTCGCATGCTCGAATGCTTAAGTATCCAGTATTATTTTGCTATGGAAAACTGCTGAAACATTGTTTCTGAAATAATTTTGGATCTTGCATAAGTGTAATAATATGAATCAATATGAATGTATACATATTCCCCCTTTTCGCACTCGCAGACTACACTACTGCAAATTTGCACTCGTATAGATTCTTGTTTATCTATGAATTGTGGTGGATTTTGATGAATGTTTTAATAGTTGTCTGTACTGATTTATTGATTTGTAAGATATTATTTTAATTCATTTATGATGATTGTGTGTAGTGTTAGGTATAAGTTATGATCCAAAGTAAATTTATGTAGTTATGCTATTTTATTGTTAATTAGACTTTGAATTAATTCACCGTAAAGAGGCTTTTAAACCATGCACACAAACACAGATATATACAAAAGCAAATGTTTAGACTCTTTCTGTGCGCAATACATTCTCTGTATCTATTAAGGGCTGACTTTTTTCATAAACATGCTTTTAGAGGAAACATATCTTCATGGTTCTCAGTTCAAAAGTAGGCATAAGCTGTAGGCAGCATTGTATGTTTTTTTTTTTTTCCATCTGATCCCTTTGACATTTTACCCATGCACATGTACAGTGTGACACGCACACATTAGCGGTGTAAGGTTAACTCCTCCAGAGTCGAATTCAAATCTGCAGGAGTTAATTTAATACAGGCGATTTTGTGCTGCAACTGTTTTCTTTGTGCTCATTTGTCAGTAGTTTGACTAAATCCTCAGTGTTATAAAAAGCCGGCACAGTGCGCGCTGTTTGGCATCTAACCGGCACTGTCCTCCCGGGATTGTTTGTGTAAATGAGACTGACAGTTTTTATCTCAATCTAATGGTGACAATTAAAGGAAGCTTCAGACTAAGTCGGCTCGCCGGCGGACAAGCACCTTGGGGGATCTCGGGGGCTGTTTCAAATTGATGAAACACTCATCCGTACAGACGGATACATTTGTCAGTCTCTGTAACAAATCTCATTCAGTTCCCCCATCTTCATTCCAGACAAAGCCCAGCTCAAATGAAATCAGTACCGGGTTGTCATCTTTAAGCAAATATGTTAAGTGTTGTCTCGTGTGCTTTTCATCTGAAAACGGAGGAAAACCCCAAGGGAGAGAGACGCATGCAAATACAAAACCCATTTCTAGAGAGAGAGAGAGAGAGCCCCCCAACCTTTCTCTCTCTCTCTTCCTTTCTCTCTCTTTTTCTCTCTCCCGTGGCAGCTGGCTGTGTTATCTTTGTGCGTTTCTGAGTCCGCTGTCAGTTCTCTCACTGATCTAAGTTGGGGCGCATTAGAAAGTGGTTGCAGCTGTCTGTTGCTATACTGAGAGATGTGTGTGTGTGTGTGTGTAATGTGTGTATGCTTTGCTGCAAAGATGAAGGACCTCGAATCCTTGACATGCTCCCTCTGCTTCCCCCTCCCCCAACACTCACATATACACTCACACACACACTGGCTCATTTAGACTCACTGTCTGTCGGCTCTGCGTGTATTTTTTTCCTCTGTCCTCTCTGTGACTGACAGCATACAGGATGGATGTTTTTTAAATGCATATTGTCCATTATCTGTGCTGTGTCGGTGCACTCCGGCTGCTGTTTGCATGCTGTTCTGCTGTCCGATCACAGATTATCTCCTGAGTCGTGGAGCCGAGGGGAATTTTCTTCCACTGTTTCAGGCCCGGTGCTCATTCATAAACCAGGCAGGTGCTCTAAATGGTAGTTAGCAAACCATGGTACACCAAAGTGTCGGTTCTGAACTCAAACCAATTCATTACAAACTGATATCAAATTTGGATACTTCTCAGGCATTTTTGTTTTGTTGTAGCCTGTCTAAACAGAAAAGAACACTGTTGTTAGCCTAAATGTTCAGTACAGCTTTTGTTCCAGTATAACACTGTTGTAACATTATAACATAGTAATAATGCATGCAGTGATTTATTACCACATCAGACATTATGAGGTGCTGATGCTGACTGTTTTCTTTGGCTCTAGAACCTCTGGATAACAATCTCCAAGTGGTTCTGAACACAATATTTCATAATACAGAAAATGCATGCAGCGACTAGCAACTTTGAGCCAAAAGAGAGTGACCTGGTGATTAAATAGCTGAGATACAGGCTCACTTCCCTGCAGAAATCTGTGAATAAAGGGTTATACATATTGTTAACTTGTCATTTATTTTGCTTATTATTTAGCACAGACAAATTTGTAAATTGGGTAAATTGACTGTACACATGATAGAAAGCCAGTGTAGTTTAATTCACATCAAAAAGTGGCATTTTGTCAGTTTTATTCATCAGTTTAAGACTTTTTCTAAAGAACAGCTTTCATCAGATACCATTATTCCACTTTCCGCTTTTGTCTGTTCAGAGTGTTCATAAATGAGAGAATCTAAAGTGATATGGATAATGTTTTCAGGCCTTCTTAAGTTAAAGAATGTGCTTTATTGTAACACGTTTTGTTCAGCAGCTTGATCCATATCTGGTATATCTGTGTGTTGAGAGAAGCACTGAAATCTTCAGCAGTAACTATGATTGACAGATTGCTGTAAATGTGTTCCTGTTGGCACTAGACTTCCATTCATTACAACGCATGGCGGAGGCAGCACAAGCTGACAGCATCATAACCACAGCAATCATGTTAAGCTGACATCAAGATTTGAGATACATTCCTTTTTGAGATTTTTTTCAGCTTTCCACAATGGAATTTGAAATAGATGAGGAGAAAAGATGTCAGAGGAGATGGTGTGTTGTTTTATTCAGAGGTAATCAAGTATGGTTAGCTTAAGTTTTGTGTGGTGAAATCTGAAAGTGTTAAAGCACGGCTGTTTTCTCAGCGGTATGTATCTCGGGAATGTAAACCGACATGTTCTGTTCTGGTTTATACATCTGGCTGATAGACATTTACAGTGATGGATTAGACAAGGAGTAAAACATGGTGTCCTCTGATGTAGTTAACACATGGGGAAAAGTTGTTAACGCAGTCCATGTTCTTGACACAAGTGCTGTAGACCATTAGAACTAAGCATAAGCAAAGACCTCAGTGCTGTTTCTCTTTTTTCCTGCCATCTCAAACAATGAGCTGGTCCTCACTGGAGCTGTCTCACTGCACATAAAGCAAAGAGACAGCGCAGCGCCTGTTGGGGATTGGTTCAGAATAGCCAATCCCCAGGTGTGCAAAACTAGGTTTAGCAGTAATACTTTTAATCTGGCCTTTTCCAAGATCCTCCCGCATTCCCAGCTTTGTGGGAGCAATTAGCATACCCCCAGTGGCAGGAGCAGAGACGGCTACCTAAATCACTGATGTCTTCATTTCTCTGTTTACATTCTAATTAGACATTATAAACTTTTGATTTTTAATGGCCTTTAAGAAGGGAGATTTTATCCTCTTTAGTTCAAGGGGATGCAAAGGGGGAGCGAGAGAGGGAGAGAGAGACGGTCAGGAAATGGAGCTTTTATTTTTCTCTTTGCACTTCTCTGCTTGCCACGAGAAAAGGAAGTGCACCTTTTTTTTTAATATTTCTGAGATCAAAATAATTATTTTTGCATTGACCTAGAGTGCAAGACTAGTGGTTTTTAAATATGCTTTTGATGCATGGCCAGAAATGCTGTGGGTTCTGCCAATGATGAATACCCGTGTGCTAAGGTTTTGTGAATTAGGTTTTGGAATGACATTGGCAGCTAATCACAAAATTTTCTAATAGTCAGAGAGTGAAATCAAAGCTGTTTCAGGGCTGATCAGAGGGCAGTTTGAATTTCTGTCTCTGCTCTCGCTAAGATAGGGTTTCTTTTAACCCTCGTCTCATCCTGGACTTTGCCATTTGAAGCAGTTCCCAGCAGTTTGTGGAAATGTTGTTTCTGTTTGCTGCTTGTTTGGCGCTCCTCTGAAATGTGAAATTGAATGACTTGATCACAACTCCACCAGGACCTGCCCCACAGCAGAGCAACAGTTTCTATAGAGTGCAGAATATCAGGGGCGCAGATGGATTGTCCGTGGCTGTCTGCCGCTGCAGGAATACGTGCTTTTATCATTGAACAACCTTGAAAAATGAGACGTGCATTTTCAGTCGTCCTTCAAGGTGTTTTGCTGTGCACTCCAGGAAGGATTTCAATGGCTGCTGAAGTGTCTGGAAATGTAAGAAAGTAAGAAATAGCATAAAAAAATCTCCATGATGGCTGGAAACTCTGTGGCCTCAGAGGCTATACATGCAACAAGTCTGGTTTACTGTTGTCACAGGCATCCACAACGCTTTTCCTGGTTATCTGGTAGACATCAGCGAGAACACCAAGGGTTTTTTTTTTTTTTCCCTCACCCCTTTTTTTCTCTGTGGGCTGCAAGACCTCTCATCCTTGGTCAGATAAATATTCATTGGATCCCTCTCATTTGTTCTGTCTTTTCGGTATGTGAACATTTTGAGGGTTTTAATTGATGCAAAATTGTGAAATAGTTCTTGTCTGTTACTGCATAAAGGGTGCAGAGCAAAAAGTCAGCCCATTCCTTCCAACAAGCATCGCTCGCTTTTATTACAGGGTGCTAAAAACCCTTCGCCGCTATTCATTTATTTGATGTTTCTTGACATTTAAATTCATCGGAAGCCTTGTAAATTACACTAAGCCGGGGAAAAACATGGCTTTAGAAGATCACAGTCATTCTGAGCTCAGCTTCGAGAGCGAATTATATCATCTAATGAGAACATAAAATTGTAATTAATGTATTGAAATTAGCCTCTGAGAAAAATTGTCCATTGATATGCATGACAGAAAACATTCATGTGCTTGAATGTGAGTGCCAATATTTTGGCTGCCTTTTCCCCCCCGTTCCTCATTGGCAAAAAAAGAAAAGAGAAATCCTTCAGGAATGATGAATTGAGTCTTCACGTTCAGCAGCTAATTGTCTCAAATTGATATTTTGATGTACTACTAAAGATCACATAAAAGCAGTCAGATCTTAATTAGGATGATGATCATAGGGAGATGTGTGCTATCTGCCGCTCTGCGCTGCACGCTAACTTCCCAACGCTCCATTCATCCTCGGAAGGGCCCGGCTGGCTGACAGGTTGGCAAGGTGCCAGGGATTGACGGAGGGAGAGAAGCTGGGGTGCAGTGGAGAGAGGCGCCGTGTGAGGCCCGTCTGAAGGACTGAAGGCAGGGTGCACGCGGGCTCGGTAAAGGGTTGGAGGCAGAGAGGAGAGAGAGCCTTGGTAAAGTGCCATGTAGGTTTAAGGTGTCAAGCCTGTAGAGGGAGGGCTGCCTGAAGCATCTGGAGCCTCAGAGGGAGGTTAGCGGTTAGCGCACACCACTGGTAGACCAACACGGTAGCCGGCTAGGGCTCGGGGGGGCTGGCAGGACCTTTAGACCAGTGTATACTGCTTTCTGGATGCTGTCCCGGGCTATTTGTAGTCTATGAATTAGAAGATGTAAAAGGCAATGCTAAGGAAGCCACGTAACCATCCGTTTGATCACAAAAGAGTATTTGTTTCATTGAAACATTCTAAGCTGGAGCTAGACCACATGCTTGAGTATATTTGAGCGTGTTCCGCTGCACCGGTTGTTAGTCTACGATCGTTGGGAGTGTTGTAGAAGCTTAGCTGGAAGCTAAAGCTGCACCAGGGCTCTTGGCTAGTCGTCTGGCTGGCGGCTCTGACTGGAGGCTTCTAATGTTGGCTGGTGGGGAGACGGCCGGCACTAATGATGGGCCGTAATGTAATTATCTCATCTCAGCCGTCTGCGGAGCAGCACTTTTCAGCTGTCGTGCTCACCGGCACACCGCTGACCCCAGCTCACCCCTGCTTTTTACTGCCCCCCCCTCCTCTCTCCCCAGCATTACCCTGCCGCCTCGGCAGAGCCACCTTAATATGCGGCCTCTGTGGTGCTATTTGGGCCTGTGGCTTATATTCCTGTTTGTGTCAGGATCTGGAAAGCTACTTTTATATCAGATGTGTAATAAATTGCAGGCGGTTTATACCGTACCAGGCTTTTTTGAGGCTCCGTGATTACTGCATTGTAGAAGGTACTTTAATGGAGCAATAAGAAGAGTTGTATGTCTTGTGTGTCAGTGGCATATTACAGGCTCTGTTCTGGTCACATGACAGGAATTGTAACTTTATCATTGTAAAAAAAGAGACTTTTTTCCCTAATAATCCATCAGATGTTTATAGAGAATATTCATCCGTTTGACCAATTCTTTAATTTGGACACATTTATCATGTATTATAGTGTGATAGTCTCCCCTATTTCATGGTTACTGCTGAAATATACCAATCGCACATACTACTTATGTAAAGACCAGTGGAAAATTGTTTGATATTATTTGCATCTGCTAAAATCCCCATCAATTATTAAAGCAAATCTGCATAAGAGAATGCCACATAAGCTGCCTGTCTGCCTGAGCTTGAGGAGTGCCCTTCATGCATGTCCTCCAGCTAAGGTAATTAGAAAGTAAATGTGCATTTGATGAATTTAATTGTTGGAACTGCCCTGCATGCATTTTGTATATATCTAAATATTCTGATTAATTCAACATCATGGATGAAGCAGGCTGTTGCACAGACTGTCCACCCTCACACTAGTGCTGGATAAGCAATGGCACTGTCAACCAGGGCACATTTTAGCATCCCTCTGTGGTTCAGTTACATTAATGCAAGCTGTTAATTTTCTAACCATATATTAATTGTTCCTAAACAATGGGGTATCAGTTTGTGGGTCAGTTGATTAATGTCACTAACATTTAGGGCTCAGAGTCCTAGGTGTGCAGCACTGTAATGACCATTCCCTTGGGTCCTGGATGTGTTTTTATTTTTCGTGATGCAATTGCCTCCAACAAGCGCCCATCATTTTTCTTTCTTACTCTGTTATTGCTATTTCTTGCCTGTCTTTCTTTCAATTTTCCTGCCTTTCTTTTTACCTCTTTTAAAGAAGTGCTGAAAATGACCCTGTTTCCATGTTCGAAAGTCAAGCCAATTTGATTTCGAATGAGCCTCAAGGTTTCTCTTAATGAGATTCTGGTACAAACCACTATATTAGGTGTGAAAGATATGGATAAAAAAGTGTGTGTGCTCACACACACACACACATTATATGTTTATAGTGTATATATAATACTGTGCAAAAGTCTTAACTTACCTAAACACATTATTTAAAGCCATTTATCTCGGCATTAAGTGTTCAGTGTATTTTTTCTTTTTCCTTGAAAAACACCATATATCATTAGAATAGAGGCAAATAAGCGTAAATACAGTAAAAAGCAACAAGAATTTCTTATTTTGAAAAAAGCAGATACCTTGTGTTCTAGTTTGAAGGATAAAAATTGAAAAGTAATATCATTGCATAGATTGTTAAATTTCATCACCAGCACACTTGATTTAACATAATGAAGTATTGATTAGCTAAGCCAGGTATTGAGAACCACAATGAGAGGTTTTTTTAAATGGTTAAAGGAACAGACTGACATATGTAAAACGTTTTATATTCAATTTTACATTAGATTTACATTACACTTTTCTCTGATGCCTGAAACTATTGCACAATACTGTATATATATATTTACATACAGTCAAGTTTGGGTGCCCTGGTCAAATGACATGTTTTGTTGATTTTCCAGGTGAAAATAAGTACACATCTTCTACAGAGAACACATTTTTGCACATTTTAATGTGCAATTACTGTTTATTTGCTGAATTTCACGCAATAGAAACAAAATTAAACATAAAACATGACCTGTGCAAAAGTTGTTGTGGAGCAGTTTATATTTTATTTTTTCCAATATGTTAAACTCAGCAAAAAAATAAAAACTGTGCACTAAAATTTACAGAAAATACAAAGAAGTTGCCTGTAGATGATGTGTTAACTTATTATCACTTAATCAACAGAACATGTAACATCTAGATGGCTCAAATAAATGCTTTTTCAGGAGCTGAACAGTCACTGCTGCTGTGGATGTTACAAGGTCTGCATTTAGTGATTGAATTTAACTACATGAAAATTAAACTCGACCACCAACAAAACACAATGGACCTTCAAAACAACAGATCTTTATTAAACAGTTTTAATTTTTATTATTATTATTATTCATATTGTCAAGCAGATTTACCACAACACAAAATATTGTTATTAAGTAGTTTTAATTTTATATCTTTTTATTGCCAGCCTTTCATTCTCAGACTTTTCTGTGCTAATTATTTATTCATCTATCTATCTATCAAAGGGATCTAGATAGGAGCGTACTAGGAGTATTATATGTCTTTTAAGTTGTCATCCAGATCATCACATGATCAAAGTCTACTTTGTGATATCTGTTGTGCATGTGTGTACATCAGAAATGCAGTACTCTCCTCAGGTTATGGTGTTACATGAGACCAGGACAATAATTAAGCAGTGACAAACAAGACAGAGCAGAGACAAGCAATAGATAGACAGTGCTGAGGGTGATAAACATTAAACAGTGCAAATACTCAGGGTGACACTAAGACATTAAACATGAAATAGTGCAATTCATAATTTATGAAACAAATGAAGACAAAGAGACAGGAAAACAACTTTTTTTTTTTGGGACAGAATTTTTTTGTAGTCTTCGTCAGCTTGTGTCATCTACTGAACCTATGAAAATTAAAAAAGAGTAATGGATTTTCTCAGTGATTTTCAATATGCAAATAAAAAAAATAATTACTTATTCAGTCCTTTTTTGGATTCCAAGTGGAAGAGTGTCTTTCCCTTTAAGAAGCAGCTAGCAATAAAAAGCTTGTTTAGAATGTGGCCTATATGACTGTTCCTTTAAGTGTCCACATGGAATTAGATTAATTTAAAAGACAAAGAGAGAGCAAAAAAAAAAAAAATGAGCGCTCATAAGGAGTTCAGCATCATCCCCAAGGTTTATGAGGGCTGACGCCTCCTTTGTGCTCATTATCAGCAGAACACCTCAGGGAGTAATGTTGACTTTGCACCATCCAAAATAGCAGCTCCAGAAGAGAGCCAGGCTCCGTGGCACCATGCTCACCTGCTCCACTCGGCCCTCGAGGACCAGAGAGAGAGGCTGCAGGTGGAGGCCAGGATCTAGATTACTCTGAGTTAGAGCCTGACCGATATATCGCTTAGCTGATTTTGATGACCCACAGATTTATTAGTATTAGCCAAAATGTTTTTGTTGTTGCTGCTGTTGTGGTAATGCCAGTACTGAAAATCATGATCTCCTAATGAGAGGGTGAAACTTTAGACACTTAGGAGCCCAATAAGGGTCATCCTCAGCAGGCCTATACCAGTATATCATGATATTGTCATACCGTAATATTGCTTTTCAGTTTTAGCAATATTTCTCTTAACATATTTGATTAACAAGAAGCATTAGATCCAGAAACATAATGCCCAAAAATTATGAGAGTCCTAGTAATTTTAAAGTGTTGTAAAGTGCACAAAATAGAAATACAAGTGGTGTATCTGGGCCTGACCGTTAACTGCAATGTATGCAATTTGCTGAGTGTCTCAGGTTGTTTTGAAAGAACAGTTTTAAATCCTTAAAAACTATATAGTGAATAGTGTAGTTTTCCTACAGTGCTTTCTGTCTGATTAACAGTTACAGTACTGTGTAAGGTTCTGTTTGGTGTAATTTTAAGAAAACATAACAGCCCAGTATCTTTTAGCAAAGAAAGCACGAGTTCATGAACTTTATTAAAGCTAATGTAGTGACTTCATTAATATGAAATTAAATATAATCAGATATTGTGACATATTTGGAAAATGTTGTGATATCGAGTTTTATCACTATCACCCAGCACTAATCCTTAGTTTAACTGTATGGCGGCAATACAGGCTGAACTGGTAAATTGAATACAGAGTGTATCCACATCTAACTGTTAGCATGACTCATACAATGATGAATGACACAACACAAAAAAATATAAAAATAATTTAAAAAATTGATCTACTAGATTTGTTTTTAATAGATAAATCAAAAGAAGCCAAAACCTAAAGAGTTTCTGCTGTTGGAATATTTGAGAAGAAGTGTGACATTCATATCAGTTAGTGAAACACTGTTTAACAAAAACATTTGGAATATAAAAAATATATAAATATAAATTTATTTTAGCTGACATCAGTTTTCACATTTTTATTCACTTAAAATTGGTATTGTTCACAAATTATTATGAATTATTATGAATTTCATATTTCATGTTAATGATGAGGCAAAGCGACTGAACACTTGTTTGGACCATTAGTGCTGATTTTCCATTTTTATTTTTTTCCACTTTTGTTTTAGGAGATCTGCCCACAGAAGTATTTTTTTCCTTCTCCCCCCCCCCATTTTCTACCCATACGACATTTCATCCCCCACATATTTTTAATGTTCCCAAAAGCCTTTTACCTCTTTGTTTCCATTATTCATTCCAAAAGTTATGTAGCTTGGAGGCCAGGGGGGGTGAAAAATAATTTTGTGTCTGACGAAATTTATGTGTAGCTAAGTCAGCGCTTTATGCAAAAAACCCTGCTCTGCCTTGGGAGAGTGTAGGGGGTTGTGTAGGAGGCCTGAGCATGTTCATGTGTGTGTGGCAGGCTTTTGTGCGTGCGCGTGCGTGCGTGTGTGCGGGCCTGTCATGCTGTCACTGAGTCCTAATGCCTCTCCCGAGGGGTACCTGGAGGAGAGGCGTACCCAGCCTGGCTGCCTTTAGCAGGGCAGCGCGCTGACACCGGCTGCCCACCGAGACTGGAGGTGTCACTGCATGTATGTAAAGCAGTGACAGATGAGTGCAGACACGCAGGCTGCAGGATCCAGCGCGCTGAGGAAAACTCTGCTTCTCATCTCCCTTCACATGCAACTAGAGCACTGACAGAGTGAAACAAAACAGTGAAGCCCCGTGCCTTTCTCTCACACACACACACACACACACATGCAGACACACATGGTGCTGGGGGTGGGCAATATGACGATACATTATTGTTAGTGGTGGGCAATATCAAAATATGATCATCATTATCAGTAGAGGTGCACCGATATGGTAATTATGGGCCAAAGCTGTTAATTACTGTTTTTCATGTACGAATCTGCTGATTCTCATCAATACATAAACATTCATAAAATGTACAAATTGTGACGAAATCCACCTGGATTCACATTACAGCTCAGCATCGCCTAAATGTTCTGCTCTTCCAGACTATAATTAATTCATCATCAGTTATCTGTCTGATGCTGATATGTTTTCTAATGACATAGCTGTCGATACAGATATGATTCTGATAACATAGTGCATCGTAATGATCAGTAAGCTTTTTTGAGTATATCCTTGGTATTACAAGTTGTGAAGCAAGTCAAATAAAATCAATCAAATAATGTAAATTATTTTTAAAATTATAAACTGGCCAATATCAAATAATAATAATAATAATAATAATAATGTGTGTATGGAGCAAAAACCTGTCAATCCCAATGTTGGTCAGTTTTAATCGTGCACCCCTAAATACAATGAAAAAAATTTAAGAAAGAACAGGAGAAAAATTGAAACAAAAGTAGCACCAATAATGTAATATAAGGGCATAATGGGCTGACATCCAATTAGTTACTTGCTTCTGTTCATCATACACTGGTTGTTGTTTATAGGCTGTCTACAATAATTGGTCTAAACATACCTTTATGATACACACGCTTGTTCAGTATTTCATAAGTACTGGGTACACCCACAATGCTACACAGTACACTACATTTCTGAGTATATTGTGGGTGTAGTCTATACTTATGGAACACTGAACAAATGTGTGTATCATAAAGGTATATTTAGACCAATTATTACAGACAGCCTATAAACAACAACCAGAGTATAATAAACAGAAACAAGCAACTAATTGGATGTCAGCCAATTATGCTATTATCTTAAGTTATTGGTTCTACTTTTTCAATTTTTCTCTTTCTTAATTAGTTTTTTTTCTTTTTTGAATAATGAAAAAACAGTCATTTTATTTAGGGGTGCATGATTAGAATTGGCCAGCATTGGAATTGACAGATTTTTGCTCCACATATATACACACATTTATTATTTTGATATTGGCCAGTTTATAATTTTAACATTGGCTTATTTATGTTGCAATTTTGTGAGGTAAATAACAGGAGTTAAGTAGGTGCTCTCACGCTGAATTTGAATGCTGCAGCTACACCTGTACCAAAATATAGCATAATTATACACGACTCATTGTGCTAAACACTAAATGCTAAATACTTTCAATGTAGCACTTTTTTGATTCATGTTATTTGAATAGCCAGCTGATTTTTCATTTATGAATTTAAAATGCCAGTTTGGTCTGTTAAAATAATGTTATTTATGTTGTGACTTTGGCTAATAGACAAAACTAAAAATGTGCTAGTGTGTTTCATGTGTTCACTTAGCCAGCACAGTAGGAGCTTTGGGTTAAAAAAAAAAGCAAATTGGCCAAAAAAGTGTCCATCAGCTAATTTGGCTGTATTGGAATTGAACATAAAAACTGATGACCACCAATTGTATTCATAGTTTTTCTGTATTCATTTTTAAAATGTGGCATTACTAACAGCTTTGTGAGACACATTGTGTGTTGCCAAACTGTCAAGTATGATAGTTTTTTTTTTCTGCCATATTGCCCACCTTTACAGAACAGAGCTCACAGCGTGGCCCCGATTCAAAGCCTTTTTGACTAAAATGTTGCTTACCGGCACACCGATTTAGGTAGAGTTCTCTCGTGAGAAAAGGGCCATGGTGGTAATTGCAAACGAATGAGGATTTGGCGAGCAGGAGCCTCGGGCAGTGTTTCTGGGTCAAAGGTCACGAGGGTCAGTGTTACACTCTCCGCAGCCTCACTTCAACCCTCTCTCTGGAAATAGAACCTGCAACGTCATACCACCTCCAGCACCGTGGAATACAACCTCCCTACTGCCCTTAGGCTGTGTGTGTGTGAGTGTGAGTGTGTGTGTGTGTGTGTGTGTGTGTGTGTGTGTGTGTGTGTGTGTGTGTGTGTGAATTTCAGCTCATTTCACTCGAGTGTTTAGGTGAAGAGGAATACAATTTTGTAATTTCCTGCGTGTGGTAGAAGGAAAGAAAGAAAGCAGTAAGTTAGATGGGGTGGCGCTGCACTGAAGTTCTTAAGATTAACATCTGTGTGTGTGCAGTGATGTCACAAAATGTGTCGTGTGTGTAATTTCGTAAGGATTCTCATCAGTTTGTTAGCACAGAGAGATGGAGAGAGAGTAGAGGGCGATATCAGACTCAACTCTGCAGTAAGCCCTGTTTGATTAAGAATTTGAAGCTTAGAGTAGAAGCTTAAAATAAACAGAGAAATCATCCAGGGATGCATATATCGGAATCACATCGGTATCGGCAGACAGTTGATTAAAATATAATTATCAACATTGGACCGATGTTTAGATTTGACCAATATTTCAGAGCATATTTATTGAACATCTGAAGAGCAGTATGTTTAGGGGATGCTGGGCTGTTGTGCTGTAATGTTTGCATTTTATTCATTTTACTGCTTTTTTAATCCTGCAGAAATTAATATTATAGTTCTCTGTAATGCCAATCTTAGTGGATCTGGTCTGAAATGTTCATGTATTGGTATTGCATTAGCAGATATGCACATGAAGAGTATCAGAGACCGGCCCAACGGATAGGGCCAGAGTCCTCATATCAGTGCATCCCAAAAATGATATTTTAGCTTTAATGACATTCTGAAATTATACTGGAAAAATACACACTTGTACATTTTTCAGACAAATCTAAAATTTGTTAGTTAGTTCTGAGGCATTTTGACTTTGTCTCACTAAACTCCAGTGACTGCAGCCCGCCAAGGCAGACTGAGAACAAATATGCTCATTATCTGTAAGGAAAAAGGTAACATCGTAAGCGTCATTTAAGGACAGCCGAGACCACCATTAACGCGCTGAAGGCACACATAATGACAAGCATTTATTTTATGGACAAAACATAAACATGAACATCTCAGTTCTGCCAATAACTTTGTTTATACTGTATTTTGTGAAAAGTTGTTTCATTTCTTCCAGCAGTTAATTTGCCATTAATTTGTTTTGCTCTCTTTTCTTTCAGCTTCTCTTTGATAGATTTTGATGCATTGTTTAATATCGCTTAACTCTCTTTCAGATTACCTTCCTGAGTCCAGGTAATGAAGATTAGATCATATATTTCAGACAGGTTTGGCAGATTGTGTGAAATTAGCTACTGTATCTTCCTTAGCCTTCAGGACCTTTTCCACTCTTCTGTTTGGCTTCTGCTATTAAATATAGGATTGTTAAGTTAAACATAACCACAAAGGAAATTGATCAAGCATTTCATATACGTGTCCATATGTTTCCATTTTCAAAATAACTCATGTTAAATTACGTTAGTGTCTTCTTGTTGAAGTGAATGCAGAGGTCATCTCTGCATGTCTGCAGTGTTTATTTCTTTACCGTTCTGTTCTAGTTCTAGTATCAGAAAATGATGTGTTATTTTTAGCGGCTTGCGGCACAAGAAAACGATTCTCATTTGAGCAGCGACTGACCCCAGGTTGTGTTTATTGATGAGTGGGATTTGTTCCTTAATAGAATTGTATCTAATTAATTAGCTTTTAATTGAGAGAATACAGAACATGCAAATACAGCACATTCACATTCAGTCGTTTCTTAACTGCATAAATAATTGTACATTCATTTGCTCTTAATGGAAGGTGGCTGTTCTTGAAGGCCTTTTGTGGTTTATTTGAGCTGTTGATCAGTACCTGTGTGTGTCAGGGTCTCACTCTGCTCTACACAAACTCATTACGCTCAGTGGACCAGCAGAATGCCAGTGAACGTGACGTTAAAGCCGCTTCAATAGCAGCACATCTTTGTATATTTCATTACATTATTTAATGACAAATTATTATCTTTATAAATGAATTATTTTAGTCATCAAGAGTGACAGGTGCATGATATTGGGATTGTGGGCCCATGCCAGTATTTTTACATGTACATATCTGCCAAAACTGGTACATAAATGTAGGGGAAATTTGGGGAAAATATCTAGCTGAGCAATATTGAGACTGTGATTAAAATTGTGATTATTTTGTATAACTTAAGGTTCAGGCTGGGTTTTTTTTGTTTTTGTTTTTTTGTTTTTTTTTTTGACATGTCCACTTTTTCTGGACTGAGGCTTGAACGCTGAGCATGCCAGACTGCCAGTTAGCTGTGGTTGTGGTTGTCATGTGCACAGCATGATTAGTCCAAGTCATTTTCAGGTGCTTCACACACTCTGTGTTATTAGGTTAAATGGTCCTGCCTTCAGCTTGTTAAGGCTATAATTAAAATTGTAGCTCTTGCGATTTGACAATTGCACTCATTCAAATTGCAGTTTTAATATAAAATATGATCAATCTTTTAGCCCTAAATAAACGTTTATAAAATATAGCAATTGATCCACTTGGATTACCCTTATGCAGAAATGTAATAGTCATTGTATAATGTTACAAATGCAGTAAATTGAATAAAAAGCACATATATACGCGTAGTACCACCCAAACATTATGCTCTTCAAGAGTAAAATACATTAAATACATTATCAAGCATTGGTTAGACGCATCCAAATCTAAACATCTGTCTGATGCTGATATGATTCCGATACTGATATCATATATACCGATATCATACATCCGTGGTCAGAGCTCTTAGTTGAAGGAATGAAGCTATATATATATATATATATATATATATATATATATATATATATATATATATAAAGCTAATAAAGGTGGATTTAGTCAAGGATTTTACATTTTATAAATGATTTCAGAGTACGTGAAAACTTGGATATGGACATCTGTCTAGAATTCGATTGTTAGTGCATCCCTAATTTAATCGATGCAGGTAGGAGGATATTATGTTTAGTGGTATGTAAGTTAAATGTGCTGTCTGCATTCTAGGTGGGAGGTGAAACACCTGTTGCATTCACCAGTTTAGCTTTACTCTTTATTTTCTCAATCAAGACAAGTTGATGTACCTCTCTTTTTTTTTCAAACTCATGTTTCTGCATCACAGCTTATGCTGTCTCTCTTTTGGAGTCTTTCATTTGTCTTGCATTTACACTATTTCTCTCTCTCTCTCTCTCTCTCTCTCTCTCTCTCTCTCTCTTTCTCTCTCTCTCTCTCCCTAGCTGTCCTTCAGGCCTCACTCCAGCTAATGCTTTCAATTTACTGCCATTAAGACAGCCAGTGAGCCGCCTCAGCCGCTGTAAACCCGCTTTGCCGTCACGCGCTCTATCTGGGGAAAGAGCAACAGGACCATGAGCCAAGTGGCTTTATTTGCGATTGGTTTCACGCGCAGGAAGGAAAACTGTGCTTGATCAGAGGAGAGCGCAAAATGTCAATTTAATATTCATCCACTTAGAAGTGCAGTAGTGCTGTCAGCCGGCGTTTTCTGCCACGTGGCTGGGATGTGAGCGTTGCTGTGAATGTGCGCTGACGATGCCTTTATGGCTCTTAAATAGAGCTGAAAGTGGCGCGCAAATGAAAGCTATTAATATTTATTAACACTCTGGGCCGGGAGGTTAAAAGCAGCATTTTTGTTTGGCCGTTTGATTTATTGTGCTCTTGATGGACTACCCAGCTGTGGCGTCGAAGGTTAGACACACTGACGTAGCAGCCACACAGATTCATACGGCCAGGCCCTTATAGAAACATCATAGTCATTTTCATTTTGAAAAAAAAATCACATTATTTACACATCAGTGTTCAGAGCTGGAGATGTTGGACACTTGATATTATATGTTATATTTATAGTTGGAAAGTAAGTCATTTTTTTCCTCATGGTCCTTTCTAAATACTCATCACATTGTATATACTGTACAAAAGTCAGAGACCACCCTTCATTTAGTTAAGTTGCAGTCAAAACAAACAATCAGTAAAAGTCAGCAAAAAAATGCATATTTAACCAGGTAAATACACGGAAGCCTAAAGAGCTATATAATATCATTTTTTCAGTATTTTTTCAGGGCTCTTTTTTTAGTTTTTTAAATAAATCTGCGGAGACATTTTTCCACACCTCCAAAGTTCAGTCTTAGAAGTTGGTTGCATTTTCTGCGTCTCACAATCCAAGTAATCAAAAACACATTCAGTGATGTTGAGGTCTGGACTCTGCGATGGTCAGTCCGTTGTTCTGAGAACACCAGCAGCTTCTTTGTTTGATTAGCTAATTTTCTTCTTTATTGTCTTTTTCTTTTTCTCAGTAAGGGCTTCTTGACAGCTGCACATCCTTTCAGACTCATAGTGTTGAGTTGTCTTCTTACAGTTGAAGGATGGACAGAAACACCTGTGGATCTGAAGTAAGAGCGGAGATTGATTTCCTCCTCTCTTTCAAAGATGAAAGCTCTAATTACTGTTTATCTGATGGTGACAGTTTTGGTGGTCTACCAGATTTTGTATGGTTGTTAGGAGCCCCGTTGTCTCTGTGTCTTTAAATAATATTTTGAACCCCAGTTTTGGAAACTGCTGTTTTTTCAGTCTGTTTCAGTTCGATTTTCCTTATGACTTTCCTTCTTATCTAATCTATTCAGAAAAATCAATAAATTGCACTTAATGGCTGTTTTGAAATTTTGGAAATTAAATAAGTGAAAGGTGGTCTCTGACTTTTTCACAGTGATGTATGTTGTAGATGCTACAATTCTGACAATTATTTATTAAGTATCATCATATAGAAGCATGTATTTGCCTCGCTGTTTAGCGTGTGTGACTGTGTGTGTGCAGTCTGGGTGTGCTTTTGCTCAGCTGAGCATTAGTCTTCACACCTGCATTAGCTGTGAGTTATACCTTTTCTCTCTCTTGTCAAATCGATACAGGGATGACAGACGAACCCTGGCTGTAAGGTATCGCTCTTTCAGAGGAAGAAAGAGAGAGAAAGAGAGCATGAGAGAGAAATAGATCAGTGTGTGCCAGAGACCTGTTGCTTTGTCAGAGAGAGAATGAGGGAGACAGATGAGTGGTTATGCGGGAGACATGTCAGAGCGGCACTGTGCTGCACAACACACTGTTCTTCTCAGAGGGACACTCTAGGAGAGAAAGGAAACAGTAGAAGGCCAGAAATTAAATTTAGATAATATGGTACGTATTGCTACTCTAGTTTTCTCAAAGCTGCCACTCGGTTTTGCTATAAGAATAGTGCTAATGCAGTTCATGAACCTGAGTTAATGAATCTTTGCTTCCCGTGCTAAAATAATGGCTCACAAACCTAAAATAGCTTGTTCTGACTTAATGTTTTGTTTTGTTTTCTTCTCTTAAAATTACAGCAGTTAAATTTTAGGCAGTGTATTTCAACTGGTGTGGAAGGGATATCGCTGCTTTGAGAGATAGAGTGTTGTCATGAATGTAATGCCACAATCAGCGTTGTTGTTTGACCCAGCACATGATACATTACCCAGCTTTTACAGGAAATAACATTAACGCTCTGAGCCCGTATGGAGTGTTGGACCACACACTCTAAATTTAAGGCCTGTTCACACAGACATCAAGTGTGACACATGTATATTAATGCCATGTTTCCTAGCGACTCCGAAGCTGAACGACTGTGATGCTTTGAAAATTTTTTAATCAGCTCAGTTTTCTGCATTGTAAAAATTTGCCTGAGCAATAAGAGCTGCATTGTTATGGTTGCAGTCAAAACAAATATATGACAAGCAACATGGTGTCTAAAAATTGTAGGGAATAGAAAATAGAAGGTGGATCATAGCAAACATGAATTCCCCACTGATATCTGCAGGTATCTGTTAAATACTTTCGGGATCGCTTATCATATCGCTTTTATACAGCTCTTGTGTTTGATGAAGTTGATGAAGCTCCCCACTTTTTTCTTTGTACAACGGGGTGTACCTAGTGTGTGCACCTTTTAGTTGCAGTACTCTTCTTCCTGGATTTTCAGAGTGCTTTTAGGACTTAATGTGAAGAAAGAAGAAAAATCATGCCTGCTGTTGTCAAGGTGCTTTTTCAGGTGCCTTCAAGGTGCTTTTAGGTGTGCGTGAATAAGCATTTTAAAGTTTTAAAAACCTGGTTCCATACCTATTAAAGGTTTTTTATTTATTTATTTTTGTTTTGTTTTGTTTTTTTAAGAATTGCACATTCCAAAACCAAGAACCATTTAGAAACAATTTTTAGAGTGGAGCAGTTGAGATATTTGTCATTGGTCTGAATGGCTGCTAATGGGAAGTCTTGGGTCTGTTTATATGTGGTGTTGTTGATGTACCTGTAGGCCTGAAGGATAATCTTGTTGACTGATAAATCACTCAGTAGTTTTCCACAGTGCTGAGATGCACTTGGCTGGGTCCTGTGTGCAGCATACAGGGCGGCTCTGAGCTCAGATCTGTATTCTCCGATGTGTTCAGCATGTTCCTCCATTTGAGTCATGCTAGAGCGTGCCAGTGGGTGAGCCAATTTCCCATAACACCCCCTCCGCTCGGGAAAGTTCCCTGTGCAGCAGGGCTACCTCACTCCAGTAACTTTGGTGCAGTACAGTCCAGAGATTTCTATTTCATATTGACCAAAGATTGCTTCAGTTGCCTCATTCCACCTTTTGAGCGGCTCGTGTTCCACAGCTGACCTTCCCCGGCCACTGCAGTCAATAGTGACCGCTGAACACCAGGGGCTCCAGACGGAGCAATGCTATTTACAGCTGACCACCACGCTGTCCGTCCCTTTTGTCTCCTGCTCTTAACGCTTAATCGTTCAATTAAAGCATTATTGGGATTCTTAATTGCAGCCTGTTTGTACAGTACTGAAGGAACAATGTCTGGACAGCACACCCAGACTTACAGCTTTTTCTTTGTTATCTATTTCTTTTTTAAAGGGGAGAACCAGGGACGACCTAACACATTTTGATTTTCATTAAATCATTCTTAAAATATTTGAGCCAAATGAATGTCATTTTAGACAAGCAACATCCACATCTCTGTAACAGACTGAAGGGCCAGTCATAACAAACACTAGCCTGTTAAATTCACAGCGGTTCTCTATTGTTTGAACCAAATGTGCTTTCCAACCTACATGCGTAAAATGCACCCTTGAAAATAAAGTTTCAAATACTGGTAAATTTATTTTTGAGCACAAAAAAGCAAATCAAGATGAAGATAAGGTAAAATATGTATTATGTCCACTGATAATTCAACGGTTGAGATGTGAACAGTCATTCAGTGGTTTGATGTGTAATGTTTAATTGTAGAAATACATGCCAGGCAGTGATGGGAAGCAGGAGGTGTAATGTCTATTTCACAAATAGAGCCACTTTATTTGCTATACAAAACCACCAGTGAACCTGCCCCTGTCTTCCGAGTTTTTATATGTAATGTTCATGATGGTGAAATAGTGATAAATGAGGAAAAAATAACTTTTTGGGGGGGCTGTTTTGCCTGTACACGCACCATGAATGGATGTTTTAAAATTAGTTTCAGGCCAAAAGCTTCTCTCAGAACTATTGTTAACTCCTTTAATGACCAGGGCCTTCCGGCCAGCCCAAGTTTTTATTACACACTTTTATAACCAAAGAACAGTTCAACCAGTTTGTCCCTGTAGTTACTGAATCATAAGCCTTGGTATGTAATAAGCCTCGGATTTTAAAGGGTTATACAATGTCTCAGGCATCAGGCAGCAACTTCACAACCATTTAATGTAGTAACTTTGCAGGAGGGAGCTTTCAGTGATATGTAATTCCTCGGACGTCTGGTTCCCATCACTACTGCTGTGAACAATTCTGACTCGGTAACTTTCTCTAG
The DNA here is from genome assembly GCF_904425465.1 of Colossoma macropomum. Classification (NCBI taxonomy): domain Eukaryota; kingdom Metazoa; phylum Chordata; class Actinopteri; order Characiformes; family Serrasalmidae; genus Colossoma; species Colossoma macropomum. The sequence continues at coordinate 29,752,989 of NW_023494784.1, read as the reverse complement.
AATGGAGCATTTCATACCAAACCATTTTTGTTGACTTTGTTTTCACCCTAAAGATTGAATTATGCAGAAATATGGTAGTATTCCCCTTTAACATAACAATAAATGTTCATACTCATTGTGTGAATAAAAAGTTCAAACTATCCCTGCCATGTGGGGGCTGTACTTTAGCCTGCATAGTGCTCGCTGTGAGTTAGTTTTATGCTCTTGTTGTAAGTTGGTGCTAATTTACAGCCACAAAGTGGGAGATGAAAATAATATGAGTGTTAATTATGTGACTTTTGCTTATGAACAAAACTTCAGGTCTTCAGGGTGAATCTCAAGAAATGTAAGTTGAATAGACGTCAGAATTTGCAGATGACGCTGCTATGGGAATACGAGTCACTTAAAGCTGTTTAACTATGTATAAAGTAAGTGTTATTAAGTCGTGCCTCATGCTCTCCTGCTTTACATTTTCAGCACCAGACTCTGTTTTGTAAGGTGTATCTTCTGGCTTGATCGCATTAACTGCAAAAACATGAGACATGCAGGTCACTTGCTGAACATTTGTACCAAACGTGTTCTATTTGTTAATCCACTGTAAGTAGACTTGTGTGTTAATAGTAAGAAAACAGAGTGTCATTTTGATGTATGGTCAGTAGCAGTAATTACATTCTGCAGGCACGTACCTTTTTCTGAAAAAGCTTTCCCAGGCTGCTCTAACAGAAGGGAGTTTTGAGAGCTGTGTTCATATAAGTGACAATTGTCTGCTCCTAACGCCTACTATTGTATAGTGAAGAGCTTGAGTAGGACCTCGATGTACAGTACACCGAATGTCCTCTTAGATATAAGCGTACCTTTAAAATGTAAAATATGTAAATGACCCATTTCATTTGCATATATTGATCTTCCATAGTGTCACTTCTCCCACAGCTTTAGCGAAGTAAAACTTGTTCCATTAAAAGTTGGTTAACTTGCAGCACATTAGGTATGTCTTAGCTTTCTGTGAAATATACAAGTTCGGTTTCCCAGAGGCAGATTAAGCCTGGCTCTGCACTTTAAAAAGGATTTTCAATCAGGAGAGACTTAGAAATCAATATAATATGAATCCAAACTGATTTTCTGATCTGCTGGTCAGACTGATCAAATGAGCCCCAAGTGTCTCTCGCTCTCACTCTCGCTCACTTATTCCCTCACACTCACTCGCTTTTTCTCTCTCTCTCTCTCGCCTGTCCTCTTTCTAGCGATCAGTAGACGACCAGGGGAAGGCAGTGGTTTGGAGCTTTGCCGTACCTCTGAGGCTCTTTAAATTTCATTCAGATATCCAGTAGCCACAAAGCTCTACATTTTTCATAAGCCACAGGGCTGGTCAGTCACCACATCTTTCAGTTTTTATTAGTCTATATCAGAAAAAAAGGAAACGTATGAAAATACCTGCTGGATGGAAATAGTTAGACTTAATCTAACTGTAATTGGACAGTGACACAGTTTGATGAAAATATGATGAAAATGAAACAGTGACTGTGAGGTTACAGTGCAGAATGTTGGCTTTAATTTCAAGAGTATTCACGACTGTGCTGAGCGGACTGTGCAGTAATTTAATACATTTTGTACACAGCCCTTTTTGTACATAGTTCTGCTATTTCATGGAACCAAAAGTAATTGGACAAGTATGTGCTCAGTTGTTTTTTGGCCAGCTTAACTAATATTAGTTCATGCACAAGTGCTAACAACAGGTCTAGAGTTGATTCTAGATCTTGCAGTCTCACTCAATGTTTGTTGCTGGTGTCTCTCAAAATACCCAAAAAGTGATATTGCCAGTACACACATATATTATCTAAGCCACTTATCCTTCTGGATCATGGAGGTGCTGGAGCCTATCCCAGCAGTCGTTTGGCAAAAGGCAGGAAACACCCTGGACAGGTCACCAGTTCATCGCAGAGCATTTTGCCAGTAATGTGAGTTAAAAAACATAGTAAATAAATAATAAACAGTTGAAACATAAGCAAGACATTATATGTGCCAAGATCAACTGTTTAATGCATTGTTGTATAGCAGGATCGCACTGGTAAACTTAGCAAAACCACAGATGACCACAGTAGTGACTGAACAAAGACTACTTTATTTCATTGTGAAAAACAGTTGAACAGCTCAAGACCACTTTCCAGGATGTAGCCATAGACGTGTTAGCACTACCATAAAGTGAACAATACATCAACATGACCTTAAATGATTTAACACAAGATGCAAAGCACCGGTACGCCTCAAGAACAGAAAGGTCAGGTTGCTTGCTAAAAAATACATAAAAGCCTTTAGAGCTCAGAAACATGGAACAAAGTTTTAAGATTAACATGCAGAGTGAAGGGCTGAGAAAAGTATAGTAGGGAATAAAGGAACTGTCAGGGTTTGTTGCATAATGTCTCATCACATCGTGGCTCACTTGTCTTTATTGATGATGTCACTGCTGATGGTAGCAGAATGAATTAGGAGTACAAAAATACATCAGTGCATTGTGATTACACACATTTTCAGGTTCAGTGTGATTGTATTGATTGTACAGAGCTCTAATTGTATACTATGTAGATCGCAACCCTTAGGGTTTGTAAGTAACTTCAGAAAAAAGCCCAGTCATTTGAGTCCTCCTCCCACCCAAGAAAGTAAATGAGAGACCCTCAGAAGATAATGATACTGAGGGGTAAATCAGCAATTCAGTTTTAAATTTCGATACACTGATTTTTTGATACTGTATTGAAATCTCTACACATCTCTTAAACTCCATGGAAACGCCCATGCCTTTAGATTTGCATTCCTCAGTCCTGTAACTTAGCCAGTTTGCATTGTTTTCCATGTGATTACTGAATAATATTCATTAGTTTAATGAGGTTAATTACGATGCACTGATCTAAAGCTTACACTACAAGTGTATAGTTTTTGTAATGTTAAAGTTGATTGTACAAATATTGTAAAATATAGGGTAATTTTTTTTGGCCAAGTAGAAATTATTGGATTATTTTTAAACATTAAAATCCAATAATTGCATTTTTATTTTACAGTTTTGTTAAAAAAAGTAGACTTAAACAAAAAAGTGCAAGAAATGTAAATCCTGGTGTATTGGTTTTTTTGTTTGTTTTTATCTGTATTCCACTACTGTGCAAATAGTTGTGTATTCAGGGTATTTTTAAAAATAACTCTGAATTATACCACAAATGATTCCGGGTGAATTTTGAGATTTAATGCTACATTGAATTGTTTAATAAGTAACTGCAATCACATTGTGAGGTCAGAGATTTATACTCCAGCTAGAAAGGGCTGTGATTCCCATAGGATTTAGATGTATATACGTAAATACCCTCAAATTAAGGCTGGCATTGTGCATTTTAACTTTATTATTATCATTCTGTGTCCATTTTTTTAGTTTGTTTTTCAAAGAATGAAAAGAAAGTGTTTTGGTTCATCTCTTTACTTGTATTACACTGATCCATCACACAACCAAGCAAGGCGTTGTCTAGCACATAAACGGGATACCTCAGTGTTGATGTATGCAGTGTAGCTGGCTGCAGAATAATAAAAATGCTGAACATTTTTGTAGATAGTAACAATAATGATGTTAATAATAATATAATTAAATAATAATACTGGCTAAACATAGTGAAAACCTGTCAAATGAATTTGACTATTACTCTACGTATAAATATAGTCAGTAAGCTCTTCATGAAATTGGGGGTTTTATTACCAGCTACTAATTTACTTGGTTGCTGATTTTTAGTATTTTATTTTTTTCCAGGTTATCTTTTGGGTCAAGCTGATACATTGCAGTTTATTTCAGTAGGTCATATTATGATGTTTAATTCCTGATGATATTTAAAATTGACATGTCATGTTATATATCAGTATATTGCTCAGGTCGATCATAGCTCCTACATCCTCAGCTAAAACTTTTTTGATGATCATATTGAGGAGACTGCAGTGGGTCATATGCTTGTAGCATCTGCTGTGTTGCATTATAGCTGCATAGTCCTTTTTGGGTAAAACCTTTAGGTGGAGCATAATGTTTATTTAAGTAGCAGGAGGTGCAGGTCTGAGTGCAGCTGCCTGTGTGTTTTCTGTGGGGAGGTTTAGGGAGGGACAGCACCTGCAAATTAACTCTGAACTGAGGGTTCCTCTCTGCTAAATTTAGACTCGCATTAAAATCCTACTTTACTGTGAGAGAGAGAGAGAGAGAGAGAACAGGAGGGTGATGGACTGTGGGGTATTGTTAGGGAGTATGTGAGGGACAGAGGCGACAGGCCTGCCTGTGTAGGGTTGCGTTTCACTGGCTGAGTGTGCTTCTGTGTGATGAGCATTAAGCAGCAAAGAGCACATTTTACCAAAGCATGGCACTGCCAGTGGCTCTCACTGTACACTGCACAGACCACAGAAGAGCCAGATACAGTGTAACATTCTAATGGATGGACGGATGAATGGACGGATGGATGAATAGATTCTGAAGCAAGTTGCAGGGTTGAAGCAGCAACAAGGACTGTGCAAAATGTCAGAGACCACTGTTAATTTTCAGCCAAAATGGCCATTATATGTTTTTCTTTGTTTTTTTTTTGGTGATAGAAAATGTATTGTTAACAGAAAATTATGCAGAAGCCTCAGTGATTAAATACTTATTTTTTCCAGTAATTTGTGTGTCCATTCTTTGCCTTATTACAGCTTCCATTTTTTTCAGGGGACTTTTTTCAGAGAAAACCCTAGGGATGTTTTTGCACACCTCCAAAGTTCAGTCTTGGAAGTTTGTTGTATTTTCTGCTTCTCACGATCCAGATAATTCCTATTAAAAATTTAGACACATCAGTCCCTCCACATTAGGTGCAGTTTTAGAAACTCCTGTTATTCCACTTTGACTTTCACCTTCCTCGTGCAAGTAGATTGTTTTATATCTAATCTCCTTAGATAATAATCACAGCACTATATATATTTGGAAAAAAAACAAATATATAGTACTATATTTATTTGGAGAAAAATACATCCCAAAGGTAACAATTATGAAATTTTGTTTTGAATTTGTGTGTGTGTATATATATATACATATATATATATATATATATATATATATATGCATATCTGTGTTGGAGCTCTACAAAAGGAAGTTAGCTAACACATGCTACAATTGTTCACTTACAATAAGATTGTACTACCACATTTATATCATGCTCACAGGAGATATAAACATGAGAATGGTCCAAACTGTGACCAGCAGGATAACACAGTGGATCTCACTTGCTGTATACTTCTATCAGTTGTATTCTTTCATATAGTTTGACTTGGCTGATTTGTTGGTCATGCTAAAACATGATGATCCAAACAGAGACTACATACAGCATTTCCATCATCATATCAGTATACTGCCAGAGTTTTCTTCAATTATCAGGTCATTTGTTTTATTTTTTTTCTTGTGTAATTGGGTCTAATCAATTGGGGAAACTGGGACTAAAAACTAAAACTACTGACCAGTGGGAAACTACTGGTGTAACATTGTAGTTTCCCACTGGTCACAATTGTGAGCAAGAATTAAACTTATTTCTCTTTTATTTCACTTTTCCAAAATATTTTCTGAAAATTCACACAGATTTTGTCACAAGGGTGTCCAAGGAGTAAAATTCATGTACTTGCATAACTGGGACAAAATTGGCATTAAATGGGTTAATAATTCACTTCCCCTGGTTTTATCTGCTTGTTCAAAAGTTCACCTCTGCACTCTTGCAGGGGGTTAGATGTAAATGTTTGACCTGTTTTTCTTACATGTGTCTCTCATACCTCATCAGAAAGAGCTCGCCTGTCTCCACCTGTTGTTTAGTGAAAGGTTTGAGTTTTTCTTCTGTAAACAGAAATGTGCACAAACAGCAGAGCGATACTAAAATGGTTTCATTAATTACATCAACAACATGTTAACAGGAATCAGATTATCCAGCGCTGGGTTTATTTTTCCACTTCAGAATCACTTTTGTTGCAGTGTGTGTAATGGAGGGTGAGTGTGAAGTAATCACAGGCCTGAATCGGACCACTGAACGAGGTAATGCGCTCATTTGCAGCAGCCCAGGCCTGTTGGTTTGTAATTCAAATGACTGCCTGCTGCCTTCGCATTTGCACAGACGCAGTGAAAGGCAGCAGTGTACACACATCCAGCAGTAACCCAGCTCACCTCATCATTATATTCCTGTATTCTCAAATGTGACAGAGAAAACCCTGCTTTAAAGCGTTTAGGTTGGGTTGCATATGTTGCACTTGCTGTATAGTAACTGCTGTTACTGAGTTATTTCTATATCTACACAGTGCCTGAGGTACATTTCTCTGCCTACATGGCACTTAAGTTGCATTTGCACTTGATCAAGCCCATATAAAGCACTTGTCCTTGAGTTACGGGTCTTGCAGGGCCTATTTTGTTTGCATCACTGTTATCTGTTGTCTGCACATTTTGTGAGTTGCTCAGGAGAGGCGCATCTGCTAAATCAGGAAGTATAAATAAAGGTTGTATTGATAAGGAGTTTCAGGGCCGATACTGATATTTGATCTGATTTTAATGAGATATTATTAATTGATTATTGTACTTTTTTTGCATTTTGAGACAAGTTCACTCTATACTCCATATAAACCTCCATGGGTTAAAACTAACAATGCACTGCAATGAAAATTCTTGGATGAAAAAAAACAAAATTTAGGGCACACTTCGCTGAAAACTGAAAAAAAAAAAACAATAAAAACTTCATCCAATGACATTCCATTTAAAAAACATCCATTATTTTGTGATTTAATGTTTTTAGTTTAGAATACTTTGCATTCATTTGTGTATTTTTTTTTTTTAATTTGCATTCCTAGATGGATAATCAATTAATTTTACATAGCCATGGCATGTCTAAATCAGAAAGTGCAAGTCTATGCAAATATTTACAATATTTACAAGACATTAATTTCTAGAGCAGTTCACAAAGTGATCACATTTCCAGGGACTTTTATTGTGCTGATTTTTGTATCTCAGTCTTCTGTGTGTGGGGTGCTGGTGTAATCCACTCTGCTGTCCATTTGTGAGAGTTTAAAAGAACAGAAATTCCCACTGGTCTCAAGAGCGCAAATTAGTGGTCTTAGTCATGTCTCGACATCATTCTGACTCTGTCTTGTCTCGTTCTCAGTGTATGGTGAACTCAGGAATTGTTCTCGAGACCAGCCGAGTGCAGTGCCCCTGTACTTTTTCAAAAATGATTGAATTTCAACCATTCCTTTAAACAGAATAAGACGGTCCTACTGTCTACATGTTTAAATAAAATCTGTGCGCTGCCGATTGAAGATCTGATTGATCATTTCCATGATGACTTAACTGGGTATTATTTGTTTGTTGATGTGGGCTTGAAAATTCATACAATCCCTGAGTGCAGGGCAGAATATTTTTATTACTAATTTTTCATTTAACGATAAAATGGATGTTTATATTCAGTTATTCAGTTGACTTTAGATGGTGACTTCTGAATAAGATTTAGAGAAGAAGGTACAGAGAAAACCTTTCCTTAATTTGCTTCCAAAAGTTACAATGCAAAGTTGGACTAATATTGTAATTTAATAATAATAATTAATTGTATTTTTAGAATATATTTTATTTATTTTAAAAAATATATTATAAAATGATATTATTTTACTAATATATATCAAGTATAATGAATGAAAATAAATGTGCAATGAACTTCAAACGATTTTCAGTTTTTGCACTTTTTTATGTTTATATTCTGAAAAAATCTCAATTTGATCTCAGTCTTGTCTCAGTGTCGGTCACGACTTGGGCTCGACCATTCCGAAGTCCTGGTCTTGACAAGGACTTGATGTGTCCTGGTCTCGGTCTTGGTTTGGACTTGCCTCTAGTGGTCTTGACTACAACACTATGCACAAGCCAAATACCGGGCGCTAAAACATCAGTTTTAACTTCAAAATCGAACTGAAAAACTGAGAAAATTTAATTATTAATTATTATCATCATCAAATAATATATCGGTCACCGATATATCCTGAACCCCTAGTATAATCTTCTTCCTTGTCCTTATCCCCTATGTGTTCATGCCCTGCTTTGTCTTGGGCTTTTTTTCCCAGTGGTAGCAGTTTGGGGTGCTTTTCTGGAGCCAGCAATTTGGGGTGGTGCTCTGGAGTCATCCTTGAGGGGATTATGGCCTTGGGACTGGGCCTGTCTAGGGAGGGAGTGGGGTTTGGTCAATGAGGCTTCATGTAGCAAGGTCGCAGTCTTGGGCTCCTCTCCTTTGAAGTGTGTAAGTGATCCCTAGAGACTTAGCGTGTCTATGAGGGAGAGAGTGAGTATGCATGAGACTAAGGAGAGAAAAAGAGAGAGAGAAAGTGAGAGAGAGAGAATCCTCAGACCAAGCTGACTGTCACCCACGCCACCACTCTCTGCCAGTTCAAACACCAATCCTGGGCTGAGGGATTCTACACAGGAGCCACCGGGAAAGTTCTTTCAGACTCGTCATGTATCGTCAGATTTCTAGTGTCAGCTCCTTGCTGGAGTCAAAATTGTTCACACATATAGACATAGATACGTATTTGACCACATTAGATCATGCTGGTGTCATATTGATAAAAAAGGCCTCCACATACTGCCCTCCTATGTTTGTGTGAGAGTGTGCGAGAGAGAGATAGAGACACTATTGGGTGCTAATCTCTGTATAGTAGCGAATCAGGCCTTTCCGGTGGCGCTGGCTGTGTTTAGCGTGCTTTAGAGCTCTTGAGTGGCGAGACGGGCTCACTAGTCTTTTGGCCTCTGGTGTCATGCCTTAATGAGCATCGCTTGGACAGAACAATGGCGCTCCACATATGCCCGGGACCCCATGAATTATTGCTTTGCATAAGAAAATGCCAAATGTGAAACACTTGTCTCTTTCGCCAGCCGAGCGCTAGGCAGACAGAGCGCCATCATGGGCTATTAGGCTGCGCAGGCAGCTCTGTCAACACCAGCGGCTCATCCGCTCTGAAATCATCTATGATTATGTGGAAAGGTTGGAACGTTTAAATTTGCATTTGAATGCTGACATGCAAGTACATTTAACAATGTAATGAAGAATTTGGTGTGATGTGATGTGTATTATTATATTTGTTCGCTGAAAGACCAGGCCATGCGTTTTTTATTCAGAAATGTTTTTTTATGCTGTCTTGGAGCGTGTCTCGTGACTAAGTGCATTTCAGCCTGTCTCCAGCACGCTGGCTCTCTTTATGTTTAGACTTTGGCAGGAGGCCATGCTACCTGACAGATTTTTTAGGATGAAACAATATCGGAACTGTGGGCCAGTATCCGATACTTTTTTATGTAAAGTCGTATGCAAAGGTTTAAACACCACTGGTCAAATTACATGTTTTTTCTAAGAGAAAATAAGTTAACTCATCCTTTGCAGGGAACAAACATAAATTATGGAAATGTTCTGCAAATTTTAATGTACAATATTTTTGTTGTACATAATTCATAATTTATTTGCTGAGTTATATACATATAACATATAAAATGTGCCATAACTTGCACAGGCTACATTTTGTAATAAAATTTTCCCCAATATGGTAAAATTCAGCAAATAAACAGTGCTTGTGCATTAAAATGTGCAGAAATGTGTTCTCTGTAGAGGACATGTTTATTTTTATATTTATTTTAACTTAGAAAATTAATCATGTCATTTGACCCAGGGTGCCCAAACATTTGTATGCGGCTGTACATATTGGCTGATGCCAATGCCAGTGCCAAAACATACATTTAAAAAACTGAGAAATTGCATCCACTTGGATTAGCATTACAGATAAATATAACTCTTATATTTGTAGGGTTACAAAAGCAGTAAAATGAATAACATGCAGATATTGTAGCACAGTAACCCAGCATCGCCTAAACGTTCTGCTCTTCCGGAGAACAATAAATATGCCATCAAATACCAGTTTGAAACATACATCACGTCACGTCACGTCATCTGTCCAATAGTGATAGTTTTTTCAAATAATTATTTAACAATGCCGATATGATTCCAATATCATCATGGATCCCTACATTTTTATTTTGGAACATCTCAAGGTTGTTGTTGCTGAAACACTAAATGTTTATGTAAAATTTGTAAACTGCAATGATCTCGTCAGTTGAAAAGTTGTTATTTTCGAAAAAAAAATTCTACTGTTTTCTGTATAACCAAATTTGCATAATTTTGTTATCCAAAAAACAAGCTTTTTATTTTTTTTTTGTATCATTTGAGCACTTTACATGGTGTGAAACCTTCATGATGAACGGACCAATAGAAATGCTCCAAAATTGCATGGAATAAAATCTCTTTACTCTAACTTGCATTAAAAAGTATTTTGCCTTCTCCTGTGAAGTTCCTGTTTTGGAGATATTTGTTTTTCTTTGGACAGCACAAATATAAATTCATGTGCAAAAGTTTGGGCAACCCTGGTTAAATGACGTTTTGTTGATTTTCATAATAAAAATAAGTTAACACATCATCTACAGACATCACACTTCTACACTTTTTAATGTATGATTACTTATTTGCTGAATTTAACATATTGGAAAAAACATAAAATGTGGCCTGTGCAAAAGTTATGGTGCATTTTGTATTTCATGGTTTATTTTTTATCCAATACGCTAAACTCATAAAGCAAATAAATAGAAATTTGCAGAAAAATGCCTTGTTTAAATTTGTCCCCCTGTAGACCATGTGTTTCAATTAGAAAATCAACAAAACATGTAATTTGACCGGGGGGCGTTCATACATTTGCATACAACTGTGTAGTATTGGTTTGACAACTTGATTTCTTTACTGATTGTAACTAAAATGTAAATATTTTGCAATTAACAAAGGCATTCATTGGGTTTGCTGATGCTTATGTCTATTTTTGTCTTCGATTGAAGCAAATGTTTAATTGTTTCTGACTTTGTATCCAGTGGAGGCCTGATGTAATTTACACAGGCATTAAGTGTGGCACTAATGCAGCATGATAAGCGCTCAGATGCTTATATGCATGCAGATTCTGATCTACCTAAACCTTCAGCATGTGCTCTATAAAACAGTAAAATGCCGATTATGTGTGTACATATTTGTTTGCATGAGTGTGTGTGGTAGCGTGTGTGTGTCATAGCTGTACTCAATTGAGTGTAAACATTTAAATCTGGCTCAGAAAAGGCTGCAGAGGCCCTCGTGACACCTCGAGATACATTATTCAACACATCGACTGCGGGGAGAGTTTGAGTCCGGGCCAGCTCACTTTCATATGCAGCAGCTGAACACAAGCTGCCTGCTCTGATCTGCGGACAAACTCGAGCCAGTGCTGGAAGCTCGCTAGCCAAAACGAGTTCAGCTCCATGCAGGTCTTACTGATAGATCACTTTCACACTCTCTCACTGCTCACGGATAGGAAGACTTGCTTGCGTGTGAGCCTTTGCCAGCGGCGAGGCCTTAACATGGCATCTCTTTTAGATTTTGTCGAGCGCTATTACTGTTTCTTTTTAAGAACGGATCAAAATGTCCCTTTGTGTCACGGAACTTTTCAGAAGTGTTGTCAGTGTTTGCAAAAAGTCTTGAAGTTGAAAACTATTTATGTCTATAATGTCTGATGGTGAAGGACCAAAAGCCTTATGTGCTAATGATTTGCATAATGTTGCTGATTCATTTAGTGCTTAAGTGCTTCAGTAGAGCTCTTCTCTATAGAGCTGGTTCATTTTCTCTATAGAGGCTGTTCATCTCTATTAAATTCCCTCAGAGCTGGAGAAATCCAGCTTCCGCACCTACATTCTGCTGCACAGATCTCATAAAGATTTAACATGTCCAGCACAAAAAATGATTTCATTTGTCATTAAGTTGAGCTGTATTGTAAATTCTCTTGCACCACATTTGCTGCAAACTGCAAATTCCATTTTAGTTTTCAGATTTATTTGTCTCTCTTTAGATTCCTACATTTTCTCCCTCTATTTCACAAAAAAAGGAAGTGGATAAGTTATAAAACAAGATCATGTCATTTTATATCTAGACATTTAAAATGAATAATCTAAACAGCAGTAATGAAATACTGAGGAGCTAAAATAGTTAAATAACTTCTTTGGAAAAAAGCTTTAATTCAGTTTGTAGTCCTTTCATCCTTGAAGTGCTGCGAAGTGTCTTAATTTGGCTCACAAGAAGTTTCTTTGGCTTTGTTATTTTCTGTTACCTTTTGTATCACCGTGTCTTAGGCTTGCTGACCCACTGGAACAAAAACAAAAGCACCACATTTTCACACCTGTTGCAAAGTTGACCTTACCTATTATGCAGAGGTATGGGCACTCCAGGTCAAATTATATTTTGTTGATTTACTAAGAAAACAGACAATTGCTGTCAGACACATTTTTAGATCTGCCAGGCCCTCGTGTAAAAAAATAAGGGCCTGAGCGATAAACGTGGCTGACGCTGATTTTAGGTTAACTGAGATTCTCAGCAAATACAATTTTATATTTCAGATTTGTTATTTAAATGTTATGCTTCACTATTTATAGTTAAAAAGAGCTTTACTGACAGACATGATTGACAGTTGTTAGACTCCTTAAACTCACATAAAGCAGAAATTCACAGTCTTAAATTATAAAACTAGCTACCCATGATACTCTTTGCGGGTTCAATTTTGGTTTGGTTCATTTTTTTTTTCTCTTCATTAAATGTTATTTGTGTGTTATAATATGTTATTCTCATGTTAACATGATTTTGTTATTCTAACCATGTTGGTGTTTTGTGTTCTGGTTTTTCAGTTCAGCCTGTACAGGTGTCACATAGTTAAACAGTGAGTGTCTCATGCTGGCAACACATCTGTTTGAGCTTTTACTCTGTCATCAGGAGGGAATTTGAATCCTGGCGATGCTTCAACATTGCTAATTAAAAAAAAAACTTGCTAATTATTGGTGCATTATCTGCAGTATTTTCATTGATACTAATAAAACCAAGGGCCACAGATATCAGCTAACAATATATCAGTTGAGCCTTCATAAAAATACAGCAGGATAGACTCACAGTACCATGCAATTGTGTGTTTACATACAGTCTCTCTTTTAATGTGTGAATTCTGTGAAATTTTTTCACAATTCAATGAAATCTTTAAATTCTTCTGTGAGCAGCCTGATCAGGCCTTGGCAGCATGTAAATTTAACACACTGAAGGAAAAGGGTTTAAGACAACTTTATTTGAAAGTTGTACGTTTAAAGGGATTAGATTCTGTGTTTTTCTTTGATTTTATGCACACTTATGTCCACTTGTGACATTTGTGTGGGTCTGTGTACAAAAAACAATCAGAATTCACTCCTGTCATTCATTCCTGTTAAAAAGTGAGAGAAATTAGTTTTTCTATGCCAGACTCTTTAATTGTTAGTATAGCTGACCCTCCTGTTTTGGTTCAGTGTAGGATATGTTGGCTAAACATGGCATATCAGGCATCAGCAAAGTATTATCCTCAGGAATGCGCAATGATATTGGCATCTGCAGATAACTGCTGAGAAAAATATATTGGCATCAGATTAGATTCGTCTGATATTCAGACTGATATTTGATGACACATTTATTGTATTCTAGAAGAGCAGAATGTTTAGGTGACTCGGATAGTATTTGTGGCATAAGCAAAAATATATAAAAAAAAAAAAATACATATTGGCTCTTGGAAGTTGGAACTTTTTCTTCACCATAGTCATATACTAACTCTCTCTCTTTTTTGTTTTTAATTGCACATTTGCTATTAGAGAACACTTGTTAAAAAGTCTTATTTAACATTTAATAAGTTATAATCAGTTGTTAGGGACGATCTTTATTCCTTTTTCTTTGTTATTTAAATGTTTTACTGAGCTCTATCAACATGGATCTGTCTTTTGTCTGCTGGCTGTGCTTACTCTCCTCTATAGAAGACCATATAAAGATATTTTTTATTCAAAGTGCCTCTGACCGTTCTGTCCTTGGAAGACACTCTTCACTTCGCATTTCTGTTTCCTTTATTGAAATTAAATTACTAAGTTTTGGAAATTAAGTTTTAAAGCATTTGAATTCACTAAATTCAAAGGTTTGATAAACGGCAAAAGGAACTTCATGTCCATAGTCAATAAGCTATTTTTCTGTACTTACAAAAGAAGGCTTTGTTATGAACAAGGTCAAGTGCTCTTCACAACACTGTTTTTCCCGAAGTACCTTGGTTATGTACAAAAGGAACATTTCCATGAGTGTGTTTCTGTTGCTAATCTTCTGACTTCATCCGAGATTGCCGCTATACATGTACTCTGAGGCCTCTCATGCGTTAGCATTTTGTTCATTTACTTCACGGTTTATCTGTTTTTTCATTACAGTGAATGAGTTTAAGAAGGCCTGCTTTCTTTCTCTCTCTCTCTCTCTCTCTCTCTCTCTCTCTCTCTCTCTCTCTCTCTCTCTTTTTCTCTCCCCTCCCTTCCTCCCTGTAATATCAATAATGGCCAATGCCATCCACAAGTATACTCTTTATCCCCGAGGTAAAAATGATTGACAAATAAGTGCTTACAGGCATCTGCTCCTCACTTTCATGGACTTGGTACTCAGAATTGCAGACACGCTCTGTTTGATAGACCACTTACATGGCACATCTGACCATCTGCAATTTATCTAAACTGTGGCTCATATTTAGACAGCTATGATGTTTTACACATAACCAGTATACAGTTATGTATTTAGACCAAATTTCCACCCATGTTGGATTAGATGCGTCTTTTTTTGGTTTGTGTTTAGGCGCACAATTGAGAGCTGGCTGTGTTAGACAGTGTATTCAGAAGTAGAGACACCTCAGCATTCACAAGCCGGGACAGATCATTGTCTTTTGAGGCCCCCCCAAGTTTAAATAAATAAATAAATAGAGACATGAAAAGTGAGGTTAAACAGTTCACATATATGTTAGTTTTGAAAGTTAGCCTTATTTAATATACAGTAATGTGTTGTGTCTGCATCATAGCAGTTTATGCTTTTTATGTAAGATTTATATGTCAAAAAGTGTGCATGTCAAAAAACACACACGAGTTAAAAATTCTATTTACCTTTGAGGCCAAACTAAATCACAGTGCAAAAACAGAAGCAGTCCTACATACACTGAAGCGTAAACACTGACACTACTATGAAAATATCCTTTTTGAATAGCAGCAACAGCGTCCTGCAGGTCAGTAATCAGTGATAAAGTTTAAGGGGCCTGAGAACAGATACCATTGCTTCATTTATTTCACGTATGTAGTCATTTCTACATAGGAGTGGGTGATATGGCTAAAATACAAAATCATGATAGTTAAAAATGTTTTCACGACACATATCACAACATTAGATGTTTGGTAAGTGGAAAAGATACGTTTGATTTATTAGAACAGACAAAAAAGCCCCAGCACTGCCACATTTAAAAGAATACTGTCAAAAACTATGAATATAGTGATTATACAGTGACTTATCAGCATTTCACACCCTGCTCTGCATTAAATCTGATTAAACAGCACTAATTATGCTCTTTTTGTAATGACACATTCAGTTGGTCACTACATACTGATGATATCCACAGAATGCTCAGAAATGTATATTGAGACGTAATTTATCACAATAACAATAAAATATAATCATGTTGTCCACACTTATTTGTACATACTCAATACAATGTTTATATATGCAGTGGATTGTTTCAAGTATTTGAGGCCCCCAAGTCCCCTGGCAGCTAGAAGCCGCTGGGCACTGGGCCCACAGACCTGGTCAGTAATCCATCCCTGTTGCCAAGATATGTTTTATAGTGACAAGAAACAAAAGAAAAAATGACACTGAATTCTTGTTAACCTTCAGCTGGATTTTCAAAAAATCTTTGGCATATTTTATTTTCATGGCATCAAAGATGTCAAATTTCAGATTGTCCACTGATGGACAGTCAACTGAAAGTGTTGCTTTAGTAGTATGAAAGTATGAAAGCTCAAATCAATGCTCAGTTTAGGTTGTACAGTAGGTCCACATAGTCTGTGCATGCATGTGTGCATGAACGTGTGTGTGTGAGTGTGCTGGTTTGTACCTTTCTAGAAGTGAAAAAGCACATAGATAAACAGGGCACGTGGGGGGGCTCTCATGGATTCTGTGTTACCTCACTTCTGCTAATGACCTTTAAAGATCAATTTTGGATTACGTAGGAAAGTCTTTGAGCTAAGCATCTGATGGACCACCCTTCACGAAACGAGGGTCTTGAAAATTATTATTGCAAGCAATATAAGATAATGGATACTCATTATTCTCCCTGCTGTCACGTTCACGTATATTGTCCACTCTTGAAATATGATGCATCCACCGTACTTACCAGCCACTTAATATCAGAAAGCGTAGCATGTGTAATGATTTATAATTACCTCAGCGTAATGTGCGTCGTGGAGCGGTTATTGGCTAAATAATTAGCTCATTGTGTTAGGACTGATGGATGACAACGAAGAAGGGGAGGAGTTAAGGTCCTATTGAGGGGGTGGGGGGCAGAAGACTGGTAAAGTGCATTACGCTATGTATAGTGCACAGGAAAACAGACTTGAGTTTGTTGGTTTGATACTGAAATTCTTATCCGTTTGGCTTGGTGAATAAAACATCTGGCAGTTTACAACATCTGAATGCCTTTAATCATTTCCTAATATATGTCCTTTTTCAGCATAAAAACACATAATTAACAGAAAACATCTCAGCAACTGAAGTATTTGTGTCCATCTTTTGCCTTTATTACAGCTTCCATTCTTTTCGTAAGACTTGCTTTCGGTTTTTTAAAGAAATCTGCAGGAATGTTTTTCCTCACTAGAAAGTTGGTTCTATTTTCTTCATCTCATGATCCAAGTAATCCCAAACACATTCAGTGATGTTGAGGTCTGGGGTGGTCAGTCCATTGTTCTGAGAACGTCAGCAGCTTCTTTGTTTGATTAACACTTTTTTGTCTATTTCCTTTTCTCAGTAAGGACCTCTTGACAGCTACACATTCTTTTAGACCCATAACTCTGAGTTATCATCTCACAGTGGTAAGACCAACAGAAATATATGGATTTTTGAAATCTGGAGGAAGAGTAGAACTTGATTCTCTCCCATATCTCAAAGATGAAAGCTTTAAGTACTGTTTATCTGATGGTGACAGTTTTGGCGGTTTAACAAATCTTGCATGATTGTTAACAGTCCCATTTTCTCTTTACCTTTTAATAATTTTTTTTAAAACGTTTTTTTCCACTTGTTTTCCTTTTATCTTACTCTTCCTCATGCATACCTAAAAAAATCATGTGTACTTGATGGCTGTTTTGAGTGGAATTTAAATAACTAAAGGGTGGTCTCTGACTTTTGCACAGCACTTCTTCTACTCATCCATATATGAATATTGAAACCATCCTCATAACGAAACCCCGGCAGGCTGATACTTGTGGCCTGGGGTTTTACACAACACGTAAATACACAATACGTAAATAACTCTTTGCAAGATAATCAGATGTTTATGAATTCAGATTCCTTCTGATTGACACAGACAGAGTTCATCAGCTGCTTAAGTTCACATTAAGTGACCAGTGTGCTGGAAGAGAGGAAAGAAGAAGTGAAAAGGCTGAGGAGGAGATGACTAGGAGAAAAAGTGGACGAGGAACAGATGAGAGGAGGAGGGGAAGGAGGAGAGGAGGGAAGAGGAGGGGCAGGAGAACAGAGGGAGAGGAGAGGGAGCATTGCATCAGTGAAACAGTCAGCCGCTTTGAGAGGCATAATCGGTGTTT
Organism: Colossoma macropomum; assembly: GCF_904425465.1. Taxonomy (NCBI): domain Eukaryota; kingdom Metazoa; phylum Chordata; class Actinopteri; order Characiformes; family Serrasalmidae; genus Colossoma; species Colossoma macropomum. The sequence goes on along the minus strand of NW_023494784.1, from coordinate 29,735,246 downwards.
AGCAGATTGAAATGATTACAGCTCTGTCACAGCAGGCTGCGCGCACGCCACGTCTTCTCTCCGAACACAATCATGAATATTACGCCCAGTTACAAAGAGTGGCCTTGTCTTCGGAAATTGACTGCTTGACTGACATGCCAACTACATTAAAGATAAGTGCCCCATATAAATTCACACCCAACTCCTAACATACGGCGCGCATCTGCTCACTTTCGGCCTCTCGCCACCTCTCTCTTTCCAAATGTCTCCTGGCCCGGCGTGGTATTTGTCTTTAGCGAGCGAGCGCAAGCGGTAATGGAGCCGCTCCATCACAGACTGCTGCGGCTGCTGCGAGATGTACGCTTACATACAGGGAGTTAAGTTGTAGCATGCTGACAGTGGCGCTGAGACAAAAGCAGATGGCACATTAGAAGTAAATCACCTTATTAACCTCCTCCAGGTACTCTCTTCTCATACACCAACGTGTGGACCTGTCTAACTGACAGCTTGACTGACTGAGCTCCAAGCAAGCGCTTGGGTTCTAAACTCAGGCAGATGATTATAAGACAGAGAAATGTTGTTAAGCTTAGTAAAGTCAACAGCAGATCCTTTTAGAGGAAAGTGGGTAAACCAATATTTTACATGTTCCCATTTGCCTTCTTTCCTAGTGGATTTATCCCCAGTGTTGCATCAGGCTCTGCAGTGGCTTTGTGTGTTTTTATTTCAGAAATTTTTCTTCCGTTCTATCTATATTACCCTGTTTGTTCTGTAGCACATAGGCAGTTTTTTACATTGGATTACACTCAGCATGAGCAAAGCCATCATCTGTGGTCCTGTGCGTCACATATAATACAGCAGATCTCATCTGAACACAGCGAACATCACACTGGATGTCGTATGTGAGGAGAAGCATCTCATTTAACATTTAAAATCAAAAGCATGTCAATAGGAACAGAACTTATTAAATGCAGGTGTAATCTTATTAGAAGAATGAGAAGAGTGATAAAGCAGTTTCCCCACTCAGCCCAATTTGCTGTCACAGTTATCCCTCCTAATGCTGTTCCATTTCATGGTGGTAAATGTTACCATTAATATGAGGGGACTTTTTAAGCCGAGGGTTTGTTCACATTTTCTTAAGACGATGGGTCTGGAAATGCAAACAGACAGGGTAGAGAAAGCCTCAAGCTGTGATGATCTGAAGGAATGAAAAATCAGTGTTTGCCTTGTGAGTATACACTTCCACAGGACACTATGCCGGAACACTGGGCTTGGCACACTACATATCTGGAATTTCTGTTTGATTTTTTTTGGGGATGCATTGATATTGGAATTGTGGGTCGATGTCAACGTCTGATATTTTTCAGGTACATATCTAACATTGCTGATAAAAAAAATATAGAAACTGGCTCTAGATCCAGCTGGATCTGCATTACAGAGAAATATAACATTCCTATAGATTTTTTAACTGCAGTGAAATTAATTGAAATGCAACAGAAGCCCAGAATCACCTAAACCTTCTACTCCTCTGAAGTACAATAAACATGTCATTATATAGTGGTTTGAAACATCAAATCTGAAAATCCGTCCAATGCTGACAGAGGTGGGCGATATGGCAAAAATACAATATTGTGATACTTCAAGAAATTTTCAAGATACACAGTGTCATTATTTATTTTTTCAGACATCTGATCAGTTGGGATAGAGGAAAAAGAACTAATAGTGCAACATTTAAAAATACTATTAAAACTGTAAATACAGTGATTTTTATTAAATATTTCATATACTGTGTTGCACTAAATCCAGTTAAACCGGACTAAATTTGCTCTTATTATAATGAAATATGCAGTTGGTCAGTGTTCTACAAGTACTGTTGATATTCACAGTATGTTCAGAAAAGCATATTGTGTTGCACTGTGACATAATTTATCACGATAGTGATATATATGGTCATATTGCCCAGCCCTACTGATATATACAGTACTATGCAAAAGTTTTGGGAATCTGAGAAAATTTGAATCAAAGGCTGTTTATCTGGGCAGTAAGCATTTATTTACACATATAAAACCCTAATATTAGAATAATTACAAATAATATTAATACAGTAAGTAGTTGTTTAATGTATATCAATGCATTTGTTTAATCATTTCCAAACCTTTCCTTGGAATAGCCCAAATTTATCTGTATTTATCATGTAATAACTCAGCAAATACATGCGGTAGCTGGAAGCTTCAAACAGAAATCTGGAACCAGACTTTGTTCTCCGTACCAGCCCTATATTAACTACTTTAGTTAAATAACTACTTTAATATGACGTTCTTATTACTCTTTAATGTTTATTTGCATCTGACTTGGTTTTATGAACAAAACAGACTCATGGCTAAGATAAAATGTTTGGAAAAATGAAAAAAAACTGTGCACTTTTGCACAGTTATATATATTTTTCATTTTAACAAATAACTGGCAATAATGATATGATTCCAATGTCATCCCTAGTTATATTTATTTGTTGTTTTCTAAGAACTTGTTACCTGCATTAAAAATCAGATGTACTCATTTGCTTTTTTAGTCCACACAAATAATGTGAGTCACTTTAACTGCTGTGCTTGAGACTGAGCAGCAGAAGCGTTCATTTAGCTGCTGATGTGTGTCATGATTATTAGTTCGAGTACAGACAGCTGGACGCCACCACTTAACCGTTGGGCAGCATAACTGGACTAAAGCTGGAACTGTTAAACTGCAAATGTGTCGTTGACCAATTCAGAGTTTTTTCCATTGTAATCACAGTAATGTTTTTGTGCAGGCTCTCTCTACAAACAACACTGGTGCAGGTTTTTAGTTGGAAAGTATGTGAGGTTCAGCTTTACAGGGAGGATTTGTGAAAACATACTACAGAGACCAAATCAGCTTTGATGTAATTACATTTGCATGCATCTGGACTGTAACAGTTCTATCCAAAAATAGTATTTTTATTCAGGCCCAGCTGTTCTTGCTAACATTGGCTCATATTAATCAGACTTTCTAGAGTAATAATACTGATCTAGGATCAACTCATGCTTTTTATCTAACAGTGAATAAAATTCCATGACCTGATGAGATCTGATCTTAGATCAGTGCTCTTACTCTGAGATACATGATAAATGTGGGCTGTCGTTCTTAACATTGTTCGAAAGTTGTTCATAGGGTGACGTAACACTGAGAGACATTGAGCAAATTCATGACATGGTAAAGACCTACAGTTCTCACATTCCAATCTGACATTCTTCATGTAAAACATACGTCCCTGCAGTTTTATTTAGACCTCCTAATGTCAAAGTGATCTAAAATGCCCCCATTGAGAGCGTTTATGAATGTTTATATTATCATAATTTTCCTCTCATAGGGTAGCTCAAGATCACAATTAGCCAAGTCACTAAATGATGTGGACTTCATCCTGTGACATGCATTTAAGGCTAATTAGTTGATTAATTGTGTTTAGAATGCTTAATTAAATTACTGTACCCTGGAGGTAGGGTGACTATGCAGGTTTTCTCTCTCTGTCTTTTGAAACGCTGTTTGTTGTTTGGTCACGCTTTACACTGCATGATCTCTCCTCCATCATCTCCGGCGGCTGGGTGCTGGGAGTCTTAACGTGTGCTGTACAGCAGGAAAAAGGACATTGACTGAATTTCTTGGCTAAATTAGGAGCTTAATGATGCCCTCTGGTCTCACGGACCCATCAGAATGAGTGGGACATGGATTTCCAAATTGACTTTAAATGGTTTTAAGTTGATATGTAAGATGAATGGCCTTCTGTTGCCATAACGATTACCAGCAGAGATTGAATTAGAACTGTATCCCATCCCCCCACCTAGAGGGGGGCAGAGAGAGAGAGAGAGAGAAACAGAGAGAGAGAGAGAGAGGGGAACACATCTCTACAGTGCATTAGAAGAGGAATATGAGCTTGTTTTTATTTATAAATGTAATTAATGTCTGTCCACAGTATTCGCACGCTTGTCATGTTGAGTGTGCTGTGTGCGCATTATGAAAGGAAGAGGCTCTCATAATTATGTTTACATCCACAGATAAAAAAATCCCTGGGCTGTAATGATCAGTAATTATAAATATTTTTCCGAGTTTCTCCGGTTGCAGCCGCGTTCATTGTGCGCTGGGGAAAGCAGGTTGTGTGGCTTAATTATGACATTGTACATGACTAAATGTAGCCGTCTGCCTGAGCCCAGCTAAACACTTCCACTGGCATAATCACGCTCGGACCTGACTCTAAAGAGCTCATTACAGTTAGCTTTCTAAAGAGCGCTTTATTAAACACAGTTACCTAATAAGCATCTTTGGTGGTGCAAATTGGCCAAAATGGTAATGAGTCTGATTAGACCACGTTTCAATTACGACAGCTTCCTCCTAAAGCAACCCCATCCCCCCCAAGCCTAAAAGCAAGAGGGAGAGTAAGAGCAGGAGAGTGGGAGAGAGAAAGAGAGAGAGAGAGAGAGAGAGAGAGGGGGAGAGAGCAAGCGGGAGAGCTTGGGAATTCTGCTAGAAGCCATTGCGTGTTCATACACTCCCGCACACACGCACGCACTAAAAAAAGGAAAAGAAAACCACTCCGCCACCTCTGTGCTTCCTTTCAGCTGCGCAGTAATGAATAGAGAATTGTGCAAGCGGCAGTCCAATTTACGCACTGGGAAATTGGACGGACAGAGCGCGGGCGCGCCGCTGTTTGCTTAAAATCGGCCAAGGCTAGCCAGATTAATAGCTCCCAAAAAGGTCAGCTTCTCTGTTTCATTGGCCATGATCACAGTGTCTGAAATTAAACAGTGTGCTGTAGCAGAGCTTCCTCTCCGGGGGTTTACTGTTGATCACTCTCACTAATAACACACCTATTAGATGCCTGCACAAACCATACATAATTACTGTCAGGCTTGGGGAAGACTGTGCAGCCTATAAAAGGTGATGCAGGACTTGCACATCTTTAATTATTTGGACGAGCAATTAACGCTTCAGCCGCATACTTCATGTGTGTTTTTTGGTCTTCTGCGTTTTTGTTAGTTGTGACTTGTGTTTGTGTGGGTGTTTGTAATAATTCATGCTCTAAATGATTTGCTACTACGTAATTTGCACATTTTACTCTAAACAACATCATAGTCTTGTTTTGTCAGCTGCATACTGCTCACCTGTTTGTAATGCCAAAGCTGCTCTTATAAACCCTTATCTCTTAATGCTGCGTGCCTGGTACTGTCTGTTTTAGCTGGGTGAATTCTGAGTGAGAGTGTAATCTAAGATTTGCCAGGCGTACTGTAAAGGTAGCCTCGCAGACACTGGTAAATTAAACAAAGGGCTTTTGTGGAGAGCCAATGAGTGGAATTTGAGCGGAGGTCCTCCGCCTGTCTTTAGGCATCCTCTAATGAAATGAGCACTAATTATGCCAAATGCAGCTAAGGCGAGAGAGCAGGTCAGTGCTTGTTGTGTCTAATTTTGTTTTCAATTTTTTTTTTTCTGGTCAGTGTCTGTGGATAGACTAAATGGGCTGTTTCAGTGACCATTTGTGATGCAAACATCTGGAACACTGAGCAGATTCTATTTCTGTGTTTAGGAACTTGTGGTGATGTTCAGTAATAAGGTATATTGAACACATTGTGGACACTGAAATACTGTCACTGCATTTTAGTCAAATTCTGATCACGTGTTTCATACAGGATCCAGTATAAAATTCTTATACTACTATTAATACTGTTAAAAGGACAGAACACAACATGTATGTTTGTCATTTACATGCAGTGTTTTTAAAATACAAAATAATGATAATATTTTAAACTGTGATAAAAGTTTAGGTAATTATTGTGATGTCATTTTTTATATTGACACGACTTATGCTGAGTGATATAATGAAATATTGACACATTGTGATATGAATTTTTAGTGTTAAAGGTGTTGAAAGATAATGAGCATTATATCTATAATAGCATTCTATTCCAGGAAACAACAGTGTCCCGGTCAGTTTGTGTTTAGTTCTTTAAATTGTTTTTTGTGCACTATATACTTCTAGGACCTGTAAGTTAACCCATGCTAATTTATTTTTAGTATAAAATTCTTATACTACTATTAATACTGTTAAAAGGACAGAACACAACATGTATGTTTGTCATTTACATGCAGTGTTTTTAAAATACAAAATAATGATAATATTTTAAACTGTGATAAAAGTTTAGGTAATTATTGTGATAGTCATCACAATAGCAGCATTCATATACAGCGCGAATACTCTTACCTGCCTCACGTCATTTACATCAGAAAACTGCAACACAGATCGGCCAAAATCAAAATATTTATTTTTAGTATAAAATTCTGTCTCGCTATGTCCTTCGGCAGGGGAGAGTGAAATATCAGGCGAGTATCAGGCAGTCCTGTTGTGATGTGGTTCTGCAAGGAACGTATAGTTCAGCGAACAGCTAACATTAGCTAGTTAGTTTTTTTGCAACTGTGAGCAACAAGTGACATTATGTTGGCTGAGGCGCAGTTTAGGGATTTTTTTGGAAAGGAGACATCATGGTTCACCTCCAGATTTTTTTTCCCATTCAAGTTTATTGTCTTTTTCACCTGACAAACTTTACTCGCATTTAATATGAACATGTTTTAACAGTGCTCATGAAGTACGGGGTCATTATCAATGAAATGTAAATTTTATCTGATACTGTGATATATTTGGAAACTGATATGATATTAAATATTATCAGTATCGCCCAGCATTATTTGACAGTGTTTTAAATACACATTGCATGTGAAATAAACAATGTAGGATGTGTACATAAGTGAATTTGTCTGTTGTGAAATATAACATGAATGAATGCTACAGCATTTGTTAAAGGATGACACTGTACAATACACAATACAAGTAAACAGGGCTCCATGGTTAGAACTGCACTACACATTCTCACCAAAAACAGTGGCAGGATATGACATATGGGAGCAGTAGGAGTGACATTTTTATATTTAGAGAAAGAGATAGGTTTGTCTGTGTGTTTGTGTTATTTATTGTTGTGTCACAGCTCTAGAAGCCAGGCTGAAGAAGCATGAAGAGCACGGAGGAGCTGCAGCTGATTTAGTGCAGTCTAAAACTAAACTGGAGATGATTCATCTTCTGCAGTGCACTCTCTCTCACGCTCTCCCTCGCTCTCTTGCTCTCCCTTTCTGTCTCTCTCGCTCTCACTCGCTTTCTTTCTGCATCTTCTGTCTCTTCTTCCTCTGTTAATCACTCTCTTTCTGATTTCCCCCTCTCCTTCACCCCTCCATAGTTCAGTTGTTTTCTCTATTTAAATCTCACCTCACGAATCACCTGATCAGATTTTAGCGTGTAATCTGGAAGACAGGCATGGCTAAGATCATGCAAAGTAGCATATAACCTAGCGAGGACTCTGCATTATGTGGTAGAATGGCAGGAATACGTGCATAAACACTGTCACTTAGAGAGCATTATATGGATTTAGTTGGGCTATAATACAGTGCATTCGCTCAGCCCCCATGTTACCCCTGTAACTAAATCTCTTGATGTCTCATTTTAGTCGACTTAAACACTTTAAACGGTTTGAAGAAGACATTCCTGTCTTATTATTGTAAGAAGCTGGTAATTTGTTAGGCTTGTTAAATGACTATAGCTGAATTTGCTCTTTTGTTAGCGTGTGGTGCATTTCATAAAAGTCATTAGAATGAGAGACTGGAGTATTGTTTGAAATCTCCGTGTGCACACTGCGCTGCAGAGGATTTCAGCCTCTCCGAACGTCTTACTTTATTCCAGCACAAGTCAACACCCACGTCCTCCATAAAGACTTACCTCTTAGAGAGGAGCAGAATATAAATATATATATTTGAAAGTGGAACTTGAAAGATGAGTAATAAATGTATTAACGAGTGGATGTACAGAGGCTCAAAGATAACTGAGCCGCCAAATTCCCAAGGTAATCTTTAACAGCTCTGGAGTACACGCCACAGTTTATAGTCTGCACACAGAAATGAAAGCTCATCCTCAGATCAAGGAAAATATATGTCCTCCACTCAGTACACATTATTATTGGAGATAAATCTTTACATACATCTCAAATGAATTGCTGTGGGAATACCACATGTCCCACAGCAGTAACCAGGCATAGCCCGATGCGTAAAACGCTGGCCAGGAGCACACATAAAATACTGCAAAATGCAACATAATAGCAAATCAAAAGCAGTTTCCAGCAAAGTGCATAAAATGTGGCATTAATTTCCTAATAATCTGAACGTGTATGATTTGTCGGAGTAATAGTATTGACTCCTGCCATTGTTTGGAGTGCAGCTTTTACTGCTGATGTTATTAATGGGCTTCCTGGCATGCCTGCCATGTTGATGCCAGCGCTTTGTCTTTAGCCTTTCTTAGTCATTAGCTCACAGGCCTGACAGCCTTGCCAGCCATAGCACCGATCCCTTTGACTAAAACCTTGTAAATTAACACAATTAGCGCAGCATCATCCTGCTAATTAGCGCTCAGTGTGTGTGTGTGTGTGTGTGTGAGTGCGCTGTGCAGGCAGGCTGCTGGGAAGGTGGTTGTTGGGGAAAACCGCATGCCTCGCTGCTACAGTAGAGGGAAAAGGCTGCTAAATACTGGCAATACTGGCCTCCTGGAATAGACCCTGAGATTTATACTATGGGTCAGTGTTGCGCACACAGGCTTACCTCAGTCCCAGACCTAAAAGCATTAACAGTGGAGAATCACACAGCAAAATCTCTAGTGTTGAACTCCTACAGTCTTAATTTCGGTGTAGCAGTGATTAAACCTACACTGCAGGTGCTAATTCAGCACTGTGGATTTTGTTTATAATTTAGTGCAAGACTCCAGAAATCACCACCTTGAGAACTGTTTCTTCCACCTGTTAGTTCATCTGATCTATGTAGACCAAAAATCACTGTGCTTATTATGTAGCATTGTGGCCTAAGGTATCAGCTGGATGATCATATCAACTGATATTAAAGACCTGTGGTATTACCGACATCAGGTGAAAATAATTAGCACATGATTGTAGACAATTATTTTTAGTCACAGCATCTCCCAACATTCAGACAAAACCTTAAAGAGTTCTGCCACTGGGCAGCTCAGTATGAGACTATTTGCAATTAAGACTTTCTCACAAGCCTATCAGTCAGTAGAGCATTGTTTAGCTAAAAAGTATAAAATACAGTAAAACAAAGATGTGTATAAAATTATATCAGCTGATATCAGCTATCTGAATTTTTAGCCCCTTAAAATTAGTATCGATATCAGTCAAAAATGTTCACATCGTTCAAGTGCAATTGCTAGTTGAACAGATCTACAAATCTCTGACATTACTAGAACAATCTGCACCTGTGCCATACAGTGATAAGGGACAGAAAGCTTTATGAAAGCTCTACGTTGCTGTATTTGGGTTATATTGGTGGTATATCATCTATGGACTGTTGGCTAGTGATGCACTGATACAAGAATTATAGACAAAATGTCTAATAATTGTTGTGTACATGCTTGCTGATGATGATCCCAATGTTGATATATAAACATTTTAGTAATGTTTATGATGCATAAACACTACTAAAACTGGCACTAGATCTACTCAGATTAGCAGAGAATATAAACCTATTTATTTGTGTAGGTTTTTAAATGCAGTAAAATGAATAAAATGCAGACAATTTAGTACAGTAGTCCAGCATCACATAACAGTTCAACGTTTTGCTCTAAAATCAGTCTGACATACTGGTCAAACATGTTTCTGATGCCGATATTTGTTTAAAGCGATTGTCTGCTGATACCAATATGATTTTGATATTACCATGCATCCCCTTTGTTGGCTACTACTGGAAAAATGTACTTTTAGGCTGTGTTTACTGTGTCATGGACAAAATGATCAGATAAAATGTTAAATATTTTAGAACTAATTATGAGATCTGTGGCACAGAATGTAAGATTCTGTATTTGTATTATTTGTTTCAGTGATAGATCAGTGTGTATGTAAATGTAATGTCCAGTGTGTCTAGATAAGCAGCAAGTATGTGTGCTTGGCTACAACAACATGCCTGTGGGATAAGAGGGCTGACTTCCACTCTCATCAGTAGTCCATACTGTGTGTGTGTGTGTGGGTGTGTGGGTGTGTGTGTGTGTGGGTGTTTGTGTGTGTGTGTCTATGTAGACCGCTTGTGTCATCCCGATGGTTCTCGAGTAAATGTCTCTTTGATAATCCCATGCTGAGTCTAAGATGACAGCATATGTAACTACTTGTGTTTGCAGATGGAGTTTGGGATTAAACTTGATGGTGGCTTTTGAGCCCTGGAGGCAATAAAAGAGAGAAGCTGGAAAGAGAAGAGAGTGAGCCAGAGAGAGAGAGAGGGAGGAAGAAAGAGCAAGTGAGCCAGAGAGAGGGAGAAAGACAAGAGAGGCATGTTTTTTCCCCTTTTCCAGTTCGCAGTGCTCCAGGAGGCAGCAGGCAGACAGAGAGCTGTTGTAATTCATGCCGTGCTGTGGGGTTTGTGTGATGAAAGCAGCGGAGCGCTGCCTGGGAGATTGCTTTGCTGCACTCCTCCAAGCAGATTTGAAACTGTCTGGGACTGCTTTAGATGAGAGTTGGATTATAGAGTGACCTGCGATGTCTGTGTCACTCCGCTCTGTGCAGGGTGCATTATACTGTGCTAACCAGGTGCTGGGTGCCCAAATCCACACTGCTCCTGTGATACTAACTGTCAGCAGGGCCTGTGATATGTAGCCTGCACTCCAGGAGAGCTGCAGAGTAGGAAATAGAAAGTAATATTTTTGTGTTGTTCTTGCTGTTTTTTTTCTCTCTCTCTCTGTTTAAAAGCAATCATGTATTGGATCATTGATTCTGCAGAGTTTCACAAAAAAGGGGGGCCTTTGCTGATCCTGTGCTCTCTGAACGTTATTCATCAAGTTTCTGACACTGGTGTTTGTTTTTTTTTGTTTTGTTTGTTGGGTATATTTAGGCTTAAAGATGCAGTGGACCCCAGAGCATGCGCAGTGGGCAGAGCAGCACTTCGACATCTCCTCCACGACCCGCTCCCCGGCCCACAAGGCTGAGGCATACCGCGGGCACCTGCAGAGGACCTACCAGTACGCCTGGGCAAACGATGACATCTCGGCTCTCACCGCCTCTAACCTCCTGAAGAAGTATGCTGAGAAGTACTCTGGCATCCTGGAGGGTCCCGGCGAGAGGGCGCTGCTGTGCTCATACCCAGAAGGTGCCGCAGGACTCTTGAACGGGCGCAAATCAGAAAGCGAGGCCTGGCAAGAGGGGATCTACCCAATGAACTGCACTGCAGATGTGATATCTGCGAGCAAAGCTGTTGTTCCAGCTGCTTTGCCCCCGGGAGATTCGACGGCCAGTGTCTGCAGCGCCGCAGGGGTTCCGAGCAGCCTGAGCGAACCCAGCTACTCAAGCAGTGGCTGCGGGAGCCACACGCCTGCTGCCCTGCACTCGGGAATCCCCTCTCAGGAATTTGCTGGTGGCTACAATGGCACGTACCTGCATTCCACTTACAGCGGTGGGCAAAGCACCCCATCCCTGGCCTCCCCACACCCCTCCCCTTTGCACAGTGGTGGGCTCCTCCAGCCTCCTCCTCCGCCTCCTCCTCCTCCCCCTCCTCCAACGCTGGTGCCCAGCTACAACGCAGGCTCACCCAACCTCTCCAGCTACAACTACCCTCCTGCAGGCTATCCCCCCCAGGCTGCTGTTGCTCCCGGCTACAGCCCCGGGGGAGCCCCACCTCCCTCAGCCTACTTGCCCTCAGGCATTGCGGCGCCTACCCCACTGCCCCCCTCTACTCTCCCTGGCTATTCCTACCAGTCACATAGCCATGCGCCGATTGCACCTACACCTCTGAACGGTAGCTCGGCCAACTCACTGAAAAGGAAAGCTTTTTACATGACAGGACAAGGAGACATGGACTCCAGTTATGGAAATTTCAGCTACAGTCAACAGCGCTCGACTCAAAGCCCCATGTACAGGATGCCAGATAACAGCATTGCTGATTCAAGCAGAGGGAATGGGTTTGACAGAAGTGCTGACACGTCATCTCTGCCATTTAAGCCCACAAAACAGCCAATGTCCTCAGACCAGCAGCGTAAATTTGGCAGCCAGTCTGGCAGAGCCATCACCCCTCCATCCTATGGGTCATCCAAAGGATCTGTGGGCTCGGTGCGATCAGGAGAGTCATTTGGGAAGTTTGGCTCCCCAGTCATGAGCGAGCATGGTGAGGAGCACAGGCAGCACTTGTCCCATTCCATCGGCACAGTGACTTCAAGTGGCCACCCGGCTGAGGAGCAGTTAAAGAACAGTGATGCCGGCCTGGTGGAAATGGTCACCACAGAGATTCTGCAGCAAACGCCTCCTGTTGACTGGAACGACATCGCAGGGCTGGAGCTGGCCAAGGCCACTGTCAAAGAGGAGGTCCTGTGGCCCATTCTGAGACCTGACATGTTTAGCGGCCTGGCGCCATTGCCGCGCAGCATCCTCTTCTTCGGACCTCAGGGCACAGGGCGGACACTGCTGGCCCGTTGCGTGGCCAGTCAGCTGGGCGCTGCATTCCTCCAGCTCAGCAGCTCAGCACTGGTCACCAAGTGGCTGGGAGAGGGTGACAAGGTGGTGCAGGCTTCGTTTCTTGTGGCTCGCTGCCGGCAGCCTTCAGTAGTCTTTGTTAGCGACGTAGATCTGCTGCTGTCGGCCCAGCTGAGCGAGGAGAGCCCGGTGAACCGGATCAAGAGCGAGTTGCTCCTGCAGCTGGATGGGGTGCTCAGCTCACCAGAAGACCACGTCCTGGTCATCTGTTCCACTAGCAAGCCAGAGGAGATCGACGAGGCTCTGCGGAGGTACTTTGTAAAGAGGTTGCTCATCCCACTCCCAGACACTACGGCACGGCACCAGCTCATCAGCCAGGTGCTCTCCCAGCACAACTACTGCCTCAGCGACAAAGAGGTTGCGCTGCTCGTCCAGAGGACCGAAGGATTCTCGGGGCTGGACGTAGTCCGGCTCTGCCAGGAGGCTATTGTGGGACCTTTGCATGGCATGTCCAGCGCGGACCTTTCCGGGATCATGCCGGGTCAAATGAGGCCACTGTCGTACCAAGACTTTGAGAATGTCTTTTGCAAAATCCAGCCCAGCATATCACAGAAAGAACTGGACACATACACTGAGTGGAATAAAATGTTTGGCTGTAGTCAGTAAGAGGGGAGGTTAAGGGGAACCATATGGGGGCAAACTCTCCTGCTCTAAGGAGAGGATACAATTCAGAATTCTTTGGGTGAAACATGCAGTTTTGAAGGGTGGGTGTTACAAATGCTAGTGACCCTTAAAGAACAGCAGTAAGGACACTCAGATAGACCTGAATGATGCATAGCTATGCTTAAGTCCATGTCTGGCCCTTTGCACATAGTCCAACAGAGAAACCTGCTCTTTGGCTCAACTCTGCTGAAGCCGAGTGTCACTTAATGAGGCGCACTGTCCTGAGATGACTGCGAAGATGAACTCGTTGTGTGTAAATACCATTCTGCTGTTTTTGAGATTCTGTTGCTATCAAGTGCCTAAAGTGGTGCTTTATTATTTTGTATTTTGGTTGGTTTGCCTCACAATCTACATTGGTGGCATGTGCTAATATAGAAAGCTTTAACCTGAGACTAAAACAGACATGTTCTGCTTTTTTGTCAATTCTGTCAAAAAAAAGAACAAAAAAAAACAACAACAGTATTCCTCAACTGAGTCTGGTCTGCAGGCCCCAAGTGGGAAAAAAAGAAGGTTCTTGTGGCATTTGTAATCTGGACCCTAATTTATAAACTTCATTTGCTTTTGATTTTCTTCAAAAACTCAGGAAAGTGATTGTGATTTGTACAGTACCTCAAAAGATTGTGTCAAAGCACTACATATAGCAGTTAACATTGGGTTTGGTTTTGAATTAGGTAAAAAGGTTCACCTCAATTGATTAAAAAATGACAAGGATATGACTATGAATGTAACCAGAGCATTTCTGGGTTGTTTGGGAGAAAAAAAGTTGAGGAGTATTTCTTTTATGTTTTCTTTTCTTTTCTTTACATTGTCAAATCTTGGAAGAAAATGATTCCATTTTGAGTACTGCTTGAAACAGAGGGTTAAAGAATGAAGAATTCTGAATTGTGTGCCAGTTTTGACTATAGCACCCTGTCCTCATGCATAGCACAGTACTGACTCTATAGCGCAAGCTCACATGTAAGTGACGGGCACAGCTTATTGTGCTGATAAGGTTCATTCGAAGCCTTAGCCACAAAAGAGAAGATGCAGCGGACCACGATATTTGTGTTTTGTAAAACTCTGTGTATTTGTCTCTTGTCAACGGACAGAAAAGACAGACACGCTGGGGTGAACCAAAACTTTTTTCCAAAAAAGACCACCAGATATAATCTTTAGAGGTTGTTTATGTTCTTCTATTGTTTTTGACTTTGTTCTGCTGCTGTGTGTCATCCGTGTAACAATCCTGAAGGATCATGTGTACCCTGCGTTCTTTTTCTACCTCAGTTTAGCACTGTTTCCTCTGAAAGCAGAATTAAACAGGCTAGCTTGACGTCCTAACCTTTTTTAGGCTTGCTCAGCTAGAAAGCCTGCTCATACAACTAGCTGCTTTTTTCCCCAATCAAAAGAATCAACAAATGCTACTCTGACACTATCTGTGCAATTCTTCTGCTCACAATACATGGTGCGCACTACCCCCCTTCATACACATGCTTCATGGGTTTTGTGTAGCACTCAGAGGGCACCATTCTCTGGACTCCTCTTTTGGTGTCCCTGCTTCTATTGTTGGCAGCTCTTTTCTTCACTAACAGTCAACAGCTAGTCACATGCTTGGGCAGTAGCACCAGAGGTTAAGGAAGCCTGCACCTATGTTTACTGCACACGAGGAAAGTAACAGAAAGCCTTGTGTTGAATGTATGTTTTTGTTTGTTTGTTTATGTTTACTCTCACCCTTTTTTTTTTTCTTGGAGCATTTCTGAGCATGCCGTTTTGTGAAGCACTAGCCGGGTGGTGCAGAGCTGCCAGCGTATGCCGCTGAAGGAGAATCCTGCAGGCATTCTGAGGGAAGCTGCCTTGTTTCTGTTTCTCCCAGGCCTTTACTGCTCCCGTCTACAACATAATGCGTCGGGATTGCTGATGTAGAGCTCGGACGCGTTTCTCTTCGGCACTGCAATTTTCCCCCGTTGATGGTGCTTATTTAGCCGCTGAAGCCATCAGTCCCTCCACTACATGCATATCTGACTTCCGCCAGCACATATCCCTTCATTCTACGACAGACGTGCGGTTAGTCTTTTATTAGCTGTAAAATGCCACTTGTTTTACCATTTTGCATTCATTGCATGATGTGAGATGCCACCCATGTTTGGTGTCTATCCAGTAGATCACCTTGGGATTTGGTCTGGCCTGTAATTACGTATTCCGTCTTGAAAAAAAGGAAGTAAATGTTATTGTGCAATTTGTCAAATGCACTTTTCAAATTTGTGTTAAAGTCAAGTATGTTATCTTGGCACCAAAGCAAATGCAGCCATTTTATGTAAAGATCCAAAATGAAAGCTCTGCTCGACTGGCTTATAAAAACATATGGCAAATGACAGCAGTTTAGCCTGTGCTTATTCAGCAGCATAGACTTTAATTTTTGTTTTTTTTTTTCTTTCAGAATAAAAAAGTTCTGTGTGTACTTAAGCCAAATAGCACTGATCCACAGAGCCGCTCTGACATATCGTGGACAGCATCTCTCTGTGTCATTATCTGAAACAGGCTTGCAGAATACCACTGTGCTGTGTGAACATACCACCAGCATTCCCTTACATATACCCCCCTCTGAAAGATCTCTGGACAGGCCATTCTTGACTTGGAAGTAATTGAGACTGCAAAAGCGTTCAGTTTAAATCTGCATTAAATGGAGAAAGCAACAGACTCTGAAGTACAAGTTTTAAAGCACACAAAACAACCCCAAATCACTTGAATATTGCTTTGTGTATTATTATTATTGTTTTTTCCTCTCCCTTCCTATATATGTTCTGTGTCCTGCGTTCTTCGGCACTCTTCCAGATGTTGCTGGTGTATCAGTTTTTTATTCAAACATTGTTCTCTAAAACCATTTCTACCTCATTGCTACATACATACATGTAGTACCTATGTTCTTGTCTTTTTTGAATGTCATGCATTTGTATAAAAGGAAAAAAAAGCAGAAAAACATAAAAGTGGAAGGAAAAAAAAAAAGAAAACGCTTGTCCTTGACTTGAGCAGTCTACCTCAGAAAGACTGTCCCTACACTGAGCAGTTTAGTAGCTGCACAAATGAGACGCACCACAGAGTGTTGAGGCAAAAATATTGCACACTTACTTAAGATACAGACATAACTTTGAAACTCTTTGAAATCTACTTACAAAACCACAATGGGTAAGGATATTGTGGGCTGTATAGGTCTTCTTCAAGGTCTCTAAATGCAGATTCAGTTTTTGGATTATAATAAATCGCTTTACTCCTTTGTGAATTGTAGTGTGCATGTGAACGTGTGTGCACTTATTATTAAGTGTGTAAGTGTGCATTTTTATATATGAAAATTCTATATGAAATGTACCTACATTTCATATACTGTATTTGTACATGAGATACACTTGCACATATGTGTACTTAATGTACATTTGCTATTGATATAACATTTTGAAACGCACCACATACATGTTTATATGTGTGTGTATGTACAATATTGCCATAACTACAGTCGACGTAAATGTATTTTCATGTATTCATAGGGACAAAGGACAATAAAAGATCATTAAAATGTTTTTGAAACGGCAGTGTGTGCTTTTTTTCCTGCTATGTTCCAGATACATCAAAACAAATTTAATGAGTGGAATTGTGCGTCATTAATTACAACGTTAAGCCTACGTATTCACTATTCATTTAGTGTGTTGATGAGCTTTTTAACTTTAACGCAAGGCTGAGACTAGAGAGATGCGATTCTTGAGAAAGACCTATACGCTGCACAATAAACATTTATAGCATCGCTTCTTTACTGAACCTCTCTCAAAACTAATTAACTTAATTTCTCTTTGAAAACATATTTACTGATGAGAGATCTCTATATTGAGAAATTGATTAAGGAGTAAAACTCTGGAATTGGAATACTGACATACTGTCATGCATGTTTCATTTCCTAGGCTTTTACATGCTTCCATTTGAAGATCAGCTCTGATTTTCCCATTGCAAATGTGTACTGATATATATTTAGATCTGTCTGTGCTTACATGCAGCCCAACAATATGAGTGCTACACATAATATCCATGAAATGATGCCTAAACTGATTCTACTTGTTACACAGACATTTACAAGTCACTTAAATCACTAAAACCACACAAAATCAAATTAGACATTAGAAGCATTAAATGTTTACTGGATATACAAAAATACACTTGTGCAGATTGAGTGGATTATGCTGTCACGTATAGAAAACGCACTCTGCCCTCCGTTAGCCATCACGAGGAACCGCAGTGCAACCTGCACACATCTACTAAACTGCTGTTTAAGAGGAGTTTTGTATTTAGCATTTGTAATGTAATAATGGGGCGGTTTTAGCCCTGCGGTCAGAGAACATGGCCATGAACTATAAGGTCATGGATTTGAGCCCAACTGATAACATTCCACTACTGCCGCTGTGCCCTTGAGCTAGGCACTTAACCCTTAGTTGTTTAAAGGGGGGGTCGCCTCTGATTGGCATATGTAAGCATCAATTATCCAGTATCAGTATAGCATCTCAGTATATAAATGGTTTCAAATCACGTGGAATAAAATTTCGTCACAGTACCGTTTTTTCAAGCACCGTTCCTTCTCCTATTACTACACTAAAAGTCTTGGGCATCTGAGAAACTGTAGAGATTTGTCTGTGCAAGAAGCATTCATTTGTTCAAAAACACAAACATTAAAATTAATACAAAAACAAGTAAAACAATTGTTTATGTTTGTAAGGTTTATGTTTGTAAGGTTTAAGCATAGCCATTTCCATGCATATATATATATATATATATATATATATATATATATATATATTCATAGCTGTTGTCAGAATGTGTCTCCAAAATGGTAAACTATGTCCCAAACTGAAAAACAGGAAAAATGCACATACGAGGTTTTGTTACAATAAAATGATTGTGTGTATATATATATATATATATATATATATATATATATATATATTTATATATATATATATATATATATTTGTATAGAGAGAGCGAGAGAGAGAGAGTGCTGTGCAAATGTTTTAGGCAACCTATATTTAAAAAGATGTAAATCTGGGCAGTATGCATTTATTTGCATAGAAAAACATTGATATTATAATAAATACAAATAATAATGCAGTATGTAGTGATTTTCCATACGTCGCTGTGTTCATTCAGCTATTTCCAAGTCTCTCCTTGAAGAAGAAGCCCAATATTATTTTTTAGTTATCATCCAATACTTTGTTTGCATTAAATGAAATCAAGAGTTCTGGTGATGGAGTTGAGGGTATCAAGAAGACCTCTGGAAAACCAAACTTTATTGTTCAGAATAGTTCATAACATCTAAATAAAAAAAATAAAAATCTTGTTACTTTTACTGTATTTATGTGTATCTATCATTTCTAATAATATATATTGAATTTATGAGCAAGTACACACTTATTGCTAAGATAAATAATTTTAAACAATGTGCTTAGGTGCCTGAGATTTTTGCACAGTACTACATATAGTATTTGCACAGTAGTACGTATAGATTTTCTTAGTTAATGCATCTTACTTACTTGCAGGTCCCTATATCTTATATCATGACAGCTTTCTTACATCTTTAAAAACAAAATCTTTCCATGGTTTAATTTTTGATTCTTGATTACTGCCAAAACATAGAGGAAACAACATCCCTCCAGCCATGTCCTTCAGGTTTAGAACACATCAAGGAGCTTCTTCAACACTTTGTTCTCCTAAATTCACAGTGCACCTTGAATATATTCAGAAGGCTGATCGGTGTAATCTTTTTTTCCGCCCACTAATCATCTTCCTGAAAGGTGACCCCTATTGCTTTCCCAAAAGCATTTTCTGTGTTTCTTAAATACAGTTTGCATTATTTCACATTTAAAAAAAAAATTCTTTCATTTCATTGTGAATAAGACACTAATGCTTTATATTTTCCGTGTTGAAGGCATAATTATGTAGTTGATGGTTTGTGCGTAGGATGCTGCTGTACAATTAACATTGGGAACTAGGTGCATTTGGTGCCCATCGCCGTTTCATTTGTGATCAACTGTGTGTCATTTCCACGGCTGTGCACATTAAAAGAAGCCTCTCCTAATGGATGCAATTCAGCAGGGTTCCCCTCAGAGACACCGCCAACACACTCCAACAGAATCACAAAGACAAAGGTTATCAGAGCCGGAGATGAAGGGACGACAATGGTTGATTTTTCTTTTTCTTTTTTTCTTTGTCAAGGTGTCTCCTCCTGTGTTCATATTTGTAATTTCTGTCTGTGGTTCTTAAACAGCAGATGTGTACGAAGATGCATACCTCAAATAAACATTCTGGAGATGGATACTGAAGCATATGTCTAAAATGAATTATATACACTCTACATCTAACTCTTAATAGGCAGCCTTAAAGCATGCTGGGTATTTAAGTCTTTTTCTCCCTCACCTGTCTGGCTATGTATCTTCTTTTTTTATTTTTAATTACTGGATGATTGGCTCAGTGTTTAATGAAATGTAAGGAATGGCTGCTTTACAGCTGAACCTTGCCTCCAGTACAGGTCACTCTTACTGTGCCATCTGCTGAGCCATTCTGCAATTGATTTATACTGATTGAGAGGGTTTCACACCATCAAAGAAGGTGGGTCATTTTTGTGTTTTCTTTAGCGTCCTGTCATTTATATCATGATCAAGCTTAGACGTTATTTCAAAGGCATTATGTGTCAGCCTGTAGTGAGTACTTAGGTGGGAATATCTCAGTATATATAGCAGAAGAGTTCAAAATTGACTTGATCAACAGAAATGAGGTTATGAATTTTATTTTGGGCAGATTAACTAGAATAACTTTATGATGAGATTTCTGATCATTCATTGTTTCTTACTGTCTTGACACACAGCTCCCCCTCTGTTTTCTGCTGGAATTACAAACAGGGCCAACATAAAGCTGGACCTCAGAAATCATGGTAAGCCGGTAGAATGAATATTTCTCTAATACCTAAGATGGTTTCGAGTGTCTTTGGTGCTTTTGAGAAAATGCATCACATGCATCTTGTACAGAGTTTACTGATGTTATACCAGTGTGTACTGATGTCATACAGCATGCCAGTGCTACAGGGGAAAAACTTCCTTCTTGGTCTAACATTATTTAAAAAAAAACCTTAAAATTTAAAATATAATATAGAAAATAAATAAATATAAATAAAAATAAATATAATACTAGCAATAATAATAATAATAATAATAATAATAATATTTTTCTGATAAGCTTCTGACACTAACACTAAACTAGAAGAGAATACCCATTCAACACCATTGTGTAATATATTTATATACACCTCATTTCATTTCACACAGACACAGACTTTACTTCTGTTCCTTTGTTATTGATTATCTGATTTGTCTGCGTTGTTGTGTGCGTGCGCATGCGTGTGTCTAGTCTTTAAATGGACCTTTGTGTTTCATTCTGTTTCCGAACAAAAGCAATTTACCCACCACAAAAAAACCCACTGTCGATAAGAAAAGAGGAAAATAAAGTTGTGTCAAACAAATTACACTCCAGTTATTAGTGCCTATTTTGTAAATATCAAAGATCCACTTGTCCCAGTGTTAGCTTCCTCATTAGCATTCTGATGAAAGTCGAGTGGATGTGTGTGAACTTGGGGGTTATCTGCGACGCCACAGCGCCCGGCGCCCACATCATATACACACACACACTCACACACACACTTACACACCCAGCACCGCTCAAGAGGATGAGCCACAGACCTCTCTCAAATCACTTCCTTCATAACAATTAAAATATGCAAAGTGATAATTTTCCTTAAGTAGCCTTAAATGTGCAATCTATTTAAATGTGAGGGAAATTGCCTAAAGCTTGGGGCGAGAGAGAGAGAGAGAGACAGAGAGAGAGAGAGAATAAATTATGCAAATAGCAGAAAGGACTCTTGAAAGCCTAATTTTTCTGTAATAAGCATACTGTTTCATTTAATTTTTTGCCTCTTATTAAAAGTGACAGTTCTTTTGCACTGTCTGATGGCTATATCTGACACAAGCTGGTGGAAATGACTGCCGGACTAAACGCTAAAGCGTTTTCTCTAGCTTTTAGATGATGGTTACATTCACAAAGTAATTATGCGGCGGAGAGTCCAGAAATAAGCTTTAATTACATAGTAATCGCCTCTGATGGACACTGGGAAGTGTGAACATTGCCAGACTGCAATCCATCAATGCCAAACCCCTGGCCACTTTTAATTCTCCCTCATTTGCATCATAACC
The DNA here is from genome assembly GCF_904425465.1 of Colossoma macropomum. Lineage (NCBI taxonomy): Eukaryota > Metazoa > Chordata > Actinopteri > Characiformes > Serrasalmidae > Colossoma > Colossoma macropomum. The sequence continues at coordinate 29,713,741 of NW_023494784.1, read as the reverse complement.
TCCGCACCAAGTTGCACAAATGCTGTTAAATGTTAATAGGACCTGTCTCTCTACTCAAAATGAATGCTTAAGCCATTTCATCTCTTTCTGCCGCTTTCCCCCCTCTCTCTCTCTCTCCCACTCTTTTTCTCTCATCCTTCTGCTCCCCCCACTGTCTTTCCTTCACGCTCTCTCTCCCAGCCCTCCATCACTCTCTCTCTCTCTCTCTCTCTCGCCCTCCTCTCAACCCCCTCTCCACCACACATGCACACATACAGCCCTGCAAGCTCTGTCTCCTCCAGCCGCTCGTCAGGAGAGGACATTAGACTGAGGCAGCACATGGTCACTGCTGTGCTAATTGGGAGCACTATGCTAAGTTTTATCTCCCTACTTCTAACAAGCCATGCACACAACCGTCTGTGTGTGTGTGTGGTGTGTGTGTGTGTGTGTGTGTGTGTGTGTGTGAGACAGAAAGAGCATATGTTAGTGCTTGATAGCATGTGCATGTATGTACAGTATACGAGACAGCCAGACACAGACAGTTAACTCTTTTTTTTTTAATATTATTTTTCTGTGTGTCAGACAATGCAATCCATCTGCATTGTTCAGTTCTTAGGCCCTGGGGAGACGTCCAACGCCCGTCCAGGGGTACGAAGACACAGAGGCCGTTCCTTATTGATTGCAGATTGTGACTGGTGCAGCTTGTCCTGCGAATATATTCATAAAGCCCCTCATTCTCCCCCTATTTAAAACCCATACAGCTCATTATCTGTCTGTCTGAAACCCACCCGTAAACAATACCCATTATTACTCTGAATGGAGCGCTAACAGGCTTTGCTATTTTTGTTATTAAAGCTTGTAGCAGGTTGTAGTTTCCTTGATGAAAGCAGGCAGCGAGTTTAACGCGCTTCAATCTCTCTCTTGTTCTCTCTTTTTTTCTTCTTCTTCTGTCTGACTCACTCACTCTCTCACTCATAGCCGGTTTGTTTCCTGATTATTTTAATGAGACTTCATTCTGCAGAATGAAAATTCACCTGAAGTGTTCCAGTGAAAATGTGTTCTACCTGGAGAAAAAAAAGCACCAGGAAAATATAAACAACTCACCATTCCATAATGATGGACCTTGACACAGTGAGGAAAGTTTCAGCACTGTATCAAAATACCAGAAATATGTTTTCCACTCCTGAACAGCCCTACAGCCCTACCACCAACAAAAACAAGGCATTTGAAACGCATTACAGCAGGAATTACAATTCTGTGCAAAAGTCAGAGAGCACTCTTCATTTATTTAATTTCCAGTCAAAACAGCTGTAGCTACTCATTTTTGAGGAGATATTTCTAATGGGATTAAACAGGAGGTTTCAAAAGTGAAATTCAAAAAAATTTGAAGAAATGGAAACTTTACAGAAGAAGGAAAAATATACTTTACTTTTAATGTAAGTCAATGTAACCAGATGTTTTTCCAAGTATACTCTGGCCATTTCTGTCAATGAAATTTACATACAATGCAAAGGGCAACAGGCAAATTATGTGAAAAAGTGAAAAATGGAGATAAGAGGTTTCACACACACACATACACACACACACAAACATATATATATATATATATATATATATATATATCGCTGCTGTCAGAACAAAACCTTGTATCTCCACGTCTTTCAGTTTTTGACATAATTTGAAAATACCTGTTGCCCTTTACATTGCGTCAAAATTTCATGATGAACAGACCAAAACAAACGGCCCAAAACGACTTGGAAAAAAGTCTGGTTCCGTTGACTTACATTCAAAGTGTTCTTTCGTACTCCTGTAAAGTTACCATTTTGGAGATACAAGGTCTTAAATATATATATATATATATATATATATTTATATATATATATATATATATATATATATATATATATATATGTACGCACACACACTACTTAACACTGTCATCTTTGAGACGGAGTAAATCTCCACTCTTATTTCTGATCTGAAAATTTGTCAGCTCCACAGGTGTTTCTGTCCACTGTGAGAAGAAAACTCAGTGCTATGGGTCTGACAGAATGTGTAGCTGTTAAGAAGCCCTTAGATAAAAAAGAAAATAATCTGCACATTAAGCAAGCTGCTGGTGTTCTCAGAACAATGAAATGACCACCCCTGGGTCCAGATCTCAACATCACTGTGATTAGCTGGATTGTGAGAAGCAAAAAATGCAACCAACACCTCAGACAGAACTTTGGAGGTGAGGATAAATGTCCCTGCAGGTTTCTTTGAAAAACTGAAAGCACAGCTCCCAAAAAGAATGCAAGCTGTAATGAAGGAAAAGGGTGGACACACAGAATAAATAAAAAATTGATATTATGTATTTTGTTTTTCAGTCTTCTGTGCAATTTTCTGTAAAATGCATATGTTTCCCTGACACTGGAAATTGTACTTAGTGGCTGTTGTGACTGGGAATTCAAGGGTGGTCTCTGATTTGAAATCACTTTTAACAGGAGTTTGTACTAAATTTCTAGGCTGTGGAAAATGCAAATACACAAGTTTCCTACAGAGAGAGACAAAGTGAGCGTGAGAGAGAGAGAGAGAGAGAGAGAGAGAGAGAGTGAGTGAGTGAGTGAGTTGGATAGAATGCGAATGTATTCAGAAAGAACAAGCCAGGGTTGGAGCTCTGGTGCGTCTGTGCATTTATAAATGCATTTAAAGCTGCCCAAATAATCGATATTGAACAGCAGCTCTGAAACCCTCCTCAGTGATGCAGGAGGAGTGAGAGGCCACCGGGGCTTCTGTCTGGCTTCAGGCACGACTCGCTGGCTGCATGTGTGTGCGCATGTATGTACGTGTCAGAGAGAATAGGTGACTGAGGCCTCCAGCCAAACCGGCACTACTACCCACCTCCAATTAGCACTCAGCTGTGCCGCATGAAGTTCTAAAACACACAACTTTTACACCTCCCTCCATCTGTCCATCATGGAGGAGGAGAGGCGTGTGAGCGTGGGTCAGGGGGTCAGACTGCTCAGGTTTTAGAAAGATGGGAATGGTTGGGGGGGTATGGTGTAGGGGGGATTTTAATGTATCACCTGCAAGTGTACCTGGCTGCTGCTAAGGGTCAGTGTGTTATTTCTCCCCATTTCAGTCCAGAAATGGAGCATTCCACTCCTCCTACCCCAATCCTTCTCTCTCTTTCTCTCTATATGTATCCATCTTTCTACCTGATAACGAGCATGCAGCAGTATGGTTCAGAGGTCATCTCCCACCACTTCCCCTATCCCATATTTACACTACATTTTGGGCAAGGGGAGCCATAAGAATGCACCCCAACCACCACCACCCTTCCATCCACTCCCCCACCGCCACCTTAAAATGGAACATTCTGGACCATCATCCCTCATTGGCTCCACATTTTCACAAAGTGGCCAAAGTGTCATGTAGTTACCCTTTTACCATGGTGAGAGCCAGCGCCAAGGCCACTTTAATGATGTGCTGATCGCCGCTGATACCTGTACTTCTGCCACTGTGCAATAAATAGTCTCATTAATGTCAGGAAACCAAAGAATGGGCCATTATTTAAAAGTTATGTCTTAATAATCCCTCTTTTCCTTGATCTGAGTAGTGACACAATTTTTCTGTTCTAATTTGGTGGCAATTATCCTTTTTTGAGAGTCGACTTTCCAAGTAACATTTTAATTACAACAATAAATTAAGACGTAGGAGCAGGATGGCACTAACACTGACAGTTTGGTTTCTCATTAATACCTTAATTACTATTTGGAAATCCCTAATTGACTGTAATACTTCGCACTTCTTTTTATTGTAGGTCATCTCAAATATAGAAACGGGTCTAGCGGAGTCATGGCAGCTTGGTTATTGTTTTTTTTTCTTCTCTTTTTTTACTTCTTCTTAATTATTCTGTTCTTTCTTCTGTGCTTAAAATGCCAGAGATGACATGTTGCACTCTTGTTTCTTAACGTAGACAGAAGACACACATACATGCACATACATATACATACACATGCACATTCAAAGTGAAGGGCAATCATATAGCATCAGTCTCTGAATTTGATCTCTCTCCCCCTCAGCAAGCCCCTTCCATAAAATCATTATCGATGGCGTATCTGGAGGCCCGTCTGACAGCCCCGTGTTAGCCAGGCTCGGGGGAAATGCAAATTGATTCCACATCTGAAGTGGCATTTTTTGAAGCCCCCGACACGTTCGGCGCTGTGTCATTTTAGGCCTGCCGAGCAGACTCACAGAGAAATGTCAGACTCCATCTCTCTCCCTGTGTGTTTACGGTGATGATCACACCGTTAAACAGGCATGTCTGATATGAGCGCTTTTATTGCTCATGCCTCACACTCCCCAGTGCACTCTGCTCTATCACACACGCACACACACAAAGGCATTCAACAGAATTCTGTGTTATGAAAAATACACAACTCATCTATTCATTTCAAGTCAAGTCAGACTTAAGTATACAAGTTCAATTAAAATTTAAAATTATAATGTATTTTGACCAGATTTGTTAACAAACTATAATTTAAGGCAGGGATCTTTAGGTATACTGCACTGCGAAAAAGTCAGGGAGCCTTCCATTTATTTAATTTCCAGTCAAAATAGCAATTATAAGTACAATTATTCATTTTTCAGTGTCAGTAAAAAAGCAGAAAATACATATTTTTAACACACAATTACTGAAAAGCAACACCTAAATATAATATCAAAAATGTCAGTATTTACTGTGTCCACTCTATGCCTTTATTGCAGCTTACATTCTTTTTGTGCTTTCAGTTTTTTTAAGAAAACTGCAGGTATTTTTTTTTACATCTCCAAAGTTTGGTCTTGGTCTGGAAGTTCGTTGCATTTTCTGCATATCACCAAATAACCCCAAATACATCCAGTGAAGTAGAGGTCTGGACTTGTTTTGAGAACAGCAGCTTCTTTGTTTGATTTGCTACTTGACAGCTACACATCCTTTCAGACCCATATTGTTGAGCTGTCTTCTCACAGTGGAAGGATGGACAGAAACACCTGTGGATTTTTAGATCTGAAGCAAGAATGGAGCTTGATAAAAGCTATATGAACTGTTTATCTGATGGTGGCAGCTGTTAGGAGTCTCATTTACTTTATTTCTTCTAATGACTTCTTAACTCCAGTTTGGAAACCCATGTTTTTGTTTTTTTTTCACTTGATTTGTTTTATTACTTTGACTTTCCCCTTCCATATGCAAGTGGATTACCTTCTATCTAACCTCCTCAGAAATATCTCTTGAAAAATTAATAACTCGTATTTAAGGCTGTTTTGGCTGTAAATTAAATAAATGAAGGGTGGTCTCTGACTTTTGCACAGTACTGTACATTATGCACAATGAACACACTGATACACTGTGATGCTATGGACAAAGACATACAGCATCTCAAAGAAAATACACACGTTCTAAGACTTGAACTTGGAGAGTTTTTTTTTTAACTGTACTGTTCACTGGTAGATTTTTCAAACTCCATGTTGGGTCATGTAGGGACCACTATCGCAAGCAAGGTTTCTGTGTATGGCTGGTTAATTGAGGGTTGTGCAGAAATGAGTGAGTACACTGCTTTCTTATATAAATTATTACAGGTCTATAATTTATTGACACAAAATGTGTAATTATCATCGACTGCTGGCCTTAGGTGATCTTTGTGTTGAGGGAAGGGGGAGTGGGGTAGGGGAGGCAAAGTTACTCTTTCTTACCCCTGAGCCCTCACTCAAGTACATACGGCACGATATATAATGCTTTTTATCTCTTCCTCTAAAAGTGTAGCTGGTTTTGGAAAATCAGGTCCAGGTTCTGGGCTTTTGTGTGTCAAATAATAGTTTTACTCTATTTTTATTTCAGTATTATTATCGTATCAATAATTATGAGAAGATTATATAAAGGAGTGGTGTCTCCATTTTGCAGAGGAGGTGATGGAAAAGCTTAGCAGACAAAGACTCTATCAATTGCCTAAAAAATGATGTTCTACAGGTGAGTGAATGTTGTTTAAAATGACAACATATTTGTAGCTAACCATTGAATAGGACTGAAATAAAAGAAGCAGGTGCTAACAAAGGAGGTCTAGATCAGGCATCAGAGGTACTGCGAAATGTCTGCTGCTCGATTCTGACAGGGAGATGGAGTGAGGGGGAATTAATAGGTGTAGAGCTGAAAAGATTTGAAAAAAAGAAGAAGAAATATGAAGTGAAAGAGTGGCAAAATAAAGAGAAGCAGATGGGTAAAGATGAAGGTCAAATTCGATTGAGAAGTTTGTCAAAATGTGATGACATAAGCAATCTGTAGACCGTTACTGCCCCTTTACTGGAGGTGCAGGGAAACATTTTAAAATTACAAGAAAAAAGAAAAGAAAGGGGGAAAAAAAAGTGAGACCTGCCAACACTCTGCCAGGAATGATCGCCTGAAGTGATTTTTTTTCTTTGTTCCCTCTTTACTTCACTCCGCCTCTCCCCTCGCTCCTTCTCTATTCCTCACTCTCTGACTTCCTCTCTCCATCGCTCCCATTTTCCTTCATTCCATCCCTTTCCAATTCTCTTTTTTTTCCCACTTCTTCTTTCCCTTTTGCCTTTACACCTCTCTCTCTCTCTCTCTCTCTCGCTCTCTCTTTCTGCACTCACGCGTGGATGGGTGCCAGATGAGGAGGAGAAGTGGATCTGGATGTAATGATATCACAAATGCTTCCCTTTAAGCTCAATCATAACTCTGTTATGACTGATTCAGCGCTGGGCCTCTTTATATGACACAAATGAAGTCGTCCATCTTCTCCTGTATTGAGTCATCAATTTCCCCTGGCGATAAGCCTCGTTTGCAGCACCTAATCATCCGTCTGCTCGCCGCTGTCTCGCGGCCTGATCGGATAGCACTTTTGAATACTGCTACAACAAGCGTGACAATCGAAGCCATCCATTAAGATTGAGAGGCCTCCATTATGGCTGCTGCCCGTGGAGGGATCCGTGCTTTTCTTTGTACATAAACCACTGGGCCATGGAGTGTAAATCACCCAGCCACACTCGTCTCTTTATTGATTACAGACACTTCTGCTCTGAATTTTCCACCCAGAGTAGAGAGGGGATTTATTTTTTGACTTGTCGGAATCTCAGGAGAGCTGCACAAACTGAGTGCTACAGGTGAGAGCTTTGCACACACACACACATACCTGCACTCATTTACTGGTACTCAAAGGACTGATCTCTTTGATACATCATTAAAGACGATAATAAGGCATTCATAAAGTATTAACAAATGAGGGATAACCCCTTCCTTATTCAGAACAAAATATTTATGCTTGATATTTGCTTTGATCAAATAGTTTGCATCATTCTAGACAACTGTTTTCTTAAACCATAAGCGTATTATTCAGTTAGTAATCTTAATATTTATTATTCAGCCACTATTATAAACTATTGGGGAACTACTATGAAACTAACATGAGTGAGAAACCCTCACACAGGCCCTTATAGTGTAAAGGGTTAAATGCCCCTTTAAATTCACTTCAGAGAAAACTGAATTTTCCTCCTTTTTTGAATAAAAGAGTTTGATGTAGCATATCTAAGGTACAAAAACAGTCTGTTTTGATTTTATTGTTTTTGTGATGTCACAAAAACAAGATATTTACATATAGACATTTACAAGTCATCAGCTACTACTTTCTGAATGAGCATCAATACAGGGCAGTCAATCAGAACAGAGCTTATTTACATATATCAGTCTTAGGGCAGAGTAACAAAAACAGACTGTTTAATTAAAGGGATTATAAGTGATACAGATTAGAAATTTGGTTAGGCAAAATGAATCTGGCATTTAAAACCAAACTAATGTTACAAATGAACCTCAGGGCAGCAGGTATATCCTAGTGGCGGTCAGGTGGATAATTCAACCTACCCTAAATACACAAAAAGTCTCTGAAAAAAAGGAAAAAAGAACCCATTCAAATTAAATCATACTGTTACTTACATAACTTAAGCATGTAGTCACTGCTATATGATTTGGGGGCTGAATAAGCAATTAGTTTAATAGTTAATAAACTCATTTTTTCAAAGTGGCCTATGCACAAATCACTGGATTCAGATTCTTCAGGGACCTAACGTTATCAGCAGGTGGAACAGACATTACCTCGCTTATGTGTTAAACACACGCAGAATGGACTAAAGAGAAGAAAAAAAGAAAAGCAGTCAGCTTTATGTTCTCAGAATATAGAACAGCTGTTCTCAAAATCAAAGAGATAAGGTGGACCTGATTCAACTCTAATTTCTTGCTAGTTCTGCACCGTTTTATTAGCTGTTCACAGGTGGTTAGCTCACTAGCTTCATCACAACAATTAACACCTGCCAAGTGCCAAATGTATGTAGATTTTCTGGCTAGCTCTAAGCAAATCTCAGAGCTAACCTTTGATATACTGCAACTGTGCCAGAGTACAGGAAACATAAAAATACCAAACTAACTAAAACTTTAACATCAGTGTCATTAACAACTATGATATGGACTGTATATGGATGCCAGAAAAGTGTGCAAAGTGTAAATTGGTCATTAGCCAATTCATACTGACCTTATTACTGGCATTATTAAACACAAATGACAGAATCAGGCTAGTAATACTTACAGACTCCAGTTAGTGTTCTACAATATCTTACTATACATGCGGTTGTTTTCTTTTAAGTTAAAAACAAACTTTTTTGTGCAGTTTAATACAGTGAGAGTCCTGTGAAAAACATTCTATTGTGAAATGCACTAATTAAGCGTAATTTACATAAAAGTAACTATATAACAGTGAATGTATATGTAGACTAGCTTTAAATGGAAATAGTTGAATGAAACTTCCCTTCCTATCTGCTTTCCTTGATTTTGTTCATGTAGCCCATTGTCACACATCCATCCGGATCAGGTCTATCTGAGAACTCCAACTCCCAGAACTCCCTTGGGGATCACGTGACTGCTGACTGTCCTTCCACAACCTATCATCGTTCCACTTCACCAGATTACTGATATGTTTCACCTGTCTTCCTTGTTCATGTGACCAATGATAGTTAGCATTTAAAGTCCAGGCTTCAGTTAGAGCTTTGCGAGGTACTGCTTTCTTGTGAGCTACAGAGCATTTTTTCTTCTATTGCCTACTTGTTTTTCTGGATTTTCAACCTTGCCTTTTGTCTCTGTCCTTTTGGATTTTGTCCGCCTTCTGGTTAAGTTTGTCTTTTTGGACTGTTTTGGATCTGACCATTGCCTGTGTTTTGACTACGAGTTTGGAAAGGGTTTCAATCAGTAAAGCCTCTTTTTATAATTTGCAAGCATCTGATCAGTTCTGGCATGTTACACCCATGGCCTCACTAAATATAAAGGCAGAGCTGACTGACATCCCCTGTGTATCCCCATGATCACCAGATCAGGGAAATGTAAAGCAGACAAGACAGGTGTCGTTCAATTATTAGTAATATCATAGTAGCATCAGTTTTATGACTGACCTATGTAAGATATCCTTTGCTTGTAATTAAAAGGTTTATTTGATTTAATTTTTTTTTGGGGGGTGGGGGTATTCACCCCTTCTAGTACTATAGCTAATCCCCTACAGGGGAAAAACTAAAATACTTTAAGAAGAATGCAGAAATTAGGATTAGCTTCTGTTATTATTGTTGTCAGATTGTAGTTCTAAAATATAACAGTGAAAAACTACTACTGTCAAAACAACAGTTCAAATATTTGTACAATGTTTTCATCATGTACTCATTGTGTTACACAGAAGGAGATGGGTTAGGCAGCACTGCAGTGTGCCGGCCCTTACGTAGTGCGGTCTGCTCCACCGCACAGTAAAAGCCTGTCCAGAGAGAGGAAGGGCAAGAGAGGGGGGTGGGGGGAACCCTTGCCTTTGAAATTCTCCAGACAGTGCCACAAATTAAGTTCACTTTTATTTGAGTGAAAAAGAGAACAGTGCAGTACCATGGAGGCTTTTCCCTGCCTCTCCGCACCAGTCAGCCGTCCACTCTCCAAACTCCCCCACCCCGTAAATCTGCACTGAATCTCTCTGTTTATCGTCAGAACTCCCACACCAGCACCATGTACACAGTCCTGCCAGGCCTTTCCAGGGCCATAAAGTGGTAGCGGAGCAATCATTACTCACTGTTTTGGAGCGCTGTTTGGTTGATATTTTCCCCATGCTTTTCATTAATTGAGTATTGATGGGGATCGGAGAGCTATTATGTGCCATTGATCTGTAGTTAGTTATGCAGTTCCCTGCTGCACCGACACAGGCTGACAGAGGAACAGTGGAAATGGGGTGTTTAATGTTCACAATGTAATTCAATGTTATTGAATTAATGCTATTACCAACGTCTGGCAGAATAAGAAAAAAAAAACTCAGTCAAACCTTTAAATATATTATATTCTATTTCACAATACATAATGCATCTGTTCCACTTATAAAAATGACAATTTTATTTTCAGAAATACTTTCTCCCAAATTCTTCTGCTAAACCTGCAGTTGCCTCCAAGACATCTTTACACAGTGCTTTCCTTCAATCATTCTGTAACCAGGCCAGAATCCGTAGTGGAATACATTATCTTATCCTCCTAGATATGGGCCAGGGGGTTGTACTCACAAGGATTCTATGGCTTATTATTAACTCTAAGACTCAAAGCCAGGTTTGTGCAATTTAAATGTTTGTACTGTTCTATGTTGAGTGTTCCTGATGAATTGCAGATGAGTAAAACATGATGATACAGCCTCCTTCCTCCTTTAAGCGTGAGAGGGGAGAGACTCCCGCGCTTGTGTTTAGTTATGGAAAACTGTAGCGTTTCAATCCATAAATGTAAATGCGAGGCTTCTCTTCAGTAATGATTATGTATTATTTGGATGTAGGTTGGTGTTGAGTGGAAAGGCAAAACATCTTTCTGCTGGTGGGTAAAATCTATTGATTGAAAATTCACACGTCTCTAAAGTGATAAATATTCATTGGAGAATATGATTTTGAAATGGTGATCAACATTCGGACGGATCGCTTTCCCCGCCTCGACATCGACGGGCTCCAGTTCAACTCGCCCACAGTTTTACGGAGCTTTATTTTTGCTCTGGTAGTTTGGGCATAAGAGTGTGTTTTGTGTGTGTGCATGTTTGTTTTCATACATTTTCAGGGCACAGAATTTTGGCTACTGAGGTTAAGGTTAGGATTAGATTTATGGGTTAGCTTGGATAAATTTTTATTATGTATAGGTACTTACATTCTTATTACATATAAATACTATATATATACACGCACATACATATCTATTTTTATATAACAAGCGGGACATGTGTATCACTCCACGTCCCGACACTGTATTCAAAACAAACCTGTGTGTGTGCATGTTACAGTGAGTGCTAAACAGTTAAAACCTCCCCAACTCCATGGTGAGGACATCTCATGACAGACACTAATAAGATTCTTCTCCCCTTGTGAGATTCAAAGAGAAAGATTCCCTCAATCCACGCAGGCACATTCAAAGGCGAGGGGTCCGTGCTCCAGCTCTCTCCAGTTCATTATCATTCTCAGGTTATCCGCAGCCAAGTGAATCTGGAGCGCAAATGAATTAGTGAGAATTAAGGAGCCTCGGCGGTCTGAACCCTCTCCAAATCTCGGCTAAGATGAAAGGTACACAGGCACAGTTTCATGCGTGTTGGCTCCTGGGGCTCCCAACCCCTTCTGGAGCTTTCCGTCTCCCTCCCTCCCTCTCTCTCACTCTCTCTCTCTCTCACTTTCCCTCTCTCCATCCCTCCTCAATGAAGCAGCGGCAGCACAGGCGGTTAATGTTACCTAACGTCTGCTGACCGCGGGTTGGGCCGTGAGGGAGAGAGGGCCTTTTATACGGGGCGGCAGGACCGCACCTCCGATCACTGGCGATTAATTACAGAGCGGGAGCTGTGGAGATAGAGTCGGCTACACATCCGCTTCCCTCCCGGCTGGCCTTCTTCTCATCTCAGCCCCTCTCAGGCAATCAAAGACCACCCCACACCGCCCGGCTCGCTGCCCTGCACCTGCCTGCCTGCTGGATGGGAGTTCAGCAGTGACATTTAGCCGCACTATTTGAATGCGGATTCAGGCTGTGGTACATCCTACTCCACAAAACTACAGCAGTCTGAGTCTCACAGTGAAACCTAACACAAAGAAAGATACAGTGCAACCTAATGCAAAGTGTCACAAAGTGCAACTTATTGTACAGTCATAAAGTGCAACCTAATGCAAAGCCATTTACCGCAACCTAATCCTAACAGTTATACAGCTCAACTTAATGCAAAGATTCATGCAGCCAAAATGTAGAGTCGCAGCCTAATTTACCAAGTCATACAGTGTAACCTAATGCAATGAGTCATATAGTGCAGCCTAACGCAAAGAGTTATTTAATACAACATAAACAATATTATGCAACGACATATAAAGAGTCATACTTCTTGCTCCACTAATTACCCTGACTATTTGCCTGCATGCTGTCAATCAGCGTCTGTAATAGTTATACGTGATAAACTGATTCACCTATGATTGTCACGTCTGTGTATTTTATGCATGTTTGTTTATGTATTCTCCTGGATGTGCATTTTTGCATCCTAATGAAAAGTGCCATACAGTGCAACCAAAAGCAAACAATCGTACAGTGCAAGCTAATGAAAAATCATGCAATGCAGCTTAATTCAAAGAAGTGCAACCTAACACAACCTAACAGTCACAACATTAAATGTACACTGTTAAAAATAAAAATAGATTTTTGGGGGGGCAAAGCCATAAAATGACAACTTTTTTTTTTTACATAAAGGACCTTTCAAAGCATAGTTCTTTAAAGGGCCTATATGATATAATTTCCCTCACTTTTTCAAAATAAAAGAGTTTGACATTGTATTTAGATATTATTTATTTAATATCTTTAAGTGTTTTAGTATTTACGTTTTAAGTATTTTAAGCAAAAAAAAAAAACATTCAAATTAAATCATGCTGTTACATTAACATAAGTGTACATTCACTGTCATTTGATTTTGGGGCTGAAATGGCCTATCAATAACTAATAAAAATGATATAAAAAAATGTTGCATATGGTCCCTTTAAGAGTGAAGAACCTTTTTACAGTTTAAGAACCTCCACATGATGTAAAGTTCTTACACCAATTGAAGGTTTTTCTTACAACTATATATCCACTTAGGAACCTTTATTTTTAAGAGTGTAATACAAGGAATGAGTCAACCTTTTTACATTCAACACTCCTTCTTCTATCAGAGTGGGCATTCCAATATACAATTATTCGGACTGAACAGCCTGAGCTTGCTCTTCACGTATTTTCTAATGATGTGCAGAGGTACAGGTTCTTTCTATTGCACTAAACAGGATGAGTATTTTTTCAGCATTTTGTACTTGTGATTGAATAACAGTGCTGACCTTGAGACATAAGTGTCTTTTGATCTGCAAAACCAAGGTTCAAAACAAAGCTTTTCAAACCGCACACTGTAACGCACATGCAGTGCACTCAATGTATAGATTCTTGTGCCGCTTTGTCTTCATGCCCACTGCAGATGTCCTGTGTGTGCGTGCGTGCAACTTTTTGTCTCTGTCAGGCAGAATAAAGGAGAAAAAAAAACACTCAAGAAAGTGTCTGGATCTTTTTCTCTCCCCCAACACCACCCCCCACCACTTGCCCCCCTCCGTCCCTCTCTCCTGCCAGCCCAGCTTTGCAACAGACTGCCGCGTCGGCCTTTCTCCCTGAGCTCATTCACCATCACACACTGCCCTTGTGCTGGACATCAAATGACCAGTCAAACCCCCCGAGGAGCGCTCGAGTTTCAGCCTCCTCGTTTCAGCGGCCGGCTGCTCTCTCTGTCCCCCAGCCCGCTCCCGCGCCCAGACGCGGGACATCTGCCTGTCTGTGAGAGAGAGAGAGCCACTCACCGGCCACTCTGTCCATCTGTCAGCGGATCATATTGTCCTGTCACGTCATCTACAGCTTATTATTCCATCCAAAACAACAGAGAGAGAGAGAGAGAGAGAGAGAGAGAGAGAGAGAGAGAGAGATTCGATGGATTTCAGATGCTTTTTTCTGGTTTGTTTCTGCCAGATTGCCCTGCAGATACATGTAACGGGTTTTAACAGGTTTATCCGGCAATGTTTATGCTGTAATGATTATCACATAATCTAATTACATGTGCATTCCACAAACCCCCGGCCAGTCGATGAGAGGCGCGGTAATCAATAGAGAGGAATTTGCATAAAAATCTATTTTGTGGCCTCACCGGTGAACAGCAATAGAAGGAAAGAGAGCTCTTGGGATGGCCATCTCTCAATCTGACTCTCTGGTCAGGGACAGCCCAGGTGATCGGCCATATATGCTCTTGAAAAGAGTTATTTGAGGGAAATCTATTTATCTATTTGAAGAGCCTTTCAGTGGATGTTTCTTTAAAGAATTCTTTTAAAAGTAAAGGCCCTGGCCAAGAACCATTTAGGAATCTTTATATTTAAGACTATATCCTCCACTCAAAACACAGGTTGGAATGATTATGATGTTTATGTTAAGTGAACCAGCCCACTTGATTCTTTAACATCCTCATGGAAGAAAATTACACAGGTCATTTCAGGAAAAGCAGAGAAAGCACAACACATCTGTGGACTCACAATAAGAGTTCAGTCTGGTCTGTTTTCATCGGTAGATGCACTGCTACTATAGACTGTAGGCTAGTTCTTCAGTAAGTGATCTTGCAGGGCTGGCTGTTGGCTGGAAGCCCACATGCATGTTGCAGCGTGGGTCCCCTGCTCTGGCTGCTCCGTGCCTCCTGCTCAGAGCGTGGGGTGAAGGAGAAACGATCACACTCTCCTTGTCAGCTGCAAGGGTAATTACTGCTGGCTGAAATTACTCAACATTTGTTTATTAGCTCCCCAGAGCCCACTGTAAATAGATTGTCCGTTATAGTCGGATCGCATTAGAGCGCAAGCCACTCCTCAGAAGCCCCCCTGCCTCCTGTTCGCTGGGAGCCATTCTGCTGCTGCTCACTTATTGAACGCTCGGCATCCAGCAGCCATGTCCGACACGATTGCTTTCCATTAGCTACGTTGGGCCTAATACGTCATTCTGCTCGCTTAAATCACTGCCGCACATCAACTTCATTAGGAGCACTGAGGGGGCTGAAAAAGACTCGGCTAAAGCAAATTAGCAGGAAAGAGGAGAGCATCTTCCGAGAGAGATTTAGTCCAAAATCAAAGAGGGGAATTCTTCAGAAAGTGTTTAGCTCAGCTTCAAAGCCGGCGGAAGCGAAAAGGTTACGGCCGCTGCGCCAGAGCCACTGTCTTCCCATCACTCTTTTGTCCTTTGTAATGTTGCTGTAATTCAGAAGCTGCTCAGTGTTTCTAGTGAGCAGAAAAAAAATCCTGCATATTTTCTGCCAGCTAATGGTCATGGGTGCTCTGGAGGGGCCTGTGTGTTTGTGTGTTGGGTGATGAAGGGATGAGAGGAGCCAAGGTCTGTGCCTGTATTCATTTTGTTGGATAGTTCCTGTCAAAGATGACATTCTGAAACACTTGACCCACAAAAATGAATTCTCGGCCAGAGCCCGGTGACAGCGGCGGCCAATTCATTCTCCTAAAACGTGCAGAGATAAAAAGCGGGGGAATGCAATAGTGCTGTCAAAGGAAGAGCAAAGGAGGAGGGAGAGAGCAAGAGAGAGTGAGTGAGAGAGAGAGAGAGAGGGGAGCAGGGGAGTAAATCTATGTTTGAAGGTGTGAAAGCCATACATAAGTAGCGCTTTATAGGGAAATGGCTAGAGAAGCAGAGACAAACTGATACGGCTTCCAGTTTGATGATGAAGAGGGGGATATTGTTGGAGTTTATGGAGGGGGACGTTTAGCAGTGAAAACGCACTAAAACATGTGTGGTGGAGTTGGTGACAGGGTGAGACGTGCTTTGTGGAAGGCAGACTAATAAAAGCCTACCTCTCACCCACCCCCCTACCCCACCACCCACCCCTTCTCTCCCCTCTCACCCTCCCTCGCTGTGCCTCCTGTACCGGTCTAATAACAGCCACCACTGTGCAGCCTGTGTGCAAATAGGGGCCTGGAGCTGCTGGACATCTATCACTGCTCTCCTGAGCCACATTACGCCATCCTAATGGCCACTCTCCGCTTCATTATGATATTAATTTCCAGTGTTTTCTGAAGTGATTTCATCTGTAATGTCACTGAGCCTTGCTGCTTTGGAGACAACCTGTTTTCACCCCATGGCTGGATTGCTATTCTTTACAGAAGCCCCCTCTCTGCTGCTCTAGAGAGGAGAGACTACATAATACTGAACTTCTCAACAAATCCCACGGCACACGTCCTCCTCTCTTCCCTTCTCCTCTCCTCCATTTGACATCCCTGCCTCTCTTCTCCTTCATCCTTGTCTTACTAATAACAACTGTGTAATTCCCCCATTCTTCTCTCATTTCACCTCTCCTTTCCTCCTTTGTCCTCTCCTCCTTACTCCTCTGTTCTTCAATTCTCTCCTCTTCTCCCTACTTTTCTCCACTTTTCTCATGTCTACTCATCTTTTATCATGTTCTCTCCTCCCTGCTTTTCTCCACTCTTCTCATGTCTACTCATCTTTTATCATGTTCTCTCCTCCCTGCTTTTCTCCAGTCTTCTCATGTCTACTCATCTTTTATCACGTTCTCTCCTCTCCTCCCTATGTTTCTCCACTCTTCTCATGCCTACTCATCTTTTATCATGTTCTCTCCTCTCCTCCCTGTTTCTCCACTCTTCTCACATCTACTCATCTTTGTTTTCTCCATGTTCTCTCCTTTTTCCTTTTCTCACACTTTTAGAATTTTCCCTATTCCTCTGTTCCTTCTTTCTTCTCTACACCTTTTTCTGCTCCTCTCTTGCCCTTTCCTCCTTTCTTCTCTTACTGTCTTCCACTCTTTTTTGCACTTATTTCCTCCCTCCTTCCTTTTCATCTTCTCTTTGCTCCTTTACTCTTCTCTTGTTATGATCTCATCTCAATTCCTCTCCTCTCCATGTTCTCCTCTTCCTATGCATTCTCCTTTCTCTTCTACTTCTTTCTCTGCTCCTCTTTTCTCCTCCTTTCTCCATTAATCATCACTGTCTCTAGTCCTATTCTTTTTTCCTTTCTTCTCCTCTCTACTCCTTTCTTTCCTATCCTTCTTCCCCGTACACTCATCTAGTCCTCTATGTGCTCCTCTTTACTACTTTGTTCTCCTCCTTTCTCCTCTTACATCTTACTGTTTTCAATCAACCTTTAATCCCCTCTTTTCTCCTTTCCTCTTCTCTTTTTCCTTCTCTTCTCCTCCCCTCTTGCATTTTACTGTCTTACTATCAACCACTCTCTAATCTTTTATATTCCTCATTCTCCCCCTCTTCCTATCCCCCACTCCTCTCCTCTCCTCTCCTCTCCTCTCCTCTCCTCTCCAGAGTCTGGGCACTGCTGCCAGCTCTCTGCTCATCTGACCAGATCAGCAGATGGTCAGCTACGTTCGGGGTCTGAGGAACAAGCTACCACGCAAACATTAGATGTCATTTTGCATTTTTAAATACACATTCGCCCCCTCTGCCCAGCCCCACCTGCAGAATGTCAAAGGCAGATAGCGAGGAACAGCAGCCACGGGTGCACAGCCCCCTATAATAGATTTATTTTGAAATGCCATCTTACAAAGAGCATGGGGGAACCTGTGCTAAATGAGGACAGATAAGCAAATCAGAAGCAGTCATGTGTTTGACTATATGAAACTGGCTTTGCAGAATGCACAAGTAGCCGTTCTTGTGTTGCGTTATCTATTGTGTTGCACTAAATTCATATTCATGTGCATGGATGTATATGTCACTTTTTCTTATGTTAAAAGCTCCTGTGCCACAGAGGCAGCAAGTATAGCAAGTACGTTTGACATATACAGAACGTTTTAAGTAGTTGGGAACTAATAATAGATGAATAAAGGCAAAAAGTTTTAACGTGATGAAAAATATTTTTAATGCTGAAGCATGTGAAGTGCGAGCATCCATGCATGCATGCTTGTGTGTTTGATATGCTGCCCTCATGCAGGGGGCCAGCAGGGATGTTTCACTGTCAGTGGATCCTGTCAGCTCTGCAGCCCATCCTGTGATGTTTCCTCTCTTTTTTTTTCCTTTCTTATACTCTACAACACTTTGTATGATAACCTTTTCCTTACCGAGTAACCCCTTCAGTTTCATCAAATCACAAAACCCTAAATATATATATTTTTAAATCAAGAAAATCAGGACTATTCTTTAAAAACCTTGCGTCTGTCTACTCGCCTCTGAATTTAAACGTGCAGGTCATGTTCACAACACACACTGCAAATCCTGCCAACATATCAGCCTGCTTTGACGAGCTTCTCCGCTTCAAGTATTTTGGCAATAATATAGATCACAGCGTCTTTCATAGCAGCATCTTAAAACCTCAAATGAGAAATCAATTGTAAGAAAGAGCGAGGTTTGAAAGCTTCCCATCATTTCAGAGCTGTTTAACAGCCCTTAGCCCTTAAAATAACACTACGGATAAAAGAGCGCAAGAACGAGAGCAGTCAAAGCCAAATGAACGAAGAAAAAAGAAAAAAAAAAACTCTTCTTTTCTAAAAGCCCAAACTAGGAGATGTGGTTTGGGGAGGGGTGTTTTAGGATTGAACAGCCGTCACTCTCTGTAAGGAATTCCATTCATCTAACGAGACTCCTCCAAATAGACGCAAGAAGAGCAGGATTCTGACACGCGTGCAGCGTGATGATAATTGCCTTTAAAGACAGAGGAAGGGAGAAAAGAGGGGAGAGGAAGGAAGATAAAAGATACGCACTAAAGAACACATTAGGCTGAGGGAGGGGCGCTAGGCCGCAGAGGCTGCTCATATAAATAGTCATGAAATGAGAAGTTTCTGTGGATTGAAGTCGGAGAGCAATACTCTAGGAGAGGCCAGCAGGCCAGACCAAATAATCCTTGACTTAGCGTCCCATTCTGAATCCCATATTAGCTACAGAGATTTTAATGTAAATATGCCATTACGCTGTCATTACAGTGATCAGTCCGTGTGCCGCACAGGTCAGCGCAGCCACTGTTAATTTTGCAGGCAAAAGCTTTTTTTTCTCTCTCTCTTGAAATGTTAATAACTTTCTATTAGTTAATGTAGCGTGACTAAAATTCAAATTAGACATAATTTATTTTAATATCTGTGACTAGCTAGCCTGACCATTTAGCAATGGTCTCCCGCAGAATACAAGATTGTAAATTGGAGTAATTTGCATTGGATGGTTGAGGCCCGCCTTGTCTCTGGGCTTTGCTATTGTGAAGTCAGGGATGATTCATTTCTCTTCCGTGAGGTACAAGTGTTCTGAATTGAATAAAGCCAACCGTCACATTTAATATACGTTGTTATGAGAGGGTTAGAAATACTGTGACGTTTTAGGGTGGATGATGGCACTGGAAGATTGCCCTGAAGACTCAGGGTTACTATTACACAAAAATAATCATTTTATATTTTGCATTTTTAATTGAGGCAGATTATTCAATGTTCTCAAATTATGAGGTATTTCACAATGATCCATGTCAATGTACTGATATATTTCATACGTTTAACGTTGCAATGTGTTTTTAGAACATTATTTTCTTGTACATGCAAGACTGCTTTGATTTAAAAAGCATAACTTTAATAATTTAGCAAAAAGTTATTACTACAGTGTACATTGCTTTGTACTGCAGTATGCGATACAGTGGTTTTCACAGTTGCATATATTTTATTGTTACTGTTGCTGTTTCTGTCTTTGCATTTCAGAACAACACCTTGCAGGCTTTTATGTAAAACTTTTATTCTAAGCAATTTTGGACCATTTCTATTTCTATAAATGATGTAAAAAAAAAGAAAGTAAAAATGGAGATATAAGGTTTTGTTTCTGACATCGATGATTTGTGCATGTTGGTATTTGTTTCTTATTCAGATCAGTGACTGTTTCTTCTTTATCCAGCTGGGGGGATCCAGCTGATGGGAAACAGCTGGGCGAGAGGAGGGGCCCTCCCACTTCAGACAGGGCTGGCTAAGATTTGACAGTGCCCTCTGAGTGACAGCTCTGACCTCCACTGGCATGTGTGTGTGTGTGTGTGTGTGTGTGTGTGTGTGTGTGTGTGTGTAGCCGCCAGAAGCAGAGCGGACTGTGACAGACCTCCAGACCAAAGCACAGGATGGTACCAACCAGCCTTCCAATACAAACTGCAGGACTACACCATCTTTCTCTCTGATCATCACTGCAAAATAAAGCTTGGGAGAATTTGGCTCTGAAAACATAATGTTGAAAAATCCCTTAAAGCTGTGTTTCACATGTTATGTAAAATTAATGAACAATGAGGATGCATATCAATTACAGCGTGTTATACTGACAATTGATAAGCATTATTGTATACTGAGATTTCTGAACAGGCCCATATTCTACTTTTTCCTTTTCTTTTTTACCCAACTGTTTGGGTTTATGTACGAAAAAGTCATGAATCATTTTCACATGATCATTTTCCAACCTTTCTTTATCCCACAAATTAAACAGGCCGGTTTGTTGCTGTGCCTTTAACATTGATATATTTATAAATTAGGTCTGTTATGATTGGCTGGCCTGTACTGGCCTGTATTGTGCCTCATTCAAAAAGATCTTTGTTGTCAATGGGTAAGACAAACATCTGTAAGCTAAATACATGTATATATGTAAATTCATAAGTTTTTGTGACATCACAAATTCAAAGTTCTTAATAAACTCAAAACAGGCTGTTTTTGCAGCTGTTTTTCTTTTTTGGGAAGTGATAACTTTAACAAAGCTTACATACTACATCAGACTGCTTTATTTAAAAATCATGAGAATTATTTAGTTTTCCATGATTTGGGGGCTCTAAGCATTGTTCTAAGGAGTAACCACTCAGAAAAGCAATAAATAAATCAATATATATAGGAGTCACTGTCCAAAGAAAAACATGTATCTCCATTTTTGTTTTTCTACATCATTTGAGCACAGCAGCTGCCCTTTACATTGTGAGAAACTTTAATGATGAATGGACAAACAGATATATTCCAAAATAAGTAAAATCTATTTACATTAACTTACATTGAAAGTAAAGAAGGTTTTTGCCCTCTCATGTAATATATATGTTGATCTATCCATTGTAAAATTCACACATTGTGAAGAGCAGCTGGTATTTAAAAAAAATGGAGATACTAGGATTTGTACAGACAGTATTGACATTCATACAGATGAGTTTTGTTTTTTAAAATACATAATCATCATGGTTGTTGCTTTTTAACTCTGCAAGTATTGTAGTAATTTCGTGGTTAAATTTTGGTTGAAAACAAAAAGGTTAAATACTTGAAACACAGACTGAGTATGAGTGGTAGCTTGACCAAAGCATTTCAGTCAGATGTTAAAAAACAGCGGCAAGACTCTTTACTGAAGGAGTCACTGTAGCACTGCTATATGCAAGATAGAATTTATATAAATGACTGTCACAAGCTTGAAATTAAACATAGAATGTATTTCATCTAGAAGAGCAAAAAAAAGTAAATGTGAAACTTGTTAGTTTAGCACAAATGTAGTATTAGAAGCTAGCAGAAATTAGCACTATTGTCATTTTTTCTGCTCATTTTAAATTGTTTTGACATTTATCACCTGAATTGAAGGTCTAGCTCTAATATATATATATGTCATGGCTGTCCAGAGCAAAACATGTATCTCCATTTTTGTAGATTTTTATGTTTCTACATCATTTTAACACAGCAGCTGTTTACACTGTGTGAATATTTCATAGTGATTGGGCCAACAGAAATTCTTCAAACTTACTCGGAATAAAACCTCTTAACATTGACTTTACATTGTCTTTACATTTACATGAAAGTTGAAAAGGTTTTGCCTTTTTCTGTAAAGGGTATTTTGGAGATACACATCTTTCTCCACGTATCTGCATTTTTGTTTTTAAATTTTTTTACAAATGCTGCTGCTCTTCCAATTGTGTCAAAATTTCATGAGGAATGGAGCAGTAGAAATGGTCCAAAATTACTTGACATAAATTATTTCTCCATTAACTTCCCTTAGAAGTTAAATGTGTTTTTACTTCTCTTGAAATATTATCTTTTTGAAGACTGGAAGTTTTGTTCAAACAGTAATGATGTATAACATACAATATACCAATCTAGTACTCAGTGCATCATCATCTTCTCCATTTAGGGAATGTATGTGTATTAAAGGCACATCTAGGGACAAACACTGCAAATTAGCATCTAATAATGAATGTTATGAATTACATCTGGCATCTGACTATTCCTTGGAATATACTCATGTGTCTGCTCCCTATTACTTAAATGTAAAATATGGCAAAAGAATCATAGTATCCATTTCGTACATGAATCATATGATTCCATGTAAATGATGCCCTCAGTATTAGAGAGACCAAACTTGTTTTTTAGCAAAACTGAGTTGTGTGTGTGCGTGTAAGTACACAGAGACAAACCACGTACAAAACAGATGGAACTGGGTTCTTTCAAATTCCTTTGATTATAAAGAGACTGGCCTGAATTCTGTTTGCTCCCAACCTAGACAGACACCATTCATCCAAATCTTTGTGCTGTGTGATATGAGTGTGTGGGAAGCAAATTTTATATTACTGTAATACAACTAAGCCACTTCATAACATCATGTTTGTAAAGAGTTCTTTCTCCCAGATGGTTGCAATGAATTGATTGACTGAAAAAGCAGCTGCTCCAAGGCTTTGTGAGCTTGCTTTGACCAAACAGTTTGTCTCTGTAAGTGATTTCAGATGTCTCTCTGGGAAAGCTAAGCTAAAGAATGAGAACCAAAAAGGGCCCTTTAAATTTCACCTGACAGCTGCAAGCTTAAGCAGACCTGGGGCAAAACACACACACACACAGACAAAGAAATGTGAACATGCATGCACCCACATGCACCCCTACTCATGCACCCACACATAAACAAAATAAAGAATTACAAAACATTTAGCTTCATCTTTTTTGCGAGGTGAACTAAAGGCACTAGTGAAGGTGAGTCAACCACAAAATTAAATAATGTTTGCGTGTTTTCTGTATTTTAACTAAACCACGTCTGGCATCTCTGATTACCCATAGAGAATGGAGAATGGAGGTGCTGTTTTGTGTGAACAGTGACGGCTCCAGCCGATGAGTCAGAGGGCTCGAACCATTCCTCCGGTGCCTCCTCAGACGTGCGGCTGCTCCTTAACATTCGCCCGCCTCATCTGCATACCAGTCATATTCTTTCTGAAGGATTAATCACGCTGCTGTTTTATTTCTCTGAGCCACGCTCTGCTATATGGTTTTGTATAAATTGCCAGATGCCACAATACAACTTACTGATTAAGAAGGTGTTTGCTTTTATATAGTCTGTACATTGTAGGCCTATGCCTAAAAACAAATCTGCATTGATATTAATATTAATGACTATGCTAATGAGTTAAGCTTGATGCGAGGGGGGGCGGAGGTGGAGGGACAGTTATTCATATTAGATTCATTAATGTAATGAATGCATGGAATTATCAGATACTATGTTCCAGTGTCCTTGGTATGCAATGAGGGGTTTAAGACTAAATATATGGGAAGATAGGAGAGCCTAAGCTTTGATAATCTGCGCCGGTGTATAACGTCTAAAGTGCACTTGGAAAAGATTTAAGAGAACGTGTAATGTTAAACATTAAACAAAACAGGCAGAAATTGAGTTCATTTGCATCAACCTCCTCTTTTCAGATGAGCTAAACTGCTTACCATTCAAAGATATCGCTCCAATAGGCCCCAAATAGGAGGGTGAAACCAATTTAACTACTGGCCACCAAAGTCGTTAGCGGAATGATCTATGTTGAGATTCTCCCGGTGTAAGCTTCTTATCAAGACTGCTGTGAAACACACGCCATTCCGTCCTCCCCTCAGAAATTCCGAGATATAGAAATACAATGCATTTGACATTTTCAAGCTTTGGCTTTACTTGTTAATTACAAACTCATTTCAGATTGAACTTGGGGAACTTAATAAGTACGTATTTGGGCTGGAGAGTGTTCTTAGCTGTGATGGGGGAGAGAGAAAAGGATCTTGGCGCCTGCTTTTCACATGAGCTTGACTAAAGGTCTAGAATTCTGGGTCATTTTATTTAACTCCTAATCAGGAGCTATTCCAGGTGGGTTCCTTTTAAGGTGATTTATAGCTTTCATATTGCTGCTTAATTTCTATGCGCTGTGAATTCATGCTCTTTTCATTTGCGTTAATATCACAGAACTCGCACTGCATTATCTCCCACCATTAAACAAAACGTGCGGCAAAGGCGCTTTGGTAAATTGACTGAGGGTCGGGCTGTGGAAATCATGTTCTGCAGCAGGCTGAGGGCATCCGGACCAGCTTCTCTCATGCGGGACACTCATTATTTTATGCACTATCCCAAGAACAGGCAATTAACGCAGCATCCCAGACCACGCGTAAGTAATCAGATTGTCTTTAAAGAAGGAGACATTTCTGAAATTTCACTACTCTTTTGTTAAGACACATCACAAAAGCTTTAGAGCATGAAAACATGTGAACCTACCTAATAAACAAAGTTCAACATACACCACTACATACATGACACCACTTTTCAAAACAGTGCATTATGAATTAATCTGCTTTAATACACAGTAAATGGAGTCATGCCATGTCTACAAAGCCACGAGTGGTCTGAGTATCTGAGCAGCTTTTCCACACCTCAATTAGAGGGACTTTCACTACCTTTAGCAAATTAAGATATCTAGAAATGGATCTTCTGACTGAAGTGAGCTAAGTGTTATGTTCATAAATGTCTAATTAACAGGGTTCCCTCCTGTGGTTTTTCAAGCTGCTGTCAGATGTGGTGGTCTGGCCCTGCTAGCCCCTCCCATAGAGCAGGCGAGCCCGTGACTAGTGCTGCTGGACTGGGAGAACACTATAATTTTACTGCCATGTTCTCCACCACACCCCCCTCACTAATGACTGGTGGAGCTAACCAATCAATTGTGTTGCTATTAACACTTTAATATCAGCAAACGTTACCCAGTCACATGAAACAAAAATACTCTTTTGCCTAATAGTAGGCCTGTTAAAAAGTTAAAAATCAACTGTCATCTTTACAAATGAGCCTCCCGCCTCCACTACACACACACATGCACCCCCACACATGCACCCACACACATTATATTCTTTATCCAATAAATATCTTCTAAGTACTGCAGTATGAAGCTTGATTAAAAATAAACATTCTATATAATTCCACACTGTGTTTACTTCAAAGCCACAAAACGCACAATTTCTGTTTCCTTTCCTTCAAGTCTACTTACGTTTGTATACTGCAAGGCATTTATTAAATGTGGTTAGTGCTTAAATTAGAAGCATTCAAATATTTACTTTGAATAATAAAATAATGCCTCAGCATCTAGTAAATATCAAATCATTCAAGGAGAGATAAACAGATTTTATGAGACTCTATTTTATCTTAATAGCCTAATAAAAGGTGAAAAGAGTGGAGTTTATTTTTGAGCTAATTTATTTCCTCTGATAATAACACTGGGGTGTGTTTTCTGTAATGTGATTGGCCTAATGTTCATATAAAAAACCAACACTGATCACTTTGATTAAATGAAGAGTTTTCCTCACGTGGGACGGACTTAAACTGTTAATAGCTGAGTTGTTAGTTCTTTATTAAGATGTATAAAGCAGCGTTGAGCTCGCGGTGGCTCCTCGCGCGTGTCCTGTGTGTCTGTTGTAAAGTGCTGGGCTCGCGGGCTCTGAGAAAGTGGCGCTCACTCTTTAAGATGGATGGGCGGTTGCTGAGCGCGCTGTTTATTTAAAGCAGGGCTGTTGCTGCTGAAGGATAATTCCGGGCAGCGGTTGGTACCCGGTTTAGGGGGGGAGAGGAGGACCACCGCCAGGCGCGTGACACTGATAGAGCGCGCAGCCCCGCGTCGCCAGATTCATCTTTAGCCGAGAGAAGCGAAAGCACGCGCACCCGCGCCGACTCGAGGACGCGACTGCGCGAGCAGCGGCTTACAAAGTGTTTCTCAAACCGAGCCGCTGTCCCGTATGTAGAAAACTAACCAATGAGTCAGCCTTCTAGAGTGACCCAATGCAGAAATTACACCAATGCATTGTAATACTTACCCCTCCAACACCTCCAGAGGACATGAGCACTAACCTATCCCATAAAGCACTGCAAATCAAACCAAAACACCAAAGTTAACAATCCATAAGTCAGAAAAAAGGTACTGCATTTCCTGTTCATCAAGGTGCAAACAACGTAAATGTAGCCTCAAAGGTACAAGAGTGGTTTTAAGGTCCAACTATGTACCTTAAATAAGTTTTGTCCAAGGAAAAGGTATGTATTTGTACATTTTCATAACCTAATGTTTTAAAAAAGAACAATAAAATAAATAGCCTGGAGTGAAAAGAGGGTGTATATAGTAGTGAAATATAGTATAATTGTGTTCCTTAATTAAAGGTACTAAAGAGGGTATTCCACGGGCGTGATGTATGAATGCACAACACGCCTGTGGAATCTAGTAAATTTACTTTATCATCTTTTTCTTTCCTTTACCTTAAAAATCAGTTAATATTTTAAATTAAAAAAATGTTTAAATCAAAAAATTGATTTGCAAAGACAAGGTGATATCAAAGCAAGTCAGTCAAGGCTAGTTTAATTAGTTATAGCCACCCTAACTGATATTGTTAATTAAGAATGCAATAAAGTTGAGTAAAAGCAACATAGCATTACTTAAGTCATGATAGAGAACCTCAACTGTGCACCAACTATCATTCTCAGTATCAGATAAAAATCATTAACGATAAACATTAACAATGTAGGCTCATAAAAACATTGTGTTCAATGATTATGACTTAAAATGCCCGGCACATACTCCTAACAGACAACAGCAAACATTCAGAATGCAAAGTTAGATAAAACGAAAATATTACAGAGTGTTAAAGACAATATCAATTAATGATAAAAAGGCTTTTGCCCACCTTTTTGCCAAGACTGAGGTTGTACCAACTGTAAAATATGGTGCAGACCACGGTATACAGTTAGCACTGGTACATTTTAATTTTTTCTGCTTTTAAATGTTGAAATATGTAATGTGTTGTCAAGCTTTTGGTTAACTTTTAGACTATTTGCCAGTCAGTTAGCAGTTAACTTGCTTCTCACATACATATCTGCCAATGCTGATACACAGATACATAATTTTTAACAAAATAAAAAAACTGGGACTAAATCTACCTGGATTAGCATTATGCAGAGAATGCTTGATAATTGTCGACAACAAAAAAATTAACTCGAAATTGCTGACAACCACAGCAGCATTTGTATATAGATTTATCACTGGTACTTAAATATTTTTAAATACGTTCTACATTCTGGTGTTTTTAATTAGTACGAAGTGTAAGATGCTGAGAAGCTTTTGTTAGCTCCCAGTCCCAGTTAGTTAACAGTTAACAGTGACACCTACACTATTAAAGCTGTACACAGTTTGTTTTAGTGTGATGTCACAGGTTTATTGGACGTGCTGAGTGTCCTAATATTCCAGTTAACTTTTACAACTGTTAGCCATTTGTTTGCTATTAAGTCATTTGATGTTTAAACATGTATTTCCTTCAAATGCAACATCAAAAGATTTTCCAAAGTGTTTAGTGCACCAGTGCTCTAGTAAATCTTGTCACTTTATTTCCTGGTCATCTCACTCACTTTCACTCCTTAGACAGTAGTTCACTTTGCATGGCTCCTTTTGAAAAACAACCACATTGTGTGGGCATTGCATTGTAGTCATGAGCTTGGGCTGTCACGAGATGTTATAGCAGGTTTTTGTAACAGACACACAAAGCCCAAAAAAACCAGATGAAACAGAATGGGACCAGGGAAATTCCCCAGTTTTATAACATCCCTTATAGCTGACTCCTTGCTCTGTCGCTGGGCCGTTAATGTCAATCACACTGCTCGCCTGTTGCTGCTAGGCTTTCAGCCAGGGCATCTCTAGCCATGGGCCAACTTGGACATGTAAAGGAGGCCAAGCTGCGGTGTGCGTATGATGTTAGGAAGTGCATATGTATGTATTTAAGCTGCCCTCTGCTGTTCACAATCTCAATGACAAGACAAAAGGATAGGAACAAAAGAAAAGCAGGGAGCTGTTGTTCTCTTGTGTTTGTGTAAGGTAGCTAACCCTCCACTAGACAAATAAACCTGCTCACACAGACAAGAGAACCCTGCCATGCAGTCAGTTAAAAGCTCTGTAAGCTACAAAACAGCTTCAAGCTTGAATTCCACACTAATATTACATATTTTACAAATTTAATGCAAAAATGTGGGCCAAAGCATCTAGAGGTATCCATGTACACATAGCATGGTTCAGAATAGTGGAAGGCCTGATGCAATATACATTCAGTTATAGTTTATTAGTCGGCCTGTCCTTGTGCAATATATGAAATCCCATCATGGTAAAATTACCAGTGCTACATGAACACAATGAGTTTGTTCGGAGCCACTTTGTGAGCAGTATGTAATGCAGTGTGTTCTCTTCATGCGGCGAAGCAGCTCAATTCATGCACTGCGCTCTGTACAATACAGTGTTTATGCAGTACTTCCAGGAACAGAGCACTTTATACAGTTTTCTATGTATGTTACACAGCATGATCTATTTATGCAGTGCTCCCTGTAATACAGTAATGTGATTACTTAGAATGCTTTTATGCAGCACTCTCTGTATGTAACATATTATACTCTGTCTATGCCTTATTCTCCAGATGTAAAGCAGTATTGTTTGTGCAGTATGCTGTTTGTAATTCTGTATGCTCTAGTTAAGTAGCATGTCCTGTATGTAATGCAGTATTCTGTTTATACAATATGCTTTTTATGTAATGCTGTATGCTTTATTTGCACAACATGCACTGACGATCCTTTTGGATCTCTATTCCATATGCTTGATTAACTTAGATTTTCACTTGTTTTGTATTTGATCGCACATGCATGTTTACAATATTTTTGTAACTTGGAAATTAAAACATTTTAAAATTTATATCATGCACTTCTGAGGAAATATTGACATTTTCACTAAGAAATTTGAAAATGCAATGCATTCCTTCATGCACATTAATGCACCCATGAAGCAAGGATAATTCTCAGGAAATATCTGGCCATTTTAGCCAGTAGGACTGAAACTGATACTCATGAATTTACAGAGCGGAGAAACGTCCCGATGCTATTTTTCCTCCCCTGTAGCAATGTAGCGGCTGCGTTAAGCACCTGTGGTATTGTGTAATGTAGACTGTAGGATAAAAGCGCTATTACTGATAGGGCTGATTGTAAACACAGGGATCAGGATTTCTCTCTGTGTAGTGGACAGCAGCCTCAGGCCACTTTATGTCTGCAGAATATTACTCTTACAAGCGTACACTCTGAGCTTCCGTCAAGGACACAAACACACAGACATTTTTCTCTCCAATGGACAGTGGAACCGCATCATTATGGTTTGGCTGTATTATTTAATGCTTTTAATTTCAAACGTTCTGACACTAGACATTGTGATGAGTCTAGGTTAAAGGGTGCACAGGTTGGTTTAAGTCTTTTGTTGCCACCTTCATCTTGGCTGGGGTTATTACCTCCTCCTTGAAGCTACAAATTTGACCCTAATAGACCTTTTTTTCTGACAATTAAATTATTATTGTGCTGTTCATAAATGTGTGCACAGAATTCTAATTAGGGTCTAGCTTTGCAGTTGTTCCATATGCTAACTAGGACAGCAAACCTCCACCCCCAACAACCCCATTACCATATCATCTGAATGCAGTTACCTGACACAATTGGGAGGAGATGTGTGGGGACGATGCGTCAGCTCCATGTATATGTTGGCATGAAAAGTCAGCTACACTCAAAGTCAAGTGGATCTTAATATGTCTAAAAAGGCCTGAGCCCTGCCGCTTTACTTCACAAAGCTTGGCTGTTTTAATATGATGGCTCCTTTAACTGGAGACCCTCTTTAAAGACGAAATTGTGGTTTTTAACCTCAGAATATTATCTTCTCTCTTCTTCTGTTCTTTGTACAGGCTGTGGGCAAGAGTCTGGGAGGAATTTGGCATAGCCCATACAGTGCGGTCTCTGATAATCCGAACTCTTTAAGCGCTGATAAGACAAGCAATTTAATGTAATTATAAACTGGGTGGCACAAATTGTGCTACAGTATCTTTAAATGGCGTAATGTAGTGAAGTACACTGGCGATGGGAATCACGCTCGGAGTCTGCTCACAATTACCTCCTGGATGACAATACGGCTGTAGAACTAATTTTGCTCAAAATTTGACATTATCAACATAATTGGCTCTTACTGAAAGCTTGCGTGACACATTCATCAAATCGCTGCCTGTAAATACGGCCACAGAACGCATTAAGAGGCAAGGCAAACACCACTCATCTCCGCAATAAATGCTGTTGACTAACACTATCATTACCTCCAAGCTTAATTACTTTTTGCTTTTTTGATTTAATTGCTTCAATAAAAAGATTCTGTAATGCATTTTTAATTACACTGTCCAAGTGACCTATGTAGAGAGAATTTTACAACAGTAAGCCAATAATTAGCCTGTCACACAGCAGTTAGCGGGTATTGTCTGCTTGTCCTCTTCCTGGCCTACTCCTGGCACGACCAGCAATCGGAGCCTGTTGTATTTTAGGTCCTGTGCCTTCCTTTTTTAAAAAAAGAGTCTGACAATAAGTGCAGCATGAGAAGATACGGGCTGTCTAATTTGGGTTGGTGTCAGCTATTCAGGGCCTCCGGTGTGGGAGAGCCTCTCTGGGGATCAGTGGTGACAGCAAAAGCACCCGAGCTCCACCAGACCTCAGTTTGAACTGCAAGTTCACTCACACTTTCAGATGGTTCAAACTTCAAGAACAAATATTCACATTTTAGAACTAGTCTAATATCCTGACTATCATCAATAATGTTTGCTATTTTGGCATACCAGTGGTAAGATTTGATCATACATACTCAATTAAAAAATAGGGTGATTATTGGCAGGATTACATTAAAGCAAGGATACAGTGTGACTCTTACATACCATGTTTTTTGCCTTTGGTTATCTCCACAGCCTACCTTAAGTATTGGGACTCTTAGGGAACAGTTTCTACACTATAAAAGAGTTAAACAAACCCCCTAAATAAAACTCCAGTAACAATAAAAATATGTTTTCTCAATGACGGCACAAAACCTGTTAAAAATACTTTCACTGCCTTTTACTGTAATTCAACACTTTTACTAGTTCAACTGACACAGTATTTTACCATAGTAATAGCAGTAACAACCATTAAAATAAATGCAGATATCTGTGAAATAAAGCTAATAATTTGTTTTTGTAAACTTCTGTAAATGAACTAGAACAGTGTTAAAATACAGTATATGTATAGCTTATTTACACGCATTTAACTTATTTTTCCACAACAAATGGGTACTGACCATTTAATTTGACAGCAAATTGAGAGTGAACATACTTTTTTTTTTTACACTGGCCATCAGTAAACAGTATCACATTGCACTGATGGCAGCACTGAGTATACTCTGCATTTCAAAGAATAATAATAAATTACAGCATGCAATTTTGTAATTATGTAGCATGTGTTTGTATGTTTTAGGCATTCTGCTTCATGTATGCACAACTTATAAATGCAAACACTGGTGTGGGTTTCCTTCCTTTTAATAATGCAAATAAAAGTGACTTGAGTACACAAAGCTGCCTGATAGGGGGAAATGATATGTCTTGCTAAAAGAGCATTTTGTTTGTTTTTGTCCAGGAAGCAATTTTTAGTCATTTAAACTCCTGTATATTCATTTCTACAGCACTTAAGTGAGCACTGAGTTAAGTATTTATTGTAATGTATGTACTGCACTTACTGAAATGTATTGCAATGCGCTGTGTTTAATTCTGGTCCTTTTTTTCTAGGTATCAACATGGGATTTTGTTTCTAGCAATATCTGAGCTCAGGACTAGCTTTCTCTCTAACTTATTTGTAACTAGCAAATATACTTTCTCTAGGTAGACAAAGCACTTTTTGTAAGTCGCTCTGGATAAGAGCGTCTGCTAAATGCTGTAAATGTAAATGTAAATTTTTGTGACCAGAAAATTCAGTGAGCAGAGGACCCATGTGCCTTATTCTTTCTTAAAACTGTAGTTTTTCTGTTTGCTTTGGGTTAAGTAAGAGCTTTTATTGAAAAGTTTATTTGAATATACAGTACATGTCCTTTATTATATCATCTAGGGGTAACAACAGCTGAGCCCAAAGTGCTAGCCCATACAAACTCATAAGCGGGGCTATCAAGTGCCAAAGCACAAAGCACACAAAAATTTCCTATCTTTTGTTGAATCACTCACTACAGAGTTCCAAACTGCCTCTGGAAGTCTGGAAGCAGTATCAACACAAGGAATGTGTATCGAGAGCTACATGAATATATTTCCTTGGCCGAGCAGCATGAACACAAGCCTAACTTCACTATGTACAATACCAAGTGTTGGCTGCAGTAGTGTAAAGCATGCTGCCACTGGACTCTGGAGCCGTGGAAACGTGTTCTCTGGAGTGATGAATCACGCTTCACTATCTGGTAGTCTGGCTGATGAATCTGGGTTTGGCGGATTTCAAGAGAACACTACCTACCTACTGCATGGGCTGGGGCTGTTTTTCAGGGTTTAGGCTTAGTGCCCCTGTGCACAAAGGGAGATCCATAAAGACAAGGTTTGACGAGTCTGGTGTGGAGGAACTCCAGTGGCCTGCACAAAGCCCTGTCCTCAACCCCACTGAACACCTCTGTGATGAAATAAAAAAACGTCAATTGTGAGCCATGCCTTCTCGTCTAACATCAGTGCCTGACCTCAGAAATGCTCTTTTGACAAAATGGGCACAAATTTACAAAGACACACTCCAAAATCTTGTGAAAAGTCATCCCAGTTGAGTGGAGGTTGTTATAATTGCAAACGTGGACTAAACTTCATATTAATGCCCATGGTTTTGGAATGGGATGTCCAACAAACTCATCTAGGCGATGACCTATATTTTCAGAGCAATCTGTAAGTAATGGAAAGTTTTCAGATTACATTCCTTTAAATTCAGTAGGTTAGGTTGGATACAACACTTTTAACAGAAAAACAGTAATCTGTGCAATTATAAACATTATGTCTGCACTTGTAATTAATTCTTCTTCACCTTCAGTAGTGTTTTAAGTTTACTTTAATTACTTTTATTGTATTATTTGCTCTATGTTTTAACATTTTATGTCTTAATTTTTGTGTGTTGCTTTCTTGGCCAGGGCTCACTTGGAAAAGAGATTTTTTAATCTCAATGTGACTACCCTGGTTAAGCAAAGGTTAAATAAAATAAAATATTCACCACGATCTTGTCTTGTATTTTGAACACTATCATTCTCTGCTTTTCTGTTGGCAACATGATGTTATCATGATTTGCTGCTATTTCTTACCGCATCTGGTCCATTCAACATGTAACTTCCACACAATGTAAAGAGTAGCTGGTTTTGCACCAAAAAGCAGGGGAAGCCAGACACTGAGCAACTGAGCAAGTGTCACACACAATGAGGGAGTTAACTTTCTAAGAGATCAACGCTTACGTAAGTAAACTCACACATTCATTTCTAGCTACCCCACTCAGTGAGTTCCATGTGCTTCCAAGACAATCACACCACACAGTTCTTCATTTTCAAGCTGCTCTGGACTACAAATAACATGCATCGTTGATCAAACACACACTCACACACACACACACATATACACACACATACCCCCACTCACACACTAATGTGGCCACAGCAAGCTGACCCTCACAGCTCCATATTCCTGAATATGATTGTTGATATAATAAATAAATCACTAAGGGGGGTTTGTAGTGCTGGGAAACAATGGTTTGTGCTCCTGCTGATGTACTGACTATTCATGGAATAGTCTCAGATCAGTGCACACAATCTGAGCAGAGCCGCAATAGAGCGCCATGTCAGCACACAAGCCAGCTTCTGCCTGTTTGTGCGTGGACTGGGTGACTGCTGGTATAGCCACTGCTATACCAGCAGTCTCCCAGTGGAGGATAAACTCAGCAGGAAGCCTCTCAAATGTTTTTGAAGTCTTAAAATGGTGGCCACATCAACCTTTGCCCGTCACCCAACACAACACTCACTAGCAATACCATAAACCTCTGTTTAGCCACGTCCTGAAGGCCTTTTCTCTCTGTCTCTCAGACCCATACACATTTACATGGACCAGTGGCATAGCCAGAATTTCATTTTAGGAGGGGTCTAGTTACAGCTTGAAGGGGGCTAGCTAGCAAGCATTAATGCTGCTTTCAAGTCATATATGAGATGAGCGCACATGGACAGCACCAGAATGTCATAATTAATAGTGGGAAACTCTTTTAATGAGCCTTGAATTTCTGAGTTGGGGGCATGTCAACAAAAAAGCACTGTTAGCATCTGATAGTTGTATTGAAAAATGGTTGTATTTTAGTTATGCAACTGCAACACATGCAGGCTGGCCTGGAGCCTAAAATCTTTTGTGCAAATGCTATGCGAAGCTTCTAACCAGATAAAAACATCACTTATCTAATGCGCATCCTCCGCTCTTTATTTTGTTGCAGATACGGCAAACTAAACCTACTTTCTTTGACAACAGAAAAAGTAAACAGAACTTCTCAGGAGGACATGAAGGCAGCATAAGTACTAGAGAAGCTACAGTGAGGATGAAGAGCACAAACTAACCAACTTCATTATAGCTAAATCAGTAGAAAATTACCCACTCATTACCATAATCAGAAGGAAACATTTTTAATGTTAATCACATCATGACTGCTCACCTCATGTTTAACTGGCTAGCGTTACAGTTTGTTACTATAACAAATGACAACACACTACAGCAAGTAAAGGCTGAGCACTAGGAGTAGATGTGTAGAGTGAAAGGCTGAAGACAGCAATTTTCATGTTAGCATCCACAGAAACATTCTGAGGATCTAAAGAGAGCGCAACCAGCATCCTATTTATTTAATATGGAAAAAAGGCACAAAGATGCAAGACCTCTATATACACTATGCACTATATGTCTAAAAGTCTATAGACTTGTGCTTATCCAAAATTTCTTCTTTTTAATTTGGGGTTTATCCCCTCTTTGCTGCAGTGACAACCTCTACTCTTCCGGTAAGGTTTTACACAAGATGTTGAAACATTTGATACCAGTTAGATATAAGAGATATAAGATACAAGATATAAGACATAAGAGAAGACATCAAATTTACACATCAAGAGTGAACATTTAAAAGGTTTTTTTGATATATGTTGTTGAGAATGGGCTTGATACATACAAGTAAAGTCAGTGTTATTAGGAATAATACCAATTTCATTATGTGCCAGCTGTTATTGTTTTTAAAATTGTTACAAATGGATACAGAGCATTTTGTAATGAAACTTTATTTATACTGTTTAACTAAAAATCAATATAAAGTGTAAACATTTACAGAGTATAAATATGGAATCACACAAAACATAGTCTTTATATAACCGTTTAAACTGCAGGCTCTTTACTCAGTTATCATTAATAACACTTACCATTCTGTACTACACATTATTTGTAACTACTGTGACTCTAATATGCAGGATATGTAGTAATGAGAGTGAAAATAATAAGCGTGGGGCCACATACTGGCCATTGATGTTTAAGGGCCTTAATATGCAATTCAAGTTTGAACATCAAGAGCAAACTTTAGATCAGTGTCCAAACTTGTCCTTTGTTAAATTTCATATTGGTACATCATTGCTTTCCATTAATTTAGAACAATGTGTTGCAAGTTTGGAGAAAAACTGAAAAAAGAGGAATAGAAAAGAAAGTGAGGTATGGAAATGTTCTCCTATGGGTGGTACAGTGAGCAGCAGCAGTAGTAGCATGGAGAGGGTCTGACCTTGTTATTCTGAGATGGCACTGGCACACCGCCATATTGATTGCAGTATTTCTGGGCTCTTCTCCACTATCTCCAGGTGGACTTGCGGGCTCTGGTCCCTAAGAACCTCAAACCAAACGGTCTATCTCTTAAAGGGGGAGGGGGGGCGAAAGAGTAAGAGAGAGAGAGAGAAGAAGAGGAACAAGGAGAGGAAGAGCAGGCCTGCTGTGGGACTGGGAGAGGAGGAGGAGGACTGTGGGGGGTGGAGGGGGGAGTCCACGTTTCATGCTGCGATGCTCAAGAGCTGCCGAGAGCATGGACAATTAGAGGAGTCCCCAGTGCCTCTTTGCTCTCTGGCTGCTTGGTGGGTTGCTCCACGGGCTGCTGGCAGAGGTAGCAGGCACCGACCAGGCCCGAGGCAGCAAGCTGGGGGAAGCCTACTCTCCATAATCCACCCCCCCACGCATCCCCATGAGGCTCTGAGGCCCTCCCAGCCCTGAGACCCTGCGAGAGAGAGTTGGGAGGGGGCAACTGGAGCTCATCTGGACAAAGACATGATCACTCTTTCTCTCAAGCTATAGACACTGACCGACACAGATTGACGTCCAGATTTTCCACATAATGGCTGCAGCTTTTTGTTGATTTCAGTTTTTATATTCTTAGTGATGAAATGAAAACTACACAAATGACAGAAACGACTTCAAGTAGTATTTATTCACTGTGCTTAGAATGTCGAATTAAAAGATTAATATATATATATATATATATATATATATATATATATATATATATATGTGTGTGTGTGTGTGTGTGTGTATATATATATATATATATATATATACACACACACACACACCCATTGTTATAAACCTATTGCTTGAAATCTACCTCAACGTGCTAGAAGCACTCAGCGCCACATTCAACTTCATAAGAGATTCTTCTCAGATTCAATGGAAGTAATCTTTTTTCTCTGTTTCTTTAACGATGCCATTTCACTGGCTATTTTCATAATATCTCATTTAGTATGTTGAGTCAATCATCTCAAATTGAATGTCTGCGTTTGTCATCTGAAGCGCAGGCTGAGAGCAGTCCCTCTTGGTTCCAGAGCCTGGGAGGCTTAAAATGAGCCCTGCTCTTTTTCTGCCTCTAACCAAACTAGAATCAGTTCTTTAAATTCCCCAGTTCCATGACATCATTTAACATTTCACCATCTATCTTTCTCTCTCTCTCTCTCTCTCTCTCTATATATATATATATATATATATATGTATATATATATATATATATATATACACACACACACACACACACACACACACTCTATAAAACCACGCTGTTGTACAACACAGGCTAAATTGCCCCGACTGAATATGACAACAGCCAAAACCATTGCCCTAATTAGGGGGCTACATGCCTAAGAATGTGCAGTGAAACTTAGTGCAAATGGGGAAAGGTGCTTTCATCCCGGCGTGGCTGGCCGTCTCAGTCCCTTAATGTATTACCACCAGCAGCTGCAATCACCAGAGCCAAATCTAAATGCTGATGATTCAGGAGAGAGCGGGCGCGGGCCGCTGCACAGCCACACGAGAGGTGATTTAAAACATTGGCTCTAATGAGGCTGACCGCTGGCCGTCTGATCTGAATGTGATGGTGGAAATTAGATGAAGGCAGGGGTCAGGGAACGGCGGCAGAGAGGGCAGCGCACAAACGAAACACACAGGACAAGTCTACTGTCAGCCGCTCTGTTTACCTCCGTTCAAGTAAATAGCAGCTAGTGGCTTTCCATCTCTGTACAGATGAGGTAATCAATGTGTTTGTGGCCGGGTGTGAGTGAGAGTGTGTATTGTTTGTTTGAGTATGTGTGTGTGTTTTGTGAGAGAGAGAGAGAGAGAGAGAGAGAGAGAGAGAGAGAGAGAGAAGGAAAGAAAAACATGGTCATATGTTTAGGTTGCGTGTTTTCACCAGCTGAGAGTTTGCTGTTTGTGGGGCCACAGCAGGTAGAGAATAGATTGCCTCGGTTCACTTCTTCAGGCTCGCTATCTCCTGCTTATGAACCCTGTGTACAAACGGCACATATCACACTGCCTACCCAGCAGCATGAACACCTCAGAAATGCACAATTAGAACACACCTGCCAGGCCCAACCCCGGGAAAATCTTCCCTTATGATTAGAACAAGAAAAAATATGAAAATGTGTACGGCTGGCTCCCAAACAAATCAACTGTGATTGTCAAAAATGAGCAGGACAGGATACGTTTATTTTTATTTCGCTTGTCAAGCAAAGATTTCGTCGGGTGCAATATCTGAAGAGATCAAAATCAAAAACTTCAACCAAATCCATTAGGAGCATTTCAACCATATCATATCCAGCCCAAGCAGAGCGGGGAGAGCCAGCGGTCTAACCTGGAGCTGCAGACGGACGGCAGCTAGCTGATCCCTGCCACAGTGATTGACAGCTACTGACCACCACTCAACTGGCCCCGGCTTCTCCACTCTGCTGAGCACAGCAGGTGCCGCGGAGGCTCGGGGAGATTCACAATCAACTGGACATTACAGAGATAAACAACGTTCACGTCTGAGAGGGCTGGATGTGAGGCACGTACTGCACACTTCCATCACACTGTGCTGCAGGGTTCACTGACTCCACTGTTTCAGAAATTGCAGGATGGATTCAAACTGAGGTGTGGACCTTATTGTTCTGTTTGGTAAAGGTGCAGAGCCAAGAAAATATTAGTCACAGTGCAGTGGGTTAGGCTTTGATGAAGGCTTTAACATCTGTACGAAATGACGGGTTTTACTCCAGATGCCCTTAATGAAGTGCGATCATTAGCCGAGGTGCAGTGTAATTATTTGTACAGTGTGCACTGGTGAGATGCTGTGTATGGATTATTTTCGCAGCATACAAAGGCTTACGTTAATCAATGAAGTGTTACCGGATTTAATTTGCAAAGAATTAAAGAGGCCATTTTAAGCAAAAGCTAATTTTCCTCACTTTGTAAAATAAAAGAGCTTGATATAGCATTAGATATCGATACAGTATACGAGATATAGTTTCAAAACATACTGTTCACTCCCCAGTCCATAGAGTCCATATGAGAAAACTAAACTGCAAAAACAGCCTGTTTTGAATTAACTGTTTTTGTGATGTCACGAAAAACCAAGCCATTTACATACATCCGCCTATTCAGCCTACAGCAGGTAAGCTCCATTCATGCTAAGTTATATGTGTTTCAGTCTGAACTACTTTTTGAATGAGGCACAAAACAGCGCAGCCAATCACAACAGAGGTCATTTACATATTATTGCTATATCTCCAAAATGATAACTTTACAGTAGAAAGAAAAAACATTTTAACTTTCAAAAGAAGTTCATGTAATTTTGGACCATTTGTGTTTGTCCTTTCATTGTGAAATTTTAATACAAGGCAAAGGGTAACTGTACTTTTCAAATTATGCAAAAAAATGAAAAACATTAAAAATGCGGATACAAGGTTTTTGTGAGAGGGGGCCGATATATCAGTCTTAAAGGCATAGTAACAGAAACAGCCTGTTTAATTCTATGGGATAAAGAGAGGCTGGAAAATGATCATGTACAAAATACTTAAGACTACTTTTGGAACCTAAACACACATAGACGTCATAGGCAGACCCAGTGGAAAAAGAAAATACAAAAAAAAAGGATATGGGCCCTTTAACACAGAAAGGCAGGCAAAATTGTTGCCCTTCAGTTGTTTTTTATTTATTTTTTTTTTTGGTTAAAATACAGCAACAACACATTTCAGATTCAGTGTAAGGACAAGGGAGATGTCAGCCATGTTTCTGCAACTAGGCCTATGGTGATACGGTTTGCTCTGTGTGTTTTAAGAATCCCACCAATATTATTTCCCTTATCTTTATATTTCATGTGCTGATTTCAACGTGATGCATTGCACAACTTCAGCAGTGTTTGTCCTTGAAACTGATTTTAGCAACCTAAAATAGCATTTGCATATTAAAAACAATCACCAAATAAATAAATAAGTAAAATGTGTATAATGCAGGTTACATAAGTGTCATCTTTATCTAGTAAACATTCCCACGAGCACTGGAAAGGAAAGCTCAAGTCCATTTACATCCATAATTTTCCCATCCATTAAAGAGACGAATGCTTTGATACTATTGCAGTGTTTATCGGTCGTCTCACGGGATTCATTAGGCCCAACACTCCCTTCAAAACATAATCTATTGCTTAATTAAACTCCCCAAATATGAAATTTGAACCCATGTATAAGGAGAGAAGTTATTGCTTTGTTGTTCCCTCATTTGCACAATATTTTAATGAACACGTAGCAGAGATATATTACCATCAGCATGTAAATAAAGCTTTTCCTCAGCCACTTAAGAGCTTTGATTTGACAGTCGCGGATCGCAAGTCATCTTTTTCATGCTTGAGGAATCTCTGAAGAATAAGAATTCAAGCTCATTGACTGCAGAGGGACATTTCACAGCTTGTGGCTCCAGCGCACATCGCTGCAATGTGTGAAATTTTAATCAGAGATGTTGTGAAGAAACAAGGATCATCTGACGACCATAATTAATGACTTCTGTCATAGAGATTATGATGGCAAATATGAATGTGCATGTGTTTTAAAGAGCAAGAGAAAATGCATTAGCTAAATTGCATAGCATGAAGCGCCAGTGAATTAGAGGCATCATGGTTGAGTGTCAGTATATGTATGCACTGATATCCTTTGTTGTATGGGATGCCATTAGTTTTCATTTAATTGAACAACGTTTTTTTTTAGGCACACTGCACGTGTTGTTCACCATGCATTAATTTCATGCATGGCTTATTGATGCATGACATCTTCCAAATGAACAGAAACATGTTGCTGGAACAATGAGCAAGTTTGAACTATAGCCTACTTGCTGCAGTTACCTCAGCATTTACCCATATGCGCTGGCTGCTATTAGAAAAACAGATCACATTGTTAGTTTGAATGCATTTATAGTATATGCACAACAATACATTTGCCATAATGAAAAGGCTGCTTGGTAACAATGACAGACCCAAGCTGCTGTTGTTTATGGGAGGCTAGCTGCTGTGTTTCCACTGCTATTTATTTACAGTGCTCACTAGCTCATTAAAATGCAAATTGTGCATATGCTTTCATTTTCTAGCACAGTAATCTAGTACTATTTATGCAATCACCAACTTTTACTTTACTGGCTACAACGAGAAACAGAGAGAGAGAGAGAGAGAGAGCGCTCAGAAGCATGCACACACTTTGAAGTGGCCACTAATCATAGATTGCAAACTCAAGTGTAGTCAGAAAGTGTTTGTGTCTGGCCCCCATTACAGAGTGCCGCTGGCCTCTTGGAGCCCTGAGTTGTGCTTCAGCTCCCGTTGTGACCCCAGGGCTAATACGTGCAATCAATATTTTAAGTGTTGCATGATTCATTTGTATCACATTCTCTGTCACAGATGTAATGTGTGATTAAATTGATGGTCAGAGAGTAATCTTTGTCTGTTAAAGTTGTAGCCTCTAATGGATGATGACTGATTGTTAATCAACTAATATCTTCATGCATGCATCACTGTGTGTGGCTTTATGTTGATTACACAGAGAACACATCGGATGAATTCAGGTCACCACTTTACCAAAGCAGTGATCACGACACTCTTCAGGCAATTTCAAGCTTCTTCGCAAACTTATATTTTCTTTCTTTTCTTCATTTTACATATCTGATACCGTGTTCTTTTCTAAGCATGCTTTCACACCTACCTCGTTTGATCCGGACCTTCAGACAGAATTTTGGCCCTATCCAGAATAGCAGGCGTGAAAGGTGCCTCGGACCCTGGTCTGGACCAAAGGGCCAAAATCTGGGCCGACCAAAAGAGTAGTCTTGGTCCTGATGAAACTGAACGCTCACCCGCAGTGTGAAAACATTTTATTGGATGGTTCAGACTTTTGTACCAATTACAGAAATTGAGGCAGGCTATCTTCACCCATTAAACGAAGTTATTAGGCTGTCAACCTTGGATTGAGTGGGGTCTGTTGATTTTTTTCATGGGAGAAAGTTTCTATTCTACTAGAACCAAACTATGTTGCATGTTCAGGTTCCTTATTTAGAACCTGTTTACATTTGCATTAACATGTGTTTCGTTTCCAGATCATATCTGGATAAATTTGGCCATATTCCACTTACTCTTTCCTCTAAAATGTGTCACCAGTGTGACCTGATGAGATCGTACTCTTCCCATGTATAAAGCACATCAACACAGATTATTTCGTTGTGCTTTTGTTTACTTTCTCCCATTATGATAATAGTCAAAAAAGCTTGGCTTGAACAAGTTCATCAGCTCAGAGTGAGAAAAGGCTCTTAATTTGGGGGTGACTTTGCGTGTATCCTCTATTTTTGTTTCATTATTTACCCTCTCACCAGCTAGTCAGCATCTGGCAGACGCATTTCCACTCATGTGATTGTATACAGATAATGAAAACACATTCCGTTTACACTTGTGTTCAATATGGTCAAGGTGTAAACAGGCCCTTAAAGTCCACTGTTTATTTCTAGTTTAGTTAAACAGTGATGAAAACCACTTAGACTGCAACCAGATTAAGGCCATGTAGACCTCTGAAGTACACTGTTCTGAGAGAAACTCAGAGTCTAATTTTAAACGGCGTTAAACTGCTTTAAACTGCGTTTTCGAAAATCATCTCTATCATGCCTGTGGTAAACAAAAAATGTTCCAAACCTGATACATTTTGTGTATTTGTTTTCCTCCTTGGTGTCACTCAGTCCTCCATAATCCATAGTCCTTCATTATGTGGCTGTTTAGCCGTCAAAATATCAATAATGTTACATACATGCTACAAACAAGCTAAAACTACTGCACACTGAAATGACATCACATGTCAAATATTAAACTTCAACTTTATTATATTACCAACACCAGCTACTCAAAATGCAGCCTAAAACTGCTAAAGCAATTTAACTACCACAATTGATGAAGCTTTTTGGTTTGTGTGGGGTATTTTGCTGAAGTTATATTATATGATACATCATATTATATGATGTCAAGTCAATGAGCAGAAGTGTTAGCTTGCACATAGCAACTGCATTTCAACGCCTTAACCTTGTATTCAGAGGATTCAGTGACATTCGAATGAAAAACGTCTGCAAGGCAAAACATAACAGCTCTGTAACATTTTTGTTTACTGTATTTTTGTCTACTACAGGATGTGATAACAGCAGTAAAAACGGCATTCATTTCACAAACAACTTCAGCGGTCCATCTTGGCTTGTCTTACACCAAGGCGTTTTAATGCAGTCAGGACCAAAGGAAGTAGAAACAGTTTTTAATGGTTATTTATTACACATTGCTTAAGTGAAATGTTAATTATAAGTATCAATACTTTTTTCACTCTATTTCAAAGCTACACTAAAGAACATTAGGGGATTCCGTCTCTCTGATGGAAATGTGTAATTGCTTTGAACCCCCCACCCCCTGTCGAGTGGATGGATCTGTAAAAAATTGGTAAAGGACGTGTTTTCCGAAGGAACGTAAGCCAAGTATCTACTATTGTCTTAATATCTTCATCTTTGTAATGTAGATTTTGCATTTGAGACCTAAACATTGAGCCAGATCTTCTTTTTCAGACTGTGCATGTGATGTTAATATGTTAAGATGTATGACGTTGTCCAAAAAACTCCAACCAAACATCTAGATTATTATTTCTGGCTATACAGGATGATTAGCAGCACTACATGGACACCATATTCTAGTGTGTTCTTTTGTTTGTCCTGTCTCAGTAATGCTAATTCTTTCAATTTTAACAAAAAATCTTACACAGTGCAGCTTTAATGTGAAAACATGTAGAAATATTGACTGTTCATCTAATAGAAACATTCCCTGTTACATTACCCAATTACATTATTCATACATTATTGACCCCAACCTGATTCTGTGCCTTACTTGGGCAGCAAAACT
This sequence comes from Colossoma macropomum, assembly GCF_904425465.1. Taxonomy (NCBI): domain Eukaryota; kingdom Metazoa; phylum Chordata; class Actinopteri; order Characiformes; family Serrasalmidae; genus Colossoma; species Colossoma macropomum. The sequence continues at coordinate 29,669,842 of NW_023494784.1, read as the reverse complement.
TGTCTGGACATTTCACTGGAAACAGGTATAGAAAAAATGCTCTCTACCTTTGCTCCTCAAAGTCATACGTAGGTGCAAATTTAGTTGAGGGCTGGTCCAAATAAGTATTAGCTACCACAGTGTACTGTCACTGTAAGTTATTTACTTTTTACACTTTCTAGATAATCCACAATGATTTAAACAGTTTACATTAACACACTATATTTACATATTTAAAATCTGTCTGAAAACACATTTTGTCCAGGAAATGCAGATTAGGTAGTTGGTCAATATATTACAGGTAAGTGTCCAGTTTGTGAGCTTGCTCTTTCTGATTTATATTGAAAGCACTTTTGCTGATGTAGGTGCACAGTCCTTGATGACAGAGCCGGGGTTTGGCTGGATTGGCTGATTTTACTGCAAATCGATAGGGATGGGACACCTCTGGGAATTCCTAACACTAGGTTAGTAATGCAGCTCAGTGCACACAGTAATTGATTGATTGATTGATTCTGAGTGTGAGAGATACCTCAGTTGAGTTTCAGGCCTCAGCTGGTCGCTAATAGAAGGTGTATCTTAAAATCCCTTGCATGCCCAGATGCTTCTGCAGCTGACAGCCAGCCTGAATCTGGCTTAGTGCGGACACTGAAGCAGCAAAGCCAACTCTCTGGTCTTTGGCATGTCTGTTAAGAGCTCTGACGGCTTGGCACGGGCTATACTCTGGGAGAGAGGATGACTCTGAGGCATCCTTCTGCCCGTCCCATTCACGCCTGTCACCACGATGTTGGCACAGAGTTGGGCCAACAGCGCGCCAGCGCTGCCTCTGGCACCATGCCCAGCTGTTACCAGCACCGTGCTCCCTCTTCTGACTCCAGCGTTTGTTTCACAAGCCTTCTAATCAATTGGAGAGCAGACCCTTTAGAATAGAGTTTGGCATGAGGCTGCGTTCTCCCATTGTGTCGCCTGTTCAATACACGGAGAATAGCGCGCGTCTGTCAGCACATGGTCCAATTTCCCCTGCGCTGAGCGTGGAGGAAATTAAACACATTGTACGTTATTGTACGCTGCTGCATGGAGGGCAGCATGTGGTTTTTGTTTGTAATGTACAGTACGGTGTGCGTAGCCTATTTGTCTGCGTCCATTTGCGCTAACACACTGCCAGGTGTGTGCCCCATTGTGTTTGGCTGACAAGTGGTGTTAATGAAATCACAGGCGCAGGTCCGGCGCATAAAGGAGCTTGTGCCAGAGGAATGCTTGTGCCATGAAGCGCGGTGGTTGTACGGCTATCCGCGAGTGACACTCGCTCTAATTTACCACGCACAGTCGTGGGGAGCAGCACTGCCATTAGTCCTCCTGATTCCTGCCTGAAGGATGCAAATTACTGATTCTTTTCTCGAAGGCTGGGACGCGTCGCGCTGCTGATAAAAGAGCGCAGAGGAGCGAGAAGACTGATCGGCCATCACACACACAACAACAGCACCAGTGGCCCTGCCATGTCTGTATGCCTCCTCAGACAAATTAAGGCCAAATCGTCTCTCACTGCCTCCAACGTAGCCCTGCCTAAAGATTCATCACTGCCTGCATTAGGGGCGGATAAAGCCACATGTAAAGACGTAAATACGCACACGCATTAGTGTCATGTTAAGCTGATAGAGAGAGTCACCCATTCAGTCCAACGAGAGCACCAGTGATGGTATCGATCCGAATTATATAAATCTTGTTTTCTGTCAACGGAAGTGAATCAGCTCTGACCTCCAGGGTTAACAAACATTGTCAGGGTTCTCAGGCCGTGTGTAGGCTCACACTGGCTCATGCATGGTAATGGCCATGCCCCGTCCCATCACCCCACTGCCTCCATGCCTCGGCTAATTGCTGACAATCCGCACACACAGTAACAGGCCCAGACCTGGCTAGCCAGCCGCGCTGCTGTGGCCTTAACGAGGGAGCCTGGGCTTCTGTGGCCAAAAACAATCAGCAGTGGATGGGAATCTACCAGCGGGAGGGACCAGAACCCAGAAGCTGCATTAATTGGCATGAGAGTTTCCTGCCTGGATAGCGCCACACAGCATTAAGCTGATTGAGGCTGTACCAGTAAACCCTGACAACAACTCGACAAAATTCTTTCAGTGGCAGCTTGAAAGCTGTGACTATTATCCTATTAGATTTCTCTGATAAGCAGTTGTTCTGCCTTACAGAATCAAGTCTCCACCAACACCAATTAAATTCTCGTGCTCTCTCCCTCTCTGACATATACACACGCACTACAAAATAGAGGCACTGTAAGAAATACAACAGTAGCAGCATGTCATTAGTAATCCATAATGACAAAAATAACACATTTAATTAAACCAAAGCCAAGCTTCCTCCGTGGAAAGATCACAGCACATTTTTTCAGTGGAAAAGAACTCAAACAGGTGAAATAAAGTTGTTTAATCTCTTGGCTGTATATGAAACCCATTTGTTTGCGACTTTTCGTACCCAGAATAGGATTTAGGATCATCATCATTACTCCACCCTATAGATTCCACTGTCTCACAGACCGTTCCTCAAATCCGCAGAGAGAAGGCACGCACTGAGAGGAAGCTTTTTCACCACAGATCCCATATTCCACACACAGAATGAAATAGTTTCGGTTCACACTGTCTTCTGGACTTTGCCTTGCTTGTGGACTGATGTCTTTGCACTATGTGTACATATGTTTAATATGTTTAATAATGTATACATATTCTCTATATAATGTTATATGTTCTACCATGTTGTACCCAAACATCCCACTGGGGAAATATATAATGTATATCCCTCTACTGCATTACTCTATGTCCAAAAGTGTCCAGACACAATTTAGCTACTTTAAGGTGCAACCATTGCATCCAGAACTAAACATACAACTTCAGTAGCTGACCTCATTGACTATCTTGTGGCTGAATGCAATCAAATCCAACATAAGGGTTTACACTAAGATAAAACAGTCCAGGCGGCCCACAAACACCTGTTATCCAACTTGGATGAAATGATGTAGCATTTGTTTTTTGTATGGTATGAGCTCATTTTTACCAAAGTAAAATTGTCATTCTGTTTTTTAACATATGATACACTAAATTCTGAACTCACTTCTGCCCACACCCGATTACATATAGCAGTGTGACATAGCAACGTTGTGAAAGAATCAAACTGGTTTGTACCAGAATTTTACTAAAGTTTTTCTACAAACTAAAACATTAGTTTGAGTGATTTTATTTAAAAATAGCGTTGTATTGCTGAATGGAGATAAAAAAAAAACATATAACGAGGAGGCCGGTTACTGGTTAAAATATCATTTGGAAAGCTTGTAACGCTCAACATGCAAAACTTTGCAGAGAAAGTCCTGCCCTTCAATTAAAAAGAGCCAATCAGCTTGCAGGTTATGCTGCTGACGAAGAGGGTCAATGATTTTGTAGCGCTAACAACAGAGATGTGACTGTGGAGATCTGCACAAGCAGAGCAGCCAAAACAAGCCAACAAGCCAAAAAATCATGTTTTTTGTGCATTGCTGAGTCAAACGCTACAAACTATTCATGAGGTTTTTGTCAGATTTCACTAGTGAGTTCATATCTGTTTTTGAAACAGTAATTTGACCTTCAGTTTTGGTCTCTCCCTGTTCTAAGAGACAGGAGCCTGGTCTTGTATGGTAGGAAATAACCGTTGCAAAGATGTCTGCAGGGTGAACAGATTTTCCTACAAGGACTACGGTGAAACTCAAGAATAGTGTTTCATCTTTGTCATTTTATCAATGAGTAAAACCAGTGAGAGCACCCCCTTCTGGATGTTTGCAAACATAACCACTGTCCTAAAGTAACCACCTATAACATTCTTCATACTAATAATCAAAAGGAGATCTTTTTGAGCTTTCCTACTGACTTGTTCAAACAGTATATAGTGCTGGTTTAAGAACCATTAACACTGTCCTTACACATTTTCACAGAAATATGTTTATATTATATTCTTTGGATCATTATGAAATGCCAGGCATTCAGTCACAAATGAATTCTTCTGATATAAACTAACTGACTATAAATTTACTCCTTAATAACACAATTGCACTTCTTGAAAATAAATGTATAGAAAGCTAAAATAAAAAAAAAGTGATGATACCACTCCGGCCCCGCACGTCTTTGATGACACCATCCCTAGTAGATTTGAAGGGCCTACCACCTAGCCTTAAAAAAATGCCTAGGGAAAACACTGAACATAAGTGTAAAGCCTTCCCAGAAGAGCAGAGGCTGTTACTGCAGCAAAGGGGGACAAACTCCCATTTAATACCATTGATTTTGGAAGAAATGGTCATATTTTGGACATCTACAGTTCTGGCTAAACTTACTAGAACCCTTGCTTTTTGGAATCTGATATACAATATCACATACAATAGAAAAAAGTGGGCAATTAAAATGTTTTGGTCTATATAAAGACATGCTTTGACACAGGGCAGTGCAGGATCAAGCAATTACAATTAAAAAAGGAAATGTGTGGAAATAGTTTAAAGCTCAAATGTTGCCATGGCACAATTATGGGCAGCTTTTTGAGCAATTCAAATCAGTACAATCAGTGGAAACAGATTTTCATTTGCTACAAGGTAATCTCCAGAAACTATGGCATCTCTTTTTCCACAGTGCACAATGGTATTAAGAAGTGTGATGCTCATGGAAATGTCAAATTGCTCCCAGGATGTGGTGAGAAAACTATCTACAAAAGGCCAGTGTGAACTACTGAAAAAAGCACCTTGTATAATATCCAAAGACTTTAATGCTGATCTGGAGCAATCTAGGGCGATGGTTTCAACTTGTACCATGTACACTATACCTAGAAGGGCTTCCTGACAGTCCTTATGGGAAAATGTTCTGCGGACTGATGAAACCAGAACTCCTTCTCAGTGCAGACAAGCGCAGATTTGTTTATAGGTGACGAAATGAAGCACATAAGGAGAAGAACACACTACATTCAGGTTCCATGCAGCTGTAAATGAAATCATGCAGACATTTAAGAGTTAAAACGAACTGAACTGCAAGAACCTACCAACAGAAAAGTGCAAGAATAAAGAAATAGCAACAAGAAATGTTTGGAGGCTGCCACCACTAAGCACTAATGCCAAGCATTGTGCAACCAAGTATTAGGTTAGAGTTCCTTTAACACTGTCAAGGTCATATTTTATTTTTCATTCTGTGAAAAAAAAAACAACATTTTACGTTGTATAACTTTGCATATCCTATCAAAATATTCTGATGATCAATGATCATCAATAGCAATAATTTTGACCAGATCCAGATCTATCTAGCTAGACTGAGATCAGTGTTGGACTGTTGGATTACACTGCAAGTAGGAATTTCCTGTTGAAAGACATTTTAGGCCAGCTTTAATCTCTGCCAAGAAAAAACTGGACCTCTAAATTACTAACATGTTCTGAGGCTTTTGATCCCTCTAATGTAACAAATCGTGTTTAATGAGTGCCAAAAATCAACAGGTTGGAAAGAAATGGGTTCATTAATGGTAAATCAAGATATATTCCACTCATGGAGCATCTCTGATGCTGTGCTATAAGAAGGATTCTATGACACAAGACAGCTGCGAAAGAGGTGTCAATCAAAAAGAAGAGGGGATCATGCAAAGCCATGAGATCAATGTCCATCAAGTAATATCACAACTGCAATACTTTACTGAATGGTGACAGCAAGGCACTTCAAATATATAGTGACTTGTTAGATGTTCCACCATTACTTATAATTGCTATAGACTTTATGACTAAGCTTGAGAGTTTAAGCTGGCGGGTACCGATAACCTTAGCACATAAAGAATTCAAAACACATTACATATTAGAAATGTCAGTAAAAAGGAGGATGTCAGTGAAAACAGCCTTTGCAGTTTTTAATTCATTTATATTTAACACTGGTGTCGATGAATCCTTCTGAAGGTAGAATAAACATACAAGGCTCAAAAGGTGACTTTGTCGTGTTCCACATACAGCATGGAATGACGCAGCTCTACAGGAAGTCTAACATCATTGCAAAACTTGCCAGAGGAAATTTCATTCAAGATGATCATATGCCTTTCTGGGTCTAATGAGAACACCAACCTTGGCTGGGGGGGTCTTTAGTCTTATCAAGGATGTGCTTAAGCATATATAGAGTATACTGCCAATTACTAAGAGTAAACTTATGAAAATGCATGTCCTGCAGCTACACATGTACCCAACATTTTAAATTAATGATCGTGCATGCGCCTTCAGAACATAATACTGTCTAAAAATATGGGTTTCCATGTCGCACACTAGTGTCTAGTTTCTCAAAAAGATACAACAAGAAACCCAACATAACACAACACAAAAAATGTGTACCATTCATTCTCAAAGCATAGAAGGGATCAAATTTAAAAGTCATAACTAAATTCATTAAAAATGGAAAAAATAATAATAATACAATTCTTGGTAACACTATTTGAAGACTACCCACATAAGGATTTCAAGCAAACATGAGCATTGAAAAAACATTTCAGTAGCACTTCACTGAAGGGCAGCATTCATAAGGCTACACTACACCTACATATTCTTTCATGATAACTGACATAAACTAAATATTCAGACCTTAGGCATTTACAAGGATTATGTTTATGTTTAGATCTATTTAAACCCAGGGCACTAACTGAAACAAAAAATAAGCTAAAGAAAGTCTCCCCTGGAAGTACTGGAATGGGAAGGCCAATTCTGTTGTGTGTGATATACACTGAAGACATTTGGGTTTGAGATCAAACAATGAATATGAGAAATCTAAAACCTTCCACTTTTTTCCCCCAATGAAGTCATGTGTTGTGTTGGCAATGTGGTTTGGGTCACAGTCATGCTGCATAATGAAGTTCCTCTTGATTAGATTGGATACATTTCTCTGTAAATTGACAATGTTTCTGTAAACTTCTGAATTCTTTCTGCTGCTACCATCATGAGTTACATCATCAATAAAGATTAATGAGCCCATTTCAGAAGCAGCCATGCAAACCCAAGACATGACACTACCTCCACCATGCTTTATCGATGAGCTTGTATGTTTTGGATCATAGTAGATTCTTTCTTTCTCTCCACTATGGTGTAGGTTAATCCTGGTCTCATCAGTCCATAAAACCTGTTCCAGAATTTTTGTGGCTCATGTTTGCATTTCTTTGCAAATTACATTCTAGCCTTCAGATTCTTACTGTTGAGGAGTGGTTTGCATCTTGCAGCATGTCTTCTATATTTCTGCTCTTGAAGTCTTCTTTGAACAGTGGATTGTGATGCCTTTACCCCTGTCCTGGGGAGGCTGTTGTCACTGACTGTTGTTTTTCAGTTTTTCTTCACAGCTTTTACACCGTTTCTGTTATTAACTGCTGTTGTTCTTCTTGGCTGACCTGTTTGGTGTTTAGTTGTTAGTACACCAGTGATTTCTGTTGTTCTTCTTGGCTAACCTGTTTGGTGTCTAGTTGTTAGTACACCAGTGGTTTCTTTTTCAGAATGTTCCCAATCTTTGTATTGGCTATGCCCAATGCTTGTGCAATGGTGCTGATTGATTTTCCCTCTTTTCTCAGCTTCAAAACAGCTTGCTTTCATCCTATAGACTACCTGGCCTTCATGTTGATTAATCCTATTTAACAACAAATGTCATTCACATGCTCCAATATTTTTGGTCATTTGAAAAATGGGTAGGTTTAAACAGAAGGTGCCTTAAGTTGCTTAACACATCTAGATGTAAATATCAGGAAAAAAAGCTGAAATTGTGATCTATTTAAAAACAAAATAACTGGCTTTGTATATATATATTCAGATATCTTTTCTGATGTGTTTTTAATTCTTCAAAAGTTACCTTTTTGTGCTTTAATAAAAAAATATTATGACTATGAATGTTTGTGAAAATTATCAGTACTGGAACACTTACTACCAAAACATTTGATAAAAGATGATTGTGGTAGTGGTGACAAAATGGAATGTTCAATCAATTTAATAAAATAGACACAATTAAGGCATAGGGTCACTCAAAGTAAAAGGATTTTAGTATAAAGTTAATGTCTTGTCCTACACTACTAACTGCAGCTCTGCTGAAGTTATTCTCAGGAATTTTCCTTACTGTATATATCAACGTTATGCCAAAAACAGAAAGCACAAGACAGAAACAAGGTACTCAATAACAACGATGGAGAGAGACATATAAAGGTGGAAATTTTTTGTGCCCAACAAATTAGGAGATGATTCAGTCATGGGTGCTTGCCTAAATGTGAGGCAGGGTGAGACTACACACCCAATCTATGTTGATTTTTCACACACATACAACAGTGGCAGTGATGCCAACAAGGCAGTAGCGTGTTATTGGGTGTTATTGGGTTTTAAAACTTTGGGTACATTTTCTGGCCATTTACTGGACACACCTATCATATTGACTAAAACACATCTTTTTCCATGCGCAAGTGGTCTGTTTCTGACCAAAGGCCCACTAGTGGCTGGACATGTTTGGTTGGTGAAGCATTCTAAACAACACACTACCATACCACTGCCATGTCAGTGTCACTACTGTGCTGAAAATGGTGTACCATCCATACGACAGCACCATGGAAAGCAGTCCTATGGTCGTCCCTTTCCATGGACAGCATAGGGTCTATTAGATATATGTACATATGGTCACCTAAGCACACTTAAGGCCATTCATCTGAGCTGTTTTTTTACTTCTAAAAACACAATGTATCATTAGAAAAAAATAAAAATAAATATAAATACAGCATATATATGTATTTACTGTACTATACATATTGTGACGGAAACTTGGACAACTCAAAGTTCTGGTCCATAACTCAACTTTACTTGACAGAAAGGGGAAAATCACAGTTCTTAGGCTGGCTCATGGTTCTCACTGTTAGCTGGCTCTAGCTCTGCTACAACCACCACTGATTTGGCAGATCCTAGCTGTGGCCTCTGCAACAAAAGTCCTCGCAAAAAAAAGGAGTCTAAGCATTTCTAATGAACTAAATAACCTAAGCTTGGCATGCTCAAGCATTCTGGTAACAGCTACCTGTTTACTAAACAGAACACAGGCATGCTCTGATGCCACTGTATATATGAAAAGTACTGATTAGCCCAGCAGCCAAACAGGTGTTGCTTCACAAAAAAATCACTACTTATTATATTAAGATTAGTTGTTTTTTTCTTTATCATTTTCTAAACAAATAAATGTTTACTGCTGCCCAGATAGCTTTTTAAATCTAATATTCACTAAACGTGCGTAGTACTTACACAGTACTGTAGACACTTAGTGTATATATTTGTTGTGCACAATTTCAGAATTCTGGTCTTGCTGGACACAGATTAGAGTATTTGGTCTACCCAACTGGAATTGAGCCACAGGCTGTTTGCGTTGTCTTCAGTCAGGCGGACACCCTCTTAACCCAATCTTATTCAGTGTTCCCTCAGAATGACTTGATAGGCATAATATCCTGCACCAGGGCACTATCTGGATTCCTAGAGTCAGACTTGGCCAAAGAAACTGTAATTATGGACTGCGGATGTAATACAAACAGGAAAAGGTCTGTTCCCTCTGCCTTATTGGACAAATTTACTCATATTGCCTTAAATAAATGAGCAAATCAATTCAGTGACTGGCTCTGAGCTGGAGCTGGGGCGACGCACACACATATACACACATGTTCACACTGTTATTAGCACTTCGAAAGCGAAGGAAGTTCATGAGCGGAGTCAGCTAGCATTAATCAGCCTACTGCACAGACTGGAGAAGAGACCCTGTGAGTGTGTGCGTGTATGTGTTAAAGAGAGATATGTGGATGTGGTTTGCTTTTGGTTGTATGAGTGTTCTGAATTTGTATAATATGGATGGATGGATGAATGGATGGATGGATGGATGGATGGATGAAGCATGAATGAATGGATGGAAAGATGGATGGATGGAACCTCAGGAGACTGGTAGCTTACACTGATGCAGATCTCACCCCGCTTACAGGCATGGTGCGCTCACCAGAGACGTTATTTGCTCAGCAGCCCCTGAAGCGTAGAGAGGTGTAGAGAGAGAGAGAAAAGAAAGAAAGAGGGAGAGAGAAGAAAGGAGAAATAGAAAGAGAGAGAGGGAAAAGAGAGAGATCTTATTTACTGAGAACTTGAGCCTGGCCAGTCACCAGATACTGAGGGGCTTCAGCCTACAGCTAGTGCAAATACCCCCACTTAAATCCAGAGAGAGAGAGAGAAAACTAGAGAGAGAAAGAGAGAGACTATGGCTATAGTCCTGGTCAAGCACTGATGTTTACTCTGGATAGACTCCATCTGAACAGCTCAAAGCCTCTCAGCACGCCCATTTTATTACAGCTCTAGCTGAGAGAAGAGATAGAGGGGACGAGTGGGCCTCTTCTGTCCGTTAAAGCTACAATGCCAGCAGTCTCAGTGATCAGTCTCGCTTCGCCCTGGGAAGCAGAGAGGAAGAGAGACAGGAAAAGATGGAGGCATGAGGAAGCGAGGGGGGGTGAAGAAGGAAAAAAGAGAGCTCAGCTAATGACTAGCTCTTATGCATCAGTGCTCTTACTAATGAGCTTCCAGGGAGAGTGAAGGAGCAGGAGCGCAGGGCTGCTCGGGGATGTGAGGGGCCCGGGCCATCTCCCCCCCACTGAGCACCCTGCCTCCCCAGTCTCAGGCAACCCTGACTCCTGCCCACTAATGAGAGAGAAAGAGAGAGAGAGAAAGAGAAAGAGTGAAGGAGAGAGAGAGGCAAAGAGAGAGAGAGCGCAAAAGAGCGAGAGAGGCCTCAACTCAGACTGCTGTTGGGGTCAGCTGCATTCCTCCACTCTTAATAATTTACATTGTATTGATTTCCTCCACTGGTCTGACACCATCTCTCTCTCTCTCTCTCTCTCTCTGTCTCACCTGGATGGGCTCACTCATTCTTTTTTACAGGAAAAACACAGTTTCCACCAGAAAGACAGGGATTATGACAAAAGAGAGCAAGACTTACCGCTCAGCCCACATCTAAACTAGTTAAACACAATGTTCACTTTAACCGTGACTCAGTCAGAGCCCAACGCTCCGCTGCGTTAGAGACCACAGAAAGCACTGAACGCTTTCTACTACAAAACTGGCTTTGGGGGGTTTTAAAACTGTAATTAAGATATTTCAACAAATTTCAAATGGACACAAATCTGACACATTCAGCGCTTAGTGTGAATCTCTTTGCGAGAGCAAAAAGTTCCACTGCCCTTAAATTGTTATGTAAAACACACTCAACCAAGGTGTTCTCTCATTTACATGCCATGCGTCCCAGATATTAATATTTCAGTGGAAAGTGTTCTTTTCTTTCCATTTTCTGATAAAATGTAGGATACACAGACATTGCCAGACCAAAAGAAGCCCATCAAAGGTGCAAATAAAAAAAGAGGAAGAAAGAAAATAAATTATGCAGTCAACGTCCTATTTAACCCCTCATCAGACACAGAGTGCACGAAATTAGTATTCATCCATTGTCAGTGTTCTGATCTGTAAACTGCATTCTTTAAATATTCATAAACTTGGACCATAGTCTTCCCCTTTCCCTGATTTATTATTCAAATGATATGAACATTACATACAGTGGCATTTCCAACACTTCAAAAGAGCTTCGATCTGTTATGGCCAGGAAAGCCTGGTTTTAAAAGACCTTAAAGTATTAAAATATTATCATAGCCATTAAGAATGCTTCATGGTGTCATTGGGCCAAGTTACATTGACAGGGCAAGGAAAATTCCTATGCTTTTTGTTCAGAGAACTGGTCAGCATAAGAGAAACTCTGTGGCTGTGTGTTGTTTGCTATACACTACCCCCTTGTGGAAAATGGCAGAATAGCGCAAGGTATCTCAGCAGTGTCTGAAAAGGCCCATATGGCAGATTCTGGCACCAGAGTCTCAGCTCACCACAGCATACTAATCTAATATTGTTACTCTATCCAACCAGAAAACACATCTGATAATGAGTCACACATTAGCAATGACTCAGAGGTCAAGTAAAGGTTACAGAAAGGCTAGCTGAGTTTTGGCTATTTTGGGGTGCTGGCATAATTTTGGCTATTCTGAGGAGTCAAATGAATTTGGATGTTTTGAGGAGCTGACTGATTTGTGGCTGCTTTGAGGGTCTGACTGAATTTTGGCTATTCTGAGGGGCTGGCTGAATTATTATAACGGGGAGGCGCTGATTAAAACTTGGCTATTTTAAGGGGGTGACTGGATTTTGACTCGTTTGCGAGAGTGACTGGATTTGGCTATTTTGAAGGGCTATCTGAATTGTGTCTGGTTTTTGGGGGGCAGTCTGGCTGAATTTTGGCTATTTTGACAGGCTGACTATATTTTGGCTGTCTTGAGAAACTGTGATTTTGGCTGTGTGGAGGGGGCTGACTGAATTATGACTGTTTTGGGGGGCTCGCTGAATTCTGGCTGATTTAAGAGAACGGCTGGAAGTTGGCATAAATTTTATCCATGAAGTACTGTTTTAGAGGACTGCTGGTGACAAAAAATTGTTTAAAACAAGACTGTTTTATGTCAAATTAAGTAGGGCTGTCATTACAATTACAATGTTGTTTATGTCAGTAAAGTTTGTTAACACACTCAACAGACTTGTGACAGGTAAAACGAGGATCTGAGAGAGACACCCGACTACCACCTAATGTTTTTCTTAAACAATTCCACCATCTACTGTTCACTCTCTGCTTCCTTTTTCAGAGCGTGCTCAGCAGCAGTCCGCTGTGACAAAACTAGTGCTATTCACACCACAAATCTAGAAACAATTACAAATGTAAACGATTACTTACCTGCTGCATTACATGTTATTCTGGTTAAGAACAGCTTGATCATCCTTTTTTCTTCTTTAACGCACTATCTGGCTGCATAAAGCACACAAAGCCAGGCTGGTTAATTATAGATACATTCATCTAAGTGTTATCATGTGTTAGCGATATGGATCTTGGCTTTGTGAAAGTGTGTGGATTATCATGGCTTACATCAGGGCTTTACAGTCTTGTCTCAGGCAGTCAGGATAAGACCCACTGCTTTAGCTAATGACCCTTCTCTTTCTGCTCCAGTGCATCGGAATATTAATTTTGGCTGCACAATGTCCTTAAAACAACCTAGTAAATTGCCCAAGCAGGACCGTAATTGTTTATGAAGCTGTAAATTGCTTTGCAGTGGGCGAAACTAATAGCCTTTTTGCTGGGGGGAAAATGAACTGTTCTGTAAGAGAGGCTATTTTCTTTATGACTGGTATTTTTCTTTTTTATTAAAAGTAATAGTTACAGGGTGTCAGTAAGCTGCGTGTGTTTCTACTAGGGTCGTGTGCTTTCTTTGGCCCTAGCAATGCATCAGAGTGCACTTTCATTGCTCTAATGGGGGTGATAGTACTACAGGGTAGCAATGAGCTACCCCATGTTCAATATTAACTTTGCATAACAACATAGCTGGAAATAAAATGATAATGCAGTGAAAATCAGAAGTAAACAATGCCTAGTTTTATGTAGTTGTGCATGAAGTACTGTTCATGATGGAAAAGCACAGTGGTATTTTATAGTGTTACATAGCATTTGAATTTGAGGGGCTGACCAGCCAACAAAAAGAAAAAAATCGTAACAATATTAACAACAACTACTTGACACAAAACAATCCATGCTTAATACTTTATCATTAGTCTATTCTTTCATTGGTTCCTTCATTTTACTAAAACATTTTATGTAATATCTTGATCATAAAGAATCACAGTATAGTGTTTCCAAATACACAATAATAAAGCTCTTTAGCAAAGTGTTAGCTAACTAAGTGTTAGCTTAGTGTTTGGCAGTCACTACAAAGTAGCGTTTGTCAAATTCATTCTGAGTTTTTGGCCTTGATTCACTGAAAACTATGACCAACAGCTGCACTTGGACAATGCCCAGCCATTTCCATCTAAGATTTTTCCAAATACACATTTGTTAATTTTTTTTTAATGAAAAGAAATAAACACAGTTTCTGCAGCAAACTATTTGAAAAATAACATTTTCTGCGAATGTTTATGCACAACTAATTTATATCTGCACAACTAAAAATTGTATAAAAATAGCAATTTTGGCATCTGCAAAACTTCGGACACTTCCAGTTGTAAAGCCTCAGAACTTACTTAAATCATTAGACATTAATTGACTTGCTGGGACTGGTTAGGCAGGTCAAGAACTGTCAATAGGAATTGTCAGCTGATGAAAACTCCAGAGAATGATAAATTCTCTAACTCTTTAAACTTTGTGCTAACACTCAACAACCATGGGCTCTTCTAAGCAGCTGGCTGAAGATCTGAAAATTAAGCTAACTGATGCATACTAAGCAGGGGAGACTATAAAAAGATATTAAAGACTTCCCAGCTTAAAATGTTCTAATAGTACTGAAAAATATCAAGTATCCAAACTTATTTTACTATTTTCTACTATTTAAGTCAATCAAGTGTAAAGTAACAAAATATGTAACTTAACTAAAGGTACCCAAACTTTTGCATACAATTTAACTAACTAGATTCTGCAATTTCTATCTCTCTTCTATAGTATACTTAATACCAGCTTTTCTTTGCATGACCTCATCTACAGACTGATTACATAAGTGACACAACATGAGGTCCATGCAGAGTGTAAAAGGCAGGTTTAATAATACCACACGCATAATACCACATCAGAATTACTCAAATAGGTTTTGACTGGAAAAACCCCTTCAAACAGCTCTCCCAGACAATTACCACATATACTATATGGACAAAAGTATTGGCACGTCTATGCATTACACCAACAGGATCTTTTATGACATCCATTCTAAATCCATAAGTAATAATATGGAGTTGGTCCCCCTTTGCAGCTATAACAGCCTCCACTCTTCTGGGAAGGTTTCTACAAGATTTTGGAGTGTGTCTGTGGGAATTTTTGGCCATTCATCCAGAGGAGCATTTGTGAGGTTAGACACTGTTGTTGGACGAGAGGGCCTGACTCACAACCTGTTCTAGTTCATCCCAAAGGTGTTTGATGGGGTTGAGGTCTGGGCTCTGTGCGGGCCAGTCAAGTTCTTCCATACCAAATTCACCTAACCATGCCTTTATGGAGCTGTTTTGTGCACTGAAGCTCAGTCATGATGGAACAGAAAAGGGTCTTCCCCAAACTGTTCCCACACAGTTGGAAGTATACAATTATCCAAAATGTCTTGGTATGCTGAAGCATTAAGATTTCCCTTCACTGGGGGCCTAGGCCAACCCCTGAAAAAAAATCCCATTGCATTATCCCTCCTCCACCAAACTTTACAGTTGGCACAATGCAGTCAGGCAGGTAACATTCTCCTGGCATTCACCAAACCCAGACTCATCCATCAGACTGCCAGATAGAGAAGCATGATTTGTCACTCCACAGAATATGTTTACACTGCTCCAGAGTGCCAGGAGAACATTACCTGCCTGACCGCATTGTGCCAACTGTAAAGGAGGAGGGATAATGCTATGGGCTATGGAGAATGTGTAGATGGTTCTATATAGCACCAAAAAGGGTTCTGCTGTTGTTACAATGCCAAGCCCGTAACACAATGGTGCTATATAGAACCCTTTTCTAAAAGGTTTTATATAAAATCTTCTACAGCACATTCTCCATCAATCTGAAGAACCATTTCACGATGCATATAACTCTTTAATTATGCAAACTGTTCTTCAATTTATTCATGGTTCTATATAGAACCATTTACTTTATTAAAGAACCCTTGAAGAGCCATTTTTTAAGTGTGTACCTTTAACACATGGGACTTGGTTCAAAATTTGTAAGCTAGCCTGTCTAAAGGATTTTCATGTTTAATACAATTTTATCTTGCAAACAGTTGGAATAAACCATAATGTTTGTTTTGCTGTGTTTGCAATTTGACACTTCAAACACACTTAGTCACACATTTTTCAGTTTTGCAGAAGAGTTGAGTTATTGGCATCTGCTTACTCCTGTTTTGGATGATTCATAGTGCACAACACACTCTGAATTTTAGATCAAAGACCGGCACCTTCACATTCCACTGCAGAGCCTCTGGATACAGCCTGGAATTCACTAGTTTCCTCAATTATTGAAAGCTATTTAGACTCTGAGGGAGCCAACAGCTTCATATCATTATACTCCTTCCTCTATGCTTCATGGTAGGATGGGATTTTGATGTTGGTATGTGAGTTTAGTTTCCCAAAAACTAATGTTGTGTATATTTGGATAAAGTCACTTTAAATTGGCTCAAAACCAGATTTCAAAAAAGGTTTAATTTCAGACCATTTCAGTCAGGCATGCTTAACGCAGTTAGGTAAAATTCTTTACATTGTGGAAAATTACAGGAAGTCAATAATTGTGTCTTTTAATCCCACCGGTCACAATTGTGACCAAAATTTTTAACAAAACAGTAAACTATAAATTAAAGTATTGGTTGTCTTGATTTCATATGACCAGAGCCATTTACCTCAACCTTGTACCTGAAAACGATGATGTCGCTATCAGAGCTCTAATAAGTTAGTAAAACATGTTAGAAAACAGCTATAACACACGAACTTTAAACAGTCTTTTACTGATTTAATAAGATTATATTACCGTATTTATATCATGCTCAAAGCAGATATAAATATGTAAATGATTGTAAAATGGTTGTCAACCAAAAAAAAAGCAAACTTAAATCCCTTTTTATACCTAATAGTATGCACAGCTTTTTCATTGCTAAGAGATTTAAGACACTCAGTACATAAAATAATTCAACTAAGATTGTGCAGTGCAAACCAGACAGTTGTGCAGTAACTATATCATGGAGGTCTGTTCACGTACTAGAACATTTTGCCGAAGATGTAGCTAACGTTACATCATCTGGGTATCTTCAGTTAACATTAGTTAAATCAAAATATGGCTAGGGGTCTTCATACTGGACAATCTCATGTTGGTCACATATTATTTCCTTTTTTACTAACTTATAGGTTTTTTTTTTTAACACTGCCTCAGTTTGGCTCCCTCAGAAAAAATGTGTTTTAAAATTCATTTTTGGACGCCACTGAATCATCACTGTAAACCTCAGGCCATGATGACAGTTCTTACCTGCTCTGTTTCAGAAAGACTTTCTTCCCTTTCGTCCAGTAAGTCATCTTTTCTTTTATAAATAACGCTGAAGGCACATCCTCCGTTTCTACTTGTTGCTGTGTATACTAAGACAAATTAGATACTGCAATGGCTATAATGAGAAGAAATGACATATAAATATCGTTAACTTACATATTAGCCAAACTCGCCTAAGTTAGCTAGCTAGCTAGCACTGTAATGCTAACGCTACAGCTAACGTCACACCCTGAAGGTTTCTGCTCTACATAAGCTGAAATAAGGTGTGTAAACTTTAATAACTTTCAACACACGTGTAAGTTAAACGTTAAACTGAGTTTGCAGTCGTTAAAAAGGTTGTTTAATAGAATGTAGTTGTCAATTCTGACCTAAACTTCTTAACAAGCGGGGAAGAGCTAATAGCTAAATGGCTCTGCATTGTAGGAAGTTTTTAGAATCACTTAACAGGAGCCTGCTGTTGACAATTGATGGTGAAAATGTGGCTTACGTTAATGTTCATGGGCAATGCAGCAGAGTTTGCGAGTTAATTATCTTTCTTTCTTTCTTTTCTTGTTTGCTTTCTAGCTTTCTTTGTGTGTCATCCTTGCAGGGAAGCAATAACAGAACTCTAGATTTACACCGTTAGTATGTGTGAAGAGTTCTGTCATCCACTAGAGGGCAGCAAAAATCTTTTTTACTCAGACGTTTCCTTCTTTTGAATAATGTAAGGGGAAATAGAGAAATGCATGGATTGAAAACCACTGATTACAAGGATTAAACTGAAACTAAACTATCACAAAAAACCTTCTTGTATCAAACATTAGCCTGGTTGTGATTCAGTGATGCTCACTGTTTGTGAGGTGGAGTTTTGTTACAGATAGTAATTAACTGTCACAGGCAATAGCCATCTTTTATTAACCATGAGCGAGTTAATTACACTCTCATGGCACAGTGATTAGATATATGCAGCTAAAATTAAAACGTTAACTGCACAATTAACTGATTTTTTTTAATCTCATCTGAAAGGCTGCTCAAATTTATTGCTTCAATCTACTCGTAGAACAAAGCAGGCAAACTTTGAATAATTAATCCTTTTATTGCATGCAAAAAGAGTAAAAACGTTTTAGTGTTTTAAAAGTTCATCATTGTGTTAGTTATTAGTTATTAATCAAACAAGGCTGTTAGAATATTTTTTATTTAATTCATTTCCTTATTACAACGTTTTCAGGTTAGCCAATGTCAATGGCAAAAGACTGACACCAAGATGACAACGTGTCAAATAAGGTTACCGTCAATGCCACAGCCTTTTTACTGCACTGTGCCTGAAACAATGATAACACCTGCATTTATCCTCATGTTAAACATCTCCTAGACTGACAACAAAATCGCAGCCTAGCATGACAAGGGTGTTAACTATAGATTTCTGTAGGTTTGCTGCTCTGTCGAGGAGCTGATCGCTGATGGGAAATGAAGGAGGCAGCTCTCTTCAAACAGAACAAAGAGAGAGACAGATGGATCAGAGAGATGTGTGTTTGGCTGCCAGCCAGACGTGCTGTTGTGGAGACAGACAACACACAGCCGCCATCCCCTCTTGAGGACTGCTACTGAGAGCGAGGGAGAGAGGTGTGTGTCTCCTGATTAATACACTTATTATTCCAGCTAGTAGAAGATCTGTGGAAAACCGTTTTGACCTCGGAGCTTCCACTCTGTTGCAGCGTTGAGTATTAGATGAGGCCTCATGTCAAGCCTCGTTATACTATTCATGAGCTTCATGGCAATAGCACATTCTCTCTCTCCCTCTTTCTCTCTCCATCTGTCTCACACACATGCAATCGCTAAAGAACATGCACATCTCTGCATAAACACTGACAGAACCATCCGATTGTTAAATTATGACTCTGTTTGTGTATTGTCTTTTCTTCCAGCCACCCTGATAGCTGATGTGGATACAGGGCCCTTTTGAAGCACAGTCCATTTACATTGA
This sequence comes from Colossoma macropomum, assembly GCF_904425465.1. NCBI lineage: Eukaryota > Metazoa > Chordata > Actinopteri > Characiformes > Serrasalmidae > Colossoma > Colossoma macropomum. Next base: position 29,650,786 of record NW_023494784.1, on the reverse strand, counting down.
GAAAAAGCAGGCTGAGGTGGCCGAGGACCGTTACTATGGTTACGTGTGATGGCAGAGGCCTGGTCGGCCAGGGATAAGTGTGAGGTAATAAGTCCATTGAGCAAACACACACACATGCAGCCACAGAGCCCAGTGAGCTCAGTGTGTGCTGTAATGAATGTGCTTAGTCTTCAAACTTCCCAGTGGGACGCTCATCTCAGCTCTTCTGTTGTCTCATTGTGGCAGCATTACAGACATCTTTCCCCAAATGACCCAAGGCACTGCTATCACTGCCTTTATTTACTCTTAAGTGATCTGTAAAAACATGGACTTGGATGGAACACAAACCTCACCTGGGTAGAGACACTAACCCTTAGTCTTACGTTGATAGCGCATACTCCTCTGTCTAAAAAAATAAAATAATCCCCCTTTGCAGTAAAATAAAGCTCTGCTGATCATTCTAACACAGTTTTAACAAAAAAATGGTCTTAAATACTGGAGCAAAGTAGCCTACAACTGCTAATTTACCAACATTTAACCCTGAAGATTGGGCGCAGACTGCTGGTCACCATAGCAACGCAGACACTGCTTTGTTTAATTTCCTGACATGTTTAATCTGCAGCAAGAAACTGTCAAACACTAAAAATTCATGAAGTTGAAGTCAACTTCTTGTTCACCAGCTGCTGGTTCAAATTTTCCCGTTCCACCTTAAATGGTGCAACAGTTACATTCTGGCGCCTCAGGCACCACTTAAGGTGGAACAGAGAAATTTGAACAAGAAGCTGGCTAATGAGAAGCTGACTTCAGCCTTGTAAAATGCTGAATGTTAATTTTTTTTCACGAAACTCCTCTACTTTTGTGGAAAAGTTTCCTGCCAGAGATGCGAAAAAAGCAGCTATAGCTGAGCTTAAGCTTAAAGCAGAGCAAAGTAATTAAAGTAAGCAAAGTAATTTTTAGCCTATACTAGTACTTTAGCTTACTAAGATGGTAAAATGGACATAAAATGTTGTGACTCCCAAGGTGGTTTGATTTTTGTTGGAAGGACAAAATGGCTCTTCTTAACATTTGGGTTACCAACCCCTGCACTAGGCCAAAGTTTTGCAGTGGAGCTTCAAGGCTAATTTTGGTACAAGAAATGGAAATGTGTGCCCTACTAATTAGCATTGTGCAAACTGAATGCCTAAATAATTTCCTGCTTCCTTATAAAGTTTCTCACACTGTATGACATGCTGCTTTCTATAAAAACAAACAAAAGCATATTGCTTAACTGAAATCAGTTGTAGCAGTATTCTTTTGTTCATTTTTATAGATCACCACATGTTAAACAGTGTCAGACATCCAACAAGCGTGTGTGATTTGGGCATGTAGTTTGTGTGATTGTAATTTGTAGGGTCTTAAGCTTTCATCTCTTGTTAATTAAATTAGTTTCAGTGCAGAGTTTAAGAATAAAACTTGAGATACCATACATGTCTTGGCCGATCGAGTACATTTGGGATCATTTTTGTTGGACTAACGCTTTTAAGCATATTATTTAGAAAGTACTTTGAGCTACTCAAACGGATATGTAACCCATGTTTTTATTATAGTGAGAAAGGTGAGTCTGGCTGTGAATGGGTTCCAGAGATTAAAGCTATACTCAAGTAGAAGTATTGTTTCTTTAGTGAAATAAAGACCTATGTAAAAGTAGCTTTTTTTAAAAGAGCTTGAGTAGAAGTGCAAGCACACAAGGTCAATAAAAATACTTGAATGCTGAGTAACTTACAGAACTACAGTGGATCTTTTTGGCACATCCAGTATCAGCCAGAAACTGAAGTGTTTTCCATCTAATATAAAATGATAAACCTCAAAAGGTGTGATTAATCAGAAAGCAGTGCAGATGGTGTCAATAAAATTAAACACAAAAATGGATTATGATACATACATACATATGAATACATACATATGTGATCATAACTCAGTTTACTTAACCTGTTTGCAGATGCTCTCATGTTAAATATGGTTAGGGTTAAAGGAGGGTAAGATGATTTGGCAGAGCTAAATCCTTTACTAAATGAAGAATTACATTAGAGTTTATATATAGCTGCTCATTATGACAAGAGCGCTCTGCGTCAGCATAAGGGTGTGCCTTCAGCTCCGTACAGCCCATACACTCTGCCTTATTCACATGTTTAATGAATGAAGCTATAAAAGGCTGCCATATACTCATCTATCTACAGACAGACCTCACTGTCATATAGCCATAATCCCCCAAATAATCTCATTTACACACCAATCACTGTTCTGCAGAGAGCGAGAGAGAGAGAGAGAGAGAGAGAGAGAGAGAGAGAGAGGCCTTTAGAGGACCTTAGTATATCTGACCTCATTGTTTATCGCAGAATCATTTCCAATCCGATGTCTTCATAATCCAGGGATGAATCCATTTGCAGTAAAAGTGGCACAGATGTTTGTGACAGTTAATTTTCAAAGAGACTGCATGGCAATTAGAGTGAATTTCAGTGACAGTAAATGTTTCAGCTCTTTGCTACAGCAAAAGCTTTACTGTAACAAATGCAAAATAAATTATTAAATGAAACAAACATGCAGATGATAACAGTAAACTGCATTTGATGTAGTAAATGTATGATGTGCACGGGAAGTCTGTGCTCTGCACTGACAAGTGACTGAATTTGCTTGTTTCAAGTATCTGCATCTTTTCCACATTAATGAAATATTACATCAACACATTTTTTGTGCTTCAGTTTCCTTACTGAAGAACAAATCTTTCACTGAGACAATAATTTTAATTATTTTACTAAGTATTAAGTAGATATTAATAGTAGTTACTAGTTAAGTGGGTGTTCATAGTAGTTATGCACCAATATGAGAATTATGGGCCAATTCCAATACACAGTATTTTTAGAGAGTTGGGGGTGAATTTGCTAGCTAGATCACATCTGCAGACCGTAGCTTCTCCAAGTTAAAACTCATGAAGACTTCTCAGATCATGTATGTCACAGGAACATCTGCATAGACTTGTCTTCATGTGCATTAACCCCTTGAAATCCCAGGCTTATTACATACTAAGGCTTATTATTGAGTAACTACAGGGACTTCAGTGCAAACAGGTTGAGCTATTCTCAGATTATAGAAGTGTGTAATAAAACTTTGGGCCCACCAGTGGTAAGGACTTCATCATGAGGTTAGCCAAAAGCTTTTTGTATGATGATATCATGGACATTTACCTCCAGAAAATGTAGAAAAGCTCAATTCTATAGGTAGGATTTTTTCAAACATTATAATAGAAGAGCTACATGCTTCACATGATGATAAACAGCAGATGATTATAAGGGGAATTAAGGGGTGTGCGCAAAGGTTTATTACTTTGGTAGATCATAAAGGTATGTGGTGTAGGTGGGGGTGAGGAACCAGGTTTTGCTTAGGGCCCAGGGAGGCTAGGATCAGCACTGAGTAAAACAAATAAAATCCAGACATTTTAGCACAGTAATTCAGCGTCACCTAAACATTCCGCTCTTCTGGATTACAATAAATACATCATCAAATATCGGTTTGAAATAACAGTCAGATCTAACCATGTAAACATCTTTGCTGCAGTTACAGACTACACTCTTCTGAGAACACTTAGATGTTGGAACATTGGTGTGAGCATTTAATTGCATTCATCCACAAGAGCAGTAATGAGGTAATGTAGTGACCCCATCCCAAAGGTGTTGGATGGAGCTCTATCACTCCAGAGAACACAGTTCCACTGTGTCCCACTTTATATCCATCTTGCAGACACACAGCATGGGCTTCGGGTGCCATACGGCGGCCTCAGAGCATCCTATTCTATTGGCAATGCTTTTCATTGGGTGCATGTTAAAGTAGCTGAGTTCACTAATTAGAAGAAATGTCTGAATACTTTTGGACATATAGTGTATTTTGTTCATGTTTAAATTATGTGCACATTTACAGTTCCAAAGCGGAATACTACTTGGTCTGTGTTGTAAGCCAAAAGAACGCCAACAGTTCATCAGTTGTTATGTGAAGTGCATACATATGTTTTCACTCTGATGGAACATTTGGCCTGGGTGGCAGCATTGGAGAAATGCCAGCGCTGAGAACTGTGAACTGATGAGTGCCCTAACCAGCACAGTGCAGGCACTGATAGTAACTGCCTATGAGTTCAGCTCGGCTTAACATGTGAGGAGCAGGAACTCACAGAATGCTAAACCAGCAAGTGACAGTGATAAAACACAAAACAGTGAGTGATAGAGACGGATGGGGGAAGAGTCCTATCTGTGGAGAACAGAAAAACAAAGAGAGAGAGACAAAGAGGAAAAGAGAAAAGGAGAGGGTGAGAACATTTCTGTGTGGTATCAGCGGGTATCAGGCAGGGTGTATCAGTGCTGCAGAGAGCCTGCACTGTGCCCTTTATCCCACAGGACACATACTCATCTCCCTAAAGATAGAAGCACTCAGGCCCAGGGCTGCTGTATTTATCACCTCTGCAAATGAGTGGAAAAATGCATGCAGAAGGGAGCTTTGTGTGCCATGGCCTCAAAACAAGTTCAGCACCCATGACAATAAAGTGGTTTTGTGTTGCTGGGTGTTAGACCAAGTCCTAATGTGTTTGTAACAATAGCCCTAGTTAAGCCTAGAACAGTGCACGTGTAGCAGTTGCTTAGACTGTGTTTATAGCTCACAGTCTGATGTTGCTTTGCATTCTGCTGTGAAAAACACATTTAAAATACATATCCTAATAAATATAGTTATTAACAAATTCATTGTTATTTCTAAATTAAGTTGTTTTTTGGTCATGTTGCTGTAATTTATGTTCTCAGTGGTGTGCTAGAGACCTTCTTACATTATTTTTTTAAGAGTGCCTGGCATTTCTTTGATTATAGAGGGAGGGAGCTGCAGACTTTTCATCCCTGAATGAAAAAGCATTAATTTCACATCATATATATATATATTTTTAAAATAATTTTTCAAACCGTCTTCAGGTCTTCAAAGCAGAGGAATCTTCACCCCTCCTCCCTGGCCCCCACCACCCACCAATATGTGATGAGTAGAAGTGCATGGACCTTAATTTTATTGTAATTTTAATGAATTTTAAAGATGTTATTTTCCTTGCATTAAACAAAATGATTTTTTTTTCACAAAAAACAGTTTATTTGCATACAATACCGTCTGAAGGTCAGTCACTCTTTCTTAATTTCTAAGCAAAACAACCATTACATACAAGTTATTCATTTTTAGGAGATATATTTGATAAGAATACTTATAAAATAATCAAGTGTTTCCCACAGGTCTGAAATAAACCTGGGCGGAGCATCAGTGGGGGGTGGGGTGGGGGTATTATGCCCAAGAATAGCCTACGTGTGAGAAACACTGTAATCCACTTGCATAAGGCATAAAAAACTCAAATCATCCCTCAAATCATCCCTTCTTGGTTACAACAGTTGCCATCAAATCTAAACAAACTGGCAAGCACTTAGCACATTCTTGCTCCAAAAACTGGTTGCCACTAACAGTTTATCTGTTCTTCATTATCTGTTTTTAGTACTAATCTGATTTAACTGGATACTTTTGTGATTAATCAAAATTTCACAGGCTTACATGTTTATTGTATCAGAAACAAATAATGCTTTCAGCATGCATTTTGCATGATACTCCTAAGCTTAACCTAAGTTTTTGCACCAAACATACACTAGCGTTCAAAAGTTCATAATCATTTGTCATAAAAATAATTGTTATTCAATGTTAACTTAAACAGTGTAGATTTTGGGAAAAACACATGTCCTGCCATAGAAAAAATACTATAAAATAACAAGTAAATAGTTATTTATAGTAATTTCTTGACCATTTATAGTAATTTCTTGATCAGCGAGATTTGGTCACTGCTTTTTGAATTAGAGGTATTATAGGTATTCATTTTATTATAAGTGCATTCCTAATGCCATACAGCTTACTCAATAATGGAATCTTAATCTGCAACAAAAATGATTTTATATTATTGAAAACAGTGATTCCAAACTTTTGAACGCTAGTGTACATTGGCAGAGTGGCAACATCAGGCTAAAGTTTGCTTTTTATGTATACTACTTGCTTCGGAGCATAAACTTTTAAAAACCAATGCAACTTGAGAGGCACTGCACTCTTGTTTGATTCAAGGCTATAGGCACAGGACCACATAGTGTATAAAAACATAGTATATAAAAAAAAAGGAACTGATTACAGTCACCCTCACCCTAACTCATTTTTAGGGTGTTGTTAATATGCTGATGTAATATAAAAAATGTAAAGGCTTTTTAAGACCTATCTGAAATGACAAAAACCCAACATGCAATCTATTATATTATCCACCTCAAGGCTCTGTACATGTGTAGTACTAAAAACATACCTTTCTCTGAGTTGCTGGAGCACGTGGGCCATGGAATTTGAAATGTGACTCATCAGCATCACTGTCATCATCCTTAAAAACAGAGAGGAAAGGGATAGTTGCATTCACAGAAAGACATAAATTAACAAAATGAAATAAAAGTAAATGGTTAGAAAAAGTTGTAAATAATGTACATTTTCAAGAGCTTCTGGGCTTTTCTGCTCAAACATGTCAATATTTGTGTCAACCATTTCAATATTCGTCTCACCAGAACTATCTTGAGTGGATGTCGGGGCCTTTTTTTGTCTAAGGGTAGTCTTCAGATTCTGCATCACTTCAGTCATTGCTGCCTGGGTAAGCTTTGCATTCTTTGCCTAAAAATGAATAAAAATGAAAAAAAAAAAAACATTAAAATGTGAAATTCTGATTCACATATTCTCTTTCTCTCACATACACAAACACAATTAGCTCATCTCATTTTTTAGGGTCAGTTTACATCATTCAAGGTGAAAAAACATTTATGAAGTAAACATCTTACTAAATAAGAGTTGATATACACAATAACGTGAAATATAACCTGTTTAGGTTATCAATGGCTCCAAGAAAAAATAACTACCAAACTACTGGCAGACAATTCTGAACTGCAAAAATATCCAGAATGTCTGTGCCCATTAGCTGAAGATTTACAACCATTTATATAACATTAGAACAAAAATAACATTAAATAATATTTATATTTACCGGCATGTGGTGATCAGACTCTACTGTCCCTGACTTAGATGCTTCGTTGGTTTCTAGTAAGTAACGTCACACCAACTGCTTTTCCTACAAGATTAGCCTGGCTAACACACAAGATTAACTTACAATATTCAGTTGCCTAATTTACGTTAGCTAGTCAACTTTCATATAATCAAGCTAACGTTAACATTAACTACCTATGACTGGCGTCAAGTTCCCATGGCAAGCTAGCCAGCTAGTGCCAGCTAGCTTTAACCAAAGTACTAACGTTAGTACGAAGCTAAAATTGGCTTCTTAATCGAATTTTCCGTTCCACCTTAAGTGGTACAGCAGTTACCTTCTGACGCCTTAGCCTCAGGCGCCAGGCTGTAGCTGTTGCACTATTTAAGGTGTAACGGAAAATTCGAATAAGAAGTTGGCGAATAAGAAGCCAACTTCGGCCTCGCAAAGTTAGTTATCTAAAATGCACACACCTCCAAACAGTAGCACTTTGGCTGCAACAGTCCTCTTCGGGTCTTTGCGAGTGGGCCACTTAATTTCTATCCATCCATCATCACTGTCCAGGTCGGGGCGAGACTTGATTTGTGCAAATTGGTCTGCACTTTGGTCTTTAATAACCGTGGTATTTTCGACTTTGACACTTTTGTCACAGAAATAAAAAATGGCAAACTTGAATTTCCCCATGATCCAGACTTTGAACTCGACGAGTCTTAAGTTGCAAACGTATGGCTAGTTTTTGGGCTGAGGGGAAGATCCTCCTGATAGAGGGCTCTGATTGGCTCGAGTAAAAACACACGGCGTATTATCGGTCAGACGTCTTCGCGCCCGAACAGTTCAAAATTTTTCGCATTTTGCTGGTCAAACTGAATCTTATACCCATGGCGTCAACCCGAAGTTGCAAGAGACATTTGACTTTAAATGACACAGAACCGACAACACCAACAACAACTAAATACAGACGACTACAAAACAAACAGGTAAATACAATAATTAAAAACTGTTACAGTTCCGCACATATTATATAGCTTGCGTGTCTTCCGTACGTCAAACATGACTCAAATTAGGCTATATTGAATAAGTATTACGTTTTGTTGTTATTTTGTAGTTAACTTTGTATGTAATCTCACTGCAGAATCAGAAAAAAAGGGCAGCCAAAAACTACAAGACATTTATTCACACACGTTGTGATGTTCCTCGAACAACTGCATACAGGAGAAAAGTTCTTAATGCGGTAAGTTGAGACAAATCAAAGTGTTTAAGTTGTTGGTTTTTGTCTCCTTAGTAGATACATATACTCCAGTTTGGGGGGGTTTGCCCAGGGAAATTTTAGCACCATAGATGTCATACTGTAGTACAATCTGTAATTAAACCGCACACCAAGCTCCACCACCACCACTGGAAATGGTGGTTTTGGCCCCACTAAAAATTTCATTCTGCTCTGCTTTATGCTGGTCTGCTGCTGGTTTAGAGGGTCAACCAGCTTGTGACCTATTATGCTGGTCTATGAGTTTCTTGTAGAATGAGACGATTTCATATTATTTACTGACCTGTCTTAAAGGGAATTACACTGATTTTTAAAATTTTCTGCATAATTAAATGGCTGAAATGAAAACAAAGGCATTCAGAGTGGTTTGATGTGAAATGCTCCATTCTAGAGTCAGAATTACGCACAGTGGTGATAGGAACGTCTGAAGAGTTTAATACCTTTAAAATCCCAGGAAGTTGTTACATATAATGGCTACTAAAGCCTAATGCATGAGACATTGTTTTACGATCGGTTTGAGAATGTTTAGACCCAGAATGGATGTCTTATAAACCATTCATGGTGGAGAGGTACATGCAGGGTGTTGTAAGGCAAAGCATTTTCCCATCATCAACATTCCATATAAACTCAGAAGACACGTGTAGGTTCACTGGTGGTTTTGGATAGTAAATAAAATGTCTATATTTGTGTTGTGGTCATGGCGACACCTGGTTCCTATCACCACCACTGTAAAGACATCTGAACCATTTCACACCAAACCACTCTGAATCACTCTATTTACATCTCAGTGATTGTTGAGAATTATGCAGAAACATGCAGAAATTCCCCTGTAACTAACAGGAACACTTGTGCTGTTTTACATGTTTTAAAGACAGTAACCCTGAAGATACATTTATTTAATTGCTATAATATTTGTCTCAGATTCATCTTGCAGACAAACACCGTGGTGCAGCTAATCACCTGGAGGAAAAGAAAGAGGAAGAAAAGGACCAGGAAGACAATGAGGACCACAAGGAGGAGTGGGGACAACAGGGGAGAGTAGGAGAGAAGAGAGGCCCAGTTGAGAAAGTAATAAGAAGAATCCAGGAGGTAAGAAAAGTGGAAGAAAAGGGCCAGAGAGGTAGAGAAGAGAAGGAAGGCAATCAAGGAGAGGAAGCAAGAGAAGAAATGAACCAAGATGACAGAGAAGGAGAAGAAAGGACCCAGGAGAAGACAGAAGGAAAGGAAAGGACCCAAGAGGAGAGAGAAGGAGAAGAAAGGACCCAAGAAGAAAGAGAAGGAGAAGAAAGGACCCAAGAGGAGAGAGAAGGGGAAGAAATGAGCCAGGAGCAAAGAGAAGGAGAAGAAAGGACCCAGGAGGAGAGAGAAGGAGAGGAAAGGACCCAAGAGGAGAGAGAAGAGGAAGAAATGAGCCAGGAGCAAAGAGAAGGAGAAGAAAGGACTTGAGGAGAGAGAAGGGGAAGAAATGAGCCAGGAGCAAAGAGAAGGAGAAGAAAGGACCCAGGAGGAGAGAGAAGGAGAGGAAAGGACCCAAGAGGAGAGAGAAGGGGACGAAATGAGCCAGGAGCAAAGAGAAGGAGAAGAAAGGACCCAGGAGGAGTGAAAAAGGGACGAAAGGAGCCAGGAGGAGAGAGACCTTCCAGGAGCAACTATGCATGAGAATCAACATTTAACCTCATTTAAGGTATATCAATATTATGACAGATGATCATTTGTGGGCACTTTAGGTAAACTCAGTGTGAGCCTTCAGTATTACAGCTAATATGGACATAACATTTCATATTGCATGTTGCTGCTCTTCTTGTAAATATGAATTTGACATTAACTATAATCTAAGAGTTGGCTCTTATTTTCTTGTACTTAGTCTGGCAAGCCAGATAGTAGACATTTTGGAGAAAACTAAGATGAATTTAAATGAAGAACAATCAACAACAGGCATTATTTGTGACATACAATGTGGCGTAGAATATAAAAACCTGAAACAGAGTGGCAAAAAAGGGGGAATAATGACATCTCAATCATTTGGAACTGTGATGGAGTTCCAGTTTTTGAAAGTAGTAATTATCAGATATGGCCTATTCAGTGCCAAATCATAGAACTTTCGCCAAAAGATCGTCAAGCTAACATATGCATCCCGTGCATCACATTCTTGACTGCTTTTGTGGCAGAGCTCAAAGATCTGGAACAAACTGGAATTAAATGGAAAGACTCCGAAAACAGAGAACACACAGGTAAAGTCCATTCACTGATCTGTTATGCAGATTCTGTTGCATGTCCCCTCCTGAAAAATACAAAACAATTCAATGGGAAATATGGGTGTGACTTCTGCCTCCACACTGGTGGTGGCCCATATGCCTGGGAGACACCGGAACCACCTCTTAGGACAGAACAAGATCATTTTGAACATGCAATGTTAGCAACCACTGCTGAACCAGTAATGGGTGTGAAAGGTCCATCCCCTTTGATGGAACTTGAGAACTTTAACATTATCACAGGTTTTGTTCCTGAGTACCAACACAGTGTCTGCTTAGGGACCATGAGACAGCTGCATCTCTCTGGCTAGACAGCAAGCACCACAAGGAAGACTGGTACTTGGGCACAACAACCAGCATTATAGACATGCAACTGCTTGCCTTTAAACCACCTGTAGAGGTCACAAGGGCACCAAGGTCAATTAATGACCGGAAATATTGGAAAGCAAGTGAATGGAGGTCGTTTTTGCTCTTTTATGCATTGCCTGTCTTAAACGGCATTTTGAAGAAGTATTGGAATCATCTTTTTTTACTAGTTTTTGCAGTGCACATTCTTCTCCAGGATGCCATCAAAGTGAGTCATGTGGATATGTGGATGTGGCAGAACAAGCGCTTCACAAGTTTGTGTTTAACTTTGAGAAACTATATGGTGCTGCTAGTGTTTCATTCAATGTGCATTTGTTGATGCACATGGCAGAAAGTGTGCGCAACTGGGGACCATTGTGGGCAACATCAACATTTCCATTTGAGTCGTTTAATGGAACTCTACTTAGGTTTTTCAATGGAACAACGCATGTGCCCACTCAGATAGTAAGAAGATTCCTCAGGTGGAGAAGCCTCTCCAAAAAAGCTGATAAAATCATGGCCAGTGCAAGTGTGAACGTGAGGCAACTGTTTGATACCCTCCAAAGTATCTCTACCCAAACAAAGAGGTCTTCAGAGTTTCCAGGTCATGTGAGAGGCTTTGGCTGCCCAAAAAAGGAGAGTACATCTGTGTTACAGAGGATGGCTATTGAAAATTTAATTGGAGTAACAGTTCATTCAGGTTTATTTTACAGCCGTTTCATTTCTAACAGTGTTGTATATCATTCTTATAATAGCACAACTCTTACAAAAAGAAATAATTCAGTTGTACAGCTAATAGACGGAACCTTCTGCAAAATCATTAGTTTGGTGGCCTTTAAATCAGAAGATGGAGCTTCCGCTACAAATATCTCCTGTGTTTTAGTAAAGGAGCTTGCAAACAGCAGAGAACTTTGCAGAGATATTCAACTGAATATATCCTCTATATTTATGATTGAAGTGGCTGACACCAACGATGTATTTGCAGTGCATCCTCACTCACTCAAAAGAAAATGTGTAATGGTTATGTCAAAAGACAAAATGTATGTTATTCACTACCAAACAGTGTTGAAAGGGACTAATCCTAGGCACATACAGGGTTAGAATCCTTTCTGTATGACATTAGAGATTTGTATCAGCTTGTTGTTTGGATATATAGTTTGTCCTGAATACATAATTATGTTACTTTTCAAAGAGCACACACTATCAGTTCTTATATGGAAAGATTAAATATCAATGGCAAAAGCAAACAATGTAGTAATCCAAACCAACCAAATATGTCTTTCTCCAATGACCTTCCAGTCTTCCAGTTTGCTGAAGTGAATGTTTGTATATATTAATAAAATCTACATGAATTGATATCAAATTGATCTGTAATACTTTTGGTATGTGAAATAAACTGGTTAGCATTGATTAATATGAGTTCTGCTAACTTCAGAACACACCTGAACGAATGTATATTTGTGTAGTGTATTCTTTGCAAGTGTAATTACAGCATGATGTGAAATGCACATTTATATATTAAAGTTAAATTACATAACAATATTTTAAAGGTTCCTGAAAAATATGTTCTTTAATATATAATAAAGTTTCCCCGTTATAGTTAAAGAACATTGAATTTGTTTTAAATTAAATATTTTAATATAATACGTAAAAGTGTTTTCAAAACATATTTTACCATTGTAGTAATAACATTCTCTTTCTAAAAAATACTCTTATTTAAAACTTTTGTATAGTGTTTTGTATGGTGTGGTGTGGTACGTGTTATAAGTAAACTTTGATATAGTGTGCTTTAAGTGAATTACTGTAGTACACTTTGCCAAAATATACAGACAGCTATTTGAAAACAAGTATTTGAAAAGTATATTAGATTAAATTAAACTAAATTTTAACTAAAAGTGTACTTCATAGAAATGAATTTATAAAAAAGTATACTGTTATAATTTTTTTAAAGTGTGATCAAAGTTTACTTGCAAGCATTTGATGAAAGCATAATATTAAGTAATTTTTAACATATTTAAAGTAAGTACATAAATTTGTTAGTATATTTACAACATACTTAGACAAATCTCAGTATATTTTAAATTCAATGAAGTACATTTTTTTCACCAGGGAAGTCTTTCGAAAATAATGAAAAGCTATAATAAAGGCAAAAGGTGGACAGAGTGAATACTGAAATGTTGTATATATATTGATTATATTTAGTGGCTGAAGCTTCCGTTTGATGGCTGATCTCTGACTTTTGTGCAGTACTGTACCTAAAACTAGATCAGAAGCATTAAAGCCTCCAGCCTTACGGAAGTTCTTTAAATTACAAAGAAATGGCCGAGCAGCTTGCTCTTTAGATTTGGAGGTTTTTAATCTGGTCTTTCGTTTTATTCAGGGCAGATGGTTTTGTGTACAAGTGGAGTAGAGGCCTAGTGGAGAGAGAGAGAGACATATGAGAAGTGATAGAGTTGTAGGGAGAGAGAGAAAATCTGGCTTGCTCTGCTTTTGAAAAGGCGGATCCTAATCTGGGTGGACGTGAGAGCGGCAGAAGGAGAGAAGGAAATCAAGTTGGAGTTAGATGTTAGAATGAGAGAAAGGGGGAGAGAATGCAGGGTTAGGATATGTGAGAGAGAGAAGAATTGAGGGAGAGAGTGAGTAATGAGTGGTGTAATAGAGTGAGAGAGAAACAGTGAGGTACAGCAGTGTGTGTGGGTAGCCCGGCCTGGTGGTATTCCCTGCCGTGCGAGTTGGATTAGGCGCTCCTCTCTCTCCCTGCTGCTAGAAAAATTGCTCTACATTCGTCCAGATTAAGGGAGAAATGAATGGGCGGCGGCAGGCGGTCGCGGGGGAGTGCTGGCTTTTTTAAAACAATCAGGAGCAGCAGAAACCACAAGACTTCCTCTATATTTAGAAATATTTAGTTTATGAATCAGACCCCCCACCCTTGCAAATGATGTGCAGAAATGCACTCTACTACTGTTGTTTATGAGCAGAGGTGGGTAGGAACTAGTTACATTTGCTCTGTTACATGTAATCAAGTAATAATTTGATGGCTTTGCAAGGTTTTATAATTTTAATACTTTTTCGACTCAAGTATATTCATGTGGAGGATAATTACTTTTTACTCAGATAAATTTGTCATTAACATTTAGTTATTAGTTGCTTTTTGTGGTTAATTATGGTTAATATTTGTGGTTAATATTTTATTTTGTAAGTTTGGTGACAGCACTTTTACTGTACATTATTTGTCACATTTCTCATTTTCAGGCTTTAGCATTTATTTTAGATGAAAAAAAGAAGAACAGAGCCTAACAAACTTCAGTTCCTGAGATAGATGCTGGCTACTCTGTTCACCACCTTTTTTCATCTGCTAGCTAACTCTTCCTTCACCGCATGATGCTACCACGTATGGAATGATAAAGGCCAGCATGTGCGTCCACAGAGACACGTGAAGCACCACCGCATTTTGACAATTCTGTTACATTAGCTAAGAGACGCCCATGTTAGTTAACACCACGTTAAGTGATGGGGGAGAGAGGGGGAGAGGGAGGACCACCCTACTCACTCAGAGAGAGGAGGCCATTTATGATCTCTTAGACTTATGGCCACGGGTGGTTGTGGTATTTCTGGAGAACGCATTCGCAATTTTCTGACAATAGAGCCAATGCTTAGACAGTAGGCCCCTTTTCACCTCTTTTTATCATTTCAAAGTCTGAAAATATTTACTTAGGACAGTTGATGAACATTGTTTGATGACATGAGAGTTAAAACCATATGCAGATCTTAATCATCGAAAGCAGCATTTGGATCACAATCTAAAAAGCCTCAGTGATCTCCTAACTGCTGTTATTTACAGCCCAGATGGCAGTTTGGAGCTGGATCAATCAAGCTTCCCTAAGACAATCTACCATGCACAAACACAGCATGCATGAGAGGGGGTTGGGCGAAGGAAGCTGGTAATTAGGGAAATGTCTTATATCTGTGTAGCAATGCAAGCTAATGGAGTATTACTCTCTTGTCAAACCCACCCATACAGAAAAGAAATACATGAGCAATGAGCATGTATAATTTTATATGAGATAAATGTCAAATACATTATTTCATTTAAAAGTATATTCCAGTCACTGAAGTACATTAAACAACAATATTAAAAATGGGCTATTTTCATACTATTTCATATGTATTTGATAATTACATTTTACCTGTATTTCTTGTCCATATGGGCAGCCTGATTCCAGTATGCTGCCATCTGAGTGAGTACATCAAACCATTTTCATCTCTTTAAAGATGCCACTCTAAATAATGTAAGGCCATTAGACCAGACTGCTCATTCACTGTAACATCAAGCTAGTAGAGCACTACTAGTGTAAGATGGAGTGGACAGCAGCTCTGTAACTGGTAGCCTGAAATCACCCCACAGCTTGGGCTAGTCATCATAGTCATCTGTGGGTGAGCAGCATGACAGTCATAGTTCAGCTGTTAGTGACGGGGGGCTTGACGTGTGAGAAAAGTTGCAAAAATCTTGCCAGAAGTTTTTATACAGTACAGTGCAAACGTCTGAGGCAGCCATGAAAACTGTTTAAAACTGTTTATCTCATTGGTAAGAGTGTTTTTGTCGGTAAAACACTATATAACATTAGAATGAATACAAATAAACATAAATACTATAAAAACTAAAGGGATTTTTAAAAAGTGATTGATATCTTGGTTAGAAAAATACAGTTAGGAGAACACAGGTTTGGTTCCTGACTTATTGCTGCACTTCACTCATTGCATGGATTTGTTTAATTCCATCAGCGATAAACCTGATTTAATTTAATGAAGGACTGAATAATTAGGTTTGGGTAATAGCTGTAAATACTGGACTTCCTCACGTAGAGGTTTGGAAATGGCTAAGTTAACATTCTGATGGATATAAAATCACAAAATATTGTTTATCTGTACACTTTATGTTATATACTAAATTATCCGCTTCTAATTAGTGAAACTTTAAAGTGCACCTGTTGCAGTTTGTATAATCTCCATGGAAAAGCTTTGCCAGTTGAATGAGATGCTCTGAAGCAGACGCACGTGCGCCTACGGTCACCATTCCCAATGCCAAGTGTGGGCTAGAGCCTAGTGCTCCCAACGCTGGGCCGTGGTGCAGTGGAACTGTGTTTTCTAGAGTGATGGAGCACCATAAGATGGAGTGGAGCTTGTGACCTAATCATCCAACATCAGTATCTGACCCCACTAATGCTCTTGTGGCTGAATGCAATCAAATCCACATGGAAGTGTTCCAACATCTGGTGTAACATCTAGACCTCACAGAAGAGTAGAGGCTGTAGCAAGAAACATTAAATGAGCAGGTGTCAACAAACGTTTGGACAAATAGTGTATTTATTTTAAACAAATACCCTCTTCCTGTCCAGATAAATGACTTTACATATCCCTCTCTAAGATGGCCTAAGACTTTTGCACAGTACTATAGATTACTAAATGGTGACTTAACAGAGCAACCTCTTGGTGTACTCAAATGCATTACAATGCCTATAGCAACTCACAAAGTTTCGGTTTAGCTCTGTTCTGTCTCTGGCGAACATTCGATCTCTCTCTTTCTTCATGCTCTCTCAGTGGTTGGTATTATTAGCTGAGAGAATGGGGTATGTGGTAATTATTCTCTTGGCTATAATAAATGGAGAGGTGGTAAGTGCCTATAGCACGGAGATCACTTTATGGCACTTTAGGGCGCTCTCTCTCATCCAGATTGTCTCAGCGCAGCGGCAGCTGCTCCTCACTACATCCATAATGCCTCTCTGCTGCCTCTTCTGCACATCTCCTCTAGAAAGAGCCAAGAGGGGAATTCACTTACCTCTGTTACTGTTATATCATCCCTTAGATCACTGGAAAGCATGCTTTCACATTCTAACTCCTTAAAGTGAGTCATGAGCTGCTCATCTATCACTTATCTATTGTGATGTCTAATGTTTATATTGTATATATGGCCACCTGCTCATCTAACCATCATCTAAAATCAAGGACATTAATAGGGAGTTTGTCTCCCTTTGCTGCAGTAACTGCTTCTATTCTTCTAGAGAGTCTTCACACTAGATGTTGGAACATAGCATTCAGCCACAATAGCATAAGTGAGCTCAGGTAGTAAGGTTGATGATTAGTTTTGAGTTAGAAACACCACCCCAACTCATTCTAAAGCTTTTGAATGGTATTCCATCACTTTGGAGAATGTAATAAACTGCTCCTCGGACAAATGCCGGGGAGCTTTATACCCCTCTAGATGGAGCTTGGCATTGGGCATGGTGACCTTAGGCTCATATGTGGGCACTCCAGAGCATCTCATTCCATTGGCAACACTTTTCTATGAAGACCATACTAGCTGAGTGCCTGTGTCAGCAAAGTGTGCACCTTAAAGTAGCAGAATTCACGAAGGAGTAAGGGGAGTCTAGATACATTTGGACACATAGTGTATTTTGCTGGTTATAGAATAGGCGAAGCACATAAGATGCTGACTCTGCCCATAGGCCTTGTGCTCTCTAATGGAGACAGTTTGCCTTTGTGAGTCTGCGAGTCAGTTTGAAAACCCAAATAGGCCGAGCAAATATCACCCCTCACCCAACATCACCCTAACCCACAGGCCTTACAGAACATCAAAAATCACATTCTTTGAACATGAAGTAGCAGCATTAAAAATTTTATTTATGTGTAATGTGTATTTCCACACCTCAATTCCAAAAAAGTTGGTACAATATGTGACATGCTAAAAAAACATGAAAGCAGTGATTAGTACTTCCTGTTTGACTTGTGTTAAATTGAAAACAGTACAAAAACACTATATTTGATATACTTTTGCTTTTTTACTGGAAATATATGCTTATTCTAAATTTAATGCCTGCAACACGTTTCAAAAAAAGTTGGGACAGGAGCATGTTTACCACTGTGTTACATCACCTTTCCTTTTAACAATAATGAACACACCAATTTGATTCAGTTTTGAAAGTGGAATTTTTAACCATTTTTCTATTCTAAAAGTCTTCAGCTGTGCAACTGTACAAGGCCTTCTTATTTTGAGCTTCATAATGAGCCACACATTTTCAATGGGAGACAGGTAGGGGCTGCAGCAAGGCCAGTCTAGCACCCGCACTCTGATTATGCAGTCACACTATTATAACATGCAAAATCTGGCTTGCCATTGTCATGTTGAAAAAAGCATGGATGTCCCTGAAAATGATGTCATCTAGAAGGCAGCATATGTTGCTCCAAAATGTGTATGTCTTTCAGTGTTAATGGTGCATTCACAGATGTGCAAGTTACCCATGCCATGGGCACTAATACACCCCCATAACATGACCGACCCTTTGAACTTTTTGCGCTTGCACTTGTCTGGATGGTCCTGTTTCTCTTTGGCCCACAGAACATAGTACATCAGAACTTGCATTTGTGTTTTTTGACAGTGGTTTGTCAAGGTATTCCTGAGCCCATCACAGAAGCATGCAGGTTTTTAATCCAGTAAGTCCTGAGGGATCGAAGGTCAGGGGCATTCAGTTGTGGTTTTTGGCCTTGCAATTGCTCATTGAGTAACACTGTTCCTAAACTTTTGGATCATTCACTGACACATTTTTTGGCAAAGTGACGAGCCGTGACCCATCCATGTTCATAAAGGAAGCCTTTTGTGGATGCTTCTTTAATACCCAAGCATGACTGCATCAACTGTTAAAGGTGTTTTTTTTGGATATTTCTCAACATTCCTAGTCCTTAATTGCTCCTGTCCTACCTTTTTTGTAGTATTTCAGAATGAGCGTATATTTGCAAAAAACAATAAAACTGATAAGGTAAAACATTAAATATCTTGTCTTTGTATTGTTTTTGTTTAAATAGAAGTCAAAAGGGGTCCTTTTATTTGCATTTCTTATGCTGTTTTAACATTTTTGGAATTGAGGTTTGTATTTATTTGTTTATTATATTATTATTTTATTCATTTTGTGTGTAGTTGTCTCTCTTTTTTAAAGAAATATGTATAAATACATATTTAATATCTGTCTAATTGATCTTTTTCCAGAAAAACATTCCCATCTGATTACTCTATTAATCATCAAAATACTCAGTAGATTATTTAATTACTAAAATAACTGAAAGAAAAAGCCCTCATTCTTTTATTTATTTTCATTTTACTGCCTCTGACTTTTTTTCACTCTGGCAGGCGTGAGCTAGTGTGCTGGGTTGAGATTGAGGGCCACATGGTGAGTATCAGGAGCACGAGGAGGGAATGGTAAACACTGCGCTGACTCTGAGTGGTGCTGATTTGAACGCTCCAGTAGCCAGTCTGCAGGGCAGTGCTGGGGTCACTGTGTGTGTGAGTAATTGGTCAAATGCAGCAGTGGCCTCAGTGCCAGAGTGTGATTTAATAAGAGAGCACAGATGAAGCTGTGAAGCCCGAGGAGGACGTAGCACTGACCGGGAGCCTTACTGAGAGATCTGCAACCGCAAAGACTCAGACGGATCCAAACACACACACTGTCAAACATACATTCATTACACAAGCATTCTGAATTGATCTCTTACACATCTCTCTCTCTCTCTCTCTCTCTCTGTGTCACTCACTTACTCTCTGCTCACTGAGGGCATGTGGGGCGTCATTCATTTTCTCTGTGCAAGTCTCATCTCAAGTCAGGAGAAAATTACAGCTTTCCAAACCTCTAAAGAACCATCTTCTCTCATGAATTAACATTACTGACACTGCAGTGATAGAACACAGCAGCAGAGCGCTCTCTGATCATCAGGGAAAACACTTCTCATTTTTCTTGTTTAATGAAGGAGAGCACTGGTGGCAAATTCTGGCATCATGGAACTCTGTGTAACACCATCATCACCTTCATCTTCTGAAGGGACCTCTCTACTGTACAGTTGTATACAAAAGTTTGCACACCCCTGGTAATGCACAATTACTGTTTATTTGCTGATTTTAATATACTGGGGAAAAAATAAAACATGAAGTAATGCATGTAAAAAACTTTCATTTTGATTTTTTTCCAGCATGTTAAACTCACCGATCAAAAGAAATGAAAAATGCCATATTTATGTTTGTTTCCTGTACAGGATGTGTTAACATGGTTTCACTTAGAAAATCAACAGAACCTGTCATTTGACCAATGGTGTTCAAACTTTTGCATACAGCTGCAAGTATTTTGGGGCCATATTGAACCATTAAAAAAGAGCAACAGGCTCTTTATCATGGAGAAGCATTACTAAATCATGGAAGGAACCATTAGGCATTCAGATGGTTCTTTGTGTTGTTATAACCATTTCCTTTACTAAAGATACTCTGAGAACCCCCTTTTTACAAAAGGTGTACTTCAGACCAGCTCAGGAGAACATGCTGTAGGATCTACTGTCAGTACGTTTTTGAAAAAG
The DNA here is from genome assembly GCF_904425465.1 of Colossoma macropomum. Classification (NCBI taxonomy): domain Eukaryota; kingdom Metazoa; phylum Chordata; class Actinopteri; order Characiformes; family Serrasalmidae; genus Colossoma; species Colossoma macropomum. The sequence goes on along the minus strand of NW_023494784.1, from coordinate 29,630,457 downwards.
GGGTTCTTAAATGTTCTTTAGTGACAAAAACTATTTTAAAAAGAAATTAAAATATAAGACTTTATTTAACTTCAAATAATAAGTTGACCAAATGTAGCACACCAAATATTGTTCTGGTAACTTGAGCGAATGCTTCAATGGTTCTTTGCAGTTTGGAAAATCTCTCTTTTTGTGTGTGTTATTCTAATTATGCTGCAGTTATAATTATTCTAAGGTTATGATGGTCAAGAATTGTATTCTCCTTTGAATCTATTATTATTATTATTATTATTATTATTATTATCATTACTGCATATAATCTTAATTATGCACTGTAAAAAATCCAACTGAAAATATGTTGGACTATGTAATATTAAAGCAATAAGCCACGAGAGGTTGTGGGTTACTTATCACGGGGAAAGGAGTTCAACAGCACTCTTCCCCGTGATAAAATCGCAGTAACGCACTGCCTCAAGTGGCTTATTGCTTTTATAAAATGGTGGCCAACATAAAATATATTTAAATACACAATGTTTTAGATAATTATTTAAGTTATTATTAATAATAATCGACTTAAACAAGTATTTCCTTTTGGGTATGGTATCATTGCTAAGCAACCATGGACCGCTGAATGAGGAGAAGGACTTTCGGTCGCCAGTCACTGTATACTGCAGACATTTCATGATTTTTTAAAACCTTTTTTTGTATAACAGTGAACATACTGTAACATAGCACTGTTTAATACAAAAACTTTCAGGTCATAAGTACTTTTTGGTCACCAAATTACCATCGGAAGTCTTCTTCTGCCAGTCTGACGACGCCACTTTTCTCACACTGGGCCCGAATGTCAAACGGCTCCCTGCTCCTGACATAGTGCGCTAGCTACATACTTACTCCTGCACCCCAACAATGCAAAATATCGCTAAAAAATGGTCATTTGGGATTCATCCACATTCATACTCGACGAGCTTTGCACTATTTCTAAACTTAATGTTACACAGAACACTATTTAGCTGGGGAATACGAAGCCATTTGGGATTCAGCCGGGATTTGATGCTACTTCTGACTGAAACATGAACATTTGAAGCGTATAAGCCATTCAGGTGACATTCTTTAGACTTTCATATTGCCGTTTTTCAGTGAATCATATCGTAAGTACTTTAATTGAAGCCTTTGATGTTAATGTTGAAGTTGTTAAGCATGTTTGCTACCTTTTAGCTTGTTGGCTAGCTGATCAGCCTAGTTCTAGTTAAGTTTTCAGCCACTCAGTTTAATCAAAAATGGGTTCTTACTTAATCACTACACTCGGCGCTCCGTGTCCATGCTCCTTGAGCATTAAAGTCAAAGATTAATCCATTAACAGCAGAAGGGTTTTTCGTGCCATGGCGCAGTAATACAGAGTTCAGTTGTAGTGAGGCGGTCATAGCCGTGGTATATTGTGGATTATACAACAGTTAGTTCCGGCCATGCAAGCTGATTGGTTGAGAAGCGTTCTAACCATGCTATTATTTCGCCATAACAGCAGTTTTTTCAGAAACACTGTATCACTCCACTGAGATGCTGTTGCTAAGCAACGAGTTTCACAGCTCTAGAAGACGCTGAAGCCATTTGAATGTTTTTACTTCTTACTTTGCGCACAAACAGAAAATGGATACTTTTAAGATCACATTTGATGGACAGCCAATTTGGTCAGACTCTGAAGATGAGACTGCACTAAATTCTGAAACTGTCATCACCACTGAGCAAGCTTTTCAGTTGGCAGCTGTGACAGAACAACACCTAAACAACCTGGAATTAGCCAGAAATGGACCGAATACCATTTGCCAAACAAAATGGGCTGTAAGATGCTTTACAGACTGGCTGGAACAAAACAATTATAGCAAAAATTATAAAAAAAAAATGACATCACTGAGCTAAACTTGATATTGTGGCAGTTTTATGGCTCAGTCCGTACTTCAAGAGGCTTACAGCATACTGTGCAGCGAGTGAGCGACGTTCGTTACTCTGACGTAGCAACATGCTGCTTGTTAAGAAACTATAATTTGGTGGAAGGAATTGCTAACATTAAAATATATTAAATGCCACGTTCACAGCCCAGTTTATTTGTTTTGTACTTTATTTATTTAACTGTTGTATAAAAGCAATCGAACACTTTAGGTTGTGTGTTATCGCGAATAACATCATGGCTGTGATGATCTATGGCACTCGCCTTCGGCTTGTGCCTGCGACCAAATCACAGTCTTGATGTTATTTGCAAATTGGAAAAAAAAAATGGTGCAAATTTTGAACTACTCCCCATCATCAGGTGATCCTGAGTTTGAATCCCAGAAATGCCACAGCATTCCACAGTTATAATCCAAAAGGAGGAGTCTGAGTCTCTAGTGGAAATAGCAGAGCGGGAGTGAAAATTCAACAAAAAGTGATCAATTTCAGCTTATAAGGAGGCAACCAAATTCATGTTTATTAAGTAAGCTGAAACTATATTATTTACTTAACTGAGATGAAGTACAAAAGCATTAGGAGAACCTTTGTCTAAACTAAGTAACTCAGAAAGCTGTCCTTGGTATGGAGAATTTGCTGTATATAGTTGCATATAACCTTTTAAAAATGGTTCTATGTAGCATAAAAAATGGTTCATATGCTATTGTTAATCACATAACCTTTTTCGCTACTATGTAGAACCAGTTGCGTAGCCATGGGTAGGCCTGGGCCTTACCAGATTGGTTACAGGCCTACCCAATCAAGTGTGGGAAGAATATTTATTAAACCAAACTTTTTGAGATAATACAATTTGTTTGCTTTCTTTGAGTGCTGTCAATGTATTATTGCCAATCAAATCATCATGCTCTCTGCCAAACTCTACCTTTTTTTCCTTAGCCCTCCAATTACTACTTGGCACTCGTTGCTTACCAACCACCATTGCCACAAGCCTTCAGTTTGTTGTCATCATGCCAGTGTTTGAGTTTAAAGCTCCAGTTGTGGTTAAAAGACATTTAAAGCAAGATTCCATCCTGTGAGGTATGTCGTTTTCTACTCATCTAAAGCCAAAAACAAATTTTAAAAAACATCGCCATTAGTTTTCTACGACTTTAGAACTTACCGTGCTCTTTTATTACAAAGGCTGACACAGGCATTGTCAAAATATCAAAGCAAATGTCTAACATTACTTCAAGGCATCGAATCATCAAAGGTAAGACATAAATGGACCTTAAGCATTTTTCATGACTGCTGTGCATGAAAGTATGCTTTTGCCTATGATGATTAGGTTTGGGTTTCATGTTTGCTTTGTTTTTTCTTCAGCTTTGCACATCTGATGTGTTATTTTATCTCAGACATATTATCTTCTTTGGGTCTGCCCATTGTGCCAGTATGATTTAGCCTCTGATGATTATGTTTAGGTTTTTACATTTGCTGTGTTTTCCTTTGTACATCTCAGTTGTCATCTTCATTGGGCAAACATGCCTGCGGTGATGCTTTATAGTGAAGCGTGTTGCAGTGTTGGATATGTTTATGTGAATCCAGTGTTCTGGTTGATTGCTGTTGTTTTGTGTCACCATGGGATGGAAGCATTGGAATAGGTTGGGTAATCACTACACAGCTGTCAGGAATAGGCTATAGGCTGATGTATTGACAATGCAGGACATTAGCACGTTTAGAAATTGCAACTACCATGCTAGCCTACACACTTTTTCACAGGCCTACCCAAAAAGGTATTTCTGTTTACGCCACAGTGAGTGTGGTAAAAAGCAAACACCTTTTATGTATTTAGCTATAGCTCATCATGTCTAGCCTACAATGCAAACAATGATGATAAAGCAGTGCTGTAACTGGAATGAGTACATCAAAAGTCAACAGCGAAGCAGTCTGTGACCTCTGGGTTCACCTCTGTCCTCTAAATATCCCACGGCAACCTGGACCACATTGAACTGGTTTTGCGACAGTCACGACGCCACCTACAGGCCTGCACTGATTTGAGTCAGAGTTAATCCTGACCTCAGACCAGCACAAGTATCTCTGCCTTTCCGTCTGTCATTAGTGATACATCAGTGCTTACTGCAGACGTAATTAAGCTGTCGAGAGTTAGGCAGCGCTTGCAGCATGCACTTTGTCAAAATGTGGATGCAGCACAGTTTTGAGGAAATGGGCTTGTAACAGAATCCAAAATAAGACTCATTCTACCTTCCTTCACCCAGACCTCTCTGTAGTCGCTTGCCCTTTGATCTTGTAGATACTTTGTTCATGCCATTATTTTATTCATCTGCTGTGATGGAAAATGTGAGAAAAGGTGGTTTCCCGCCCAACTTCATCACAAGGTGGAAAACATTCTTTATATAGTAAAGACTGCTGCTGTTTACATCTTCATGCCCTGAGTCCACTTTTTCCTTTTCATTTTTTTTTCTGAATGGAGCAGATGGATGTTGAGATCCTTTGAAATACTGGGACAGATGTTACAGTCAGACAGGCCTTTCCATTCTGCACACATTTGCATGTTTTTAAGAGCAAGTAGCAGCAGCAGCAGTAGCAGCGAGGAGAGATTAGCTGCGTGCTGTCAGCAGGACATGTATGGATTAATGCCTATAGGAATGCCCTGGGGGTGAAAAAACCCATTCACTAAATATGCATGGTGTTTACTCGACCCACACAGGCATTAAATGTTTAGAAAAAAAATGTAGGTCTGTTCTTCATGCGAGCCCGTATACGCTGCGTGCTGGAAGATCAGCACCATGGACAGGGGCACAAAGCGCTTTACTGTACGCCAGCAGGACTCTCCTCTTTTAGCAGGCCATCAGGTGTTTCCCTCCTAATCTATTAGCGCTCTATTGGGTTTGTTAAACGTTTGACAACCTCCTCCGTCTTGTAGGCACTACCTGGCCTGCTCAGTGTCGGTGGAAAACAAAGCCACGTGTCGTGTCATGAGAGCATGGCCTCACCTCCCCCACCTCCTCCTCCTTCCCCTCCCCTTCCCCTCCTCTACGTATCACCGACGACATGTGCGCCGTGAACCCCGGCTTGACTCCTTAACCGCGGCTGCAGAGCTGAGCGCACCGTGCTAAAAAGCCCCCCCAGAGGCAGCGGCGCGTGCTCTCCTCCGCCACATGAACCTCAGTCTTCCGCTCGCGCTCAGCACGACAGGAGCTCCTCCGTCTCCATCAAAAGCGATGGTCCTCGGACTGAACCCGGCGCGCCTCGTCCTCCGCGGTTGTTTCTCGTTGCGCGCGAGGAGTCCGGAATGCAGCTGCCTGCCACCGCGCTTAAATAACGCCAGCAAAGGTCTCTGAAAAGGTGGAGAGATTCAGCGCGAGGCGAGCATGATAGCTGGCCGAAGCAAGAGCATCCGGCAGCCGCGTTAACTTTACTGGGGAGCGGGGGGTCGAGGAGCAGCAGACGCGCCCGCGGACCCGGACAAAAGTGAAGATTTTCTAACCATGCCGGTGCGAAGAGGTCATGTGGCGCCACAGAACACTTTTCTGGGAATAATAATACGAAAATTCGAGGGACAGAGTGAGTATGAGCATGAGAGGATGGAGCGCAGTGAATTCTGCACTGTTTGGGGACGAGTTGGAGATGTTTCTGTCGCGCTGGTTTCGCTTTTATGAAAGAGTAAAGTGACAGGATAGCTTAACATTTAACAGCGAGTTAGTATGAACAAATACACAGCACCACTGTGGTGAACAGAAAGCGTGTTACACGGCATGTTTCAGTTTAACGTGAGGAGCTTGACGTGAAAAACAAGAGCAGACAATGAGCACCAGCGTGAGACTGAGAGCAGCAACCGAGAGAGAGGGTGATACTTTAAACGCGGTGTTTTTAAATGTCTAACTGGTGTGAGAGTTATTGAAAAGTAATGCAGGCAGATATGAGAGTGAGTGAGCGCTGTGTTTCATGTTGTGGTGAGAGGTTTCGCTCAGTTTTCCAGCGTATTGAGCACAAAGAACGATGAGCATAGTTAGCATCCTGTTCACTGTAGCAGAGTGAGGACCGCTCAGTCGCTCATATCAAGAACAGTAACACCGCACGAAATGTTCTAAATTGTGTGAATTTACGTGATTGAAACGTGTCAATAAGTTTGCAATTGGATAAAATGTGTTTAAGTGAACTGAAAAACGACAGGTGTTTGATGCTGCATGTACTTATGTGACACTGACTGACACATTAAATCATGTAAAATCAAAGCATAATTTTCCAATGTTTATAACCAGTTTTCTTGGCTGCATTGTCTGTCAATATGTTTGAATGTATACTAAAAGAGGCGTCATAAACAGGAGGAGGAGTGTGCTCTGCAGTTTTTTGTACAATGTGTACACCTTTTCACAGCAATAGAGCAATAGTGGTATATATACAGCCAATATTGGATAGTGGAATATACAGCTAATGTTTCTCTCTCATCTGACATACTCAGTGTTTACTATATTTGAAATAACTAAAGCAGACTATATGTACGTGTTTGTAACTTACAAAGTGACAGAAGTGGGACAGCATTGGACAATGTGTATATTAATACAGTTATTCTAGTATTAGAATGGATTAAGTCTTTGCTAAGAAAATGAGTAGTGTCATATAGACAGTGTGTATATGACAGCTCTGTCATTTCTGGTCCAGTCTTCAAAGTGTCTCACTTTGTCAGAATGATACATTCTTTTTGACATTATGACATGAAATAGTAAAATAATGTTGTTGTTTTCCATTTCTAATATAACTTGAGAAAGCGCTCTCTCTCTCTCTCTCTCTCTCTCTCTCTCTCATAAAAATGAAGATCTCTGAATTATTTGGGTGAATGTTTAACTTGGTAGTGCAACTGAAAGAACCCTTACAGTCAAAAAACATCACTAAATGATAAAATAACACCTTCCTGTAATTTCTGTTGACCTCATGCATCCAAATTTGTGCACAACCATATGGAAACTGCTTAAGTCTCTTGAGAAGGAACAGTGTGACAAGGTCAGGATAAGCTGGAAAGAAACCAAAAAAAAAAATTCAATGTATCTGGGATGAAGAGTGACCTTCACTGTCTTTTGTCCTCTGCAGATAAGAAATTCATCATAGCCAATGCCCGTGTGCAGAACTGTGCTATTATCTACTGTAATGATGGCTTCTGCGAGATGACGGGTTTCTCCCGGCCGGACATCATGCAGAGACCCTGTACGTGTGACTTCCTGCACGGCGCGCAGACCACGCGGCATGCCATCGCCCAGGTGGCCCAGGCCCTGCTGGGCTCCGAGGAGCGCAAGGTGGAGATCACCTACCACCGCAAAGACGGTCAGTCTGCCACACGCTGCCTAGCTTCTGGCTCTGGGATTCAATATTGTTCTCCTGGAAATGTTAATCAGTGCTGTTGGTTCTAAATGGAAAGCAGAGAGAGAGACAGAAAGAGAGAGAGAGAGAGAAATGTCTCAATAGTGTGACCTCTTTCAGAGGTAATGTGGTATCATTACAGAACACTTTGAATGAAATGAAAGAGCAAGACAGAGAGAGAGACTGTGAGCATAACCTTTTCATATGGGTAGCATACTAACTCTTATGTCTCTGGTGAACGTTTTCTCTTTCTCTCTCTCTCTCACTTCTCCTCTGGTCTGGTCCCATAACGTCTAATTTTGTCTGGAGCCTGTTTTCTGCTGATTTGTTCAGTGAAGCGGGTACGGCTGAAGCTCTAATGTGAGCGTCCGCGCTCATGCCAAAAGCTCCTCAGACAAATTCAGCCCCAGTCTGTGTTGTCCTGCCAAACACAGTGGATTAAAGAAAACACATCCCCGTATCTGCTTTCCGCGCTCCTCCATCAGCACCCTCCATTCCCCCCACCATTCCCTACATAAGTGTCTGCAGAGCTAACAGAGAGGCAGCATTATTGATGAGCTATTGCTTCTGTTACCAGCTCCTGAAATATTGATTAACCATTGCATATTGTGTTCCAAATGGTCTGTAGGTTCTGGGTGTTGATAATAGCAGCACCATAGTAGCGACTGTAACATGCTTATGGAACGTAAATGGTAATTCAAGCCAGTGCATTATTGCATACGCTGGTTAATTGTGCTCTTTAACTTGTGCAGTACCTCATACAACTGTGTGTTTTTTCTGGCCTTTCAGATATTCGTTGACAGTTGTAAGAAGGGCTCATCTCTTTAATACTTCATGTGTTAACTGCTCCCTGGGCACATTACTGTACGCAGGCCTTCTGTGTTTTTTTTATAAATTATGAGATACTGTGCTGAAGGAACATTTCAGAGCGAGAGAGGACCTCTAACAATGATCTCTAGCTGAGGAATAACACAGACATTGCATAACAGTGGAGGTGTAATCACTGGCTTTGGCAGGTAGAGCAGCTCTCAGCTGAACACTGCAATTTAACAGCACCTGGCGTAGGGGGAGGAAAGAGAATTACACTGCAATTCAGCAGCTATCTCCGCTAGTTATGGATTTTAATAAGCAGCAGCCTTGCCTCCTCATATGTACAAAAAACGAGAGAAAGAGAATGACTGTGCTTCATTATAGTGCCATTATTATTGCTATTACTGCTATTAAGAATCTTACTAGGCCGAGAAGACACAACACAACATTCGATGCAGCTAACAAGACATCAGCAGCATATTCGAGAGTAATCTGGATCAATTGAGAATGCATTACTACTGGACAGCTTGCAGCGGCTATTCATAATAAAGAAATGAATTATGAATAAGGACATTCAGTAATTTGATTTTGGGCTGAGGCGCTTCAATGAAGACAGACAGGCCTGTTTGAGGCAAATTTGCACAATATGTTTTGTGGCAGGAGTTCACCAGCTCGACAGATGGAAGCATCAGAGTCTTTGTGCTTTACTCGTGCTGCACGTGTCGGGCTCGGGAGCTGTCTGTGGCTGCTAAGTGTTCTAAGAGCAGCTTAGCACTAAAATGCAGGGCAGATTCTCTTGTGTGAAGCATTAGGCTGTTTTCCAGCCTTCACAGTCAATACACATATAGCATGCACTAGGTTCTGGTCATTGTGTGGTTGAGTTAAGTGAGTCTTGGTCAGTGGATGTAGATGAATTGGTTTGGAGTGAGGGGTTCCAGAGGAGAAGTTCTTACTCTCTCCGTCTCTCTGTATGAGCTGCAATTCACCTGCGGCAGAACACTGTTTTAATGAGGATACAAATAGCTTACTGCAAATCGATTTGCAATCCCCATGTCACTGTGAGACTAAATCAATGGGTGACTGCAGGCTCCTTGTCTGTAGCTGTAAAGCCCTTTGTGCACTCCAGCAATAAGCCAGATGCACATTCGCAGCCTTCCTGGGCCTGTCCCACCATGCTGTTCATGCTGGTGAGCTGTCATGACCCAGTGATGAGAGAGGGGAGGGGGTACATTTGTTTAGCTGTCCCAGGGCAGGAATGGGGAAGGAAGATGTTTGTGTATAATTGGCTCCAGTGACAGACCGGCACTGTACAGCATATGGAGATGTCAGCTCCTGAGCTGCTTTAATTGACTCATTACACCTGCGGGCCCTGACACCGCTCCTCGCGAATTCAAAATGGATTTTAGCACTCACGCGAGGATGATGGATCTTTTTTTAAAATTATTTTCCTGTCTTTTTTACGTAATTCCTGCACAGAACCTTGTGCAGTTCTGTTTAGAGTGGACCCTCAAACACTGCTCTACAAATGCCTTTCAAACCTCTCAGATGGCATAGGATCCATAGAGACACGCTCAAATTTCCATTTATTCCCTCTTTTCTACAGCTCTATTGATGTTTTTGTCTTGGCTGAATGTCGTTCTGCAGCACCCAGCACGCCTGTCCCGGGCGTGATGAGAGAGAGGAGACAGACGCTGCTGCAGCTCGCACTGAAGTCACGCTGAATTAAAGCCATCCTGCGAAGCTGCATGCAGATGTGACGCGCTGTCATTCACCAACCCTGAGAAGCTCTGGCACACAAATGCTTCCCACTGTTGTTCTTCCAGCAGAAGACCATAAATCATGCCTGCGAACAACCAGGATGATTTTCTATTGTCTGCCACTGCAAATGAAATGTGGACTATGGTCATAGTCAGTAACCAGCATTTACTAAGGAAGAATAGGTCATTGCGCTCAGAAGAGGCCTGTTCTGACAGCAGGATATCTGCAGACAGTTCCATATTTTTTGTTGTACATAGCAGTATCTAGAAATGTTGCGGAGCTTTCTTCAAAATGCTGCCAGAAGGTGCTATGCATTGAGATCGGTAGTGAAGAATTACAGGTCTGGTTAATAGAGAACCATAGCCAGAGATGAGAGAGAGAGAGGTGGGGGGTGGGGGTGAGTGGCATGCATGAGTGAGAGAATGAAGGAAAGACAGGCAGTAAGAGAGTGCAGGAGAGAGAAGAGGGAACCAGGACAGATAGAGGAAGGAGAAGAGAAGGAAAGAGAGAAAGGATGATTGATGATTTTCTTGAACGTAATGAACTTGTTGATCCAGCCCAATACACCACATTCTGACACTGACGGTAAAAAGGACCTACAGCCTGAGAGGAACAGGAGGGGAAGGAGTGCGCTTATCAATCCAGCTCCCTTACTGTGCTGCTAGACAAACTATAGCACATTGGCAGAGTGTCATGCAAGCAAAATGTTTGGGGTAGCCACCACTCTTCCAGCTAGCTCCAAGCTAACCTAGCAAGATTTGAAGACACACATCCAGTATTTCTTCTGAAATCAAAGGTATTCATAAGGATTTTGCCCCCCTTTGTTCCAGTAACAGCTTCTATTGTTCTAGGAAGAACAAACACTAGATATCGGGACGTTGCTGTGAGCATTTGATTGGATTCGGTCACAAGAGCATTAGTGAGGTCAGGTACTGATGTACACTGTAAAAAATGGCTAAAGTAAATTAACTAGTTTTATTCAACCTAAATAAATACTTTGAATGAACGATTCTTTCAAACTAATTTTGAATAAAACTAGTTCAATTGCTTGTTACCCCATGAAGTAATTTTTTTTTACAGCGTAGAATGACCACAATCACCACTCCAGCTTACTCCAATGGTATTGGCACTCTGTCTCTCCAGAGAGCACTGTTTCACTGTTCTACAGCCCAGTGCTGGGGAGCTTTGTATGCTTGGTATGGCTTATATATGGTTTCTTCACAGTCCCATTGTATTGACAATTCTTTTTAGTATACAATATTATACAAACTGAATGCTGGTGTCAGCAATATGTGCACCTTAAAGTAGCTTCACTCACTAAGTAGATGGTGTGCCTGGAAACGTTTGGACATAGACTGTAACTATTATGATGTAAATAAATTTTTTATTGCAGCTTGTCTATAGTGTCTACTTTAACACTCCTGTTTGCAGAGGCTAAGTGGGTATTGTGCATGGTAAATAGTATTAATAGTACAGCTAGGATATGTACGCTACAGATAGAGCGAGAGGGAGAAAGCCTAAACTCTTAAAAATAAAGGTGCCAAAAAAGGATTCTACAATGGTTCCCCTTTCAGTTCTCTTTTGGAGTGACTTTAACTTCTGTTTTTTTAAAGAACTATACACTAAAAGGTTTTGTCAGAAACTAAAAGTGGGTTTTCCACAGCATTGCTACAAAGAACCTTTTGGCATCTTTATTGTAAGAGTGTATCCCCAGTCACTCTTGCTGTCTCAATTAAAATCTCATTTTTTGAGGAAAAGTGGAGAGATATCTCTACGTACTTGTTTCATGTTCTATGTTGAAAGCTATTTATTGATTTATTTATTTAATTTCCACAATATGTCGATGGGCATGTTGCCACTGCACAGGTGTTGCAGTGAAGCTGTGTGGCCTGGCATCCTCCACTATGCTTCAAACTGTGGCTTCTTATCTGATGTGGCTTTTTATCTTCTTATACTATCACATGCACATGAACCATATGACCTCTTGTGTTTACCCACTCGCATCTGTCACTTAGCGATCGTTTTGATACAATTTTCCTGCATCATCACTAATTCATGTTTTCTTGGCATGGTTCATGGTTAATGAGTTAAATGTGTACATTTGTCTCTTTGGTAGGAGTAGCTATCTTGCAGGTGGTGTAATAATATGTTCTAGCATAATGTGTTTCCCAAAAGGGGAAGCTGACACTTGATCATCTGTGTGTGTGTGTGTGTGTGTGTGTAGGAGCTAAAGGGATAATGGGTTGGTAACAGACATGCTGAGGGGGGAGATGCTGATAGATATAAAGCATGTGGTGAGCGAGAGTGCAGAATTTCACTACTCTGGGTCCCTGGGGCTCCAGGCCCATGGCGCCACGCTCGTGGTGCAGGGGAGGTCTACAGGTTCAGCAGAGTAGGTGTGCTTCATGAGAGCCGGACGGTTGCTTCTAAAAGGACAGCATGAATTATTAGTGCAGTCCAGCCTCTTTGGTTACTTCTGTGGCTGTTGTAAAACAATGATGTGTTTGGCTCGATCAGCATCTAGGCAGGTTGAGATGTGAAGTCAGACTGAGAGAGTAATGAGGTTAGTGTGTAAATTAAAATCATATTGGCTTTCTTCCGAGATCAGGTTATGTGTCTGCAGGGAATCTCCTGCTTATTGTGGAATAAAACTATAGCTCTGTTACAAACGCATACATCACAGTTCATCACCGTCATTACAAAGCCACTTTTGCACAGTTGTATCTGGTCTTGATTAGCATGGTCTTAGGCTAATAGTTTTTCAACCCAATGATGTACTGGTAGGAAAAGTTCTTATAAGAGTAAAAATAAAACTAAAAGTTCTTAAAAGTCACTTCCAGAATTTGATTTTAGAAATGTCAGTGTCAGTGTAGCTGTCTTGCGCAGATTAATTCCATTGTTACTGATTTGATGGTTACTGGTTTATAGATGGTGATGTTTGATTAGCTAGTTGTAGATGGTGATGTTCAGTGGTGAACCATGATTATTAGAGCTAGGCCTTCAGTTGTCCTAAGCCTTCATCATACATGTCAAAAATCAAGAAAAATATAAAACAGGGCATAGTATCGCTTGATGAAATCCAGTATTGAGTTTACAGGGTCACTATAAAACCAAATACAAAAATTAAAAAAAGAGAGATAAACAAAACTAAATGAAAGTATGATTAGCAGATTGTAGATGGTGATGTTTAGTTAGTAGTTTATAGATGGTGATGTTCAGGGTAGTAGTTTGTAGATGGATAGTGTTTGGATAGTAGATTGGAGATGGATGATATTTGGTTAGTAGTTTGTAGATGGTGATGTTTGGTTAATAGTATGTTGATGAATTTTAGTTAATTGTTTTATAGATAGTGTTTAGTAGCTTGTAAATTGCTGATGTCTGGTTACTAATTTGCAGATGCTGAAGTTTGGTTAGTAGCTTGTACATGGCTGATGTTTGGTTAGTAATGTGTACATGGCTGATGTTTGGTTAGTAATGTGTACATGGCTGATGTTTGGTTAGTAATGTGTACATGGCTAATGTTTGGTTAGTAGCTTGTACATGGCTGATGTTTGGTTAGTAGTTTGTACATGGCTGATGTTTGGTTAGTAATTTGCAGATGGAGATGTTTGGTTAGCAGCTTGTACATGGCTGATGTTTGGTTAATAGCTTATACCTGGCTGATGTTTGGCTAGTAGCTTGAACATATGGTTGCCACCTTAGCCCTGTAAAATTCCTGCACCTTTGATCAGTGGCTTGATTTTTCATTAAATTAAGTGGATGGATAGCTATGCTCACAATGCAGTGTAAGAGAGACAGATGTCAATTTATTTACAGAGCCTAATCTCAGTTGTCGTGTTTATTGCTGCCTAGTGCTTAAATTTCAGATGCTCCAAAATCACTTTCGTTACACCTCTTTTCATTAACTTACATTAAAGTTAAGGAACATTTTTGCCCTATCCTGTAAAATTACTACTTTGGAGTCATTTGTTCTGCTTTGGACAGTGATCATATGATGGATTCCTGGACATTTTGTGGAATTACTTTTTTCCTGGACAGACAACTGTATGCCAGGACAATCCAGGGAAATCCTGGACAGGTGGCAACCCTACTTGTACATGGCTGATGTTGAGTTAGTAGCTTGTACGTGGATGATGTTTGGTAGATGGCATTGTTCGATTAGTAGCTTGCACATCGTTGATGTTTGGTTAGTAATTTGCAGATGGAGATGTTTGATTAGTAGCTTGTATGGCTGATGTTTGGTTAGTAATTTGTAGATGGCATTGTTCAGTTAGTAGTTGTACATGGCTGATGTTTGGTTAGTAATTTGCAGATGGAGATGTTTGGTTAGCAGCTTGTATGGCTGATGTTTGGTTAGTAATTTGTAGATGGCATTGTTCAGTTAGACATTGTACATGGCTGATGTTTGGTTAGTAATTTGCAGATGGAGATGTTTGGTTTATAGCTTGTACGTTCATGAGAGATGTTAGGCTAGTATTTAGAAGTTTGACTAGTTCTACGGTGGAGAACTGTAGCAAAACTCTCCTGCTGTCTTTCACTCTGCTGTCATGGTTGTTAGCATGCAAAGGTGTGGTGTGTATTGTTCATTACAGATTTATGTCACTGATGCCACACAAGGTACTGTTAATGAAGCAGAAAAAGAGTACAGAGTTTTTCACAGAGTCTGTAAAACTCTTGAAATGGGTTCAAATGTAAATTTATAGAGTTCTTTAGCATCACATTAATGTTATGCAACTCTAGAGCACTTAGAGCACCATTACCAATAGCTTGTGGTTAAATATTGATCTTGTGCATTTTAAACTTACTGATTCTTGTTGATGCTGTATGTGAGTGTTAAAGAAAATAAAGAATTCCAGTAAAAATCAGTGTGTTTACAGATGTCTCAGATATGGAAAATAGTGGAATCACCAGTTTTTCATCACGTGTCTGCAAGCACTTTTTTACGACGTTTATGACAGAATAGGAATGAAATTTCAGCACAGCAGGATATATTTTGCCTGTTTTCTCCAGTTGTGATTCATCTCACGCATTTCTCTTGATCAGCAGCCATAATGAAGCCTTCAGACAACTCTGCATGAGTGGCAGATGGGGGAAGTGATAGCTCATCAAGGGCATATGCCTGTCCAAAACAGCACTATACTACTGCATATGAAACAGTGCTGGTCAGCTCAGGGAGGACCTCTTGAAAGCCATCCAGAGGCATCCTGGCCATCTGTTCCACCAGTTCTGCCAGGGCTAACTCCCATCCCTCTTTCCTCCTTTCGCTCTCGCTGATTTCAGTGGACTGAAACCAGCAGTGAATGGGCCTCTAATCTGGCTCACACGCTGTAGTAAATCTCAGCTAGGAGCTTGAAATGTTGACAACCGAGATGTAGACTATAAAATCTGTTGAATCTAGAAGACAAAAAACAGATTTCCTCTTCTCAATACACAATGTATCATCACTCACAGTAGGATATACCACTAATCAAGGTTTGGCACAATGAACCTGCCCTGGTGTCTGCATATTAAACAGTGGGCGTAGTGGAGCACTGCCACTAGTCACTCAGTAGTCCATGCAATGACTTCAAGCGACACTGATTAAAAATGAAAGTAGGCCGCAGCGTCTGGCTTGCAGCAACCCCAGTAAGACTAGAGAGCCACATGGCCATCAGACCGCAAACAAAGGGTTAGTCTCTCTCCTTCCTCCCCTGCATCACTAAGCTCTGATTGGTCCATTCCCAGAATGGTTGTGCATTAGTTCCAGCAAAACAGCCCTGCAACGCTAACCCTGTCAAAATGGATCAGAGAGACACGAGGGGCACAGAGACGACTCTCATGTCTCCTAGGATCCCACTGAGGATTCGTCCACCCGCTTACATCCATATGATTGTCAAACGTAATGAAGAAACGCTTAATTAGAGAGCAGATTTATTTGGTGGTTTTACCTTCAAAATTAGATCATGCCATCCCTAGTGTAGTAGGAAGACTACCTGACCACGTGGCACTCATGCTCGTGGTCTGTGTTTGTCTTCTGGAGGCTGAATGTGTTTGGCAGTTAAATAATGAGATTTGATGTCTCCCTGTTCCATTTGGTCCTATTTCTTGACCGTTGTGATCTGTGAGCTGATTGGGACATTCTAAAACGAACTAGTCAGGCCTTTGTTGAACTGCAGATTGTCCTTGATGTCCTGCATGCTGTCATGGCTTTGTGAACCATACAGCATTTGCATTGTGTTATGATGCTGGTATATTATCTCTGTAGTGTTCAAAGGAACTGGTTTAAAATGACCATCTGGTGGAGATTAAGTTAGTGTACTCTTCAGTCACTCATAAAACCCATTCATTCAGAAGTGTGCTGCCCACGACAAAGCCAAGCTACACAGACATCTCTGTTCTGTCTCTTTGCTGATGCAACATTAAAATGCCCCCCTTTAAATTGAATTACACGTAAGAGAGCAGCCGTGAAACATATAGCTGCGACCTTTCGCCTGAGTCATTATGCTCTGATGGCTTGTATGCTGACTGATATGGCTTTGTGTGGTGGAGAGTCAAATGGAGACCCATCCGTCAGCTTCGTAATGACTTAACACAGCCTTTCCTGAAGGCACAGCTACAATGGGGCTATTTTTAGCCCTAATGCCTTAAAACGCCTGTAACTCTCATGGCAAATGAAACACAATCTTTTCTCCCTCGGGATGCAGAAAATCAATCGCGAACATTTGAAGCAAATGGGGGAGGTTCTTTCAGGATATTGGCTGCAATTACAGGCAATCCATAAAGATCTGAAGAGTACTGAAGTATCTTTGAACCTTCTTTTTAACAAATGCCATGTGATTATGTTGCATTCTGAGGAAATTGCTTTGGCACCTTATAATGATCTGATTTGTACTTCAGTAAGGCTATGCTTAAGATAGCACAGGTTATGAGAACACAACACGTTTTAATGCTTTGTCCAGAGTCCATTTTAACACCCTTGACAGTAATGAAACAGATTTGACTGCTATTGAAGACTACATGTTTGCACATGCCCTGCTCCACTATCTTAGATCAAATTTAAAATCAAACTGCATTATAAAACTTAACAGGTCGGTTCTATCTTCCTATGCACAGTGGTGTTGCAGTATTACACCGTCACAGTAAATGATGCCCTGTAAATTTTGCTGACATACTGTTGTACCAATGTCAGGTAGTACTTCTGTGAAGAACCTAGAAGCTCATAGTGAAGATCAGCAATATCGTCATCATGATCATCATTATCATCATCATCATCAGTGTCATCACGTTTTTTTACTTCAGGTTTACAATGAGGGGAATCCTCATTTACCATGCAGCTGATTGTCACAAGGGGAGTAAAAGCAACAAAATGATAACAGATTAAAAAATAGACTTGTATGACAGTAAACCCCCCCCCCCAAAAAAAACAGAACTACTAAAAATAATCAACTACAACAATTACAATTTACATTTTTACAATTACAGTTTCCCAAACTGATTTATGATATGACACAGTGATAGTGTAGCAATTGAGTGTTTTGAACCTGCTCTTTAACTTGTTTTTAACATGTGTTTTTAGATTTTTTTGGCCACGTAAAGCACTTATTCCTCGTGATGTTGCATTATGCAGCTGAATTTGACACGGCTCCATAGTTGACACAGAGCAGGCTAATCACATTTACACCCTGTATAGTGCACTAAATATCAAATAAGGAACCATTATGTGCAAAGATGGATGTTGGCTATGAGCCTTATAGTGTTTCATTGCAGTTAGTACTTCAGGATGCTTTCATAAGCAGGGAATACAGCCTCTGTGCTCAATCAAGAGTATAGAAAGTCCTCCATCTGAGAAAGAAATGCAAGACGTGTTATTTTCTATTTTCTGCTGTAGGTTTATGGATTTTGGCTGCTACTTATGCATCTGCATCTGTTCTTTTTATAGCAGCCATAATTCTGTCTGTGAGATACATTTTACTAACTATACTGCTTGTGTAATATTTCAGTGAGGATGGGAACTCATATGGCCCAAGCTGTAAACACTTCTTTGAGAAGTTCCTCAGTGAGGGCCAGACTGAGCCATTAATGGCTTTTTGGGCAGCTATGGTTTAATTATTGATGGTGGAAATAAGAATCTAATTAAATTTCCATCATCATGAAAGGACAACAGGTCTCAGATCAGTGGCCAAGTACAGTATATGCAGCACAAGCTGAAATGACGAGCCAGGAGCCATACTGTAATTAGTCTGAGAATCCCTCACCTCATCTCTCTGTTTCACCATGGGACTAATTCACACTTAAGGCCTCTAACTAGAACACTGTTCCAAAAGTAGTTTAATTTTAGACTGGACATGAATTATGCTTTTGCTTTGCACTGGTATATTGATCCCTGATGAGAATACATGTTTGATTCAGCTCATGTCACTAATTATAAAGCCCTTGGTTGGCTGAATCAGATATTTTTGGTGTGGGAAAACACTCAGTTATGTGATGCTATAGCCCGTGAGTACAGGGAGCGAGGAATGCTGCAGTAAGGTATTTCAGAATGCAGGAGAAAGACAGGTTGTGCTCCACCTGAAGTATTTTAGGATGAGAATGAAAAGACAGCCTAGGCTCTCAGTTGCTTACTGACCCCAGAGCAGCTTTTAAAAGAGAGAGGAGGTCTTTTGACAGGCGAGTGCTTGCTCTGAAGGGAAAGGCTTTTCCTTCAGAGTGATGTACACAATGCTAAATGGCCCAGGAGGGTAGGTGTAGTCGAGTGGAAAAATGAGTCGATAAGATTTGCATCCCTTTGCGGCCCAGACCATTCGACATTCCATCAGTCCCAGGTAGAGAGGAGGGTAGCTAAAAAACGTAATGCACTTTGTATGTATGTGTTTGAGTGTGTGTACATGTGAGCATGAGAGAGAGAGAGAGAGAGAGAGAGAGAGAGAGAGATTATTTTCATTCATTTTCAGGACAAAAATGTTCTGACTGTAGAAAAAAACAGGAAAAACAGAAAACAAGGTGAACCTTCAGTGGGACCTAACCAGCAGAATGATCTGAATTTGTTTTTTTGTTTCTTTTTGGTCTTTTGTTTGTTTAACAAAAACTAAAAAACATTATTTTCTGGTTACTGAGATTAAGGTTAATGTTTAGGGTGGGACTGCCCAAAGTATGGCCTGCAGGCCTATGACAGATGTTTAATTTGGACCACCAGAAAGTAACCCCCTTACCCAGTGAGCGAACAAACAAATTTTTATACTATATTAAAATCATGTAATTCTTATATTACTTTTAAAACTGTATTTCAAGTGTTTTTACTAACAAAATATAATGTTATAAAATAGTTTTTAAAAACTTTTTAAAACTTTAAAAACTGTTTTGATACCCACTTTATTTGTATACAGTTTTGTCTTTTTGACCACTAGACCATCACAAACATTGCTCTTTGACCTCCCAAGACAAAACATATGGGCACCCTGGTGTAAGCTTAGGCTAAGCTGTGTAAATTCTTATTACATAGTTAGTAGCATAGTTAGTTAGTTACATAATACTGTGCAAAATCAGAGACCACCCTTCACTTATTTAATTTCCAGTCAAGACAGCCATTAAGTACAAGTCAGTCATTTTTCAGGAGATATTTCTAAGGAGATTAAATAAGATAATCCACTTGCATAAAGAAAAGGAAAGTCAAAGGAAACATGTTGTTTTCAAAACTAAAGATAAGAAAAAGTATTAAAAAATAGAGAGAAGATGGGGCCCCTAACAACCTGTCAGACCACCAAATCTGTCAACATCAGATAAACAAAACTTTGACAGATAGAAAATCAAGCTCCACTCTTGATTCAGGTCTGAAAAAATACACAGGTGTTTCTGTCCATCCTTTCACTTTGAGAAGACAATTAAATGCAATGGGTCTGAAAGGATGTGTAGCTTTCAAGAAGCTGTAACTGAAAAAGAAGATAGACTTAAAAGAAGAAAATGTGCTAATCAAAGAAGCTGCTGGTGTTCTCAGAACAATGTACTGACCACCCCAGAGTCCACAACGTCACAGAATGTGTCTGATCATGAGAAGCAGAATTTGCAACCGTCTTTTAATACTTAACTTTAGAGGTATAGAAAAATATCCCTGCAGATTTCTTTGAAAAACTGAAGCAAGTCTCCCACAAAGAATGGAAGCTGTAATAAAGGGAAAGAATGGACACGCGTAATACATTAGGACATAACCCTGTGTCTTGACATTATATAGAAATAAACGTGTTTGTGTGTGTTCGTTTGGATGTCTGTCAGTATGTGTGTGTGTGCTTGTGTGTTGTGTGTGATCGTAAATGAGATATGAGTAGTGTGTAATGAACACTTTGGACCAGGATTTACCCTCTCTCGACTGACGCATTCTGTGAAACGTGACTCGGGTTAAAGTCAGTGTAGTGTAGGGAGGTTAGTTGTGGATGACGTACGTGCCGGCTCGCCGTAACAGATACTATCCCTGACACTCTAAGTGCTTTCAGGTCTCGAGCCTTTAGCTTGATTGTTAACATGTAGGATTTTCAGTAGGAAGACCCTAATGGGAAACAGAGACTCTAGTCTAAAGCACCTATTAACCCTGCTGAGATGGTGTAGTAAGGTTCAACTGCAGTGGTGTGGGCTAAATAGGGGAAGAAGGCATTAAGAGATAAAGAATGTTAGCCTATCTGAAATTTAAACTATGAAAGGGCAATTTGCAGTCGAATTACTGTAGTTTCAATTGTCCAATGAAACAGGCAGTATAATAAAAAACATGGAATTAATTTTTAGTGTTCAAGGTTGATTTACCGTAATAAACTGTTAGAAACAGTGTTTCTTCTTGTGATCCATCTAATTCATTCTGGCAGTGTGACAAATTAATTTTATACACTTATGACATAAGCCTTACAGAGGAGGAACAATCCACTGTGTTGACAATGAGACAGTAAATTGAGTGTGTGTGAGAGTCTGATCATGGCAGGAAATTCATGCAGGAGAGTAGGATGACATGCCAAGTTGAGGTATGAAAATTTGCATTCTATTCTCTTTGCATGTATGATAAAAACTGGGCAGCACAATATAAACGTATGATGTTATGACCATACTGTGACGTATTAGAATATGCACAGTTAATCGTACAGCTAAAATGGATCCACTGTATATATAAATGTCAAACAGAAAATGTTCTGTTCCCACAGCGTGTCAAATTCAGCCTGCCTCACACTGACTTTGCAACAACTATAAACCACTGAAAATGAGTAAGTCTTATGTGCTCATTTTAATTTAAATGTGATTCAGGAAGATAAACAGATGGAGGAAGACAACTGCTGTAGTTCCAACACAGCATTGTTTGAAGTTTTCACTCAGCGTGAATTAATAATACTTTAATTTGATGACTTTTTAGTTCATCTGCAGCACTGAACTAGAAAAGAGTGCCTTAAAGAGAGAATGCATTAATTGATTAATGCAAAATATATAAAGAAGAAACAAAGAGACAACGCTTAAGAATGTAAAGGTAGGCCAGCAGTTTTTTTTGTTGACATCTACAACAGTTTTTTTTTACAACCTTTTTTTGGGGGGGTAAAAAGTATTTTGCAACCCCCTCTTCAACCCCTACTCTGTCCTCCCATCCACACAGGCCGGCCCATACACACTACCATACGTATTAATAAAATTACTGAACATTACAGAAAAATAATCCAATAATAAGTCTACTCAATTACTGCACCTGCAATCCACAGATTTTTAGCCCGGTGCTGAAAAAGGGCTTTAAGTTTAGCGGTCAATCAGTACCCTCCCTCTGTAACGAGCTCACTAAATACAAATTCAAAATCAGTGTTAACCTGTCTTCTGTAGCCTGTGGGTGAAGCCATTCAGCAGCGCTTGAGCAGCAGCGATTTTTTCAAAATGTTTTTCTCTGAGTTTAATAAGTTATATGTCTTGTAGCACCACTCTTGCTAACCTTGTGAGACCATGCCATAAAGCCCAAGAGGGTCTCAACACCCAGGTTAAAAACCCCTGATTGCTCCTGAGTGGCACAATCATGTAAGCGTTGACCCTGTCATCAAGGGATCGTGAGGTTCAAGAGAGCACAATTGGCCCCGCTCTCTCTAGGTCAGTAGGATGGCCCTCCCACTTCCCCCAGCGCAGGCATCTGTTAGCTGACGTAACAGAACTGGCAGTTAGCGTTCTCCTCCAAATGCATTCAGCTGTCCAATGATGTTGCGTTAGTGGTAGTTTGGACAGAAGCTGTGGCTGGCTTCACATGACTCAGAGGAAACTTGTATTTGCCTTTGCCCTCCTAACAGTGGTGATATCATGTGATTGGGTGGAGTCCTAACTAGTGGGTGGAATTGGATACAACTAAACTAGGGGGAAAACTTGTGATCTAGAGGCACATGACTGTTACTTAAAGGCAAACTAACTGAAATACTGAACATTACTTACCAGCAATAAGTGTGTGAGGACTCATCATGTTTGTCAACTGGAAAAAAGTAATTTTTTCTTAGGTAAGTAGTAAGTAGTAAGTAAAGGAAGTAGTAAGTAGTAAGTAAAGGAAGAAACCTTGAGAGGAACCAAGACTCAAAAGGGGAACCCATCCTCCTCTGGTCAACACCGGATAGTAAACATTGTTTGTACAAAAAACAGGGAAAACAGGTGGAGCAATGATTAATTTGATTAGTTTAGTTTATGCAGCAGCAGCGGCGGCAGCATCAGCATCAGTGGGGTCAGGTTGTGAGGGTGAGGTTTGCACGGCGTAGTACAGCATGGAGCTTGATGGTGGTCAAGCCGGTCCAGAGGGCTGGAGAGCAGTGGCACCCAATCAAGGCAGAAGAGGCAGCAACATCAGACGCACAGAATGGGCAGCTGTTCAACTCGGCAAGGAAAGAAAGAAAGGAAAAACATACAGAGAGTCAGTTCTGTAATGGGTGATTGATTAATTTGATTAGTTTAAATGATTGATTAGTTCAAATGATTAATTTGTTTAGTTTAGTTTATGCAACAGCAGCATCAGTGGGGTCGGGATTGTGAGGGTGAGGTTTGCACGGCGTTGTACAGCAATAAGCTCAATGGTGGTCAAGCCGGTCCAGAGGGCTGGCGAGCAGTGGCACCCGATCAAGGCAGAGAGGCAGCACCATCAGAATGAACAGGATGGGCAGCTGTTCAACTCAGCAAAGGAAAGAAAGAAAGGAAAAACACACAGAGAGTCAGTTCTGTAATGGGTGACTGACAGAACTGAGAGTCAGTTCTGTAATGGGTGTCAGTTCTGTAATGAGCAACTGATTACAGATTACAGTGTTAGCAGAGCAGCAGAGACTCTGGCAGGTATAGAACTGACAGGGAAAACTAATTACCAAAGGCTTGACTATAAAAGTTTTTAGCCTAGACTTAAAGACTGAGGCTGTGTCTGAGTCCCGAACACTAACAGGAAGATTATTCCAAAGCTGGGGGGCTTTGTATGAGAAAGCTCTCCCCCCCTGACCTAACTTTATTAATTCTAGGTACTAATAGTAAGCCAGTACCTTGTGATCTAAGTAGGCGTGATGGTTCATAGTGAGAGAGAAGTTCACTCAGGTGCTGAGGGGCGAGTCCGTTTAGAGCTTTATAAGTCAGTAAGAGAATTTTATAATCAATCCGAAATTTAACTGGTGACCAGTGTAAGGTTGATAAAACTGGGCTGATTTGGTCAAACTTTCGGGTTCTAGTAAGAACTCGGGCTGCAGCGTTCTGGACTAGCTGAAGCTTGTTAAGGCTTTTGCTGGGACATCCAGACAGCAGGGCATTATAGTAATCTAGCCTTGAAGTAATAAATGCATGAACTAACTTTTCTGCATCCTGTAGAGATAATGCATTTCTCAATTTAGCAATATTGCGGAGATGCAGGAAGGCTGTTCTAGTAATATTAGTTATGTGTGAGTCGAAGGACAGATCAAGGTCGATAATGACACCAAGGCTTTTTACAGATGACCTTGATGCAACTGAGAAATTGTTAAGTTTAAGTGTTAAATTAAACAGTCTGTTCCTAGCCGCTTTTGGACCAAGAAGTAGAACCTCTGTTTTATCAGAGTTAAGAAGGAGAAAGTTACTCGACATCCAGTCTTTTACGTCTTTTATACAGTCTTCAATCTTGCTAAGTTTAATTTTATCATCCGGTTTGCTTGCTAAGTATAACTGAGTGTCATCTGCATAACAGTGGAAATTTATGCCGTGTTTACTGATAATGGTGCCCAGTGGTAGCATATATAATGTGAATAATACAGGTCCTAAAACAGAGCCTTGTGGAACACCATACTTTACTTTTGTGAGGGCAGATGATTCACCGTTTATATTAACAAACTGATAGTGATCATTGAGGTAGGACCTGAACGAGGAAAGAGCTGTTCCTGTTACTCCTACAGTGTTTTCTAGTCTGTCTAGTAAGATAGAGTGATCTATTGTGTCAAATGCTGCACTAAGGTCGAGAAGGACTAACAAGAACACATTTTCTTGGTCGGAGAATAATAATAGATCATTTACAATTTTTACTAGTGCTGTCTATGTACTATGATGTGGCCTAAAGCCAGATTGGAATTTTTCATGGATTTGATTCCTATGCAAATAGGAACTTAATTGTTTTACAACAACTTTTTCCAAGATTTTATATATAAAGGGGAGATGCATGCTCAGATTTCTTTACAGGGGTGGTGACAGAAATCTGGGGTCACAATAACAACACAAATTTAGCCATTTATTTTGCTATCCAAAATGACCAGTGAACCTACAAGTGTCTTCTGAGTGTTTATGTAATGTTGATCTTTTCTAAAGTAAAAAAAAGGCATCAGACAGCATATTCAAAACCATTTCATGTTATAACTTTCTGTGAGGGAGCTCTTAGAGGCTTTAAATGCATCCAATGTCTGGTTCCTTTCATCACCACTGTAAACTATTTTGACTCGGTAAGTTTCTCTACAGTGGAGCATTTCATGGTAAACCACTCTATGGCTCTGATATGACTTTGTTTACATCTTAATCATTTATTTTTGCTGGAATTTTGAAAAATCAGTGGAATTCCCCTTGAAGTGAAGGAAGAAATAATTGCTTTTAGTGTGAAAAATATATAAAGATAACAAACAATTAAAGCAAAAACATGATGTACACTGCAGTTACCCGGTGCTGCTTTTTTTCTCTACCTCCGTCAACTCACACAAACACATATGCACACTAAAGCTTAAGTAAAGTGCATGAGTGAAGATGGTTCAAACATTAGCAGAAGAAAGGTGACTTTCAGCATGGTACAGGATGTACAGGATAGTGGATGTTCCTTGCTAACCTCTTCAGTGAACTATTCTTTCTCCATCTGCTCCAGTGTTGAATGGGCTTTTGACTGTATATGGCACTCAGGCCAGGTAACCGCAGGAGACTCTTGCTCACTGCTACTTCACCTTAAATCAGACTGATGATGCAGTGTTGGCTGTAATGATCAGTTAGAATCAACAGACTACATTGCTGAAAAGAGAGTAGTTCATTAGTAAAGTTTGAGTTACAAAAAGAGTAGTTTCATTTAAGCACATGCTATGTTAGCTATGTTACAGATGACAGTATGGAAGCTAGTATTGATGGATGGATGTAATCATGGATGTACAGTACTGTGCAAAGGTCAGAGAACACTTTTCCCAGTCAAAATGACCATTCAAAAGAATTGGAAAACGTTTATAAGAATGCATTTGAAGTTGAATAACCTATAGAAGGAATGTTATAATTTGCCATTTCTTATAACATGCTGGGATATAATGTGGTGGACTTAAATTCTTATGTGCACTCTCCATGACTTATTGACTTGCTGTGTTGAGCCAAGACACTGGAGATGAACTTCTCATGTGTCTGTCCCTCACCTCCATGGTGTCCCTTATCGCAGGATGGCGCTACACAAGTTTGAGTGATATCTGATCCCATCTATACACCGCTCATTGTCTACAACGCTGATCACACAGCCTTCATTAATGATGTTAAATGTCAAGGCTATGGGATAGCTTAAAGGTGATAACATTTCTACATTATCTCCTCATGATTATAGAGGAATTAACAGAACTGAGTAGCAGTGCTGCTTTTAAAATATGGTTTGCTCATTAGAGGCTCTGAAGTGTTTCCAAAAACCATTACAGACATCTTCCCTTGATGAACTATGAGCTTTGCTTGAAGATAATTACAGCATGACAATTCAGTAACCGTAATGGGTGAAAACATTCATAGACATATTACAGCATAAATCCTATATTTGGGAAAATATAAGCCTGGTCACGCTTCATCCTTAGAAGATAGTTGTAGATCCTCACTGTATGGTTTGTACAAAGTTGAAATGTGGCCCAAACCCTTAAAACAACAAACTGGCACAGTGTCACCAGATCCTTGTTTGGATTAATTATGTATGGCAGAATGAAGAACCTTAATGTCTATAGTGAACGTAATTGCTGTGAAACTTAATGGCGGAATTTTGACACCATAAATATTTAAAGTTGCATTCTGTAGGGCTGAATCCTTTTCTTCTTAGGATTAGCTCAAACAAATCTAATATAAAAAGATAACATTTTGAAAAAAACAAGAAGAAAATAAGCCATAAACATATATATTAAAGAAAATACTAAGTATAATATCAAACCTATCAGCATTTACCACAGTATCACTCATTTCTTTTGTGCAGCCTACTGCCACTTTTACATTTCCATCCTTCCAGTCTTGAAACCAGCAGGTTACAGCTATGTCCTACCAACAAAAGCTGTTCCCAAAAGTGTCACTTACATTATTCATCTATTAGATAAACAGTATTTAAAGCTTTCATCCTTGAGTGAGAGGAGAAAATCAAGCTCCACTTTTACTTTAGACCTGAAAAACTCCACAGGTGTTTCTGTCCATTCTTCTCCAAGCTGAAAGCAGGTTTCAAAACACTGTTCCTGAGAAAAAGAAATAGACGAGAAGAAAATTTGCACTAGAAGGCTGAAACTGGACATCTGAGATGTGGAATAAGGTGCAATGGACTGATGATTCTGAATTTGTGATTTGGGATTGCTTGGATCATGTGAAACAGTAAATGCAACCAACTTCTAAGACTGAACTTCGGAAGTGTGGAAAATTATGCCAGCAGATTGAATTGAGAAACTGAAAACGAGTTTCCCAATAAGAGTAAGAGCTGTAATTAAGGCAAAGGGTGGACACCCTGAATACTAAACAAGTTATATATTTTGTATATATTTCTTTTTTTTCCTGATGTTCAAAAATGAATAAGTTGTAGGCTACTTAATGGCCATTTTGAATAGAAACTATAGAGGAAATACACAAAATAAAACGAAAGTGCCTAGTACTGTATATGTGATGTAGTTGTACCATATATATGGCACTGCTGTAGTCTGCTTCAAAATAGAGCAGAGTATTACTTGTAATTCCCCAAAATGAAAAAGCTTAGTCCTTTTTTTTAACATTTCCAGAGGATTTCAGCTTTCAGCACTTAGCTTCTACATCTCTGTAGTGTCCAGGCGTTTAACAGAGCTTTCTCCGGCACTGAGCGGACCTATTAGAGTCTGACGCAGCTAATGTGCTCCAACAGGAGCTGGTTATATTTAGTCAGACAGCCAGCGTACTGCTAATGAAGAGAGAGGGGTGAGGTAGCTGTTAACGTGTATGCAGGAGTCTGCAAGCCTGGGCTACCGGCAGCAGAGATACAAGATTTGCATTTGCAGCAGCAGGAATCTTTTGATCTGCCCACTTATTGCACGTCAGGTGTCCTCCCTGAAGGACAAAGAGAGAGACAGAGAGAGATAAGGGTGAAAGAAAGGCTCTAAAAGCCCTACCAGATAGTCCGCATTGTAAATATTATCTTTTTAAAAGCTAGCACGGCTTATTCATTCTTTGCTTCCAGGCAGTTGTTCCTGTCCTGAGGCGACACTCATTTAGGTCAACTTTATAAAGACAGTCAGTGCACAGTATGCATGTATGTTTACATGTTTATATATGAACGTCCCGGATAAGGTTACCAGATAAGATAATCAGGTTAAATAATTAATACAGCCAGATAGTAAGTCATCTGTAAGAACATGTATACTGAGAATATGTAATGTAGGGGTGGGGGGTTCCCAATTATGCTGATGAACAGTGTCTAATCTCTGATATTCATTTGATTATGTTTGATAAACTTATTTAGTTATTGTGCATAAGATTACAGGATAAACTCATGAGAGTCTTTTTAATAATATTTACCAATTGAGATGCTGTCATTGTCTTGCTTTAGCATTACAGTGCTAAGCAATGCATATACAATAAGCTTTAAATACAGCTGTGAATTATGTTAGTTATTGCTTTTTAGAAAAGGTCTCTGAGGTAACCTGCTTTCCTGTAACTTGCATGTAGCTGCTCTCCATGCTAAACGCTCCAGGCTATCATAGTAATCATGTAGTCTAAAAAAGACTAGCTGCATCACATTTGTTTCTGTTGTTTGGATGATGTTTTTATATATTTAAGAGTATGTCTAAAATTTATGACACTGTCTAGATCACTGCACTGAAAGGGACACTGGTATTATATGAGTGGGTGCTTGATACATTCCAAATCCACTTCATCACACTGGGATGATGTAGATTCATCAACGGATTTTGCTGCTAAATCAACAAAGAATCCAAGTGCCTGCTGGAGAGAAGAATAGCACTTCAGTGGGGTTACGGGTTGTTTTAATGTATGCGTTTGAGACACAGCAACCTCAATCATCTCTGCAATCACATCAGTCTCTTTGGTTATTAAGCACCAGAGGTTGATTTATAATGTAATCTAAGTTCCTATCATACTTTATGGACAAATGTGTCTATGCTTCATAACGCGCCACTCAGCAATTCTGCAAGAGGAGAATATAGCTGTTCCTGTCTTGTTCCGGGCACCTAAACACTTTATGAGCCTCCTGGGCTCCAGATATCTCCTCATCAGGGGCGACAGGCAGGAGGGGCTTTTTGCTAATGGATTCCTTCGTCTCTAAAGGGGCGCTGCGAGAGAGCTGAGCGGATGAACAATAGGGGCTGGATTGGACTCAGAACAGAAGTAGACAAAAGGGGAACATTAATGTCAAAGGGGACAGATTCATGGTGCTCTTTTGTACTATTTTCTCTTTGTTTCATCTTCATGCGGGGCTGAGCCTGCAGCGCTCTGACGTAGCCAGGGCAGCTGTGTGCAGCCGCTGGGTCATGGCTGCACCCACAGAAAAAAAAGCCCAGGACAGGTCATAACCTTTGACTTATCTCTCCGCTTTACTGCTTCTATCACCAGTCACACTCATCACCCACCAGCATGGCTTACATCACTCCCTCGCTGACTACCAGACATATTCAGAACGCTGTCTCTCAAAGCACTGCTGAACTTAGTAGTGTGAAAGCCTTAGTCGCTACTGGCTTGCGCAACCGTAGGAACACAGGAGGCATGGCTGTGCAGAGTAGCCACACGCACAGGCTCTCGGGAGCACCACGCTCGCAGTAGGAGAGACTTTAATGTGTAAATTAGTGTGCAAAGTTGTTGTTGTTAGCGTGATGATGTAAACGTGTTATTTGTGCTATTCTGTGCTGGGCTGTAGTGTAGTAGTGTCAGTGTTTCTGCCTACAGATAAGTAGAAGTGTATGGCTAGAGGTGACCTGCCTGCGATCTTGGCTGTTTCAGCAGCACTGAGTGATGGATTTCCCTTGCTACCTTTTTAATAAAAGAGCATTTGCCTTTAAAGCCCAACGTTTCCTGCATTTTCCTCTTCGCTGACCCCACAGTATGTTTGTATATGCATGGTACAAAGAAAAGCTTCATAGAAATGTTTCACTTTGCTAGTAATGCTGCATCACTTCTGCGCAGTAGCAGCCATGCATGTTC
The DNA here is from genome assembly GCF_904425465.1 of Colossoma macropomum. NCBI lineage: Eukaryota > Metazoa > Chordata > Actinopteri > Characiformes > Serrasalmidae > Colossoma > Colossoma macropomum. The sequence goes on along the minus strand of NW_023494784.1, from coordinate 29,600,793 downwards.
AAGGGGCAGATTTTGCCGCTTCTCTTGAGAGGTTTGCCACTAGAATCATGTACAGAATAAATTTGGGTAATGTGTTTCACTCACAAAACCTGAAAACTCAATTAAAAAACAAAATGAAACAATTAGTTTTGCTGTTTGTAATCAAGATCATCAAGATCAAGATCATCATTTTCCTGGTGATGAATCAGTTTCTGTTCACAACAGTGCCCTCCCTGTAATTTTGCAGGAATTGTACTCATCCAGGTTAATTGTTGCATCAGTCTTACTGGGATTTTGCCTCTGGCTTGTGTTCACACTTAATCCCTTCCTGTTTAATTCCCATTAAATTCCCACGTAAAAGTGTGTGTGTGTGAAAGCAAATATTTTGATTTTTAGAATCGAGAGAACACTATTGTGTGGAATTGGATGCTTCATCGATTTCTATCGCTTGGAGTTGGAATCAGAGTTTACTCCAGAATTTCTGAAATTGAACTGCCCTAATCAGCACCTGCCTGCATGATGCATGAACTCAAATCTTGCAGCAAAGAGAATCTGCACTGCTTTTGTTCTAAAACATCACTTGTTTTTGGGATGGTTTATAAAAATGTATAATTTTGTATAAAGTTGTGCTCATTAAAGTTATATTTTTTGTATAAAGTTGTGTTTAGTTTTTCCTTTGGGTAACAAATAGGGAAGCAAAGATGTATACTTGTTCACCCTGCAGATAAAAAGTGAGGGTGCAGATCCACTTGCTGCAATGTGCCTATGATTGATTCCTTTTAAGTACTGATTATAAAGTGATGAAGTAAAAGTGCTGGTTTCATTTTATTTAACTGTTTCCTCTCCTGCTCTTCTCCTCTCCTCTACCGTCCTACTCAGATATCTAGACTCGTGTTCATTAGTGGACTCATTGCAATTAAAGCAGCAGATGGGGGTTATAAGAGAGATAAATTAATTAGGGAGGACTGAGCAGGATGGAGTGAGGTTTGAAGGAACGACAGATGTCTTTATTCCTCTCTTCTCACTCTCTTTCTCTCTCTCGCTTTTCTTTCTTTCCAGGTTCAGAGTTTCTCTGCAATACACACATCATCCCAGTGAAGAACGAGGAGGGCGTGGTGATGATGTTCATTCTGAACTTTGACTACGTGCTGGAGGAGGGGAGCAGTGATTCGCTGCAGAGACTCAACATTACTCCTCCTGCCAAAACAGAGTACAGTGAGTTCAGCTTCATTTATCATTTCAGGCTTTTTCATACCTTTAACCAAACTGTTTTCATACTTCTACTTGAGCTTTTAACTAATGGGGCCAGAGTGTATTTAAATGGAATTCTGAAATTAGGTCTATGAAGTCCAGTCCCTTGAACCCTAGGATCATTCTGCTATTAATCTTTAGACATCGTTTTCATGAACTACTAAGAATTATTGGTAAGTAATGGAATATTACAAATCCATTGTTTCACTCTCAATATTTTAATTTCCTTTTTTGAATTCTAACTCTAATGTAGCCAATCAGAACAGGCCTAATATAATAAAATAGCAGGGTTAAAAAGCTTTTAGACCCGGCGGTTGTTTGCATAGATAAGGACGTGTCAGCACACACACACACACAGGTAATAGAATAGGTGTAAGCTGTTCCTATATATAGCTATGAAATAATTTACTGAAGCCTATGATAATTTCCTGAAGGCTGGTGTGCTCAAAATAAGCCCAAATGCAACATTACACATAGTCAACAGAGTTAGCAAATTCTCTTTTTGGAAATGCATAGACATGCTACATGGCTAAATGGTTTCTCACATCACAAAAGGTGATACAAACAAAATCATGTGAGAGTACAGAAAAAGCACATTCAGACATCCAGACCTATTCTCTATTCATAGGTGGCAATTATTAAGTAAATCTATAATTTAAGCAAAAAATACTGTATTTATGCCAAATAATCTTAACAAAATAAATACAGAATTGAAATATACCAAAAATATTCACAGAATGAATGAAATCATATAAGACATTATTCTGATCCAAGAACATTTGGGAGATTGGAAGTTAAGTACAAATAATAAGCTAGTGGTCAACGGGGGAAAAAGGTTATTAACCCTTTTAAAACATGTATCAGTGATCTATTCTAATGCATTCCTCCACGTTTAACTCAAATAAATGTTTTGCCAGAGGAGCTACAAAGCGTGCAAGCATGAGGCTTCCTTTGCTGTTGAATGCATTGTGATTTTTTTTAACAAACGTACAACCTCATTCAGAGCATAAATCATATCTGGTAAGCACTAATTATTGTTTTGTTTAATCAGAACGATGAAACACTTCTTATGTGTGACTATTCCTATTAATGTGTTTTCTTGTTTAAAAAGAGAGTTTGTGACAGAAATTAAAGAAACAGATTTTCTGCAATGTTCTCTGCACATCAAATAAATGCAACAGCACTGAGACATCACCTGATTAACAGAGAAAACCAGATTGAACAGCAGAAATAGCCACGTCGGCCGTAAAGAGTTAACTAAAAAGAGACAGTTCTGTTCCAGAACAATAAGGCATGATTACGTTTTGCATTTTTGTTCTTAGCTAAATACCGATTTTTGTTTTCATTCCTCAAACTAGTTCGTCAACTGTAACTAATGTAACTAATCAGATGAGAGTAAGGAACTGAAGAGCAATTTGGGGTTTGAAGGGTTACGTACACTCTGAAAAATGATGCGTCAGTTAACCGCACCTTTTTGTATTATGTATTTTAACACATTTTTGTCATATTGTGTTAGGTATGTGTTAAAAGTAACACAAAATGTGTTGTCCTTAGCTGGATATACAGATGTGTTAAAAAGAAGGTGTTTTTAACACATCTGTTTTAAGAATGGAAAACTGTCCTCACTTATCAGTATGAGATGATTTAGCCCATTAGTGTAGTGTATATGGTGCAGTGTATATAAGGACTTTGTCACACTCAGGGTGCCTGAGGTTAAAGGATTAGACATCAGAAGACAATGTTACCACAGCAAGAGTGGCTTTGCTTTTGTCCAGCACTTTACAGTGCTAATAGGCTTAGTGAACACTCTGCTGACACCGCATTCTACCCTAATTGTGCCATTATCTTTTTTGTAGCCTCAGCCTCAACCAATCTTTATTAAGATGTCACCCAGTAATGTGCAGAAGGGTGCTTTCGCTTGGACCATAGGTGTGTTCCCTGGCGAGTCCTTCACAGCTGAATCACTCTCTCGTGTTAATGCAGCTGTTATGCCGGGGCCTGTCAGGCGCTCCCTTGGGTCAGAACCTGCTGGATGGGGCTCACTGAGCCGGTGTAAAGCACAGGCAGCGTGGCCCAGTGTACTGCGGCACAACAGGAGGTCAGCGCTGGAGCGTGCTAATTGGACAGGAGGCTTTCAGAGAGGCTGCACAGGGAGAGACAGGGACAGAGCTGTCATCCTCCCCTCCTTGCTCAATACACAAGCAATTGCAGAATTGGCTTCAGTACTAATAAAGGATTAGGCATGCTCATCTGCGTGAGGAGAATTAGTTGTCGTGCCAGAGAACAAGATTAACTCAGATGATGTATTCTTTTTGTTTCCCCAGTGAACATACTGTAAGTCACCTTGGCTGATCTTTCCGTTGCTCTGGGTGGGAAAGCGGAATTAAAGCACCGTGTCACAGTGTGTGCTCACAACCCAACCCAACCCAATCTAACGCCTAAATCACTACAAATCAATTGCTGTGTTTCCTTCTGCTTTGGCAATTTGGCATCTATAGGGATGCTGATCATAATGGTGTATGATAAATATCACGTATCTCAATGTCGCAAGATATAGTAGCTCTAAATATTTAACACGTTACATTATAGAGCGAAGGCAACACACACAGAAATAATTCCATTCTATAAATCTACTGCATAAAATATGAATGACCTAGCTAGAGAAGTGTGAGGACATGTGCCAGCAAGGGCACAGAAACGCAACACATGAGAATGGTGTGATTTTCCCAGGAGGGAACTGTTTATTAGCAGGTTCATTTTTGGAAGAGTGAAAGATCTCTGAAGTTCTTCGAGCCAAATATAAAAAAGAGTGAAAAATAAAGTAGTGTTTTGGCTCACCAAGGTTTGCTAGTGGTAGCAGAAGGGACTTGCTGTCTCTGATGGCAATCAGTATCATTTTTCTGGTGCGACTTTTGTCTCAGAGTCTGTGAAAAAGGAAGTGAGAGATGTCATTGCTCCCTCAATTTCACTTGCCTTTGGGGTGCGCTGGTTTTTGTCCCCTCTGAGGGAGGAAGACGAGAAACCGCAGCTGCTCCTGCTGATGAGGATCCAGCTGGTGCTGAATTCACAGCTTCGCCTTGGCACGTGCAGATCAGATGGCCAAAAAACGGGTGCTGAATTTGGGCCATGGGTGCAGTTTCTGGACCTGGGACAGTGGGTGTCAGACACAGTTTTTTTCCTTTGTGAGGAAAAAATTGGTGCTATACTGTATGTCCAAAGTATTCGGACACGCCTTGTAATTTGTGAATTCAGCTATTTTAAGGTGCACCCCGTGCTGACACAGGTGTTCCATTGTGCATACACAGCTTGTCTAATCTACACAGAAAAGTTGCCAGTAGAATGGGACATTCTGGAACAGCCACACATGAGCCAAGCCCAATGCCAAATGTCAGCTAGAGGGGTATAAAGCCCCCCAGCATTGGGCTGTGGAGCAGTGGAACTGTATAGTTTGGCATGACGGAGCTTTATCCAATATCTTTAGATTGATTTTAATGACGATTGTGATCCAGAACTAGTCATCCAACATCAGTACCTGAGCTCACTAATGCTCTTCTGGCTGACTGCAATCAAATCCTCACAGAAATGTTACAACATCTTGTGGAAAGCCTTCCCAAAGGAGTAGAGGCTCCAATATTTCGATAATTTATTTTTTTTAAAGTTATAATCATGCATAACATATGACAAAACTGCATTGTGGCACTGGTCCTGTGCCATGATATCAGCATATTTTTACATAATCTAACCTCATACTAATATTTCAGCAGTTGAAACTCACTGTTTATCCACAATTTACCTCCATCATCGGGCGAGTATAGTGTCCCCTGTTTCTGCTTCCTTATGAGAGCAGAGAGGACTGCAGTGAGGATGGGGAGAAGGATGATGTTGCATATCTTCGCAGCCTCAGGCTTTTTAACCGTTTATCATTGCTTTGCTCACAGTTGACTTCGTCATTTCTGGAATTCCACTCTCAGTGTGGCATGTTCTTTGGGGCAGTTGCTATTTTTAGCTCTGTGTGTGTGTGTGTGTGTGTGTATTTAATTCTGGGCAAAATCGCAGCAGGCTTCCCAAGCTGTAGTGCTCTTGGGTCTTTTTGGGAGTGAATGTCAACAAGGCATCATGACTGAGCCCTGATTGGAGGCGTTAAAGCAAGGCGTCAGTCTGCGCAAAGCACACCACAGCTATGCTTCACACTGCAGTGTGTTTTTGCTCACTGTGTATGTGTATGTGCATTTCTGCACGAACGTGTACAATTCTGTGTGAATTACCGTGAAAACACTTTCGTATCCGTTGGTTATTTTGTGTGTATGTGTGTATGTGTTACGGCCTAATTGATATGAAAGGTTTGTGAACAACAATAATAATGAGCCAAAAACTAAAACTCAAAAAAAAACTAAAAAAATGTGAAATGATTTAATATGGTCAACAGTGAACTGTCAAATATGATTTGGCACTTTTCCACAGGGCAGTGTGGTTCAATACAGTACAATTACAAATTCATGTGGTTTGTTGTCATTTCCCCTGCCAAGTTACATGTATTGAACATGTGTGAATGTAACAATGTTAATGTAACAATCCATTAAACTGTATTGATGTATCAACCAAACAGAAAACAATCTGATGTCATTGATGTGCCGCATAAACATTGATGCATTTTCACACCTTTTCCAACATTATCTGCATGATTCCTGTCTGTACACTTCTACACTGTAGGTAAAGGCATGCAGTGTAAGCTTGTTGCAGTTTGCCAAATAAAGCCTTGCTAGCGTGCTTGTGTTCACATTAAAGCAAAGATTAGATATAAGGTAAATATATCCTTTCTGATTAAAGCACTTAACCATGTAGCAGCAGTCTACCAATTGTCCGAGTAGTAGCAGGCAAGAATATTAATTTTTACTCTTTCCTGCTGATAACACATCACAGGTGTAGAAACATTTAGAAAAAGTAACAGATAGACAAGACCTTTGCCATTTGCAAGGAATGTAAGTGTGAATTAAGATGCTCAGGTAATACCACAAACTTATCAGCTCACCTGAAAGGATGACACAGTATTGAAGCTGGTGGCTCAACTCTGTGGAGTTTCATCATATTGTAGTGTCGGGGAGGGTTTCTTCAAGGAACTCAGGGAAGTTGTAGATCTGGTCAATAAGTTGGCTTTACTGAAAAATAAAAATATAATAATTCTAAAAAACACTAGTTAGCCAGACTCCTGAGTATAAGGTAACTCAGGAGCCTGTCTCTCAAAGCAGGATTTCTTGCTTAGCCAGCTACCTTTATGGTTAGTTAGGTCTTACCCTGGATTTTCTGTTTCACGATGGTGAGTCACTTCATTTCAGAATAGATCACCATATCAAATTATGCGGCATGCCTGACCTGCTCCAGGGCAGGTTAAGTTCAAGATTTCGGGTCATAAAAAAACCTCTTATACTTATACAGGCCAAGCTTCTGACCAGCCAGGGGTGATGGAGGTGGACCCCTCCTTTGACTTTTTTTTCTTTAATGTTTGCGGCATCAATCACATGAACAATATTGCTTTTTCGCAGAAGAAGTAAATCATACTACATAGATGTTGAGAATACAAAGCAATTATTACTTGAGTAAGCACTAGTGCAGTGGCAGTAGAGACAGCATTGCTTTTGATTTTTTTTATTTTTTAAGAATGTGTGGCATTAACCATAACTGAAATAAAAACTATTGGCGGTGCCTTAGTTATCTAACATTAAATAAATTAGCCAGTGAACTGTGTGGACTTGCTGCAGGGTTATGTGTGCCGATTGTGTTGATCAGTATGTTTTGATGGTTTTCTATGCTTAACGTTTATAGTTCCTTACTCTATTAAATGAAAACTGCTCCACCAAACAAATTACATTTCTTGTGGAAAACTCATAAAGAATGTAAAAATAAGTGATTCCTCTACATTCTCATTCATAAATTCCACCACTGCGTTAATGTTTTTCCTACTGCTTCACATATGGTATAAGTGTTAAAGGGTCCATTAGCTCTTTTTTGTCTTATTTTTCATCATAGAAAATATTTTTCATCATATTTTTCATCTCTCTTCATAGTATTTATCAGTCAGTATCATAGGCCAAGTGATACATTAGTCGAGCCCTATTGTGTATGTGTGCTTGTGTGTGTGTTGATCTGTATAGATCTTGACAGTCTTAATCAAAGCTGACTGCTTGCTCCTACAGCTGAGGTCTCCTCAGAGGATGAAGAAAGGACAGCAAAGGCGTGAGAGATAAGCATGTAGCATGACAGCTCATTACAGCCCTGACTTCACACACATATATCTGCCTTGTTTAATGCCCCCTCATTTAATGCCGTACGCTCATTTTGAAAGAATATCCATATGGCAAATTCAGGCTCATTGAAAAGTCACTTAGAGAGCAATGAAAAAGTAATTACGTCTATACATTTTTCCTATATCATAGCAACAAATGGAAGAGTGTAAATAATGTAGAGTAATCCCTCAGGTTCTTGTGCTTGCAGAAATAACTGCACCTCCACTTCAGTCTCCCAGGCTATAGAGAAATTCTATTATGCAGAGCAGGGATAAGAACATTGCATGAAATTCATTTACATGTAAATCGATACCATAAGCTTTCTAACTAATAATGGTGTGACCTTTTAAAATGGAGTAAACACATGCTGCAGCATATAGGTACAGTCTTACATACAGTCTTACTGTTAGCATACACAGTCTTAGTGTAAAAGACTTTATACAGTACTGTGCAAAAGTCACACTATTTTTTTCCTGTCAAAATGGCAAAACAGCAGTACAAATTATTCCTTTTTCAGTGTGAGGGAAAAACAGAGAACATATACTTAATGTGATTTAGAGGCCTGCTATCATTTTTTTAAAGAAACCTGCAGGTATATCTTCCTGCATCTCCAGTGTTCAGTCTTTGGTTGCATTTTCTGCTTCTTATGTTCAGAGTAATGCCAAACTCATTAATTGAGCACAATGATGTTGAGGTCAGTGTTCTGAGAACACCAGCAGCTTTTTTGTGTTATTGGAAATTTTTCTTCTTTTTTGTCTATTTTCTTTTCCGGGTTTTCTTGGAAGTAGAAAAATGGACAGAAACACCTATGGCCTGAAGCAAGGGTGGAGCTTCATTTTCTCCTCTCTCTCAAAAATGAAAGCTTTAAGAACTGTTCATCTGATGGTGACAGCTTTGACAGTTTTGGAGGTCTACTAGGTCTTGCATGGTTGTAAGAAGTCCCAATTTCTCTGTATCATTTCATCATTTTTTGAACTCTATTTTTGGAAACTCTTGTTTTTTTTGCTTATTTTCCTTTGAATTTCCCTCTTCTTTTGCAAGTGGATTATCTTATATCTAATCTCCTAAGAAATACCTCCTTAAAAACCTGCACCTAAAGTTTTGACTGACAATTAAATAAATGTAGGTTGTATCTGACTCTTGCACACTACTGTATATTTTCCTCTCTGTGGTCACGGTCACTTTTTGAGCAGCAGTTTCTGCTATATCCGCTAAAATGCGGCGTTGTGATTTTTGCTTGTGGATTACAAGTCGGTGTAGTAGGGAAACAAGGAAACTGAATGTGGTGGGGCAGAGTGACTCGTGTGTGTGCTCCTGCTGCACATTACATATGACACACACTTCTCCAGGAAACACTATTGAGCGCCTCTTGCAGTGGTTAATGCTGTGCTTATAGTGGTTTTTAGTGCTAAGGTGAGGGTTAGTGTTGAGCTTGTGGTTAGGGTTTTGTTTGATTAGGGCAAGGTTGGGTTTTGTGTTAGTCAGGATTGTGATTGGATTTTAGATTAGGGTCATGGGTCAGGATGAAGGACACATTGTGTGAAATGCTCCCCATTAAAATGTTGTTAAAATTTTACACTGCTGCTGGACCCAATAAGGCAACTAGCCAACAGCATCAGCCAACCAGCTTACTGCTGTTTTGTTTCATGGTTTACAAAGCATCTGCAACAGCACATTTCCACTGCTCTCATCATCTGCCTGTTAGAGCTCAACACAGAGCCGGAACACCATTTCTAAATACAGGCCAATCAGCCAGGAACAGCACAGAACAGCATTTGTAGCTCCAACTTGCAATTTTTTTTTCTTGCCAGCCAAGACGAGAGAGCACACTCATAAGGGAGTTTAGATTGCAGTGTAGAGCGTAATGCACTTGGCATAACAGTAAATCGAGGCTATAAAGAGGCTCCTTAGTGCTAGACCTGATTGAGTGTGAAAGGATGACAGACACAGGAAGAGAAAGGAGGTGGCCATGATAGTTTAATATCTCATAATACATTATTAACCTCCTCTGCTCCACTCTGCATGACCCTCTGTCAGCATCACTCGGAATCACACAGACCCGCATTAGGATCTGTAGCTCTTGAGAAGCTGCTGTGTGTTAAATAAGTTGTTGAAGAATCTGGAAAATGTGTCTCTTGTCACGATACAAGATAATGTTGCCACATTTAAGGTCTCTATTCACATGGCTTAAAGATTATGTCAGGCTGTAAATCACCAATTTGTCAGCAAATGCATACCTTCCAGAGAAACCATCTGTGATGTCTACATTATCCATGTTTTAAGGGTGTGAAAAGCAGAAAAGCAGTTTTGAAAAAAATCTATCAAAGCCATATTTGAGATTCTCATTAGCAATGCTACCTCAGTTATTACATGACTTTAAAAAATTCACACTTGAAATCTTCTTGGTTAAAGTTTGTTGAACATGTATATCCCTGTATATTTAACAGTATGTTTTTGTAAAGTCTTTCAGAGGTGTGTGATGAAGACTGGCTTTTCTCCCTGCACACCCTTCAGCTGCACAAGATGACATATTTGCTGACTCAGAGTAAAGCTGTGTTAATTTTGTGGAAAATATAGCTCCTTACCAAAGTAGGAAAGCTAAACTAGTGATTCACTATAGAATCCAGCAGTATTCCATGTTGTTTTGGTTTAGGTGGGGATGTCTGTGCAGTGCAGACATAATCCCACCCCCAATAAACCAAAACAAAGAAACTCTGGGAGATATATAAACAATACAGTGAAGAGTCTAGAATAAAAGAGTTTACTACAATTTTTTGTAAACCTTTTATCAGTGAACTGGACAATCAGTCAAGATTTTCATGACCTGTCCCTTGTTAGTAATCAGCAATCCCTGAAACTGAAAAAGTCCTGCTTGTCACATCCTGACAATGAGATTCTTGGCCCATAGCCTGTGGAGGTGGTCTTTATGTATGTGTGTAAGGGCATGTGAGAGAGAGCGAGTCACCTGCCTCATATGTAGCACTTGTTGAAAAATGAGCACATGTGACTGCAGAATGGCTGTTGAGTGAAGATTTCTTGTACTGCCCTGTGAGGGCTTGTTGTCATTGTGGCTGAGCGGCCATTTCTGCCCTCCCAAGGAGTTTTTCCACCCAGGCTGCAACACGGTACTACTGCATGGAAGTGGATCCAACCCCCTCAGAGGCAGCAGTCAGGAGAAATTCTTTCAGTCCCTAACTGAACACAACTCTGCCTAATTAACAGATTATTTAACACCTCTCATTTGGATCCTAATTATCTTTAAGAATGTGACATCATAACACAGTGCTTTATGGGAGATCTGCCATTGTGGAAGAGTTAGTCCAGGCTGGTTTGGAATAGTTGAAAACTACTAACTTTTCTACCTGCTTTCTTTAAATTTTGGCAGCTCTGTAGCTTATTGTGTCACTAAATACATATGCAGAGATGACTAGCATGTAGATCTACATGACTCACAGATCAGATCAAAATCAAGGAAAACAGGTCAGAAAGGAAGGTTTAATCAGATATTTAGATACAGCTCTAGTTCAACAGCACATATGAAGCATCTCAGTGAGAATGCAGATCAACACAAAGCTCATTTTAGTCCCTAATTATATAGATTTAATGGAATAAAACCTTTATAATTTAGTGGATTTATCACGTTTGGATCCAGCTAACTAGCTCTTCACATACACCTCATGGGTGTTGGAAAAAGAATCTGGCAAGTAAGAAGCAGTTGTCAGTTTCATCATGAGGTGTGCAGTGATAATACCACTACTGACTAACAAACCTAACAGTTTACCTCCGAGGTGATATAAGCAAGCTAGCAACATTAGCTGAACAGCCAGACCATTAGTGTTTATTTGTCTGCTTCTCTTAACATTGATTTAGACAATTTTAACAAGACTTAACATTGATTGTCTCTTCTTTGTAAACGTAAGATTCATGAGATCTAAAATGGATTTTGTGGGCTTTAAAATTGCACAGCACAGCAATCGTGTCATTAGTTTGCTAATTAGCCAGGCAAGGCAAGCAGGGTTTGCCAAAAAATCTCCTTTAAGTGAAATATGACAAAACCATGTGATATACAGCACAGTTAAATCAAAGATTGTATGAATCCTCTGTATCTTCAGATATGCCAGTGGCTGAGTGAAATACAGCAGTAAGTTAATGTAACTGAAGAAAATAACCATTCGTAAGCTGTACATGGGCTTCGAGTGGCTTAAACTAATTGAAGGAACAGGCACTTAAGACTCACACCTGCTAGGAGAGTCTAGCTAAGTCTGTGAAGGAAAAAGCAGGTAACATTAACAAATGCACATCATTACTCCCCTCGTTGTTTGGGAGCTTGTGTGGATCAGGACGCCAATAAAGCTAATTTTACCATTATATAGTTGTTTGAAAACCCACTTGAGTTAGTTGAGATGAGTACCTTCAGCATGTAAACAAAAAACAAATTCTTCCAACATGGCAGAACGATCCCATAATGCAGCACGATGTGACGTACCTTCCCAAGCTCTATCAATATAAAAGTCTATGGCATTAAGGGGTGATGATCTAGGCTCAAGTAAGTCTCAGTACCAGATGCCTTGAGGTCTGCAAGGACATCCAATGACATGAAATGTCAATTTTGGAATTAATAAGACTGGTATCTGATTGGGTGAAATGACAGTGACAGTGAAGAGACAGCAGAAAGTCCTGGCTATACACCTGCTCGGAGAGCTTTCCTCAAATAAGGTCTGTAGACAGTGGTGTTAGCTTTAGCTCTACTTTCCTTGGTTTCATTCCCACTTTGTTTTGTAGGTGTGATTTGTAAGGAAAACGACAGGCATCACTCACACAGGGGGGGCTGATTATACAACAGTGTCTATGCTCTAGCCTATACTCGAAACTAGACTCAGATCTACACAGGGACAGACTGCTTTCACCTACTTAAAAGCTTCACATTTCCACAGGCTGTAGCTGAAATGCTGGGATCAGCTATTCATATAAAGTAGGCTCTGTTTCTTCAACTCTTTCTGGGTTTTTCTTTAAAGAATGCAAAGCCCTATTAAAAATCTCCAGAGGGTGCCTTAGTCAATACATTTTTCCAATATCAACAAAATGATGAATGCAGCAGTCTTCAAAGTGGCGACACATAGGGAACATTCAATACCATGGGAGTTGGTGTTTTTGTTTGATCATGTCTTGATTAACAAAAACCCAAATTAAAAGGAAACCCTTAATTAAAACTAGCTGCTAAAAGCATCAGGAGTAAGGGCAGAATTAGGAGCAAAGCCCAGCCAGACGTGTATAATTGGATGCTGAGGAGATTGTGTTAGACTTTAGTTCACTTACTTTTGCTTCTCTGAAGGCCCTTTGATGCTCAGCATGCACCTGCAAATTCAATCTAGCCTTTTCATTCCCATGAGAATAAATATGCTTCATTTAGCTGTAGTGTATAACTGTGATTGTGTAGTGAGGGGTTTCTCCCCTTTGAAACCCCTTTAAGGTGACTCGAGGTGGGCTAATCAGATTTGTTCTCTGTGAAGATCTTTAGAAATATAAGCCCTCTCACCTCTATCTCACTAGACCAATCTTATGCATGACTTTCTATTTCAAGAAAGAGAAAATGTCTCGTACTTTGAGAATGATGTGAATTAATGTGATTCAGATTCCAGTTTCTTATTAAATAAATCTCTTTGTGCAGTGTAAATCTTTGTTCTCTTTATGTCTTTTATTGGAAATGTGCAAACTGAAAGCTTAAGAGACACTGCAGAGGGATGCATTGTGCTTCTGTGCTTTGGCCACCTATTTTTTGGTTTCATATCTTTCTTTATGAAGAAATAGAATGTATTCCAGGCGAGAGCCAAGGACATTTGCCCATTGTTCCATCTCCATATGAAAAACCTACTTTCCGCTGCAATTGTTAAAATCCATCTCCATTTCTTTCAAGGTGATTGCACAGAATGCACAAAAGCTGCAAGCTACACCTCTTGAAATTGCCTACATATTTTTTGACCTTGTCTCCTTTAGGAAAAGGGAGATTCTTCAGGTTCCGTCTGCCGTCACTGAACCTGCTGGGTTCCAGCAAGCAGACTTTGCCCCAAGAGGACCCTGACACAGTGATGGTGGACTCCCCGAGAGCCAGCGATGACTCAGTGGCCTTGAGGGACTTCCAGTCGCCCACCAAGGACAGCTGCAGCCCAGCCGATGCCAACGACACGCGAGCCCTAATCAGCTCCAGTCCCCACTCCTCCCCTGTAAGTGTGTCTGGACCACTTGACCACTCATCCCCCAAGCAGCTGTGGGACCGTCCTAGCCCATCTCAGGCCCAGTCCACTGCCTGCTTGGCCCAGTCCATCTCCAGAGACAGTGTATGTAGCAGAAGACGGGCCTCATCTGTGCATGACATTGAAGGCCTCAGCAACTCCAAGCGGCATTTCAGGGACAGGCACGCCAGTGAAGGTAAATAAATCCTATTACATTTTTACTCTGAAAAAGAGACCTCTGCTGCCTTGTTAAGATGCAATGGAGCTACAGTAGCACAGATCTTTGGGTATAAATGCATGTATTTGATTTATTATTTAGCTTGATCTGCAAGACTGAAATATGACAAATCATATATATATATATATATATATATATATATATATATATATATATATATATATATATATGTTTTTTTTTTGTTTTTTGTTTTTTTTACCAAGGGTCAGTTCCCCAGACAAGGATTAAACTAAGTCTTGAGCCAAGCTGCAGTGCCAGTTGTGAATCACCATTAGAAGTTCTTTTTAGTTTAGGCTTAGGCCTAATCTGGGTTTTGGAGACTGATCTCAAGTGTATGAATATATAGACTAAGTGTTTCTTGATGCATATGCCATACTTAATAAAATAGTAAACAGATTAAATGCAAAATCAGAATAAATAAAAACTAAAACAATGTAGAAATGTAGTGTGTAGATTGATTATAAGATAAATAAGAAACTCCTATTTGGGGCTTTAACATAGTTTAGCGACAGAAATGAAGGTTGCATAAATGTGTTTATACAGGTCATAAAGCATTCACATATTGCCCTGTAATGTTGTTTCTTATATATAGATTATGTCCAGGGCTGCACAATATATTGGCTGTGACTGAAATGGATCCTTACTCCCTCATTAGTGTATAGGGGCGAGCTATTTAGCATAATAAGTAGCATTAAAAATGCATGTATCATTAAATTATTTTGGGAACTTTATCATTAACCTGTGTAAGGATTCACCAGTTACATAAACAAACCAAACAGTTACGCAAGTGAGACTGAGGTTTGCTTCTTATTCATAGCCAAAGTTGTTCGAAAATTGTTTTCAAAAATGCAGGGTACAAGGTCTGGGGGGAAAAGTACACTGAGTTGTCTAGACATTTAATTCTTGGTCCATAATTGCAGTAACGTGCAGTTACCATTCAGTGTTTTTGCTGTATGAAGAGCAACAGGCAGTAAACATGTAGTATCTTTGTTTTTACTGTACTGAGCGTCCACCAGAAACTTAGTGACATCTGTTGCTTAGTAACAAGAAACTCACAGTGCATTTTCGTATACCTTCAGCTGATGTAGTGATCTACGGTGTTCACTAGAAATTATGAATGCATTGTGGGAGGTTGTAGTGCCTTCAAAATCACCCTTGAATTAAATTTTCTGATTTGGACACTCAGAGAAAAAATAGCTATAACAGTGCCCTAAAATGCAAATATGGATCCATTTTGGTTACAGATATTGTTTGTTAATCATTATTACAATCCTAGGCATTCCAGATAGACTTTCTGTGGAATTAAGGCATTTAGGTGATAAAAACAAATAATCATTTGCATAAATAGTTTTCATAAATAATGCAGGCCAGTCTTTAGTCTGGCAAGTGTTAAGTGTTCACTAATGTATTTTTGAATAATCTGCAAGCATATTGCTGCCTCAGACTATAAGATTAACCTAAATGCAGTTTGGTTGAATGTTGGACCTAATCTGAATCTGGTTCCTCTAATAACTTTTGACTGTTCTCCTGCATTCCAGACCATGGCCGCAGTCTGAAAGGTAACAGTATGTTATGATGGAATGCTTTACTGTCTTGGACTGCTTGTTGCATGTATTTAAAGCAGGACAGTTTGGCAATTAGTGGTGCCATTTCACCAAGCAGTATAACTCCAGTAAAACTCTCTCAGTGATAACAGGCTCAATCTTAAATCATCCCAGCACCCAATGCTAGACTGTATTTGCAGATTTAAAAAGGCTGGATTGGTTGAACAAAAGAAAATACAAAGACTTTCTTGCAGTCTTTGCAGGAAGGGTTGAGAGGGGAGGCCCCAGTCAAAGTCTGCAGGGAACCATTCCACAGTTTCTGCTTGATTTCACTTCTCAACTTAACATCAATCCCTTTGTTCATTCAGGTGTACTGTTGGTACAATAATGCCAATACAGTACATGGAGTAACTAGGATGTGTCTGAGGACATTCTGTTCTAGTGTGGGGGTTGTAGGGGATGGTGGTGAATGAGCCTACTGAGGCCTAATGAGCCTGGTGAATGTACCTTAGGTTTGAAGTTGTTAACTAGGTCTCCGAGTGATGGTTTGCTCTAAGCTCTGATTGACTGGAGGAAGTTCCCCCTCCCCATACTACTTCCTCGCATGAGATTGATGTGTTCTTAGCCTGCAGTCTGACAGGAAATCAATGCTACATGTGAATGCTCTGTATCTGCTGTTTCTTGCAAATCAATCCTACCATTTTTCCTCTTTAAAAATTCTCTTTTCCCCACATATTTCCCCCAGTTGGAGTTTGACTACTCTCACTTGATCTTTATTTGTCAAAACCATGTATGCCATTTTAAAGCCATGAACACATGAAACATGTCAACATGATTTGTATTTTTATGTGGAATAAATGTATCTTTTCAATCTTGTAAAGCTTTTAAATTACATGGTGCCATGCTGCGCTTCACTGTTGTTTGTTCTAGTGCAACATTAAATTTCCATTCAGCACCATTCATTAGGCACTGTGCAGCTTGTACAGGAAAAGCATACTTTAAGAGGCTATGTCGTTTAATGAGCTGCATCTCAGTGCCTTTTAAGAGTGTTTCTAATTGAGCTGCTTTCTGTCCTTCAGGTCCTTTTAACCATCTCAAATCCAGTCTGCTGGGCTCCACTTCAGATTCCAATCTGAACAAATACAGTACTATTAACAAGATCCCCCTCATTGCGCTCAACTTCTCTGAGACCAATAACGACAAGAAAGTCCCCTCACCTCCTGCCTCTGAGAAGACCATTATTGCTCCCAAGGTCAAAGACCGTACGCACAACGTCACTGAGAAAGTCACACAGGTGAGATCTATGATGTTGTGGCACATTGCCAAACCAAAATGTTGCTTTTGCTGAATGATTTTTGGTGGGTTTTTTTGTGTAAAATTGAATGCAGTACTGATGTAATTTAGTTTCAAACACTTTGATGTTTTCTTCTGTTGCTGACGTGTGAATGCGTTCCTCAGGATTAGAATGGAAAGATTTCCTTTTTTATCTTGGATGTATGTAAATCTGTATTTTCCCACTGTAGGGCTACACTGCCCTACAAGAAAAAAATATGTCAATAGCATGAGACAATTTCACTAGATAAAATTGTTAAAATTGGTTTAATACTTATACAAAAAATTAAGAAATAGGTTTAATATACCTTGCTCTTTCTGGTTTGGTAGGATGGCCCACCCAAAAAGAGCAAGGTATATTAGCACGACGATAGTAGCAAGTAGATGCAGCCATAACACAACAGAACTGGCAGTTAATGTTCTCTTCCAAGCTCACTCTGAGTCTAATGACATTTGGTAGTGGCAATTCAAAAAGATGTGGTGGCTGTCTTCATGTTATTTGGAAGAAGTTTTTGTTCATGCCTTTACCCTCCCAGCATATATATATTTATATATATCTAGTCACATATCCGCTCATTAGCTAGGTCTCCCCCATCACACAATACTATCAGTGCTGGGAGGGATTGGTGTATGTGTGGCATGTTCCACCTGGACATGATGTCCTCAAAACAGTTTAAGGCTTTTTTCCACTGCAGGGTCAAACAGTTACTGCACTAGTGTGAACTCATGACCAATTACACCAATTTGTCATCCCACCAAACAGCACTGTTGCACTGATTGGCTAATTGTGTGTAGAAAACTGTGCTGGGCATGGTTTGTAACCATTTTCTGCTGTACAATTAAGAATCATCAGTCAGTTCAATGGAGAGTAATGACAACTTATTACATATATAGAACAACGTTGCTGACCCACCATCATCTCTGTTTTTTATTCAGTACTTCCTAGATGTAATTTAACAGCACATCAGCTTGAAAAAGAGGCTGTAACTGGTCACACGTCGATGTGGGATGGGATAATGCA
Source organism: Colossoma macropomum (assembly GCF_904425465.1). NCBI lineage: Eukaryota > Metazoa > Chordata > Actinopteri > Characiformes > Serrasalmidae > Colossoma > Colossoma macropomum. The sequence goes on along the minus strand of NW_023494784.1, from coordinate 29,582,917 downwards.
GCTGTTTTAAACATTTGGACTTACATTGGAAAAGAAGCTGTGTGTTCTGTATATAATATTTTGATTTATCACAAGTGTTAAGTGCTGCATGATTTTATTGCAAGGTCAATAGTCTCCTGTACCAGGCAAAATCTTTCATAAAATTGTGTACACTGGTTAAAGTTCCCATGTGTTATTTTATGGTGTACAGAAATTTGTATGCAAATGTACACTAATAAGTATAAAGCTTAACCCTGCAGATATTAAGGGTGAGAGAGTTTTTAAAGAAAGCATAATTAATTTTCTCTGGATTCATATACTATGGTCTTTTCCAATACAACAGTCTCTAGATTCTTTCTTACAGTATTCAACATCTATCTCTCACTGTCTCTCTCTCTGGCGCTTGCGATGCATCAAAAGACCATCCGGGCATGAAGATGGATTTCCTACTGCTGTGAGGAAATATATGTCCCAGTATTGGCAAAACAGAATTCGATAGCGCTGTGGCAGCCTCAAAATGTGAGACAGTGCGAATTAACCCTCCTTCCTCAACCTTTTTTTTGCCTCGCCTGCAACTCGAAAATTAGATTTGGGTGCTTGCACAGACGTACGATTGGCTCCGAGGGTAGATAACTGCTGAAAGTGTCCTCCAGTGAAAGTCAGAGTCATTGTGCAGGCTCGGGGGCGTTGGGTTAGAGCCCCACTCACGTGTACCACTCTCGTAGACAGCTGGAGGAGGAAATGAGAAACGCTTAAGACATTGACAGCCCATCTAGAAAAACACAAGTGCTCACCTCAAGGAAGCCCAGGCAGCTCTTGTTCCTTGAGTCTTTCTTGCTTGAGGATTCTGTCATTTGGCTTGTCAACCTTTGAGTGATTCTCGCATTACCTCACTGCGCCCAACTGTGTGTGTGAAAGGCAGATAAGAGGAAACAGATCCATTCTTCAGCCTTTTCTGATCAGGGAGAAAAGTGCTGAGGAGGCAACACAAAACAGGCTCCCCTTCATGCTGTCATGATGGCTAATGAAGTATTAATCAGGCAGAGAGGCCTCATTTGCTGTCTGTCAGTGCCGATGAGAGCCACAGGAGGTGTGCGCATCCATTTGTGCACGTGTGGCAATGTGTGTGTGTGAGCTCTCTGCAGGCTCAGTCCCAGTCACTCCCTAGTCTGCTCCAGTGTCTTTCAGGAACACAACAGGACTTTAAATCTTTTTCATTTTGATAGTATGGCAACTGCTTCTTTGCTGACCTTGTAAAACAAGGAATGTTGAGGCATGGAAAAAAAGTAGTACAAATCCTACTACACTTCCTGGAGGCATTGTAAATTGCTGGATGTCTAGCAAAAAAACATGCACAGTTCACCGTCCCAGCCTTTTTCAACATTTTGAAATCCCAGAAATCATATTCTTGCAGTCTCCTTAGAAACGCAGGGTGCATTGTCAGTCCCTATTTTGAAAATGATCATCATACATCCATGCACTGCAACCCACAGGGAAGAATCTGCAAACTCTGAAAATCAAAGGTGACCATCCAATCTGACAGAGCAAGTTTTCTCTCCATAAATCCCCAAATGCTCAATCAAATCACAGTGTTTGTTCAGTGCTACAGCTTTTTATCTCGTGGTTTTAGTTTGTTCTTTTGTTGACCAGTGAATAGGAAGTCCACAAACAGCAGTTAATGCAGGTGAAATGAGATTGAAGTACAAAAAGTATGCAATCTCTTTACCTTAGCAGACTTCATCTTTCTCTTTTTGGAGAAAGAGGAACACACCTGCACTCACAGACTTTCAGCTCAGAATCATTTTTTTGTCAGTTTTGTAAAATCCTTTCTGCTGCTATGCCCTTGAGCAGGGCACTTAAACCCAGATCACTCTAGCAATAACCCCGAGATGGACGGCTTGGACGCTTGCTCTTCTAAACGTTCTGTAAATGATAAATGTTTTTGGACAGTAAAAGGAGTTATGGCAGGGCCTGAGAATATTTATGTTATGTTTTGGAGCTCCTTGAGACTGCGTGAGTAAAATTTGGAAGATTTGTAGTCAGCATTACTGACACAATGAAACCTTGCATCATAAGAGATGGAAATATGAATCGTGTCTGCAAATAAATCTGCTGTGAAGGAGAGACATAAAATAAACTGAAATTAAGGAGAGGAGAACTTAACACTGGTTTTTGCTTAATAATTTTTACCATTTGAGCAAAATTGTATATAACCAACACCTCTCTGCTACAAATTAAACATGAACTTTGTAAACCATTTGTGAACAATTCAGTCTGTGGCAGGAATGCACATGTTACAGCTAACCCCATAGGTGGCGTAACCCCATAGCTGCCATAAAGCAATTCAGGGAAATATAGAGAATGTCATTTAGTGCCTTGTGATATGTTAGTTGTCTGTTGTTGGTAATTGATTGTCAGTTACAAAATAGCTAAGTTTTAAAAAGTGTCTTGTTTATTGTTTAGGTTGAATTACAACATATATTCTACATGTTATTTAAATTATTTCACTTTGATTTACATTACTTCACTACCATCTATCAATTTGTCTTGTTTAGGGAGTGGCCAGTACAACTGATCTGATGAACAGCTGAAGTTCACATTATTATCTGTCACAGTCATTTGATATTACAATAACCTTTCTTTTTTTTCACTGTCCAGGTATTGTCCCTGGGTGCAGATGTATTACCAGAGTATAAGCTCCAAGCTCCACGCATAGATAAGTTCACCATCCTCCACTATAGCCCGTTTAAAGCTGTGTGGGACTGGCTCATACTGCTGCTAGTCATCTACACAGCCATCTTCACACCCTATTCTGCTGCCTTCCTGCTCAACGACCGTGAGGAGCAGAAGAGGAGAGAGTGTGGCTACTCTTGCAGCCCACTCAATGTGGTGGATTTAATGGTGGACATCATGTTCATCATAGACATCCTCATAAACTTCCGCACCACATATGTGAACTCCAACGAGGAGGTGGTCAGTCACCCAGGGAAGATCGCTGTTCACTATTTCAAGGGGTGGTTCCTTATAGACATGGTGGCAGCCATTCCCTTCGACCTACTCATCTTTGGCTCAGGCTCGGATGAAGTAAGTAATCAGTTAAAAGGGCTTTCTATTTCTGTCTGCTCCTGCAATCAGTATATTGATTATATATGATAAATCAGTCTCTGAAAGTACATACAGTACTGTACAAAAGTCCACCCTTCATTTGTTTAATTTGTAGGCAAAACGGCCATTATTATGTATAAATCTTTCTTTTTTCATGAGATGTTTCTCAGGGGATTAGATATAACACCACCAAAACTTGTCACCATCAGATTAAATGTACTTAAAACTTTCACCTTTGTGAGATATGAGAAAATAATGATTTGGGTCTGAGCAGATGTGTAGATGTCAAGACGTTGTCAATGATAAAAGTAGAAATAATAGGTAAAATTAGACCCCCAAAAATAAATAAATAAAAAAAGAGGCCACCTCAGAGACTAGACCTCAACATCGCTGAATGTGATTACCTGGATCATGAGAAGCACAACTTTAGAAGTGCAGATTTCTTTGAAAAACTGAAAACAAGACACCTGAAAAAAATAAAAGCTGTAATAAAGGCAAAGGCACAGTAAACACAAAGGAATTAGATACTGCATTTAATTGTTAGGCTTCTGTGTAGCCTTCTGTTAAACATATGATTTCTGGCTTTTTTCTAACGCTGAAAAATGAATAACTTGTGTGTATTGGCCATATTGGCTGGAAACCAAAGAAATCAAGGGTGGTCTCTGACTTTTGCACAGTACTGTTTGTTTATTTATTTATTTATTTGTCACAGCAAGGTCTTCTATATCCCTTTAGGATCAAGGCCCACTCTGTTTATATTCACTAAATATAGTCTTACTGCCATGAGCTGCTTCTTAAAAGCTGAATGTATTTGTCGTGGTCAGAGAGGGATTAATTTTTTTTTCCTTCCTTTTTTTCTGAATGGTATGTAATTCAGAATCCATTTATTTGGATTAATGGCTTACCAAATGGCGATCAATGATGCATTTAGATGAGAAGAGGGAAGCCAAGCCGTTGTTTGTGCAGCTTAAGGGCCACTGGCAGACTGGCCGGCGCGCTGGCATGTCCACTTGTTTATTTGCATGGGAATGTTTCAGCAGTGGCTTATGACGAGCTACTAGCACATCAGCCTCAATCAGCATTTGGATCCATCTTTAGAACCTGCACCATGAGCAGCTTTTTGGCTGGCAGTGAATGAATACATTGAAGTAATATTACTTATCTTTATTTAGGGTGTGAATGAACGTCAGGAAGTCAGATATTAATTTCTGCTCTTATGTAGTCTGATTTAAACACTTTTTTAATCCACATTTTACACTTGGAGCCCTGCTACTTTCTCTTTTGTGCTTCTCTCATCTATGTGAAAGTAATTGCACAGTTGAGCAAAACCCCTTGCCAACCTCCATCGAGCTCCAACAGTGAAGATTGCCTGAAGCCCAATTAAAGAAGAAGAATTCTGCTTCTCTAATTCAGAGCAGATCCTATTGAGGAGTGGTTTTGAAGCGACACCTTCAGTTACCCTGACAAATGCCTGATTCTCTGTTTAGCTAGCCGACCCAGGCTCAATGGAAAGGGTAATTGGAGACTATTTGGACGCGTTTACTTTATTGACTAGGCCAGAGTGAGGCAGTGGGATTTATCTGTCGGGGACTGTGAGGGGTAATGCATTCATGCTGCTGCCCTTTGAGAGCCTGCCTGGTATCTAGGAGAACAATGACCCAGGTGCTAACGGGAAGGACTGCATGTTGCTGTTGCCTGCTAGCCTCATCTGTCAAATCTCCTCCCACAGACTGAAACCTCCACTTTGCTGTGCTATGCTGTGCCAAGCCCCCACTTTCCCCTACATCCTCCAAAATGAACAAAGCCAGTTTAATGGCTGTAATTGGATTGAGGGAGTAGGTCAGGCCACTAATATGAATTGTTCATTGATGCTCCATTGAGTTTTAGCTCTATTTATTGAATAGGGCTTGCTGTAACCCTAATCTTAAAAGTAGTATTATTAAGCATATTGTAACTCAAATAACAGTTCTAATCCATGTGTATAATGTACTGGACAATACTGTGTGCAGTTGTAACCCAGTCTGCCTATTTTAAATGGGTTCAAATGACAAACCTAAAGTGGCCTGCATGAGGAAAGCCCATTCTCGCTGGACTGGTTTAGGTTTGTCTGCATTGTGTGCATTTGTTTTTGTGTCTGTGTCTGCAATTGAACAGATGGGACTGTGGCGTGTGTAGGGGTGTGTTTTGTGATTGTTTGTGTCTGTGGCTGGGGAGACAGGGCTGCTGTGCAGCCTGTGGTCACTGCACTGTGTGGTTTGTATAGTAGAAAAAGAATGGGTCCTAGACAGATGGCAGGTGGTTTCAGGACTTGTCTCATTTACAGCATGGACATGAAGTGACTTTAGGTCTCACTGCAAATTAGGTCTTCACTCATTTGTCCTTAACACTTATTCATTTTGCTTTTCCACAGAGTTTCTTGTGCCTGTACAGCTATTTATAGCATATCCTTCTTTAGAATTGCAGTGCAAGTACCTTTTTTACTTACTTTGTTTTCTACAATGACCTTTACCAACACTGACGCTTTCATGTGTTCATATGACATATACACAGAATACAGAATGCATACTGTAGTGTATACAGAATGAATACTGCAGATCTACTTAGCTGGTTTAGCCTTGTGAAATGGAACGCACATGCTGGTAATTGCAATATTTGCTAGTATTTTGCTTGATTTGGCCTTAATTGCAGCTAGGCCGCACAAACCACCGCTTCAATTAAAACTATTCCAGAGCGCTGCAGGATGCACATTATCCAAAGGTTATTGAGAATTATGTTGAGTAGTCTGATTAATTGATTATTTTGACTCTGAGACTGTGTTCATATCTGATGTTAAACCTTTTCCACAGTAGCCATTAAATGCAACTTCCACCTAGCTGTTCTCGGGAGTCCTCAGTTGAATGGTGCTTTTTTTCCTGTCATTAACATTGATGGAATAGATTTTGATGGAAATGTGCATGGTTTATTGTGGCAGAGTTACAGGGAAAAACATTCTGTTTGATTATATTAATTAAAAATATCAAAGTCAATTTCCATTTTGCCAGCAGACATTGAAACATGCAGCCATTTACACTTGGCATTTCCATGGATCTCGCTGCATTTGGTGTCAGACAAAAGGGCTGCGAGTCCTTGTTCTTGTTCTTGAGTATGAGCTATTAAAAATGTTTAGATAGCATGGACTGCTAACACAACTTACAAATAAATGGGAGAGGAGATGAATAGAGAAAATATGCAGCTACTTTCTCTGCTAAAGTCTCTGCTGTGATGACACAGTTGGTTAAGGTGCTCCTTTGTCGTTGTCTGGAAGGTATCAGGAGGCTTTAACATTCACATTACAGATGTTATGTTGTTTTATGTTATGTTGTGTGATGCATCCCTGACCACCTGTACTTAATGCTGTCCACTTATGATCAGGTCAGTTAGGACATATGTTAATGTCAAGTGTGAATGGGACCTGTGATTTAGCCTAACCCATTTTAACCTGTTTGCTTCATGTACATATAAATAAATATAAATTTTGTTATATAACTTCACTTTTTTGGCTAGTTTGGGTCTTAGATAAGCTGTTTTTACTTTTATTTCGGTAAAAGTTAGTTAGTCTGTGTCTTTGAGTTAGTGTGGGGTTTTGGTTTGTTACTTTGTTCTTGGCTGTTTTGTTCTTGGTTTTAACTCATGTTGTTTTGCTGTAAAGAATTTGAAGATAAACAGTTTACGTATAATAGAAAACAATTTTATTTCTATAATAAACATAGTATTAATTATAATATAGCACTGATTTGTCTTTATATGTGTAAAGCCCACTCCCAACTCTGTATATCATAAAAAACTGTCTATACAGTACACATAATAAAAACATTTACCAAGCATGTAAATATGAGCACCCATCCAGTGATGAAAATGTGGTGGTTTCTCAGTAGCGCTGATGGTCCCTGTCGTCCTTATGAGCATATATAACTCTGTAACTTATAACTGCAGAATCACTGTGCATCACTGTGAGCAGTAGCTGCTAATGAGCTTTTAATGGCTTGCTCGTGACTTACGCAGCATACTCTGTCTGCTAGCTCTCTGCAGCTCAAATTGAAGATGAAAACACAGACCGCTCACTAACATGCTGTCAACTCTCATATGCAGGCTAAACTTTAGTGCCAGACTTAGCCTTCCAGATGAGCACTAAAAATACCCACAGCCCTTGTTCACTCTGTACAGTCACCATGTAATTGCCAGGTAAATAAATGATCTCCTGCCAGGGGCTAGTTTAAAGTGTAGCAGGAGCCTTGTAAACTCCAAGGGACTCATTCAGAGGTTTTACTGAAAGAGGGAAAGCCTTCCACAAATGAGAATTTATGTCTGCTCGCCTCTACAGTACTGTTCATTGACCCATGACCTGGTTGCAGTCAAAACTTGCTGAGTTGAAGATATCTGAAGATATCTGAATCAGAGGGAAAGTAGATCTTGAGTGCTTCTCATATGCCGATTTCTTTTCTTTCAGCGGCCTGGGTATTGCTGGATTTTGCTTAGATTGCGCTGGTCTCTAGTGGTAAAGCACATGCACAGCAGTGTGTAATGGGCCATAATTAAACATCTTAATGAAACAGTTAATCAGTGCAGCAATTGCTTAAACACATTACTACGGAAATAGGCACCAGAAATGCGACCACTAGGCAAATTAGTTCACATAATACAATATGTCTGAGGGAATTTGCAGCCCTTTCAGTTCCCTGTAATTGTGCATTGTTGCTATCAAATAAACAGAGGAAGTGAAAAAGATTATCTTGGGCTTTTAAGATGAGAAGTGATAAATTAATTGCATGTGCTGTTTGTTGTTTTGCAGTCTTATTTGTCACAACGCAGGATTCAGTGGCACAAATTCTGTAAATTCATTCCCATCAGTTCAGTTTGCCTCTTGTATTGTGTGCTCAAAGCTGATAAAAGCATTACTGTGAGGGATGCATGATTGGAATTAGCCAAGATCGGAATGGGCAGAGTTTTATTCCAAACACGCAGTCAGCAATCAGCTTGTTTGTTTTAATTTGGCTGATCTGCGTTGCAATATTTTGACAAATATAACATGGCAAAGTGCACTCATTTAAATGCTGCTGCTACATCTATACTAAAATATCTTCACATAATTATACATGGCTCATTGTGCTAAATAGCCAGTTCCCTCTTACTTTCGATGATTTATTTGATGTTGTATTATTAAATAGGCAATTGATTTTTTTTATTCACAAATTTAAAATGCCAGTTTGGCCCATTAAAGTGCAAATAGTGTTATTTATATTGTGGCTAATAGAAAGTACAGGAAATGTGCTAGTGTGTTTCATATGTTCATTTACCCCACATAGTGAAAGCTTCAGGTCAAAAAGGCCAATATAAAATGGACAAAAAAAAGGCACATTGGCCAATTTGGCTGTAAAAAAAATGGAATCTGCCATAAAAATTTCTGATCAGTGCATGTCCAATTACAGTTTTTATGCATCCCTTCTAAACTGCTGTTTCTCATGTTTTTAGACAACTACTCTGATTGGCCTGTTGAAGACGGCCCGGCTGCTGCGTTTGGTCCGTGTTGCCAGGAAGCTGGACCGCTACTCTGAGTACGGAGCAGCAGTGCTCATGCTCCTCATGTGCATCTTCGCACTCATTGCCCATTGGTTGGCCTGCATCTGGTACGCCATTGGCAACGTGGAGAAGCCTTATCTAAAGGACAAGATTGGCTGGCTAGATAATCTTGGGGTGTCTATTGGAAAGCGGTATAACTACAGTGACCCCTCTTCTGGACCCTCCATAAAGGACAAATATGTCACAGCATTGTATTTCACATTTAGCAGTCTGACCAGCGTAGGCTTTGGCAACGTCTCACCAAATACCAACTCTGAGAAGATCTTTTCTATCTGTGTGATGCTCATCGGATGTGAGTATGAGTATGAAGCACTATGAGCAAAGAGCAGTACATGTGCTATACAGAATTATTTTATTTATATGATTTACGAGCATTACTGTAATATGAACATGTTAACAAAAATCCATAAAATACATGTTATACAGCAAGGGACAAGAGATTGTAACTTTGTGTCATTACGATTGCTTTATATTGCATCTGAGGGACAATGCATTTATGAGATAGTATTAATAATAATTAGAGAAGTGTTATTAATAAACTGTTGATAATTCATGCATTACTAATTGCAGCACGACATGTGCTACCCCAGGCTCAAGGAGGACGCTGGAGGCAGGCTTCAGTGCTGCAGCAGCCATATTTATTAACAAATAAACAAACGTCAAACAACTCAAACTATGCTGGCCACTTTTCGGTGGCTTAAGCAGCCTAGACTTTTCAGTCCTCCTAAATAAGCTTTTCAGCTCCTCAGTCTTTTGCTGCTGCCGCTCGTCCCTCTCTCGCTCTCTGCTCCCTCTCAGCTCTTTTAAAAGGCGCTCACGCTGCCAGCCAGATCAGCAACAGCTGGCTCTCATTAAGAGCACCCGAGCCGAGAGGAAACGAGAGCTCGCCGCTCCGCCTCCTCGTCACCGCCACCAGCTCGCAGCTCAGCCGCCCGGGTCGAAGGTGAGGTGTAGTGGAGCAGCCTCGCTGTGTAACAGGGGGCGGGGCCCAGGCGGCGGAGCTCGGGACTCACTCCTTGCCGGCACCGTCGTCGTCTTCCTCCTCCTCCCGCCGTCACTCGCGTCACTCGGGTTACTCCGAGGAGCTCGGGCTTTGCGCTCCGCCCCCTCCCCACTCGCGGCTCTCTCCCCGCCGTCCTGGCCGAGGTTTGTCGCCGCTGGGTGTTCGGGCCCCGCGCATGCCACACTAATACATTAGCAATAGTTCGTTTCGATTAGTTTTTACTGGATTCACAATTTGATATATGTTTGATATTTTGAACAAAATTTGAATTAAGAAAAATGACTATAATCATGTTGTTGCTAACTAGCTAAAGATGATAAAGCTGGGAGGCAGGAATGCTGGTGTGAGTTGTTGATTGCTGGTACTGCTTGTTTGCAAACAATGCAGTTGCATTAGATAGCATAATTAATAGAGTACTCGTCTCCATAATGCATTGTCACGTCCCCATGATGCTCATTGGCACAGTTTTGCATTGCAATATCACAATGTCACAATGCACTGTTGCACCCCTAATGCATATATATGTTTATTTATTGTGTGACATTTTCAAATATAGCGTGGTCATGTGTAAGATAACTCTCATCCCCTCTGTCCTGGTTAGCTCTAATGTATGCCAGCATCTTTGGGAATGTGTCGGCCATCATTCAGCGGCTGTACTCAGGAACAGCGCGCTACCACATGCAAATGCTGCGGGTGAAAGAGTTTATCCGCTTCCACCAGATTCCAAACCCTCTCAGGCAGAGGCTGGAGGAGTACTTCCAGCACTCCTGGACCTACACCAATGGCATTGACATGAACATGGTGCGTTTGAGTGGGGGGAACCCTCTGAGCTTATCTCATTCTCAGCATCATTGCCTTCATTATGTAGCCAAATTTATGTAGTTTTTGTTTCAGATTGATTTTTTTATGTCAATAAAAGATAATTTACAAAGTGAGATTGAGAGCTATGCTAAACCAATAACAAATCTACTATACATTTGAATTTGCTTCTCTCAGACGTGTGAATAGAATAAATGAAATGTATAAATGAGAATATGCATTTGTGAGTGTGCATACTGAACGCAACACCTGTCTCTCTCCTTTTTTGCCCCATATGAAATGGAATGACCTCATCACCCTGGAACGAGCAGGAGGTATTTATATAAACACAGGATTCTTTATAGTCATTGTCATTCTCGTCTCCCCTGCTGCCTGTTATGTGCCAGCTCTGGACTCTTCCTTCATAGAGCACCTTTTCATCTTGTTTCATAATCTTATTTCATATGCTGCTTTCAATTAGAATTCCATTTCAGTTGTGCAGAACGCAGATGCATCTGCTTTGATGTTTCATCTGAAGGTCATTTAGAACAAAGACCATTATATGTGAGATGCTTGTGAAAGAAGGAACATATATTCCCTAAGCTTGTAAGATTTTGAGGCTGCTAGCTGGTTCAGCAATAGCACTTTTTTTCTCTATAGTTGTCATGTTCAGCTTCTGTATATTTAACTTTTGGTGGGATGTCTACCCACTTTAGTGTTAGCAGTACACACACAGTTATACACATATGTATACATATTGTTACCAAAGTTAACCCTTCCTGTTTTTCTCCTTTTCCCTTTTTCCCTCTATCTAGGTGTTAAAGGGCTTTCCTGAGTGCTTGCAGGCAGATATATGTCTCCATCTGAATCAGAGCCTGCTACAGGGCTGTAAGGCATTCCGGGGGGCCACTAAAGGCTGCCTGCGGGCCCTGGCCATGCGCTTTAAAACCACTCACGCTCCCCCAGGAGATACACTCGTCCACTGTGGAGATGTCCTCACAGCGCTCTACTTCCTCTCCCGAGGTTCCATCGAGATCCTGAAGGATGATGTTGTGGTGGCAATTCTGGGTAAGTGGGTGCTGGTTTGTTTGATTGGGGTGGTTAGGAGTAGTTGATTTTATTGAACTGACACACTGTGTCAGCAAAAAAATGGTGCCACTTTTAAAAAAGGCTATGACGACATATAAGGAAAAAAAAGTTGGATTATTTCTATTCAATATTTGATTTAAACCTTTTTTTCCCAGTAGTAGTGTTTTGGAGGACCCTCAGGTGAACTACACAATATTTTTCTTCTTCAGTTACATTGATGGAAATATGAATGATTTACGAAACAGGAAGTGGATTTTTGTCTTCGTAGCTGAGCAAGCAAGTCAACCTTTAATGAGTTTTGTTCCAAAATGCATTGCATTTATATGCTTTGTTAAGAGTGGGCTTTACACATACAAGAAATATCAATACTATATTATGATTAATACCACTTTATTAAAGAAATAAATATGTGTTTTCCATTATACAACAACTCATTGTGTCCAAAATTGTTACAGATTGGCATTTTGAAGTTAAATTCTTCATTTATAAAAGTGTATTGTTGTGTTTAAATGCTAGTTATCATTGTGACAGTTGTACACGATATTTTGATATAAAGAAGTTGCAGTTGTGTTGTCTCTTTTATCTCAACCTAGCCGTTTTTGTAGAGAGGTGTGAATTGTTTTCACACCTTCAGAGGTTCTCTTCCTCCTCTCCTCATTACTTACTAGCAGCCTAACACAATGTCACTCACAGAAAGCCAGCAGTGTCCTAGTTAGTCTAATAACAGAATTACAGGGGAAAATATTTTATTTGATTATATTAATTGAAATATTTGAGTCAGTTTCCACAGAGACTGAACATCCAGTGAGATAATTTGGCAGGGCTGCCCCACTGGCTGTTGTTAACAAGCTCTCTATAATTGCTGTGTGCCAGTCCAGCGTGTCCGCATTCTGATGTCACTTTCCTGATTTGCCTAAAATGAATTTGCACAATGTAGACATGATGGCTGCTGAGAAACATAGGTATGGCACTAAATGCACTCTTTGGCAGAGAAAAAAGTCCAGAGAAACAATAATTAATATCCTGAAATTGATGGGAATATTGATATAAGAATATTGACTGATAATATGATTAGGGCAGTGGTGGAATAAAGGTTTGAAATCATTCACCCATCACCGCATTAGAGTAAAAAAGGTTTTCTGTTAGCTGCAACAAACTGCCTCATAGTGAGTGCAATCTTGTTTGTAGTAATGGAGCATTGCAGTGGATATGTGCTAAGGCAAACCTATAACAGCTGGATTGGGTCAAGATTGCAATTACTTCAATAAATAAATAAATAAATTTTAAAAACACTTAAATGCTATGTAAATTAGTGAGTGCAACTTTAACAATGACTGTAATTGCATATACGTTTTCCCCACAGGTTAATAATTAAGTCATAATTTGAATGTTTTTTTTAACTTCGGCCATGCCTTGCTTAAATTAACCAGGCTTTGTCAGCTTGAACATGAGGCCTCTGATTATTCTCTTGGTGGGTCACTTATGTATGATAATTAAGATTGCACCACTCACCACTCTTTAACACATGGATGTAAAAAGCTTGCACAGTGCCATGCTTTTACAGTGCTTTTTCTAATGGCAATTTTGCATTAACAAATCACTCCCTTGTGCACTGTTCTGTGCTTCTGAAAGAGAACAGCACTAGCATGAATATTTAAATTTATTCTGTTTTGTCTCAAGTTTTATTTAACCAGTTTGACATTTAAATAATGGTACATCGGAACGCTGTTAGGCTGTGCTATTGTGAAATTTATTCCACTTAGTCCTGTGGAGGTTTCTCTGCCTGGAAATGATGTTTACCGCTGTGGGGGTGTGGCTAGCAACTGCAGAATCTGTATACACAGACGTCCCCAGTGGAAAGTAATGTTCTCAAACACCGCAACACTTTGGCCAAGCACAGAGGATTTTTGCATCTTGCACATCCAAAGGCTGACTCTAATTAATAGCCTGTTTTTGTGTCAAAACACATTTTGAAACAACACCCAAATAACACAGATATGCCCTTGAACTGGATGCTGGCCTTTTATCTCTAACAATACTTTTGAGCCCAAGCCTTCAGCCTGATGGTGAAGGGCTTCTGACATTTCTGTTAAGTGGCTCTCCTTGAGTCTGTTTGGTTTCTTCAAAGAGCAGAGAGAGAACTAGCTGCACAAAGCTGGAAAGAGCTTTTTATAGCAAAGGGTGTGAAGGGTGAAGGCAGCAGGACATTAGACAGAGAGAGAGAGAGAGAGAGAGTGAGTGGGAGACAGAGAGAGTGAGAGACAGTGAGAGAGAATGAGAAGAACAACAGCTGACAAAGAGTGTGATTTAGTAGGTTTATTGAGCTGTTTATTCTATCCAATCTCCAGCCCTGTAAATGCTAACTCTCTTAGTTAGGCATCAATATTGACATCAGTAATTAGCAGTGTGTTTCCTCATAATGTCAGAGGCTCAGCATGTGTTTGGCCGGTGAGCCATGCCCTGCCACCTTTAAACGCACTTGTTTCTCACCCACTGAACACTTGCCCTGCTGACTGGCTGACACAATTAGGTCACATGCAGGAGGCACAGTGGGACTCTGCTCAGAAAACCATACTATTAATATGACCAGCCATGTTTCAGTTGTTCAGGATGTTAAATTAGATACCCATAAGAAAGGAAGTTTAGCTACACTCAAAATGGCCCTTAAATATGAGTCCTATTGTGTTACTATAGCTGGCATCGTAAGCTATTCTTTCTTTGCGGGTCTTTTGTGACATCTGGGCTTGTTTTTGAACTCCAAGGCCTTTTCAGCAGGCTGTGGAAAGGTATCTGTTCCCAAATGAACAGGAGTCATTTCAGAAACTCTGGCCATTTCACTTTAAGGTCACCTGAAGCCACAGTGATGCACAGTCAGGTCTGCTGTATATAAAGTAGAATGGCTCTCGGGGCTTGACATTTCCCTGGCACTGGCACCACTGAGATGCCTCCCATACTGTAAGGTGCCCTTTCCACTGCACTCACCACACACGGCTGTTTTGAATAAGAGCAAATTTCCTCTTTTCTTCTTCGCGCATTGTGCAGCGCAATGCGAACAGTTGTTTGAAAGTACAGCTGAAGGCATTTACAAAGTGAGAATGAATTAAGCTTGATTATCAAAAGTATTTCTATTCTTTTTGAAGCAAGGACAGCAAAGCCTGTCAGTCACATATGATGGTGTGTCTGTGGACATCAAAGTGGGAGCAGGCAGCAGGCCAGAGAGTGTTTAAATAATGAATGAGACGAGAAGAGTTGAGAGGAGAGGGAAGGAGGAGAGAGAGGGGGCCAGCTGATTTTGAGCCTTGTTTCCCAAAAGTGTGGTAGCAACATGGTCACAGTAAGATGGCTGAGTCTCAGTCTGGCACAGGCTCTCTCTACCATCTTATGATGATCGTCAGGCTGCTATGCTTTTGTGAAACAGGACCCAGATGTGTCCTTATAATCCCTGCAGAGAACGAGCTCTGATAATCCGCATACACAGAAGTTGGCCTGGACTGACCCAAAAATGTACACACCCACCCTCAGGCAAAGATGCAAAACAAGTCCACTAAAATGCATATGTCGTTCATTTTGTAAGCAGTGACATAGTTTTCCATTTTTAACAGACCCTGTGCACATAACAGCAGTACATCTTGTGGAGACCTACTTATGTTATTTCCAAAGATTGCTTAGGTTTACTTATCTTGCCTAATTACAGTGGTGGACAGTAACAAAGTAAATGTAGTTCGTTACTGTACTTAAATAGGTTTTTCGTGTATCTGTACTTTACTGAAGTATTTCCATTTTGGGCGACTTTTACTTTCACTCCACTACATTTCAAAATCAAATATCTTACTTTTTACTCCACTACATTATGCGAAATCTGTCGTTCCTTTGGGCTTATGTGTGCATAAAAACGTATCATGTTGAAACGAAAGAAGCACAAAGCAAGAACACCAATCAGGGCACAGCGCACACTTTGTTTTGAGCTTGTGTTGACCTGTTGGACATACCGACCCAGTGCAAGCATATACGGTTCAACATCAGTGCAGCAACATAAAAGTTTGGGAGTGTCTATTCCAACATAAATGATGGAACTAACCTAACTTTGTGTAAATAGACCACAATATAGAAATATGTACACATATGCAGTTGTGACTGTCATGTTTCGTTTTTCTGAATTTATACAAACACTTTTTTTATGAACAGAGACCTACAGATGCAATATAGTAAAGGAAAACTCATTTGTGAACCTGAGTTTAAAGCAAGTTTCTATTAAACTTAAACTTGTAACTAAGTTGCAAATAAACCTTAAACTGAAACTTTGCTTGTTTGCAAAAAGTTATTTCATAGCCAGTTGGTTCTACCTAATGGAAATTGTTTGCCTTCAGTATTTTGTGCTTATGATAATTTTAATAGACATCAGTGTCAGACTAATTAATGACATTCTGTTAAAATATTGGTGTTACAAGAGTGACACTGGAGTATTTTTACCTAAAATGAGTTAATGAAGCAAGAGTCTTGTTATAAAAATGATAATAGTTAATAGTTAATTTACTGGAGTAATATTTTACCTTGGGTATCTCTGCTTTAACTCAAGTAAATTGTTTGTGTACTTCGTCCACCACTGCTTAATTACCCTTTTAACTACCTTAATCTAGAGTTATTGTCAGTTTGCTATACATAAAATTTATGTTACATCATGTTTTAAAAATACATAATTACGTACAGATGGTAACAAACCAGGACAGCTTCAGTTTACCTTGGCATAGGTTTAACAATTCTTAGAAATTCCAAAAGATATTCAGTCAGTTGGTGTTTTGATGGTGGTGGTCGAGAGAGCTGTCTAACATGTCAGTCCAAAACCTCTCATAGGGCCTTAATTGGTTTGAGATCTGGTCAC
Organism: Colossoma macropomum; assembly: GCF_904425465.1. Classification (NCBI taxonomy): domain Eukaryota; kingdom Metazoa; phylum Chordata; class Actinopteri; order Characiformes; family Serrasalmidae; genus Colossoma; species Colossoma macropomum. Next base: position 29,566,448 of record NW_023494784.1, on the reverse strand, counting down.
TGTGAAGGCACATGACTTACATCGTTTTCATACTTATCAAAACATTCAGTGACCCTTCAGGCACTGAGGTTAGAGGCACTATCATCCTGGAAGAGATCACTTCCATCAGGATAGAGATATTTCATCATAGGATGAAGGTGATGAGTCTGAATAATTTTACCTCTAAGGCGACAAGTGGACCCAGACCATCCCAGCAAAATGCCCCCCAAAGAATAACAATCACTGGACATCCCCCCCACTCTAGGAGCCAAGCATTCACGTTTCTCTTGTTGTACCTGACCATATCATTTTTCCACATCTCTGCCTGTGTTTTTTGCACTACTCTCAGATGTGCTTTCTTCATTGTAATGAGGGCTTTCTGCACTGCAACTCTACTGCAGAATCACCCTCTGTGCAGCTGTGGACTCACTGTTCTTGTTCACACAGTCTGATCACATTCTGCATTGATAGTTTCAGTCATCTGAGGAACAGTCACTCCTCTGTTTTTCTTACATATCACACTAATGCACAAGCGTCGAACATGTCCTTTTGACCATCATTTCTAAGCATATTTTTTGATGTCTTTCCCATAGATCTAAATGCAGTTGCCACTTTAGTCACTGCCTTATTGAAACACTAGCCAGGTGATCAGTCTTTATGACTGAAGCTTATGCCATCTCAACCCAATTGAACACCTATAGAAGAGTTTAGACAAGTTAGACAGCTCTCTCCACCACCATCATAATCATCAAAATACCAATTGCAGGAATACCTTTTGGAATAATGATGTTCCGTCCCTTGTTCAAGGTCTCTTAAATCTTTTCCTCTTGCCTGCTCAGCATTTTTGTGCATGCCACAGAGCATGGTAGGACGTTATTTGCTTAACTGTATTATGCAGCACTCCTGACTAGAATTTGCACTCATTATGTTTCTTAACTCATTTATTCAGTTTTTTGTCACTGTTATTTTGTCAATTGTCTTCACTTACACAATTAATTATAGTTCAAATTCAAATTACATTCTTTATCAACATAGTCTGCTCTTCTGACTTTTTCCTGTTTGTAATAATGTCAAAATATTGTGCTGTGTACACAATAAATTAAAACGATAAAAAAATATCTTCTTTTACTTACAAATGTAGATGTGGTATTTAAAATTTGGTCAGAATTCTGTTTCAACAACAGGGAAAGATGCATTTCACAGTGTATACTCAATGGGGGACCTAGGAGGGTTCATTTCACTGAACATTTTCCTTCCCATATCAGGAAAGAATGACATCTTTGGAGAGATGATCCACCTGTATGCCAAGCCAGGGAAGTCCAACGCAGACGTGCGGGCACTGAGCTACTGTGATCTGCACACCATCAACCGAGAGGAGCTGCTGGAGGTGCTGGACATGTACCCTGAGTTCTCTGACCACTTTCTCACCAACCTGGAGCTCACCTTTAACCTGAGAGATGAGAACGCTAAGGTAAGTTTCTACCAATGGTGTGGGACACCTGTGCTGAGATGTAAACTTGAGCCACTTGAGACTGATTGTATGCTAATTCTTATCTCAACACAGGTGAGCTACTCACAGCTCAGTGACTCAGATGGAGAAGATAATAAAGGCAAGAGGAAGATTTCCTTCAAGCGTAAACCATCCAAAGGTAATGTGATAACACATCTCCTTGTCATCAAAGCTTTTGGTAGTATACGGTGCATTAAAAGCTAAGCTTTCTCAATGGAGTATAACTTTCTCTCTAAGCTTGTCTGTTGTCTACATAGCACAGTTATAGGCTATATTTTGTCATGGCATGTGTAGTTATAGTTTTTAGTAGATGGTAATAATTATGTGTAAATCTACACTATAAATCTAAACACTCCTAACACTATTTAAACATGTCACAGTTTTAGTTGAGTTGTTCCCCCACTTGAAAATAAAAGTGGAAAACTGTGGAAAGCTTGACTGTAATGCAGGAAGTTTGATGGATGTTGGATGTTTCCAAATCTCCTACTTCCACCTAAAACCTTTCACTATTTGAGGTGACAGTAAGATAGCACTTGTTTGGCTGCTGTGTGAAAAAAAATATGTTTACATTTGAATTAAAGAGTTGTTGGTAAGTGCTTAATGTTTTTTAAAAGTAGATGTAAGCCATGGAAATCCACCATTATTATAGTGCCCAAAATGACATAAAAGTTTGATCTTACACAGAACCTTACAGTTTTCCAAGCATCCCTGTAATTATCAGCATCACACTCAACTAGCATATGATACACAAACAGAAACTTCAAAGTCTGTTTTAGAAGCATAAAACAAGCTATTATTTCCTGTTTAATTGACAATGTTGAAATGGTGTCACAGAATTGCAACTCTTGAAAATCGAGTTGGAAGGATGTTCAGTTGGGTTTTTCCCACTTAAAGGTTGGAAACCTCCCAGGTCCTTTTTGGTCTTGAACACAGCATAATATCAAGTAAAGACCAGCATTTAAAACTCAAAGGCTACATGAATATTTTTGAAAATGTGTTTTCTTCTTTACTGATTTGTTTATACCCTAAACGTTACCTGACTGTTCTCTTTTTTATCACAGATGTTTATTTGAAACCATCACGGTTTCTTCAATTTCTACACACCGTGACACATTTAAAAACTGTTAAAGGAAAGGGCTTAAAACATAAACATTTGGATTTACAATGTACTGTGTCTGTGTGCATATTGTTATTTTCTGTGTAAGCTCCCTGTGGAGGCTGGGTCTCTGTGCTGCAGCACAGTGTGTTCCTTTAACCGGTGTTGATCACATCCCACAGGGGGAAGCGTCAAGGACAGTAAAAGTGAGAGTAGAAAAGAGCGGCGCGAGTCACGGCTCAGCTCAAAGAGAGGCTCGGACGACTGCAGGGCTTCCAAGGAAGAGCCACAGAGGATGCTGGGATACCCATGCATAGAGGGTTACACCCCAACCCCTGACTGCAGCCCGTCTGTGGGCGAGCTGGAGAGTGAGCCGTATTACGATGGTAAGACCAAACTTCCGCCCTAAAGCCTTCGCCCTACAGGCCAGATCAAATCCCCTGTGGGCGGACATCCAAGAAGAATGTAGCTGGCCACATTCCCATGGGGAGTGAACTGGACACTCGTGGGTGGGATGACATTTGACACTGAATTCTAGCTGCCCTACAGAGGGTTTTGATGCTGTAATAATTGGGTCATTGGTGTGCTTGTAGGTGCTGGACGTTTTGTTCCTGTGTTACTCTGTTCTCCCCAGTGTCTCTTTCTTTTTCCCTAACATGCCCTCCCCAAGTCATTCTATTTCCACTGGCTGCTTACAACTCTCTGCAGGATCAGAACTCAGGAAGGGGACAGTGAGGTTGTCATGACTTCTCATGCCTAGCTTACGTATGCCATCTTTTATGTAGTGGACTGCTCATTGATTAAAAAAAATTGGATCTTTTAGTTGGATTGACACAGAAACCATAAAAATGCCCTCAAAATAACTGACTTCCCATCATGATTGTAAAAATGACCCCTTCCATGTAGTGTTCCTATTAACTTGAAAACAGGCTTTTACCGTGATTGATTCACCATAAGAGGAGCTGCTTTACATTTGTTTGAAAAAAAAAATACTCTGAAACACTGATTGACAGAGTACACAAGAAAAACAGCACAGAGACAGTAAAACACAGTAGCGATCAAATCAGCCTTTGTTAATCCATGATAAAGAAACACAATGAAAAGAGACAGAGAGAGAGAGTTGGCAAGAGACAGAAAGAGAGAGAGAGAGAGAGAGACAGAGAGAGCGAGAGAGCAGTGGAGGTCTCGGTGGAACAGGTCTTTCAGAAGCTTAGGTCACAGCATAGCTCTTTTTACAGGCTTTAGGAAAATCCGCTGGCTTACTGTCCCCATCGAGCTCCCCCAATGTGCACATAATGTCCCACATCTCTGCCGCAGCCCAGCAAGTTAATGCCACACAGCCATCCAGGGGCCAGCATAGCCCTCCCCTGCTTACTCTGACCAAAAGAGAGTGGATTGTACTTTGAATGTGACCTATCTTAACTTATAATAGGAATGACTGCTCACAGCACAAACCGCACTGTGCAGAGGCCACACTTTACTTATTTAATTTACAGTAAAAATGGCCGTTAATCACAGTTTATTTTTTCAGCTTTAGAAAAAAAGCAGAAAACACATACTTAACAGAAAACTACACAGAATCCTCAGTTACTAAATAGAACTCTGTAATTTTTCATGATTTAATGTGTCCTTTGCCTTCAATATAGCTTTCATTCTTTTTTGATAGACTAGCTTTAAGTTTTAGTCGAATTGCTTTCAAGAAATCTGCAGGGATATTTTTCCCCATCTCCAAAGTTCAGTCTTAGAAGTTGTTTTGATTTGTGTTTTCAGCACAATTCAAGTAATCCTAAATACATTCAGTGATGCTGAGGTCTGGACTCTGGTGTGGTCATTCCATTGTTCTGAGAACACCAGCAGCTTCTTTGTTTGATTTGTTTTTCTTTTCTTTTCTTTCCTCCTTTTAAAAGCTTCTCGACAGCTACACATCTTTTTAGACCCATTGTGTTGGAGCTTGACCCTTAGAGCCCTAAGACCTATCCGTAACATTAAAAGTGCCCATATCCTAGAGTTTTTCTGTACTTAACTTTTTTTCTTTAGATCTACTTATTTACATTTATGTGATTTAATGTACCAAAAACATAGTTCATTTTTACATGAACATTCCACAACTCCTCTTTATTCCTTCAAAATAATCAGGCTGTTTCTAGCACAGTGCCTTTGGGACCGATATACGCAAATAAACTCATTTACACTCAGTTACGTTTAACTGGTGCACACATACAACCATAATTTGAGGCCTATTGCGCAATTCCATAAGGCAATGATAACAAATTATGAACCCCTAGGTCCCACTGAACTATGAAAACAGCACAAAAATGTCTTTGATGTGATGGTCACTCAGGGCGCTATTGTCCATTCTCTCTTCATAGGTTTGACAGTTGTAGATATAAAGAAAAAAACGCAAGCCTTTTAGACATTGCGCTGATGGATTATCCGAAAAGCAGAACAGCTTTCTTTTCAGAACCATTTCAGACATAACAGCGCAATATTTATAGCAAATACGAGATTTACTCTCACGTTGCAAATTTGATGCATTTGATGAGACACATGTGTTCCCAAACTCACTCTGCCTGGACAATATGACCTCTTAGCTGCTGACTGAGAGAACAGAACTGCAGCAAAACTAAAATAGCTCTGCCTGCATTTGCTGTATGTGTTCAGTTTTGTATGGTTTCACTGTGGGAGAACTTTCTGGACGAGGGGACTGGTCAGAAGCTTCTTAAATGTTAGATTCGTATTTGATTTTGCAAGCTCATTTGATAAACACGTTAACACTATCTTAGTTCAGTTTTAACTGATAGTAGCATAAAGAACATAGAAATGTATTTTTATGGCATGCATCAATGTGCGCTTGGATCATTTTGTGGTATCCTGCAGCATAGTGTGTTTCTAGGCTTACAGATCAGTATCTCTAGCCCCAAGTGGCATTTTTCCAGAAGAAACTGAATGACTAGTGTAACTCACCTCTTGTCTGACCTCTCAGATCAGCTGTAAGGTAACAGTGCCCAGTGTGCTCTTGGCTGCTGCACATGCAGGTGGCAGTAGAAGATAACCCTTTGGCTGTAGTGTCTGTGTTAGCCCTGCTGCTGCAGAGATAGGAGCACTTCAGCTGCACAATACGTGGTAAAGGAGGGATGAGGGATAACACACTAAACAGTAATGGAGCTCTGTTTCTGCCACCTCAGTGATTTTCATAGTCTGTTTATGAAATATAGGAAATGTGATCTCGGCTCTGTATTGAAATTACTCAAGTATGTGATTTTTTTATGTGTGCAGACATGCAGACTACTGACTGGGAGAGTGTAAGGCCGAGGGAGGCTGTGGAAGACTCGGCTCAAAAACAGAAGCTCAGAGGGGAAGAAGAAGATGAGATGGAAAGTGAGCTCACATATGGAGAGGTGGAGCAGAGACTGGACCACCTGCAGGAGCACCTGAACAGGTACCAGATCTGAACCTGAGAGCCTTATAGAAACCTACAGAGCTTATGAAAGAGTCTAGAATTTTGGTGTATGGAGTGGCAGTACAACTATTACTTACAATTACTTATTATTTGTACTGGCTCATTTTATAGAGTAGATCAGAGGTAGCCTAAATGCATACTCAAAGAAAAACATTGTTACTTTGATGAAATAGTGACTTGAATAAAAGTACAAGGATGTTTCCAAAAAACAAACAACTCTTTCTAGAAAACAGCAGATTAAAAAACTACTCAAGTACTAAATAACTTATAGAATTTCAGTGGAGCTTCTTATTTCATTCAGCATCTATCAGCGTAGGAACTGTGAAGTTTGTAATGCACTGTTCTTTTCTTTTTGTTAAACTCTTGATCTGATAAGCGATAAGCTTAAAAATCAGAGTCATGACCATTCACAAAGCAGCGCAGATAATGTCACCAGTACAACAATGAAATGAAATAGAGAAATGGTATCAGTGACTAAATCGTAACAACTGAAATGTGACTGAGAAAATAACATTGAGTAGACGTATAATCATTTGAAGATATCCTGAATATTTTGAATATTTGTATTCAGCTTTTTTTTTCTCAGTCTCATTTTAGTACAAAACCATTAAAAATCCATTGCTGTATGAAACTGTGTATGTATACAGTTGTATGCAAGGGTGTGAAGATCCCTGTTTTGTTTGTTAACATATTGGAAAAATATAGTAAAGTACAAAATGTGCTGTATGATATGTAATTATTAGGATATGTAATTATTTTCACATAGAAAATTAAGAAAACATGATAATACACCAGAGATGCCCACACGTTTGCTTTGATATCACTGCATTGACTTGATTCAAGTAAAACGTAATTCTCACATTAATAAAATATATTACATCAACATAGTTTTTGCAAAAAATAAGCTAAAGACAAAATTGGCATAAAATACTTATGTGCAATTCCATGCATTTCCTTTTTAGTGAGTCATACTGAAAACTAAAATGAATCCATCCACTTATGCATCATACAAATATAAAACATAAAGTTCATAGCAATTACTAGTGCTAGTAGTGGTGCTAGTCTTCTGTGGGAAGAAAATGAAAAAATGCATTGTTTCTGAATGTGCTAAATGTGTACTCAAGCATGGTTTCAGTGTGAAAAATACTTTTGGGAAAATTCATTTTACAATGCATTAATTTTTTTAGCAATAATAAACTGTAAATTAAATTTACCACCCAACTGTGTATCACATATGTTGCCTATTTTCCTATCAGAATAAGAAAGTGGTGAGAAAGTAATAAAGCCTGTTTCTGTTAGCAGCACCCCTGAGAGAAAAAAACAACTTCATACACTAATCCAGAAACATACCCACTCACACCTTTACTCTCCAACAAATTTATCTAAGCGCCGTAACAGAAGAGTGCTCTGGGTTATCGCTCATCTGCGCGTGAAAATCAGACTCAGTGTACAAAACAGGCTGAGCTCAGCGATATCAACACACACACGCTAGCAGGCAGCAGGCTGTGCGGACTAACAGCAGGTGGTATTTTTAGCTGAATTGCTGGCAGAGGGGAAAAGAGGCATCAGGCTGCAGAAATCCTGCACCAGCTGAGCCTCACATCTCTGATCTCCATTAGAGATCTACACCCTCATCTCTCTCTCTCGCTCTTGCTCTTGTGTGTCTCTTGTGTGTCTCACTATCATTCTCTTCCTGCTATTTCCTTCTCATCTCTCTCTCTCTCTCTCTCTCTCTCTCTCTCTCTCTCTTTCTCTCTCTCTCTCTCTCTCTCTTTCTCTCTCTGTCTATCTCTCTGTGACCTCTCCTTCTATTCTTTCACATTTGTTTTGTAGTTGGACAAATAACAGTGGGCAGGCAGTCCTGCTGTGTGGTGATGCTGAATAGAGAACTGTTTGTAGCACAACTCTCTACTAAAGCACAGGAGGTGTACTGTTGAAGAAATAGCACATTTAAAAAACAAAACACACACACACACACACACACACACACACACACACACACACACACACACACACAAACACACACACACAAATATAATCCAGAAGGCATCCTGCAAGTTTGTGTAAGAATAAGCAGTACAGTTACAATTTATTATTGTTTTTTCACTTTTAGATTAGGTCCAGAGAAAATGGGCATAGTAAAAGCCAAAATAAATCTGTTGTCTACTGCTTTGTACAAGTACCTGGGAACTTGACATTCGTAACCAATACTAGTGCATCTCTCCTTCTATCCAAGAAACGGGCTTCTTTTCTTGTGCTTTCTAGGAACCAGTGATTATTTTTGCAAATTAACTTTCAGATCAGTATGCATTTCATCAGAGCAGAGGCTCCCTCTAGAGTTGTGTTTTAGTTCTTACAATTCAAAAACACTGCTTTATGAATGTGCTTATTGCATTACTATATAATAAATACTGTGTTTATATATAAATAAATACTATATTTTTAAAGGGATCAAAAATGTTATTTAAGGTCCAACTTGTGTGTGTGCATATGTGTGAAAAGAAGCAAACACAACCTCTGCACACTAATATGCAGTTTATATTTGATGAACTTGAGAAAAAAATGTGTATTTTATAATAAATAAAATAATAATTGTGACATGAGCAAAAGTTTAGACTAACTACTAACACTATTGCTATTACTACTACTACTACCTAGTAGTATCTAGTACCAGCCCATTTGGTAAACATCACAGCTTATAAGCACTTTTTGTAGCCAGCTAGGAGTCTTTCAGTTCTTAATTTAAGAATCTTTACCCACTGTTCTCTAGAGAACGCCTCTAGTTCTGCAGCAGTCTTGGACTGTCTTGCACTGCACAGATTTCCAGTGATGTTCAGGTCAGGGGACTGTGAAGGCCATTTCAGAAGTTCCAATTTGCATTCCTTGAAGTAGTTTGTGATGGATTTTGAGGGATCATTTTTCTGTTGTAGAAGCCAGCCTCTTTTCAGCCTCAGTTTCCTCACTGAATGTGTCGCATTTGATTCCAGAATATTTAGTTGAATCCAATATTATATTTAGTTGATATGATATTTAGTTGAATCCATTCTTCCATCTACTCATGCAATGGTTTCTGTGCCACTGGCTGGCACAACCCCAAATAGATTCAGTCCCATTTTTCTCCAGATATACCTTTGGTGATTGTGGTTAAATGGTTCCATTTTAACTTTGCCAGTCCACAGCACTTGATTCCATAATGCCTCTGGTGTTTTTGTGCTTACTTCGAAAAGAGTCATACTCTGGAATTATCATTAGTTGGCATTTCCTAATGATGATTCTTGATCAGTCTTAACAAATCAGTTTAGGCCTAATGATTTCTGAGGCTTTACAACTGGGTGTCCAAAACGTTTGCACATGGCACAACAAGCACATTTATATAGTTTCAGTTTCAAAATGATAATCTTATGTCTCATACTGAGATCTGTGTTGTTGCCAGGTTGGAGTCTCAGATGACATCAGACATCCAGGCAATTCTGCAGTTACTACAGAAGCAGTCCTGCATAGGCCCCCCAGCGTACAGTGCAGTCACAGCCAACCTGGAGTACAGAAAACCCGCCATTAGAGTGCAGCCTGTCTCTGCAATTAGCACCAGCCACACCCTCAGCCCAGCCCCACAGGTACCACAGCTACCACAGCTTGTACATCATCCACAAATCATACACAAATAAGAATGGACGTGCCAGTCAGCAGAAAGGCAGACTCACAATTCTTTGTAGTAGCACCAAGACAATGCTTTATTCCTGTATTATACAGATATTTAAGAATGCAACCAAACCAGCTGAGGGGTTCATTTTTGCAAGATCTCCATCTATTTCAAGTAAAGGAAAAATGGACTGTATCCCAGTATCATATTTCTGTTTACACATGCTGCCCAGTTGACCACTGTTAAACTATCCTGTTTTATAGCACTCAGTCATTTGCTGACTCAGAATTTCTTGATATCCCTCATTACATAGTTATAACACCTATTCAGCTGCTGAAATGTCTTACTCAGCTACCAACCAGTGTTACAAGGAACACTTAAAAACAATGACACATGCCTAAACTCTAAAAAATATAACAAAAATAAGTACGCAAGCAAATTCATGACATATTATGCAATGTTGGTATATGCCTGAGAAATAATAACATACTTTTTTCCTCCTTTTCCCAATCCATCGCACATTTATACAATATATAAAGAGCATGTATTCCGCTACAGTTCCTTTCTGATGCTTCAGCTGCCAAGTATGACTGTAATAAATCTATTCCATCATTAGGACTTTTCATAAAAAGTTTTTCATAAATGCAGTGCCAGTGATAATCAATTTGCAGCTCTAAAATCCTTTATTGTGACTTTAACACAGTAGCATTCATATATCTATGTTTATTCAGACATATATATTTCCATATATTTGTTGCTGTCTGTCTGCAATCTGTTCTATAAAATTATTGCTGTTGGAACTAAACCTAATTTCTACAAAATGGTAATTCACAGGAGAAGGAAAAAGCATTTTTAATGTAACTTACTATAACAAGATTTTATTCCAAGTAATTTTGGACTATTTCCATTGATCCATTCATCATGAAATCATAAAAAAAATAAAAAGATGCAATAATATATACTTATTTCTATTATTGTTCTGTTGGTCAACATGTCACTGTTTAGACAGTGATTATAACTATAACCAGCTTTCCAAACTATTGCAACACCAAAAACATCACTGTTCTTAGTGTAAATTGTGTATTAATGTACACCTTTTTTTCCAGAATGCTGAGTTGTTCAGCATGGTGAAGGCTTACCCCATATCCAAAGATTCAGTATCAGGACTGGCTCATCCCATGTCCAAAGATTCAGTGTTAGACGCAACTCACACAGACTCTCTCCCTGAGCAGAACAAGGAGACGGTCCAACTCCACGGCCCCACGTCGCTCCAGGCTGTTCTCTCAAGACACCAATATTCCAGATCGCTTCTTCCAATTCACCTCTCCTCACCCCCTGAGACACCCGTCAGTAGCACTGGGGCCGTGGGCCTCCACAGGCCTCAGTCCGATCCTGGACTGCCTAGAAGTAGCACTGAGTCTCATCCATGACTATGGGATTTCATTTCCATATCCTGTGTGGGATTGGACTGCCGATTTCACGCTGACAAGCATCAGAGCATCAAGAGGATGATCTTCTTTTGAACTGCTAGGAGAATAATGATGAAAGTAGAGGACAGTCTAGAATTCTAAAGTCTGTAACTATGAAGCTGAAACTTTAGTTTGTTTTGGTGCAGCTGAACATTCTGTTAGGTTTGTGTGAGGGTTTTATAACTTCCTACATGTCATCACTGACCTCTTCTGTAGCTTTTGCTCTTTGCTGGCCTTCTGGCAGTGGATGAATCACCTCCCTTCCTCCCTCAAGGACTCAGGGTCTGGTTAGTGACTGCATTATGAAGTGCATGGTATTGGGTGGTTTCTTCTTGCAGCTATGCTGCGCTTCGTTTCCTCCATGTAAATTCTACTGCTGTATTTTCTCAGACTTGCAGATCCTTGTTCATGGCACCATGTAGCATCAGGATACTTAGCAAAACCTGAGATCTGAGATTCTTAACTAGCTGGGGGTGTGGTACTTGGCACTTGTGTGAGGGTGAGGAGTGGCTGGGTAATAGGCGGATGTGCTACACCCGATCCTTGTTTGGTTTTGGTTTATTTATTTATTCCCGTTCTCCCCTCAGTAGGGACACAACCCTGGAGAGATGCAGCAGATGGGAGAGTTTTATTTCTCTTTTTCACCCCACTCAGGGTAACAACCAAATACGATAAACAATAAAACTCAATGAAAGCAGCTTTGCAGCATATTTTCTGTCTTATGTCTTCTGAGCTTGTTGCCTGTTCCCACTGTAAAAGGGGAATAAAAAAAGGTGGGGTTGGATAAATAAACCAAAAACAGCGTGTTTGGGTTAAGCACATCGCCTATTTACCCAGGCACTCTCACAACCCCTTCTCCTTGTTGCAGCCCATGTTAAACCATGCCTCTATCTGCTATAATACAATACTGGAAGAATATTTACTGTAGAAACAGCACTTTTGCAAGTATCAGAGCCACTGAAGATATTTTCTGCCCCAGTCTGGTCATTATATATAACTAAAAATGTGAGGAAGAAGTGAGAGAATGGCATTTGAGAACATTAGTATTTATAGGTCTGCAGATCAGCAGTCTTGTCTCACACATGTAACCCACCGTATTACAGGTCAAGCAGCATGTGGTGGGTATATCCCTAGAAAAGTGCATGTCTGAAAGAGTTATCTGTTGCATGCTTACTGCAACATACTGGAAAGCAAGTGTAATTCTGGCATGTTTTTAAAAAATATTTACAGATTTTTTTTACTTTATTTGGGTCACTTTTATTTGCACATGATCATGCTAGCTAGAACCAAACTACAGAAGGCCTAGAACTATCTTGATGACCAAAGCTTTGGTACCATAGTTCAGTTTCATATGTAGCTTTGAATATATATGCACATTTACACATCCTTTTAATAAGTAAGCTAAAATGATTCTGGCCTAGACTGTATTTTAAGAAGGCATGACAAAACCGTTTAGTTTCTGAGCAACAAAATCAGTTTGTTTTCCAATCCATACTTCTGGTCAGAATAGTAATATCTGGAATATGGTACATTTTGCATTATAAGCTTCCATTTCCGATCGTGGCAGCAATAAGCAGTCAAGCTCGTATAAGTCTTATTTTATCTATTTATGAAGTATTAATATGCTAAAAAAGACTTTATATTGAGTTCTAACAACACATTTTGTAATGCACTAAAGCATGGTGCAGAGCGCATATTTCTTAATGTGTGAAGTGGCCTGCACTATGTTACATAACAGTCTGTTGTAAACCAGGAGAAATTCTAATTAATGGGTACTTGAGAGATGTGGCACATGCATTATTTCTCAGAAAAGATCCTATCCCAACTAAATTTCCATCAAGAATGAAGAACCTGAGGGACAATGAAAGATGCAGCACTGAACTGGTTTTTATTTTCATCTGGGTGAATACAAGGACCACCTGTTCCTGCTAAAAGAAAATTTAAAGCTGTATTAACACACCAGACATCTGAAAGTAGCCGAATATCATGAGGAAAGTGCATCGTGTTGTATACTGTTACTTGCTGGATCAAGTGCTGTGTGAAAACATATCTTTGTTGACACCAATAGTGGAATAGTTTGTCATGCTCCTTCCTTTCATGTGTGATCAGTACATTCACCATAAAACATCAGAAGTCACCTACTCATAATGAGAGAAAGTGTGGGCTAGTTGACAGAACATTATTGTGAACTTACATATTTAAAAAATTGCAACCTTTTGCACATATTCTCCAAACTTGTACAAGACAGTCACTTTTTAACCAGGTGTGTTTCACAGGTTATTTTAATTTATTTTATTTTTTACGCATTTTTAAAGTTTGCCACCGTATATTTTATACACTGCAAAAATATACAGGTTATTTGAATGTGTCAGTTATTTAATGAATTAATATAAATATATATAGTGTATATATCACATTTGCTTTAGGAGATTACTTTTGAATAATTGTATAAATGAATACATAAATAAAACAAATACTGAAGATTACTTTCAAACTTTGTGTTTTCCTTCTCACCAAAACTAGAGAAAAAAAAATCCTACGATATTGAAAACAGCAAAAGCATTACAGAATTCCAGCCTCTAAAGAAAGCTCTCTCTGGAGTTGTTAAACATGAAAACCCTTCCTTTCTGTTGGGTGTGAGGAACTACGCCTGTGCAGTGGTAAGATCAATCGTATTTAATGGAGGCTGTTGTATGAGCTGTGGCAGCGGAGCCAAGCATCAGTGACCACAGGTTCAAATCCTTTCATGGTACTCCAAAGAAGAAAGCTGAGGTTTCAGAGACCTGCAGCTCTAACATAGCTCTACTGAACTCAGTGGCTAAACAAGATAGGTCAAGTTTGAAAAAAGCAGAGAAAAAAGTCCCTTGGTATAGGCTTTAGAAAAACTTCACAGGATCTTTTTTATGGAAGGAGTTCCTGCTGTAACAAGGCCATGAAAATGATGTGGGGAATTTACAGACACTGTGAGCGCAGAACCATGTCGCCATCTGCAGGCAGTGGGACGTTCAACATTTTATTTTACTGAATGTTGACAGACATGAGATGTATTTACATTATAATATACTTATGTGTCTGGGGTGAACAAAACAAATGTAATTATTTTCTAATAATACTGATGTCACATTTTATGATATGTGTGTGTGCGTGTGTGTGTGTGTATATATATATATATATATATATATATATATATATATATATATATATATATATTAGATAAGAAAAGCTCCCAGTTTTGTCTTACTACAGATTATGAATTTCTTTTTTCAGCTTTAATATTGTAGCGCTTACCGCTATTAAAAGAGACACTGCTCTCGCATCCTGGTGCTTTATTTTCCAGCTGTTGTTGGCCACAGCCACGCCGTACATAAGAGTTTTTCTCTAACAGCTCGCTCTCTAACTCAGCTCACGACTCTCCTCTCTCTACTCACACACATATACACACACTCCCCTGGGGCGGTTCCCAACCTCGCCCTCCACAACAAGAGTCACTGCAAATGAAACAAGGGCAACAAATGCCAGAGAACACATATCCCAAAACCAGAACAATTCCTGAACACAGAGTCATATTTTAAATATTTAAAACGGATGAGCAGTAAAAATAAGCAGCTCTGGGCCAGTTCTGGCTATCATATGCAAATGTTGGTTGACTACCAGGTAGAAAGGCATGCGGGCTGAATAGGGCCAGATGCAGTACAGCTTGGTATGGTTTTGCCTAATGTTTATATCTGTAAGCCAATTCTGGCGTGAATGTTGTGGACCAACAATAGTTGGGACAGACTTGGGCCACATTTATTAGTTCTACTCATTTTACAGTGTGTGGGCCAGATCTGGGCCGAGGACCCAGCCGTACTGGCCAGAAAAAACCCACGGATGTGGCCCACAAGTGGAACAGACCAATTTTGCAAACTGCTTGTGGTCATTGCTAATAAATGGTGTGCACAATAAAGACATCAAATATTATAACTGTTTGTCTGTTATTAGCTTTAGCACATTCTGTTTATCAATACTGACTTAGATGAAGGACAGATCACATGTTATAACAACTTAATGCAGAAAACTAGTGTGTCAATCTAACCCTACCCAACCAGCTAGCTAGCTAGGTTAGCTAACTAATTCCACAGGGGCACCAAAATAGTGGGTCACCAAAGGGCACCAAAATAGTGGCAGGAACAAGGGAAGGTTTTTTAAATTGTGCCTATTGGTGGGTCAAGTAGCGCATATGTGTTATCAATGATGGCGTCTTATAAATGATTTGCCTTTTTTATTTGTTTTTTGTTTGTTTGTTGTTGTTGTTTTTGATAATTTACATCAAAATGTGTCATCCAGTGCTATAATGAGGCGTGAAAGGAAGATATATACATATAACTGACCTTCTGGACGAACGTTATATAACTGAGCTAAGTGGTAGCCAGTCAGATTGTTGCTATGTCGCGCGGTAACCGATTAAGTCACATGGCGAGATTTAGCACAGGAAAACGAACACTTTGCGAAAAATAATGGTAAAAAGTTGGTAAAACGTTATTACGTTAGATGACAATTTTAAAAACAATTCTTCTTCGGGGTTCGGAACTGCCTTCTGGTGGGCTTTGCACCTCAACCTGTGTGTGTTTTCGGCTCACTGTAATGAAAACACCCCTTCAAACCCCAGCACACAACATTGTCACAACGTTGTCTAATTTCTTACAACGTTGTTATAACTTTGTCAAATGGTGGTGCTGTTTACAGTGTCTGAACAAGGTTGTCACAACCTCATTACTGAGTAACCTTGTCGTGAGGTGTTATGACTAGATGCTGGCAACTCTCTGACAAAATTCCTAACGAAATGGAACTCATGAGGATTCTAGAAGGTTGTGACGACGTACTGTCAACGTGCCAATACGTTGTCACAATGTTGTCAGATAACGTTGTCATAACTTTGTTAAGTAACCTTGTGACAACTTTGTGACAACGTTGTGGGCACCAAAACAATAGGGTGTGACAACTTTCTCCCTGCGTCCCTGTGATGGGGACCATTAGAAAATCTTTACATAATTAATACATAAATGAATACAATTAATACATAAATTAAGCAAATACATTTAAAAACTTAATTACACTCTTAAATTATCTGGGGTGTTAACCATGTTTACAGTATTAAACTATCAAAACAAGCCGTACTAGAATAACCGCCAAATCACATGCCGTCAGTAAAGGAAACTGAGCGGAGAAACGAAAGCGAAAGTAGGTGTGTCTGTCTGTGTGTATGAGCTTATACGAGTGATTCAATGCACCGTTTCCACTGAGCTTAGGTGCATAGGAACCTCACGAACTGCTGTGGAGAAATGAGCCTCAATCAGGAAAAGAACACCATAGACTGTTTCAGAAACAGACTGCGGTGTCTTATTCTGGTCGAGCCTGTTCTGGACCAGGTACACTTTCTAAGCAACGAGCAAAAGGAGCTGATAAGAGCGAAGTTACAGAGCGAAGGTAACCTGAGAGCTGCGGACCTTTTTCTTCATGAAGTTACCAATAAAGATTATCCTGAGGGATGGTTCAGGGAACTGCTTACAGCCCTGGAAGGCGCAGGCTGCAAACAAGCAGCAAATTACATGGAAAACAAGCCTCCTAGTCCATCGGTAGAGGCTGAAAACGACAACTGCATACGGCTGATAAACCTCCTACAGCTCACTCTGATTAATATGAAAACCCGTGATGTCTGCCAGAGCTGTTTCCAGCACTCTATTCTAACCGAGGAGGATCGCCAAAATGTAAGTGGCTTTTAGTTACTTAGGCTCCAGTTCCTTTTAGATGCCTTTCATCAGGCTAGCAGTGCTAGTGTCTCTCACTGTGTGGTCATGTAATGCTCCTCCCGTCCAGCAGAGGGAGAAAGAGTGAAGCTGAAATGCATAGGCCATAGGCCATCTTAAAGGGCCCTTACCCTACATTTTTTCTTGTATTTTCTTATGACGTACCAAAGCAGCCATAATTGATTTATGACTGTTTCAATTTTCATTTTCTTTTTTGTCCCATAAAAAAAGTTGTTTTTGTTATTGTGTCTTTAAGACTGGTATATGTAAATGCATTCTGTTATGATTGGTTGCCCTGTATTGTGCCTCATTTAAAAACAGTCTGGACTGAAACACTTCTAATGACTTCAGTGTGAATGGACAGCTGAACTGCAGTAGATTGAACAGGCAGATGTAGGTAAAGGCCTTGGCTTCTGTGACATCACAAAAACACTGTAGTCAAAGCAGGCTGTTTTTGCAGCTTAGTTTCCATACATGGATTTTATAGATTGGGGAGTGAATGGTATGATATAATGATATAATAACAACAACAGCAACAACAACAATAATAATAATAACAATAATACATTAAAAAAATTAGAAAATATAAATGAAAGAATGCAAAAAAATAAGGTCTAGATATGCTCTACCAGGCTGCCTGTCTCTTCTGTCTCTTTACTAGTATCTTTCTCATTCTACACAGCAACGTTGTTGGAAATGCTGTGGATAAGATAAACACAGAGGGCAAATAAGCCAGCAAGTATAGACTAACCACATGCTGTCTGTTGTTGCACCCTCTTTCTCTCTCTCTCCTTTTCTCTCTCTCTCTCATCCTCTCTCTCTCTATCTCTCTCTCTCTCACACACACACACACACACACACACACACACACCCACACACACACACATATGACCCCTTAAAAGATTTTAGCAGAGACTGATCGGCAGGGGAACATGGCCGGGGCACGTCTGCTGCTCTCTCGACTGATGAAGAATGAGTTTGGATGGTTTTCTCAGTTCCTGGATGCTCTGAAAGAGACAGGACATGCTGAGTTGGCTCGGGAGTTACAGGGACAACCTTTGGAGGACCCTGGTGAGGCTTACTTCAAGCATAGATTTCATACACGCATTGTTCAAATCTCTGTTCTGGATTCGACAAGTATGATATGTATACAGAAGAGACTCTGTTGCCAGTCTGTTAAGTGCACCTACTTTGTACCTACACTCATTGGCCTTTTTTTTACAGGTACTCCTATCATATTGGTGCACTTTGTAGTATGGGTGGGTGATATGGCAAAAATATTATATCACATCACTTCAAGACATTTTTGATATGCAACACGATATGGTACACGATATGCAACATGATATTTAATTTTGCTGATATATAAAAGTTGGAACTGACAAAATAGAACCTGTAGTGCCACATGTAAGAATACTATAATAAAGATAATGAATCTGCAACTACAGTGATTTTTATTTAGTGTTTTACAAACTGCACTGTACTAAGTCCAGTTAAACGGGGCTAATTGTGCTCACTTTTGCCCAATTATGTGGTTAATCAGTATGGACAATATCCATGTCATGTTCAGAAAAAATTATTGTGACATCATTTATCACAATAACGATAAAATATTGTCATATTGCCCACCCCCACTTTGTGGGTATACAATTTCTGACTGTAGCCTGTTGCTGTGCCAAATTTGTTTACCTTGTCCATTAATAGAAGGGAACCACCACTGACCAGATATTATTTGACATGAACCTTTGTCAGCACAGCAGTGACAATGATGGCAGAATTGCTGGATTTTTGAACACTTCACTGTAGTTGCTGAACAGACCTCCAAGCAAAAATATCAGCCAAGAGTGTCTGGGGGTCAGAAAGTGCTGACGGAGATGTATAGGAACACAAATTGTGCAGGGCAGAGATGTACAAGTATCGTACAAGCTGTACGCGTGTGTCTATGAAGTGGCCAGTAAGAGTACACACTGTGTAAAAACCCCAGTCTGACACACAACACACGTCACTGTGCCACTGCCATGTTTATGTCACTACTGTACTGAGAATGGTCCGCCACCCAAATAATATTTTGTCACTTTCCCTTGATTGACAAGATAGAGGGTTAGTGACACATTGTACACAGCAACAGAGAGCTACATCTAACTGTACAACAACTAAGTACGTATTGTAGATGAACCTGACAGATTGGCCAATGACTGTGTACAGGGTAGTACACAATAAAGTGTCAGCTCAATGTATATTGGCCCTCGGTTTAGATATTGTGCAAAAGTCTTAATTAAATCACAAAATTTATTTCCTTTTAAAAAAGATGATGCCAGTGAGGTTCGTACTTGAAACATAAAAGTATGCCTCTAGTCTGGCTTCACAAGCTGTGTGTGAGTGCGACCAAATAAAGATGAACTGGACCTTACTTACTACAGTCAGACACATCACTGATGCTCCTCTGCTTTCCAGAAGCAGTGTCAGGTGAAAGTGACAAACCACAGCCTTTGAAGGAAGGGAGTGAGCAGACTGCTCAGGATGAAATGAAGAAAATGGAAGAGGTTATGGATGATTCTTCTCCTAGATCGATCTCTTCCCCACCCTCTTTGGACTCCCAGACCTCTCTCATGTCCACTCCAGGCCTCAAGGGTGCTGCCCTGGATAGCAGCATAGACAGCAGTATGGACAGCAGTGGCTTCCTCTCTTCTATGGATACATCTTCTGATCTTGCCACTGGAGGTATTGCTGAGTCAACTTCAGCCATACATTCATTAGCCCTCATTACATTAAATTCAGACAAAATGTCAGTAAAGTCTGTAGATGTATTATATGAGGCTGTGTACATGCTTATCATAGTTTTGTCCTGTCTCAGACTTGGAATTGTACAAAGGCAGTGATGAGGAAATGGAGACAGAGCAAACAACAGAGAGTCTGGATCCGTCAGGTAACATCCACTTTTACCCTGCTGCAAACCAGACAGAAAGCTCTGCCTCAACCTGCTACGTTGTCATTGTCAAAAAGAGTGACAAACAGTACACTATGAAAGTCTATAAGCTGATCTCTGGAACCTAACAGTTTAAATACTTACTGTTGATTAAACTGTTGATTAAACTGTTAAACTTTAACATTTTTATGCGTTAGTAAAATCACAATTATTTGTTTAATTCTCAGTAAAAAGCAGACTTTTCAGTGCTTTCTCTTCTCTAATAAGATTTAACATGATTATAATGTTACTTTAGTTAAATAAATCAATAGTAAGTCTTTAGCAGGCAGAATTCTGTGTTTAATATGCGCATATCTTTTCAGAAACTATTTCAGTGCTTCCAACAATAGAGTCAACATTACGCTTCTTTTATATAGCAATATAAAATATAGTAGCACACTGAAAGCTCCAGTTCCACATTCTAATGTGTTTTAGAATGATGAACATGAACATGCACATGTTCCAACTGCTCTGGCATGGGAATGTACTGGGGGATGATACATTAGGTGAGAAAGGACAAAGGGACTAAAGGGAGGGATGTTTAAACACTGTTGCAAATCCTGAAATTTTATTTTGCAAGACATGAAGGTGGAATCAGATCTAATCCAAACCTACATTTTTTTTAATGGAGAGAACATTTGTGTTGTGTGAAGGCTTGTTTGTGAATCCAAGCACCTGCTTACCATATGGTTTAAAGAATTTCTAAATCCAGCAACTACCAAACAAACCTGTGTGGAAGGTGCCTTTGCTTTCTTGAGTTTAAGCAGTAAACTGAGTCCAAACAAATCTCTCATGATAGTTGTTAAGAATTTAAGCCTGACATATCCAGAGTGCAAAAGAAGAAATTTTAGAATGCTTTGCACTGGTGACTGGTTATAGCAGATGTGTGGCTAAAGTCATGCAGGCAAAACCTCACCCTGCCAGTTCAGTGAAACACTTCCCCCAGTGTAAAGAAGCAGGGGGTTTGAGTATCTTAAGTGCGTTTTAGTATGTTCACCGAGGTTGCATAACATTAGCTTTCCTTTAGAAGGTCTCAATGTGTGAGTGATCACTGCCAGGAGGGAGTAAAGTAATGTTTGAAGTTTAAAGTTTGAACTTTAAGTAAATAAAGTATAATAAAGTAATTCAGGGTTTTTGATGTGGAATAGCGTATTGTAGAGAAACTTCAACCAACTCTAATTTCTTTACAATAGTGTTGTTAGGGGATTGGAACATCTACAAGGCAAATGTAGACATTTTATTTACTATCCAAAATGCTCAGTGAACTTACACGTCTTCTGAGTTTTATTTGTAATGTTGATAATGTTAAAACAGTGATAAACCTGAAAAAAAAATTGTGTGGTGTGATTTTACCAGCATTCTGCTTCAGATGTGTGGTTTCGTATCACTGACATTGTGACCAATTCTGACCTGGAAAGCTTCTCTACAGTGGAATATTTTATATCAATCCACTCTGACTAACTGTGTTTGTGTCTTAATAGTTTAATTATGCATACCGTAAAAAACTCTGGAATCCCCCTTTAGCAAACAACAATTTTTGGTAGGTGTTCAGTTTCAGTTAAAATGCAGGATTAGTTCAGGAACTCTACTTATTAACAGACCAAAGAGACTTTCCACTCAGTGCTCACTTAGATTAGAGTAACAGAAACATTGAGTATGAGGAAGGTGGCTCAATATCATTAACATATATTCATAAAACCAATCCAAGACCTTGTACAGCAGGAAAAGTGTTAAAACTCACATTGTTACTAAATGGGGACCAAGAAAATCCTTTGTGTGGGTCTTGTTTTGCAGTGGGTGGAGGACAAGACAGATGAAAAAGCAGAATTCAAGCAGAATTCAGACCATAATTGTCACTGAGAAAAATGTTTTGTGTGTTTTCTGACAAATCCCACTGAGGTCAAGGGGATCAGTCTCAATGACAAACACATGCTCTTTATGCTGAAAGGCTGATTGGCTGAGGTCTGTGTTGCTGCTCCCTTGTTTTTGTCTTGTATACTTACAGTCAGTAAACAATGAAAAACATGAGTGAGGAGCAGTGGATATACATTTTTTTTCAATTATTAAAGCAGAGATATATTCAGTACAAATGTTTCAGACTTGGAGTATTAGCCTAAATCAGAGTAGTATGTAATAAGTGTCGTCTTATTGCAGATTTACAAATTGTGGCATAACTTAAATATTTATGCCCGTGTGTTTACACAATAAGAGGATAAATACAAACAGTAGGTGGGTGCCAGGTTAGATCGGATAGGGTCTGTGGTCATATCATTACTGTCCACCAGGTGGTGCACACTGCACCATGCTCTCCTTTTTTTCAACTGCTGAAAGTCAAAAATCATGTTAAGTTGGTTTTGAAAGAGAGGACGCACAAAAGACTGATACACACTTATATACACACACTCTCATACACTCACAAATGTTTGATGCAATAGTAGTTATTATTGGCTGGTCCTTTCAACTTCTTTGGCAACTCAGCTGTGTATCTGTCCATCTATTAAATCAAATGAAATTACAAAAGGCAACTCACTCTGCAACCAAGTGAATGGTTATTGTCGGTTTATGCAGTGCTGTTGAAGCGCATTGTGTCTAAAGCTGTGCGGTGGCTTTCATTGAGCAGTGGATATAGATACTTATTCCTTGAGTTTCCCAATTGGCAGGACAACTCCCTGCATTTCCAGAAACAGTCACACACAGAGCTACCTCCCTTGTTGGGCTGCATGCCTGATCTAGGCCTTGCCAAGACCCCAGCCTTCTCTTTTCCAATGCTTTGTGGTGAGCCCGCACAGAGTCGACACAGAGTTAACCTAGATTGAAACTGACTAAGTCAGACGTGTTTGTTGCAAGTAGAATTTCTGCTGTTGAATGAAAACATGTGAAAATGCTCATGGGAGTGTAATGTGTACTCTATGTTCTTCTTGGTTCAGTGTTACAGGGCATGGATGATGTGGTATTTCCTTTCTAATAAATTGAAGGGGACCTAGAGTTGGTAATGAAAAGACAGAGAGCATTAAGGCCACTGTCTGCTTCCTGCTTCACCGAGGGCTGGTCTGTAATTCTGCATTGCTTAAGGACTGAAGACACAATTAAATCCGCTCTAACCGACTAGCTGGATCAGGAGACCACAGAAGGTCTCTCTGTACAGAGCAGTGTTTTTCTAGAGGCTACGGCTAAGACAAACACAGCTCACTACAACAACAAACGTACAAGTGACAAACAATTTTTCTCCCACACTGGGGGCTGAGAGAATGTAGCACAGACTGATTACAGGGGGGCATCAACACAGGAACTACAGCCTAACCTCATGTTGTCTGTTATTGTACCCCCCCCCTCCCGTCTCTCTCTTTCTTTCAGGAACCGAAGGAGAGATTGTTTTACGTGATTATCAGATGGAAGTTGCTCGGCCGGCTCTTGAGGGAAAGAACATCATTATCTGCCTCCCGACAGGAAGTGGTAAAACCAGAGTGGCGGTGTACATCACTAAACAGCATCTGGAGAGCAGAAGGCGTATGGGACAGCCAGGAAAAGTTGTTGTCCTGGTCAACAAGGTACTGCAGGCCAGCAATCTAAATGCATATGATAAACACCAGCGCGCTAGCACATGACTGAGCATTCACAAATACAGTTTATAACAGAGACTATATTGAGATGCGCACGAATCTTATGAATGTGTGTCATGACCCCAGGCAGTTGATTCATACTTTATTTGTGTTGTGGTATAGAACAATGCTACGTGCTTACACAGTGGAGTACAGCCCAGAATATCAAGTTCCACTTGTTCATATGATTCTGTGTAAAGAGGAAGTGCAGTGGGGATTTTGAAAGCATTTGGTTTGGCAACTGAAGAACTTTTTTCTACTGACTCATCTCCTGAGTGGTCATTTTTTAAATGTGTCAAGCTACAAAGTGGCGAAACTGAAATTCCTTCTTGGCGGTAGTATACTACCACACCTCACTGCCTCAGTCCATGCCGCAGTTTCCGAATGGCACACTTTGCCCTCTAACAGCTTGTTGCTTCATTATTGTACATTTGGGTGCCCCTGGCCGAATTTCTCTTTGATTTTCTAAGTGGAAATAAGTACACATCCTCTAAATAAAACTAACTTCTGCTCATAGTAATTCACAATTAATTAAAATTGCTTCCAAATATATATATATTTTTTTTTTTTTTGCCCATTCATCCAGAAGAGCATTTGTGAGGTCAGACACTGATGCTGGAAAAGAGGGCCTGGCTCGCAATCTCTGCTTTAGTTCATCCCAAAGGTGTGGGGTTGAGTTCAGGGCTCTGTGTGGGCCAGTCGAGTTGTTCCACACCAAACTCACTGGGGCTCAGTCAAGCTGGAACCTTCCCCAAACTGTTCCCACAAAGTTGGAACAGTTGTCCAAAATGTCTTGGTCTGCTGAAACATTAAGATTTTCCTTCACTGGAACAAAGGGGACTAGACCAACCCCTGACAAACAACCCCATAGCATTATCTCTCCTCCACCAAACTTTACAGTTGAGACAATGCAGTCAGTCAGTTAACGTTTCTTGGAATTTGTCAAACACAAACTCATCCATCAGACTGCCAGATAGAGAAGCATGATTCGTCACTCCACAGAACACGTTTCCACTGCTCCAGAGTCCAGCTGCTCAGCCATGGAAACCCCTGCCATGAAGCTCCCAGTGCACAGTTGTTGTGCTGATGTTAATGCCAGAGGAGGATTGGAACTTGGTGACTTTTATGCACTCTGCACCTCAGCACTCGATGACCCCACTCTGTAACTTTATGTGGTCTGCCACTTTGTGGCTGAGCTGCTGTGGTTCCTAAACGCTTCCTCTTTCAAAAATTCCACTCACAGTTGATCATGGAATATCTGTGAGGGAAGAATAGGAGCATAGAAATGAAGAAACTAAGAACGTGGGAGTTATCTATATAATGTTTAGCTATTTTTTCAATGTGCGTTCACTATGAAAAATCAGAAGATGAATTTTGCTACCAAATAGAAAGGTTGTAGCTTCTGGTACTAATTAACTAGTACTAGTTTTTTGTACTTTTGTA
Source organism: Colossoma macropomum (assembly GCF_904425465.1). Lineage (NCBI taxonomy): Eukaryota > Metazoa > Chordata > Actinopteri > Characiformes > Serrasalmidae > Colossoma > Colossoma macropomum. The sequence continues at coordinate 29,541,501 of NW_023494784.1, read as the reverse complement.
ATTGTTGGAATGCTGGAGAGATTAAAAAGTATAGCAGGGTTAGAAAGTTGAGTCTTGTCAGGATTTAAGGCAGGATATAACCACATAGGTCTGCATCAGCATATGAATCTTTTAAATTTGGTGGTTGTTGTAAATTTCAAAACTTGACAAAATCAGTGGTTTTCTTTGGGAGGATAAAAGAAATGAACAATAGGTTTAAAAGGAAGAGTCCAGCCATATTATATTTGTCCATTTTGGTGACTTTAGTTTTTAAGTTAACCTTAGTGAGCTGACTCAGTGCATTTGCACTGCAGTAGCTCTTTAAAGTGAAAACTTTAAAGCAAGTGGCAAACAATCTGAGAGTTTTGTGATTATTATTTTTATGGTTATTAGAAAGTGTGTTTACCTCACTGTGCAGGTGCCCCTGGTGGAGCAGCACTACAAAGCGGAGTTTGGGAAGTTTCTGAAGCACCAGTACTCTGTAGAGAGAGTCAGTGGAGACTCACAGCTCAAAATCTCCTTCCCACAAGTTGTTGAGAAGAATGACATCATCATCTGCACTGCACAGATTCTGGAAAACTCTTTAGCCAAAGCCAAGCAGGGTGATGAGGACGGGATAAAGTTATCACGTAGGTCACACTTTTCCTATCACTGCTTTGTCCTTTGGGAGATGATTCCGGAAGTACTGTTTTTCTGAAGCCAGATTTCACCTTTGAAGGCTTCACTTTATTGCTGAGATTGGATAGAGATCAATCTAATGACCTGATGTTATGTTAGAAAGATTTTTTTTTTGCTCTGCTGTCATCACTAGCATTTCTCACTCTGCTGTTTGCTTTGCTGGCGCTGTGGACCACAACGTGGAATCCCTCTGCAGTGGCATATGCTGTTTATTGGTATTGAGTCTTTTTTCCCTTTTCTTGGGTCTTTAGACCACATATCTGTTCTAGCCATCAGTAAGTAAGCGAGTGGTTGGCTGACTGATCAAATTCACAGGAGAAAGGTTTTTTTTCCTTTTTTGTCAGTGGTTCAGACTCAGTGTTCCATTACAAAGCTGAGATCAGTCCTTTGAGACTGAATACACAACACCTTTACAGTTTGATTTGTAAAGCACATTCCCATTAAACTAACTGTCAGGACTGTGAAATGCACACTGTGGCCCTTTCCTCTAGAGGCCTGAGACTATGCTTTAAGCAGAATTGCAGAGGGGAAGCTCTACTATAAATTTCACATTTAAATCTATGTAACAGCTCAGACTGCCAAATTTTAAAGCAGAGGTGGTGACCTTAAGAGCAGGAGCTGGTCTCCTGCAGGTCTTTGTGGTCACTGGGGACCAGATGTAACGCTGTATACATAGCTCTGTGGGAACTGTTGGAATCTGTTAGGCATTCAGGCTTCAAGGTAGTGTGGTTTACAGCCATAAAAACCCCTAAGCCTCATGTCTAAAAAGCTGCCTCCTTAGTGGAAAACAAATTCTGGAGAGAGTGAGGATTCCGAAGGAAATATCGGAAAAATAAATCCAGGCTGCACAGCATAAATATTCATAAAATCAAAGGAGGTGTTGAAAGGAGGGAAGAAGATTAAGAGTGCAAAATTTAACTGTTAGGAATGGAAAAAGAAAGACAAAGAAAAAGAAAGGGAAAAAAAATCTCATTGAAAGGAGACAAATGAGAGAAAGATTCATACATCAAAGTGTTGAGCCAGTTTAGTTTGGTAGGTCTGGCATGTGTGCTGCCTTAATTCCTCCATACTCTCCCACTACTGTCAACGTCTTACTGCTGATTAGAAACACACTCCAGACTGGGTAACACAGGCTTCCGGCTCTGGATGCTCAGCAGGGCATTCCCCCTCTTTCTCCCTCTCGTCACATTGTTGTGTTTAGACAAGTTTCAAACTAAATTTAATCCAACTTCCATTTATAGGGATTCGAATGCTAGAGCCACTATAGAAACAGAGCAGACTAATAAAGCACTTGATTAACAATACTGTGCAAAAGTCAGAGATCACCTTTCATTTATTTAATTTGCAAGAAATATGCAAAGATATTTTTCCCTACCTCCGAAGTTCAGGCTTGGTAGTTAGGTGCATTTTCTGTTTCTCACAATCTCACAAGTAATCCCAAACACATTCAGTGAAGTTTAGGTTTAGACTCTGGGGTGGTCAGTTCATTGTTCTGAGAACACAAGCAGCTTCTTTGATTGATTTGCATATTTTTCTTTAGATCTGAAACAAGAGTGGCGTTTGATTTGTTCCTGTCTCTCAAAGATGAAGGCTTTAAGTATTTTTCCCTTTCTTTCCCTTTCCTTATGCAAGCGGAATATCCTGAATCTAATCATTTAAAAAATTGACTCAAAAATATCTGTAAAAAAGTGAATAACTTGCACTTTATGTCCGTTTTAGCTGAAAATTTGGAAAATGAAGTGGTGTCTGATGTACCCAAAACTGCAAGAGCAGCAAAAACACTTCCTCTTGAAAAAACTTTTAAGATTATTGTCCTGTGGTTTGGCACACCATGCCAAGTCAAGGTGTTATTGAGAGGTCTTTTGAAAGACTGCATAACACCATAGATAAAGCACATATAAATCACTGATAACCATAATACCGATAATTATGCAATTTATTATTTTCATGTTTAGGGTTGCTTTAATGGGGTTCCAGTAGAACCAAAATGAGTTTTTGAGTGTAAAATACTAGAAATACTGAGAAACAAGAAAATTGCTCTACTTGGAGTGTTTTGATTGTATTGTATTTTACTTGACAATAAAATAGATAAGAGCAAAAATCAAATAAAAAATCAAAATTAGGTCAGCAGTACTGTAGGAAATTGAATTTAACTTTTTAACACTGAGTCATGAAAATGAGGTGAACTGATTGCGCTGTTGCTGCTTTTTGTTGCAGAGTTCACTTTGATGGTCATCGATGAGTGTCACCACACTCAGAAGGGCGGTGTGTATAACCACATCATGATCCGCTACCTGAAACAGAAGCACAAGAACGCTGGGTTGGTTAAAGAACTGAAAACACCGGTACCCCTCCCACAAATCCTCGGCCTAACTGCCTCACCCGGCGTGGGCGGAGCCAAAACCCAGCAGAAAGCTGAGGAGCACATTCTCAGAGTAATACATGCTTTAACACACACTCACTAAATACTCATACACATGTAGATACACTCTACTCAGATACAGCATAAATTCAAACCCTCTGTGCTCCTTACAACACATTCTCCGTGGCCCTCCCTCTCATGTGTAAACAATATCCTTTTACTTTCTCCTTCTGTGTCCTTCTTTTTCCACTTTTCCCTCTCATTTCCATTCGACCCATTCCTCATTCATGTCTCATTCATCTCTCTGCACCAAGCTGTTTCCAATGTTCCACGTGGCCCTTGTGCTCAGGGCAGCCATAAAGCATCCCATGCTGTTCATTCCTCTTCACACTGGGGGGATGATCAAACCCAGCCAGGCCTTCTCACTTTCCTCTACATATGCTATGTGTCTTAGCACACTTCTTTCACAACCCTGTGGCTAACATGCCAAAACAAACAATGAGAATCTCTCCACCTCTTCTTGAAGAATTGTTGTATTTCATGTGCTCAGAGCTTTTTTAAACATACTGTATACGTCACGACACAGAAGGATAACTGTAGTGGTGTTAAGAGGGCAATGACTGACCACATCTGTCTGAAATATTTTAGTGGGTCAAATGCTTCAGTAAGTAAACGTGCTAGTCATTAAATTGATGCTTTGCAGATTTGCGCTAACTTGGATGCATACACAATCAAGACCAAAAGCCTCGGAGAGGAACCCAAGGCTCCATACAAACGTATTGCAAGTGCTCAAGAGAGAAAGGAGGTATCCATTCATCCATCCACACCTCCACATTACTTTAGAATATTGTGCAAAAGTCAGAAACCCTTCTTTCATTTAATTTACTCTCAAAACAGCTATCAGGTATGAGTTATTTACTTTTCAACTCCAGGAAAAAAGCAGAAAACATATATTTAAGAGCAAATTACACAAATTACAAAGCCTCAACAACATAACATAATATAATTTTTTGGTATTTAACTGTCCCTGCCCTTTTTCATGATATTTAAAGAAAGTTTTTAGAAGTTGACAAAAAGTGGCTTCATTTTCTGCCAAATAATCCCAAACACATTCAGTGATGTTGAGGTCTGGGCTCTGGTGTGGCCAGTTCATTGTCCAGAGAATATCAGCAGCTTTTTTCTTTGCTTTGCAAATTTTTATTCTTTTTTTATTCACCTTTTCTTAATGACAGATTCTTGACAACTACACATCCTTTCAGACCAATAGGGTGGAAGCATGCAAACAGAACTTGTGAATAGACAGAGATACCTGTATATTTTTTCAGATCTAAAGCAAGAGTGGAGCTGGATTATCTCTTAGATGAAAGCTTTAAGTAATGTTTTTCTGATGGTGACAGTTTTGGTGTTTTACCAGGTCTTGCATGTTTGTCAGGAGTCTCATTTTCTCTATATCTATTGTTTTTTTTTAACTCCAGTGGATTATTTTATATCTTATCTCCTCAGAAATATCCGCTGAAAAATAAATAGCTTATACTTAATGGCCCTTTGACTGAAAATTAAATGAAGGGTTATCTCAGATGTTTGCGCAGTACTTAAAATAACTGTTACTACATAACTCAGTATATTTGACTTCGTACTTTTATTGCTTTAATGATTTGTTGTATTTGTGTTAGCAGTCGACTGTTATGGTCATCATTTTGCTTACCAATGTTACTACATAGAAACAGGAACATTTACACAATGTATGACATGCTGTATTATTCAGATCAGTGCTCACTACTGATTAGAGTTTCAGAACATGCAGAAAATGGTTATGTGGTGACGAACTCTGGTTTCTGTCTGCCATTTTAAAGGATCCCTTTGGAAATGTGATAAAGGGGATCATGGATGAAATTCATGCGCATGCTGAGCTCAAGCCACTATGCCAGCCAGGCACCCAGAATTATGAGCAGTGGGTGGTCCAGAAAGAGCAGAATGGTGAGAGAAATGTCAACATGGCCTTGATTAGGGAGCCGAGCATGGCTCAAGCATAGCCTCGTTCAGAGAACAGTATAATAAAAAGAGAACACTCAATGCATACAACATGTGCTCATGGAGAATGATGTCATAGAATGTTTCAGTGCCAAAACTGTGTCCACTGAAATCTTAACGTCTAGCAGCCCTGTACTCCACGGCCTGCACACACACACTACTGCAGTGTTGTGTTACTCAGTTGTTGCGCAACAGTGCACACTCCAAGAACTTAAATCAGCACCTTCTCATTGAGTAACAATGAAGAGAAGAGTTTTATTTACACATGTGAAACAAAGCGCCCCACACAGTTTCTGTGCAGATGCTGAATACCTTCTGCAAGTAAAAAGTGGAAGACTATGAAATAATTAAATATTAAACAAATTATAGTATTAATAGTACAAATTTTAAGCAAACGTAGTATTAATACAAGTCTGAAAAGTAGTGTTATAATAATAGAAATAGTTAAATAATGCTAGTACTATTCTGTTAGGACTGAATGTGATTTGTGCCTATTTTATATATAATTATGTACATTGTATATAATTCTATAATTTTTACTATTCTGAATATTTGTCATTTTTTTTGGAAGGTATCCTTGTAAATTACTACACTATATTCACTTTGTTACTAAGCTACTTATTATTTACTTGTTTATTTGTTTACTTTTAGAGTATTCTCTACGAATAGTTGCATACAGCTAGTTAGGCTTACAATAAAATAACTTGCCAAAGTTTTAATGTGAGCTGATGCTCTAAACCAAGGTTTCTCAACTTGTGGGCCGCAGACCACCAGTGGGTCATGAAGCACCCTCTAGTGGTCCACTGTAAGTCATTAAAACATAAGTGGAAAAATTACTAAATAAAAAACTAATTAATTAAAAACCTAAGAATTAAACATTTTCACGGTGTAACCAATATGATTATTAGTAGAGACGTACAAATAAAAACGTTGCAGTAGTGGGCTAATTAAACGGCATCAGTCTGAGACAACGCAGCCGTGGGTGCGCAACACAGACAGCTAGCCAGAGATAGAGAAGTTTCTCAGGGCGCTTTGTTTGGTTTGGATATATCACGCGTTTTTCTTTAGTTTGCTCCGTTTTGACACACGTGAACACTCCATCCGTATTCTGCAACAAACAGCTGAACCTTGCTCAGTTCACTGCTGATGGAAACAGGCTCTGTGATCAAACAGCTAAATTCATCAACAGAGCTGGGTTTCCTTCTCTTGCGTTTGATTTCAACTCTTGGATCGTGGAGCGTATATTCGTTCAAGCATCAGACTAATGACAAAGAAGCAGATATCAAATAAGATTTATCATTATTGTTAATTGTGACGTTGCTAATCCAAAAGTCTGGTGAATGGAGTGTGGTTTATTTCAAATGAATCACAAAAACCCTCAAAACTAGAAACATCTCAAGACCAAACAGTTACTCTTTTGGAAAAGCCATTGGAGTATTTTCAGTGAAAATGCAATGGACTGCAGCTACAAATCATATCTACCTTGTATATTTCTATTCTTTTTTTTCTTTTTTTCCTTTTTTTGACATCACTACAACCATGTTTTTTGTAACACGTTTTTAACATACCTGCAAATTGTGCAAAAAACTGGCAACCAGAATGTACAATCTGACCTTTTTTTAGGTCCCAAATTTCAGGTTTTCAGTGTCAGCATTTAAGAAAAGAAAAATAAAGTTGTAATTAAAAAAGTTGATTTTAGTTTTCCTGTGGGCCGCTATGCTTTGTGTAGTTATACACAGGTGGCCCTTGTGGTGGAAAAGGTTGAGAACATGTGCTCCAAACTATAGGAGTAAATGGAATGTTTTGTCAAATTAACAGAATTTGCCACAAGTTACTCACTATGGAGCAGTAGTAATAGCGTACGTATAATTGGTATAAGCAGATACTGTTGCTATTTGTAGCAGTAATAATGCTGCATACCCCTGTTCTGTGTTGTCTTTTAGCTGCTAAAGAGGACAACCAGAAGGTGCGGGTTTGTGCAGAGCATCTGCGTCAGTACAACGAGGCTCTCCACCAAAGCAACACCATACGCATGTCTGATGCCTTCAGCTTCCTCCAGAAGTACCATGATGAGGAGATCAAGAAGAAATTCAACCCTGATGATGAGGACACCATTGAGATCACTGACACTGAAAGATTTCTCTTCAGTTTGTTCAAAGGTATCACACTGATGCCTGTCATGCAGCACAGCAAGAACCAGAATGATCAGACGAGCATGTCAGAATCTTTCACAGTGTTTCCATCTCTGTACTCACTCTGAAGGAGCCTAGTAGGTCATGGAAGCTAGAGCTACTACTAAACTTACTGTTTATTACTTTCATGCTTTGAGATTATTTAACACCACTTTCTCATTCTCCATTCAATAGATAAAAAAGAGCTTCTGCAGGCGCTGATGAAAAACCCAGCGTATGAAAATAACACTCTGGCTCAGCTGAAGACCCTCATTCTGAAAGAATTCAGTTCCAGAACTAAGGCCAGAGGCATCATCTTCACCAAGACACGTCTCAGTGCCATCGCTCTCAGCCAATGGATTCAAGAGAATACAAAGTTTGAGGACGTTGGTGTACGAGCAAGCCATTTGATTGGTGGAGGGGACCAAAGTGTGGTCAAGCCAATGACTTCTGTAAGTTTTTTTTTTTCTTTTTTTTCCGCAGAATAATAACTATTACTTTTTCAAATTGCACTGAAATTGTTTAGCTCTGATCAACTGTGTTGTAAACGCACCATCAGTTTAGTTTGAGTGTCCACATTCTGCTACACAAATTGTGTCATTATTTGTACATACAGTGTAGTGTCCTCATTTGTGAACCATAGAATTAAAGCAGTGCCCCTAAATAGATAGTAATGGAACTTTTCTTCTATCGACAGTGGTTGGTTGTCTTGCAGGGTTATTTACTTTCTCTTTTGTGTGCTGGCAGGCTGAGCAGAAGGATGTACTGAACAAATTTCGTGAGGGAGAGATCAACTTGCTGATAGCCACCACTGTGGCAGAGGAAGGGCTGGATATTGCAGAATGTAACTTTGTCATTCGATACGGTCTTGTGACTAATGAAATCGCCATGATTCAGGTAAGTGCTGGATTATGTATTTCATGAATAGTGCTTTGAGTCAGAAGGCTGAATTGTTTCGTTTTGAATTTGAATCGGTTTGTTATTTATACTGTATAATGCCCATATTACCCCATTCCATGTTTTTTATATGTATGGTACATAGAATATGCAAACATGATGCCTGTCACACTGTCACACACACATACTACCATATATAACAAAATATCTGTACTAACTTCTGTATTCCCCCAGACCTATAAACACAACATGGCCATTGAAATTAACTGAGTTTAATTTGAAGAGTCTGTTTGACTGTGCTTTATCCTTATAGGCTCGAGGCAGAGGAAGAGCAGAAGACAGTAGCTATACAGTGGTGGAGGAGGCAGGATCGGGCGTAGCAGAGAGGGAGAGTGTGAATGAATACAGGGAGAAAATGATGAGCAAAGCCATCGCCAGGGTGTGCACATTGACCCGAGAACTATATGAAAAGAAAGTAAGAGTTTACTTTGTGGCATTTTACCAGTTTCATACATTACATATGACTCACATCACCCTACAAGTCAGTTTCTGATTTTTCTACAACTACCTTTTCAGTCCAGTTACTTTTTTACATTCTATGTTAGAAAGTTCACATGAAGGTAAGATCTGTTTCCAGCTCCAGGCATGGAACTGCTTGATAGCTGGCAGCAGAATGGAAACACTGTACATAATGTGTGGCCATGTATTTAGATAAAGGAGAACCAGTTGCAGGCGATCATGGAAGAGCGTGTGAAGGTGAAGAAGAAGCAGCAAAAGGGCATGAAAAAGGAGGACCCCAGCAAAGTGAAGCTCAGCTGCAGAAGCTGTAGTACATCTGTTTGCTCTGGAGAAGACATTGAGATCATTGAGAACATGCACCATGTCAACGTGACCCCAGCCTTCAAGTATGTTTCTGCTGAAAATGCAATACCTGTCATGTGGCATATGATACATTGATGCATACACAACACTAGCATTCAAAAGTTTGGAATATAAAACTGAGTATTAAGTGTATACAATGATTCTAATATGTTAGTCTTGGGCAACTTCATGGGTTTTAAGTAAGCAATAGCATACTAGAAGGCTGTAAATACAAATGAAGATGTTTTATATGTGTCTAGAATGATGAACAGAGCTGTGAAAATTCCAGAATTACTGAAAACAGCTGTGTATCATCAACAATTAAGTAATAGTAAAAAAAATAATTAAGAGTTCGTCATATTTTAAAAGAATATTTAAAATGTGGAGGTCAAATCTCAAAGTAGATAACTTGATAAAAATTACTGCAAATAAGTAAATCTAGGTAAATATGATTTATCATTTAATAACCTCTTGTTCATAGAATTCTTGAAATATTGAATAAAACATCTTAAAATACCTTTTAGTGAATAGTTTGTAATATTTAAATCCACATTGCATAAATAAATGCAATGATGATGATAATGATGATGTATGATGAAGATTGTTGCATTTTACTTCATTCCAGAGAGTTGTTCACTGTGAGAGAGAACACCTCCCTTCAGGAGAGATTGCTGGACTACGAAGCAAATGGGGTCATTGCATGTAAACACTGTGGACAGGTACATCCCTAACTGTACATCCTTCAGCAAGCTCCAGATGTGTAAACATTTTTGCATAACACATAGTACTGACTCAATGTGTGCATTCTGATTTTTTTTACAGCGTTGGGGTTCTATGATGCTTTATAAGAGCATTGAGTGTCCTTGTCTCCACATCAAGAACTTTGTGGTGACATACGACTCAAAGAAAAAGGTGTTCAGTAAGTGGAGTGAGCTCTCCATCAGGTTCCCTGCATTTGACTACTCGCTGCATGCTGACCTCGTCACACACAACTCAGACGAAGAAAGTGAAGACATGGAGTAAAACCACTGGAAAAACTCAGCACTCATCTTGGTTCTGTTACTGGCAACTGATTATCATGAACACACTGTTAAGGGTATTGTGCTGTTGAAGTTGACAAAATTGTAATGCTTGAATATTAACATTGTGTTGAATTGCCAATCATGTCATTCAAAATATACAAACTCTGCAGAAAGAAAGCATTACTAAGTGGAACAAAGATTTTATCATTTTATCATCAATGTGGAGTGGGAAGCATTTCTTAACTTTGTTTTTCACAAAAGCCTTTTTTTGTTCTGGTTACTGTTTTTTCTGGTTAATTTTTCAACTTTATTCTTTTATTTACAACCCTGGCTCCTTATTGGTGACCCTCCATATTGCACACTGACAGTTTCAGGTACCACACATAAATGCTACATGCACCCTCTATGGTGAGTTGCTCTGTCAAATACATAACTGCAAATGTAAATGGTGACACTTGTTCTCCTGGATAATATCATGCTCCTCAACTACCAGTAGTAGCCCAGCAGTGAGTTGGCAGTGACTTCAGAGGTAACTGTGGGTTCAATCCCATGTTAGGGCTTAAGCCTTTGAGCATTCCCAAGTTGCTTGACAGAGACCATCCCTGGATTTGGTCAGTGTAAGTCACTTAGAGGAGAGATGTGACAGATACATATAGATGAGGTTACTTATGTTCATGATCTTGAAAAAACCATACTTAGGCTTTTGATTGTACTAAGCTGTTTTTGTAAGAATGTTGTCACAGCTTGGGTGAAGTTGACAGTGAACTCTGAGAGCTTTTCTTTTCAACTAAACTACGCACTTGCACTGAACATGCATTCATGAACTTGCCACACTCATGTGTTTTCTTAAATGTGACACCTCAGTGGATGTATTAACCCTGAATAAATGTTAAACAGCAAAGTGTGTGTAATGCTTGGCTAAAGTTTTCAGGAGTTTAAGCAATACTAGAGAAACTGTAATGATCTACACTGAAAGAATACATGCATACGTGTAACACTTTCATATAACATGTTTTCAAACAGTACATGTGAGTAAAGAAACATACTGTGTGATTCATACTACACAAATGACTGTCCAGTGTGTCATCTGGGTTTAATTTATTGCATGAGCAGTCTGTAATGATGGGTCTTGGATCAAACATTTATTGACAGGAATAAAGAGCATCATGGGAGAAAGTCGTACACAAACACATATCATGCACACCTGTTCAGACCCCCTCAGGAAGATGCTGTTTCCCCCTGTACATCCCTCACCAGAGAGCACCTGTCAGATGACAGCCTGCCATCAAACATGACTTCCACTGACAGTTGGACAGTGGACAGACTTTTCCCTCCTGTGCTGTCTCAGAGATGCAATTACAAATGCATAAAATTCAAAATAATTCCCTCAGGGTTTTTCTTTTTTTCCCTTATTTTTTAAATAAATAAAAGACTGAATTACTTATATCAGTTATTATTTAGTAATCAGATAAAATATTGTATCCCTATAGGAAATCTGTACTGTGGCAGAGAGACTTCTGTCTTCTGCTTATATGTTATAAGTAAATCAACTGTGAATTAAGGAGAGATAGTTTTTTTAATAAATAAATAAATTAATAAATGGATTACATGTATCAGTTATCAATCAGTTATCAGATGGAACATCAGATCCCTATAAAAGTCTGTTGTGGCTGAGAGACTTCTGCCTTCTCCTTATATTCACACAGTTGTATGCAAATGTTTGAATATGACTACTCAAGTTGATTTTCAAAGTGAAAATAACACATCTTTCTGAAAAAAAAGCAGTGAACAAAAGCATTTTTGGCTATTTTCATACATTTTAAAACGAATTCGATCAGCACATTTTGCATATGTTTATTTTCAATATGGGCTGCTGAGTTTAACATATTGCAGGAGAAAAATAAAACATACAGTATAAAAAACCTGCAGAACTTTTGCACAAGACACATTTTATGTGGTTTAGTGCAGATGTGTGTCCTCTGTAAACGATGTGCACTCATTTTCACTTTTTTCATCAAAAAATCAACAAAACGCAATCTAAGCGGAGGCACCCAAACTTTTGCATACGACTGCATGTTATAAATGTAAATAATGTACAACCACAGCAAATTACTGTGGCACACTAACCCTATTATTAGATTATACATTATTATTATCTGCTTCTCTATATAGCTCACACAGTTGAATGTGGATGTTATTTTTACTAGTAACTTCCCTAAAATCTGCACTGTGACTTTTTGTCTGTTTACTAAAAACAGCTCTTTCTAACCGTCCTTAGTCACCGTAAGTGTGTGTGTGTGTGTGTGTGTGTGTGTGTGTGTGTGTGTGTGTGTGTGCTGGATGAGGCTCGTGCTGCATTGCTGACCGCGGGGTGCTGAGCCATGCGGTCACATGCTGAATGAGCTCGGACTCCGCTGCCCTCTGAGAGCTGTGAGGAGCTGTGAGGAGCCTCAGCGCTGCCGCATCCTCTGCTTCAATGATCCAGCGCAGGCAGAGCGGGCTAAATTGGGGAAGCAGCTGGAAAAGCGCCGCGTCTTCCAGGACTGAGAGCAGAGCAGCGCTGAGGAAATGATCTGAGAGCAGAGAAACTGAGAAAGTAAGAAACTCCAGCGCGCCGTTCTTCCGCACTGGAGGCAGCTTTAACTCTTCAGCGCGAATATGGTGAGTCTAGAAACTTTTTTCTTCTACTTTTTCTTTGCTTTCTCTTTTCTTCTCTCCTCCTTTCTTTTTCCAGTCACTCGTGGCATGTCTGGAAGCTCACTGTGCTCGAGTAGCTCCACACTGGCTTACACTTCTCTGCTAGTTTACTCGTCTTACTGGAGCACTAAAACAGCTACTACTACAGTTTCTTTAGAAAGTTATATCTCATACCAACTTCCGTGTGTGTGTGTGTGTGTGTGTGTGTGTACCTGCAGGGCTGCAGTAAGGTGTGTGTAGCCACACTTGGAGCTGCTGTCGTCATCACACTCATCGCTGTCCCAACAGCCATTTATGTCCACAGTGAGTAGTACGACTGCTAACGTTTGTTGAACTTCTATTTAAAGTCTCATTGTGAGTTTTCAGATGTATTCTTTATAGGTTATTTAATACAACTGTAGGTCCATTAAATGTGTCAGATGGTTCAACATGAGTAAAATAAGTTACATCAGCATAATTGCTGTCCTTCATTCTACTTTCTTTGGCAAGAATTGTGTTGATGTAACATGTGCCATTGACTGATATGGAGCTCTGCTGGTGACGTTCCTTCCCAATAAACGTAACTCATGACCACAACTTACTGAGTCATGGGAACAGGAGTCATAAATTCAAAACACACTGTCAGAAAAATAGGTACCAAAATGTTGTTGCCTCAAGTCACTAAGGTGGTACCCTCACGGGTACCTTTAGTTAATATATTAACTAATATTTGTACCATATTACCACTGCAATTATTTATTTATTTGTTTTTTATTTACATTGACTCCATCCTTCCTGCACTGCAAAAAAATGTTGTTCAACAACACAGAAAAGTTAGTGTTTGGGCTTCATTAAATTTTGAGGTAACTGAATTCTGAAACAGTAAGTTAACGGAACAAGAATCTGTGTTTTATGCCCTATCCACTTATTAGAAATAAATGTATGAAACTGTCACTGGGGCAGTACCCCTCTTTCACTGTGGTGGTACCCTCAAGGGTGCATCTTAGTACCTTTAGTCAGGTAACATAATTGTACCATAATACGTACATACCTTTACATAGTTAGTACTTTTCACCTGGAAAAATTTATTTAGGTACCCAGTTGGAACTTAAACCCACTGTTGTACCTCTGAGGGCACATTTACATTGTTTGTACCTTGATGAACGAAAAATGTACCTGCACAGAACCTTTATTTCTAACAGTGTACAGTACCCTTATTCTGTCAGTGCACCATTTTTTCCAGTGTAGATTACTCTACATATACAGTTGCCTCCAAAGGATCTGAGCAACTTTCTTAGACAATATATATATACAATTTTGCTGTGTTGTGTTTTTTTTTCACTATTTAGAAAGTAGCAGTTATCTTTAAAGCATATTTCAATGGATTAATAACTACTACTACTACTGACTGTATAGTACTATTACTATAATTTACATATTTGTCTTTAAACTCTGTATTTTTCCATGTACATCTGATGCAAGCTATACATTTGCAAACAGATTGTTATTATAATTAATTTATTTTTTTATCCTCTGAATGTCTGAACCTTATTTTTTTTCTATGCAGTGAAGGTACAATATAAATAATATGAATTAATATAAAATTTGTAATTTAACATTTTGTTAGGCCTGTGTGGTTAGGAAGGTTATGTACTGAGTGTGTACCACAGTTACACCAATGAATATCATCCATTTAACTTTTGAAGTGGCGCCCCCATGTGATTACCCAGTGCTATTAACCTGCTTACTGTGAAGATGAAGAGATTGAGAGACTGTTCTGTTTTCTGTTTCAGGGAGTGACTCTGGTTCAAAAAGAACTTACACATTTGATGACTTTTATAATGATACTATTAGGTATCAGACATACAGTCTGCGGTGGATTTCAGGTGAGATACTTAAATATGACTATTTACATGTTTGAAAGAGTAACTTTCTTATCTCATCATTAGACCTGATGTGTGCATGATGAGTACACAGCAGATGAGTAAAAATATATGTAAGATATATTCAGGTTCCCTAATAACATCCTTGTGTGGGTCAAGATTTGATTCCATTTCTGATATTGTTTGTGTTAAATGTACACAGAAGAACACAGACTTTGTGATGTAAACTGCAAGCTAAAATAACTGCAGATCACAGAAGCTCACCTCCCAGAGAATTTAAACTGGCTCTGGTCAATGCGAAACTATTTATCAAGCTGAATACTAGTAGCAGGCACCATAAGCTCTTTCAGAGCAATGTATATGCCAAATCTCTGAACCAGGAAACATTAATAATATCCCATTTCACAACGTCTTACTTAAATTGTTTTTTTCATGCTAGATGGACTGTGATTGGGTGTGCATGTCAGGCAAATGGCCCTTTCCTATCACAGTTCTCAAAACCTACCTGGTCTAACTTGTCTTGACACATCTTACAGTGGAGTTAATTTTGTGTAATATTTCCACACTAACCAAGTACTTTGCCCTGTTGAAAAAAACAGCATAGACCAGCATGAACATGGACTGTTTTTAAGATTATTCACAAAACAGTGGACATAACTGCACTGTGTGGCATACAGCAAAAAATAACCTATAAAATTCCACACAAAAAAAAAACAAAAAAAAATCTACAATCAATAGCATGCAGAAAGAAAAGCATAGTGTGCGTAATGTAACTTATTATGATACACTAAAATACTGTCATATTGCCCATCCCTAGCATTATTTTTAA
Organism: Colossoma macropomum; assembly: GCF_904425465.1. Taxonomy (NCBI): domain Eukaryota; kingdom Metazoa; phylum Chordata; class Actinopteri; order Characiformes; family Serrasalmidae; genus Colossoma; species Colossoma macropomum. The sequence goes on along the minus strand of NW_023494784.1, from coordinate 29,526,112 downwards.
CCTGTGTTAAGGTACTGTATCTCCTACCAGGTCCCCAGGCTTTGCTGTGTTAGACATCACAGCAATAGGTGTGAATTTTCTTTTGCTTTGATGTTGGCATTTATGTATTTTTTCTACAGACAATGAATACCTCCATAAAAGCAAAGATGGCAACGTGTATCTGCATAATGTGGAGACAATGGCGAGCTCATTATACTTGAGCAACTCAACATTTGTAAGATGCCTCACTTTGATACTTCTCATTTTCTAATCTTTCATCCTGTGCGCTGATTTCAATGTGTTTGATGGAGAGTGTGATTTCCTTTACAGGCTGAAGTGGATGCCTCAGATTACTTAGTGTCTGCTGATAGGAAATTCATCTGTTTTGAAAGCAACTATTCAAAGGTAACCACTACAAATGAAATATAACCATTTCATGTCTTAAGATCATGTACATATTCACTGTTGACTGTGATCAAGAAAGTCTTGCTATTGCTTCATTTTTAATATCAAAATGTAATTGTCTTGACAGCAATGGAGACACTCCTACACTGCCTCATACTCCATATACAATATGGAGACTCAGTAAGCATAACCCTGTTTTAATTGCATAATACACACAAAGATCATGTTATTTCTGCAGGCCCACTAGTGGCCATTCTGCAGGCTGAATGGAAATTGACTCATGTTTTTAATGATGTTTTTAATTTACATAATCAAATAATATATTTTTCCGGTAATTTTGTTTTCAAATTAACTAGAACACTGTCGACTCTCTGTGTGTGGAATGTTGTGACTGTGTTGAGATGTTAGTGATCAACGAGGAGTGAAAGGGGAGGGTTGAGAACAACCCCCTGTTGTAAAAACAATTCACACCTCTCCAGAAAGATAACCATGCCAAGATAAAACAAATGGTACAGCTGCAGCTTTCTTCTTATCAAAAAATCAAGGACAACTGTCAAAACAATAAAGAAGAATTTAAATACAACACAAGCACTTTTACAAATGTTTTTTTTTTTTTTGCTAGCTCACCTACAAAGACAAAAATCCAATATATATGTACTGTGTGTAAGTCTTAGGAAGCCAAGAAAACTGTTTCAGATTATTTATATTGGCAGTAAGTGTGTTTTTGCCAGTAAAACACAATATAGCAATATATATCAAGCATAAATACAGTAAACAATGGAAAACATAGCACATAAATGCGTATGCTCTTTTATTTTGAACTGGCAATTTTTTTGACAAAATTCTTAACATCTCGATTAGAAAAATACAGTTAGAGGAACCTCCTGACTTCTATGCAATCCAATCATTGTATTGTCCTGATTTAATTAACGAAGGATTGATTAGCTGAACCAGGTCCTAGATGGTAACTGTAAACACTGGACCTCCTTGAGGACAAATTTAGAAAGTACTACTGCTATATAAAATACATGTAAATAAATTGACCATGCTCTAAGAATTACATTAGTGCTGGTGATGTCACTGAATGTAACTACTGCTCAGGGAACAGACATGTTATTCAATGTGTTACTCTCTGTGCTTCAGTTAAATGTGTCTGCTTTCCAGGGCTTTCGTCACACCTGTTCACATCCCTCAAGTCATCCAGTTATTTGTATGGGCCCCTGTGGAAAACAAGCTGGTGAGAAGAACCTCATTTCTCACTGTTCAAAAGCACAGATCACCTTCAGTGTCATGCAGATTGTTAACAATGCTATTGCTAATCCATGCTCTCCTCTTCAGGCTTACGTATGGGATTATAACATTTACCTCAAATTGAATGCCACTGCTGAGCCCATACAGATAACCCAGGATGGAAAAATCAATCAGATTCTCAATGGAGTTCCAGACTGGGCATACGAAGGTCATTTGTCTATCCATCTGTTTATTAACCAATCTGTTTATTTATTCATGTATGCACACACATTCATTCATTTACTTTCCATTATTTCAAGACGTGAATAGTTTTACAATATTTTTAAAAGCAAGGTTAAAGCAAAAGTGCTACAAATAGGCGATGTGAGTTATTTTCATGACTAAGAAGTATTTATGTTATTTTTCTATTGTAATACACGGGTGTTTGTTCTCTCCAGAGGAGGTGTTTGTGTCGAATGAGGGGATGTGGTGGTCTCCCACAGCAAAGTACCTAGCTTATGTGCAGATTAATGACACAGATGTGCACGCCATTGAGTACTCCATGTATGGAAATGCCCAGTATCCCATCACCATGATAGTGCCATACCCCAAGGTATGGCATTCTAAAACACTTTGTTCCTGACACTGACACGTAAACTTTGAGATGCTTTTACTCCTTTTTATGTTCCACATTTCATTTTTAGTGTTTCTTTTTTACAAGGCCGGCTCCAACATTCCAAAAGCAAGGCTGTTTGTTGTTGACGTCGCAAATCCATCCATTCGCTCAGAGGTGGTGGTGCCAAAAAGCATCGGGGCAGGGTATGGAGTTCTGTTTCATTCTTCACTCATACAACATTACAGCAATGTCAGCAATGGCTGTTTTGTTTTTGACAAATAGCAAGTATAATGAATTAATAACAGTAAATTGATGTCAAACCAACCTGGTCATAAATATTAGCTTAACGTTAAGCCTAATTAATGCAATTCTGTGTGTGTGTGTGTGTGTGTGTGTGTGTGTGCGTGCATTCTCTAAGTGATCATTACCTGAGTTCAGTAACGTGGGTGACTGATGAGCGCATTGCTGTGCAGTGGCTGACAAGAAGACAGGATCAAGTTCTTCTTCAGCTCTATGACTATGATAGAACCAGCTGGAAGGAAAACATGAAATTTGAACAAAAGAGTAAAACAGGCTGGGTTGGTCGGGTGAGTTCATTACATTGAAAATTATAAAACCCTCTAAACTCCCAACTATGGCAACAGCAACTCTTTGTCTCTCGTACCTCTTTCTGTTTCTCAGTACAACCCGCTGACTCCTTACTTTGCCGCAGACAACAGTAGTTTCTACAAGGTGATGAGTGATGCAAAGGGCTACAAACATCTCCACTACGTGAAAGGTGTAAGTTGCCAGATACTGTTTAATACCCTACATGAATAAGCTCATGAATATAAATCCTGTATTTTCCTCTGGCATGTACACTTACTCAGATAGATGTGGAAATAGGGAGTGGAGAAACCTTCTGATGTGCCTGGGCTTTAAAACACACTCTCTAAAATGCAAGCAGACACACTCCACAAAGAGATCTCTAATTGGGATGTACATTGTTATTGTATCTGCTCAAGAGAGTGACTAATCTTGTTAAAAAGAGTTACTTTGTGTACTAAGAAATATACTGTACCAATAAGCAAACCTGTCATGCAATATAAAGAAAGCTGTAGCCATATGGTATAAATTGAAACTGCAAACTTAGATTCTCATTAAGGAGTGTTATCACCCAGAGCACTATGTAACTCTTTACAACACAAGACGCCAGAGGTCACTGTGTCCAATTAAGAACTGGGACTATACCTTTTTTGAGACCTTTGAGTGGATTTCTAAAGCACAGGCCAGAAGAAAGCCACTATAACGCTTGTATGTGTCCATCTTCTGCAGGGGAAAGCTGTACCGATAACTTCTGGCAAATGGGAAGTAATTTACATTTCAAAATTAACTAAAGATGCCATGTAAGTACCATGAAATTACAGAAATCATTTCAGTTGATTTGTTTTTAGAACAGATCTATATTTCTATCTCACTGGCATTTAATTATTTACTTTAACCAAATCTTTTTTCATAGCTACTATGTGAGTAATGAGCACATGGGAAGACCAGGGCAGAGAAACCTTTACAAGTGAGTATCAGTGTACTGGCTCTCTGCACTATACACCACTGCAAAATTAACCAAAAATACTTTTACAACAGTAACAAATTTGCTGAATAGCTGTTATGTTGTAAACCTGTTATTTGTTTAGGTTTGTTAATAGCAGTGCTAAATGTATAGTCTATTTTGTTACTCCATTTGATGCCCACTATGAAAACACATTATATGTCCAAATGCTTGCAGACACCTGCTCAACCAGTGTTTCTTCTGAAATCATGGGTAATAACTAGGGACTTTGACTAGTAATGCTATTCGAGTATCTGTAAGTGCTAATGAATGGACAATTGGTTAACCACGAGAAAAGAAAGAATGTGAGAAAATCTAGTGCTGTAGGTTTACCTTTTTAGGTGACAGCACACATTTATTATTATTTAAAATTAGCCACAGGAAATAGAGGGTGCCTCAGACAAGCTAATAAGCTAAAGCTAAAGCTAACACTGCTGCAATGATGAATATTGATGAGGACTCATCTTGTTCTATATGAGGTCTTTCCTCCTCAGTGGAATATATGATAACATGTTAGTTTGTCAGAGAAATGTCTTTTTACTTCTGGCACAGTAAACACATGCTGTTTCTGGGACTAGTTAACATAGCTAGAGTAGTTAGCTTATTAGTGATAAGGCTTGGCTATTGCTGCTTTCTCAGTCATGTCCTTAACAATGCATCACCTTCATGGTATGTACAGCGTGTAATGTGCTGTACATACCAACCTGCAAATATAAGTATATTTGTAAAAAATATGCTAGATTATACAGTCCTGTTAACATACACAACTGCCAGTTTACTGAAATGTTGGTCTGGACTTTCTCTGCCCTCCTATAATAACACATAACAAGTACGAAATAAAGATTTTAGTATTCAAATACTGGCACCTTAAACTGTTAACCGAGTACTCGACTATTCTTGCACATCTCTAGCATTAAGAGGGAGTTTGCCCCCACCCAGTGCTGAGAGGATTTGATTGCATTCAGCCTCAAGAGAATTAGTGAGGTCAGATACTGATTTTGGCTGATCAGTTCTGGATCACAAATGTCACTCCAACTCATTCCATCACTCCATCACAGGTCCATCACTCAGTTCCAGGACTCAGCTCCACTGCTCCACTGCTCAGCACTGGGGAGCTTTATACCCCTCTGCCCGACACTTCGTATTGGGCATGGTGATCTTAGCCTTAAGTGCAGCTGCTCCAAAATGTCTATTGTGATTCTATTGGCAATGCTTTTTAATGGAGATTACACAAGCTGTGTAAGCGCAATCAAACACATTTGTCAGCAATGGGTGGATCTTAATTAAACTCACTAATTATAAGGGTGTCTGGATACTTTTGGACATATAATATATTACTCTTTTGAGCCTAGAGTTATTATTGTTGTTTTGCTGTACTTTTGATTTACATAACAATATTTTTAATATGTAGGTAAATGTATGTAGGCCTTCATAATTAATTACTTGGTTAGTAATGTCAAATTATAATAAGCATATAAATACAAATCTGCACTTTCGGTGTAAGTTCTGTGCTTGTTTCAGTGAGCTACAAGTACAATAAAATTAGACCTTGCATTTGTTATTGTGTACGATTACTGCTACTTTGATGGGTTAATGACTAGGCAGTTATTTTGTTGTCATCACAATGTAATATATGCACTGTAAAGTAATGGAGACACAATCTGGTGTTTGGTGTGATATTAGGATATCCTTCAGCAGCAGCGGTCACTCTGCCCCTGAATGCCTCACCTGCTCACTCTACAAGGACAGGTGTCAGTTCAATTCAGCGTACTTCAGCCAAAACGCCTCCTACTTCCGCATGGACTGCTATGGTTAGCGCACCCCTCCCCCTGCTCTCACACCTGCTGCCATATCAAAATAACTTGGATAAATGAGAATATGTCAACTCAACCTCCTCGGCCCCTCAGGCTATCTGAGGAAACTGGCATCTGTAAAATCATGTGAACTGTCAGAAACCTCTAATTCTATACATTCATGTTTTTACCTGTAGGACCAGGACTGCCACTGTTTACTCTTATGGATAACCGAGGAGCTCGTAAAGGTTAGTTTGTTGGGTAAATCAAATTCACTTTGGGAAAAAGGATAAAGAGTCTATTAAATAAAAAAGTCTCAAACTTATAATTATTCTTCTTTTACCATCTGTTTTTGTGTTTAGAAATTCAGGTACTTGAAGACAACAAGAAACTGGAACAGATTCTGGCCACAGAAATCCAAATGCCAACTATAAAACGTGCCACACTAAAGATATCAGGATTTGGTAAGAGCGGCACTTTTGATCAACAGAAAATGGTTTTAAGAGAATCCATTGTTCTACAACAATAACATGTTTTATTATGTTTAAAAAAATGACTGAACAGATTTCTGGTACCAGATGATGTTCCCTCCAAATTTTGACACATCCAAAAAATACCCTCTTCTGATCCAAGTGTAAGTTCTTCATTCGTATTTGTCTGTCCATTTCTTTGCCATATTTATATCATCACCTTAGCCTAGGTGTTTAGCGCAGCTTTATGATATAAAGCCAACTGGGACTCAAGAGAAGTCTTCACTGTCACGTAGAAGCTCATAGTTGTGGAACAGCTGGCTTGACTCTGCATATGTGTGCTTGGCTGAATGTTGTGATGTCAGGCAGCATAGGCGATCGTCTCACACCTCCATCTGCTAAATGAAGAATCCATACTGGCTCACTTTCAATATTCTGAAATAAATCATCAAGCTTTGAAATGAATATGGATTTCTTATCTAAAATGACCTGCTGCCCAAGTTTTGTTAAGCAAGTATACGCTGAGAAATGACATGCTTATTAACAATACATCTTTTGTGTTATCACTTAAAACGGCCAATAAGTACAATTTATTACCTTTTCAGGGGACATTTCTGACATGAGTTATAAAATAATCCCCTTTGAATAATGAAAAAAACATGTTCAAAATATTATGAAAAGATAAAGAACATGGAAAATATGATTTTATGTTTAGTTGTTGAAGCTTCTGTGTAATTATGGCTAAACATATGTTTACTGACTTTTTCCTAATGCTGAAAAATAAATATGGGCTGTTTGGACTGGAAATTAAATAAATAAAGGGTGGTCTCTGACTTTTGCACAATGCTGTACAGATGTGTTACAAAGTAACACATGTTGTTTCCCACACATCTGTTTTGAGAGTGTAGCAAAAGCATCAGGGCATTAACAGTTCACAGTTTATGATTTGAGCATTATTATGTTATGTATGTTGCTGTATGTTAAATATTCTCAAAGTGCCTAAAAACATTCTGACATGTAGCATGCCTTTATTACAGGTATGCAGGTCCAGCGAGTCAGTATGTGGACTACAAGTTCAAGCTGGAGTGGGCCACTTACCTCTGCAGCACAGAGAACGTCATCATCGCTAGCTTTGATGGAAGAGGAAGTGGTTACCAAGGCGACGAAATAATGCACGCTATCTATGAGAGGCTAGGCACGTATGAGGTGGAAGATCAGATCTCAGCGGTGAGGTGAGCTGAGGGGAACAATGTGCACACGCTAAACGCTAAACCTGCTTGTGACTGCAGCAGAGCAGGACACGGCAGGTGCTGAGGCAGAAGAATGCAGCTTACATAACACACACACGAGTGAAGATCCGTCAGTGGGGAAAAGTTGTGATGTGACAGATGCATACAGAGTAATGACATTCAGAGACATACAGTGTCTGTATGTGTACTGAAGTCAGTACAAACAAGTGTACATAACTGAAAAATGAAATTATATGAATGGTAGACTATATGTCCAAAAGTATCCAGACACTCCACCCAATTAGTGAATTCAACTACTTTAAGGGCCCCTCATTTCTGACATAGGTGTTCAATTGAGAGCTCACAGCATGTCTAATCTCCATAGAGAAGCATTACCGATAGAATGGAATGTTCTGGAGCAGCCGCACACGTACCTAAAGTCACCATGCCCAATACCAAGCATCAGCTGGATGGGTATAAAGCTGCCCAGCTTTGGGCTGTGAAGCAGTGGAACTGCATTCTCTGAAGTGATAGACCTCCTTCAGATACCTTTAGGATGAGCTAGAGTGGCATTTGTGATTCAGAACTAATTATTCAACATTATCTGACCTCACTAATGCTCTTGTGGCTGAATGCAATCAAATCCCCACAGCAATGTTCCAACTTCTAGCTTAAAACCTTCCCAGAATAATAGAGGCTGTTACTGTAGCAAAAGGGGACAACATCCCTATTAATAACCTTGAAGAAATGTTAGTGTCTACAGACTTTAGGACATACAGTGTAATTTACTGTAAGCATTGCTGTAGTTCTTTAAAGATAATTACAGCAGTTCTTCCTGGGCATCCCATTCTTCACAATGCATTAATAATTTAAATATGTTTAACTTCACACATTGTACTTGTCCAACTCTTGCTTTGTACAATTGTAGTCTAGCTAAGGAAATATGTTGTTCTATTTTCCCTGTAGGAAATTCATCGACATGGGCTTTATAGACAAGGACAGAATTGGAATGTGGGGATGGGTAAGTTTTCTTACTAAAAAAGTTGAATAAATTAAATAAAATTGTCTTCTATCTATGAGTTATGGCTGAAACCCATCTAATCACATTATAAGTATAATTTAATAAGCCCAGACTTTGTTTCACTGCAGTCATATGGTGGCTATGTGACTTCCATGGCTCTGGGATCAGGGAGCGGCCTGTTTAAATGTGGAATCGCTGTGGCTCCCGTTTCCAAGTGGGAATATTATGGTATGTTGCATTTTTTAATTATCTAAAAATAATTTAAAACTGCCAAAAATGAAAAGCATTTATTTTTAATGTATCTGTATGGAAATGTGATAAATGATTTTTAAGCTAGAAATATTATATTGACTTTCTCACAAGAAAAGTTTTATATGAAACACTGAAGTGAGAATCTACATAAATTGCTGTCTCTTTTAGAAGAGCCATTAAAGTTAAAGCTAACTCATCTGGATATTCACAGCACAAATATACAAAAGACAAAAGCAGGTACAACTTGGAAAACAGTGATATGTAAACACTGTTAAAGATTCAAAATGTACCATTCACTCTTCAGTCCATTCTGTCAATATGAGGAAACTAAGCTGCAAAAACAGCTCATTTTGAATTAATTGTTTTCTTTAATGTTATGAGAACCTACTTATTTACATAAAGCTACTTTTAAAGCCTACAGCAGATTAGCCTGCCTACTCATATCTTCTACGTTCTAAGTAGTGTTTCATTTCTGAGTGCTTTCTGAATGTGGCACAGTACAGGGCAGCCAATCAGAACTGAGCTCATTTACATATATCGATCTTAAAGGCACAGTAAAAGAACAGTGGGAGAATGGAAAGTGGCACTGTAAAAATTATTTACCACACAAATATTATAAGTGGAAAAAACAAAATAGAAAAAAAGATATAGGACATTTAAGGACTTTAAGAGAGTTTGGCAAAGCCTTGAAAGATGTTTCTTTCCAGATGCTGTGTATACTGAAAGGTACATGCACCGCCCTGAGGAGAATGCTGACAGCTATAATGTAAGGGCCATCTCACATCACATCTCACGGCATACTGTCCACTGTGGAAAATGAACAATGGCTGATATGACATAGGCCTAAAGATACAAGGCTAATATATTTGTGTTTCTCTGTTGTCTGTTGTCTCCCATCCTACTTTTGCAGAATTCCACCGTAACAGGCAGAGCGAAGAATTTTAAATCAGTGCAATACTTGCTGGTGCATGGCACTGCAGATGGTATGACTTCATGACTGGCCAAAATTAACTAATTAAATGTTCATTATATAGCATAATTCTGCAGTTATTGCAACTGACAGTTTTAGTATTGCAATACTGCTTGTTAAAATAACAACAATATACCAGCAGAGTCTATTAGATACAGTCTCATGTAAAGTTTGAACACCTCCAATCAAATGACATGTTTTGTTGATTTTAGCACATCCTCTACAGCAAACTTACAATACAAACTTAAATATTGTTTTAGCGCACAATTAGTGGTTATTTGCTGAGTGTAACATTGGAAAAAATAAAACATATAATCTAATGTGACGTAACCTTTACACAGGCAACTGTTTATACTTTATTTTTTCCCCCAAAATGTTAAATTCTGCAAAAAAACAGCAACTGTGCATTAAAATGTGCTTAAATGTGTTCTCTGTTGAGGATGTGTACTTATGTTTCACTTGTCATTTGAACAGGGATGCATACAACTGTATCATTGTTGTAGTAGCAACATCCTATATCTCTACAACTTCAGTGTACTATAATGTAACAAAATTTTATTCCAAGTGATTTTGTAGCATTTCCATTAGACCATTCACAATAAAAGTTCACTTAATGTCCTTTTCTGCTCTTAATGTTTGTTTATTTGTGATGAATGTTGTTTTTGGGGCTTTCAGATAATGTCCATTTCCAGCAAGCTGCTCAGATCTCTAAAGCGCTGGTGGAGCAGCAGGTGGACTTTGAGGCCATGGTGAGTGTCAGAGGAGAGTGTGAATAAACAGTAGGAATAATAGATATTCATCCCTGAAGCTTCTTTATTAAAACTGAGACCTGCTTAGATTTGAATTGGTGCCATATGTAGACCTAAATCTGTCTCTCTGTCATGTGTCTTTGCAGTGGTACACAGATAAAGACCACGGCCTGTCTGGTAAAGCCCGCTACCACCTTTATAAGCACCTGAGTCACTTTCTTCAGAAGTGCTATGCTAAGAAGAAATAGATCATCACAGACATCACAAGATGTTTGTATTGACCTTGAACTGTGTAACGAACATGAATATAACTTATGTGGAAATGTTAAAAATGTACAAACTGAGACTTGGAATGCTGTGTGCTTGCAATTTTTTTTAGGATCTGATTATTTTTCTCCTCTGTTTGGCCACTATTCTTTATCCTCTTGCTGGATGTTGATCAAGCCGAACAAGTGTGTTATCTGTGTTCAGCATTTGCATGTTTGTTTTTTTAATAATATGTATAAAGAATATTGCAGCTTTACAGAAAATGTGACATTGTCTGTGATGTCTGGTTATTTCAGGGTGTTCTTGCACTGAATCAATGTGTATCCTGAAGTCTTCAGTATGATCTGCATATCGTTTTTAAAGTAATGATTGAGTTATTCTGAAGAAAGTGCTTCTGATACATTTGTGGTATTGGAATGCAAAGTGTAACTCTATATAGTGTTTGCAAATATCCAAATAAATGATGAGACAAAACATTTCAAACTGGTTCTGACTGTGTATGAGTCTATGGTGGTGTTATCTGCAGGCCGAGCTGCAGCAGATAAGACACATGCATGTAAGGTTTGTGCAATGCTGATGCACATAAAGGATGTTAAGGATGTCCATTGCCCAATATTACCCTAAAATGTGTCACTGACCTGCTAGAACACCCCAGCGTTGATGATCTGCCTGCTTTTTGGAATTCCAGGTATTCCCAGCAAAGTAAAAATCTTTCACAAACCTGCCCCCAATATATTCTGATGTAATGAAATGTAATTGAACCTCCACTTTATGTCTACTTTGGAACAAACAATGAGGCCTCTGAAGGACTATCAACCCATTAATGTCCATGTTATATTCAACAAGTCAAATTTGAAAGCATAAATCACATGAAATCACAAGTGGATACTGTCAAATGTTCACTGAAGGTAAACCTGTCCAAAAACATTTGCTTTAGAACACATTCTGTGGCATTTTTCCTTATCAAAGTAAAATATGAATGGAGAGTTTAGAATTCAGACATTACAGTTCTTAACATGTCCAAATGTTCGTGTGGTCCTGCTCACCCAGCGTTTCTTCTGAAATCAAAGATATTAATAGAGACTTTGCTCCCCCTTTGCTGCACTAACTGCCCCTCTCCTTAGACGGTTTTACACTAGATGTGGGAACATTACTGTGAGGATTTGATTGCACTCAGCCACAAGAGCATTAGTGAGATCAGGTACTGATGTAGTTTAGTTCTGGGTAACAAACGCTTAACCAATGCTTGGCATTGGGCATGGAGGCTTTTGGCTCATGTGTGGCTGCTCCAAAGTGTCCCATTCTATTGGCAGTGATTTCCTATGGAGATACAAGCTGTTTACACAACTGAATTTTTGTGCAAGCAATAGGTGCATCTTAAACCAGGAAATTTACCTGTTAGAAGAGGTGGTATTTTGGAAAAAAAAGAGAGTGCGTCATTAAAAAGAACATTCAAATTCGTTTCATGGAGTTTTTCAGACTCAGTTCAAATCCAAAGCTAATCTGCACTGTCAGTGGTGATTCTCTACTGAGGACTTGTTATTTATTCAGAAAATCCACCCATAAAAATTCTAATAAATGTTCTATAACACTGAACTCAAACCCACAATAGCTCAGAGATATATTTCATTCTTCCAGTCATTTAGCTTCACTGACCTCAGTGGAAAATACTCACTTTCCTGGAAACTGAAATGAATCACTGTATTTGACAGGATGGCATCATGTTTGGGCTCTACTTTTAAGTGACAGCTTTTTAGCTGTCCGGACATTGCAGAATCTCTCTTTTAAACAAATTCACTCTGCAAATATATCCAGTGCATTGAAACAGAGTCTTGACTAATGGATTGAGAGTAACGAGTAAGATTGTGTGTGTGTGTGTGTGTGTGTGTGTGTGTGTGTGTGTGTGTGTGTGTGTGTGTGTGTGTGCGTGTCACCTGGGCTGTCTGTCTATGGGTGGGTTTCTGTATATAAGGCTGACAGTAGCAGGCAGGGACCAGGAACGCACTCCTGGGAGCCAGATAAGAAACCAGTAGACACCAGCACGCTCTCACTTCCTCTGCTTTCTTCCTCTAAACGACCACTCAGTCTACAGGTGAGAACTCCAACATTCATCAAACATACTGTGTTTTGTTTTGTTTTGTTTTTGAATGAAGGTTTTACTGAAGTATTGACATTGTTAACAGCTGCTGATTGTATGTGTTGAATGGAAATTGCTTTTTCTTTTTTTCGGATGACAGAATGAAGGGCATTTTTTCTTTGACTGGACTCCTACTCCTCATCGTTGTGCAGAGCAGCTGGCAGATTCCCACTCAAGACACGGAGGAGAACTCCAGGTGAGAGAGCAAAAAGTTTCTCATTTATTAGCAAGTTCCCTATCTAACTTTTAAGAAGCTACTGACCCTCAAATGAGGACTTTCTCTCAGTTTTATCACTCAGATAGAACACTTTGGCCAATGATTTTATTGTTGCTTTACAGCCTTTTCTTTGAAGTCTTTGTATATATTTGAATGTTTGCTTCTTTAACAGTTCATTATTCATTGCTTAGCTGGATAGTCACAATTAAACACTATAACAATGTTGTTTTTTCTTTCAGTGTGATTTTAGAGGACACGCTATTCAACGATCCAGCAAATATGAAGAGGCACTCAGAAGGAACGTTCTCAAACGATTACAGCAAATATCTGGAGACAAGAAGAGCCCAGGACTTCGTACAGTGGCTGATGAACTCAAAGAGGAGTGGGTATGTCTTATATTGTTGTTTTTCATGCTTTTAAAAAAAATGCAAATTAATGTTTAACAATTGAATACTACTCAACGTCTTTTCATTGTGAAGAACGCAAAACTTTTCAACCCAACCCAACATCAGTTTAACTGTGTTTGTGTATGTGAGCCTCATTCTTATTTCAAAATAAAGCCATTTCCACTGTTTTTTTCAGTTTTCCTTAGTACAAATTAGCCAATAAGAAAAAGTGCATCAAAAAGGTTCAATACTGTATAATTTGATGTAATGTCTTGGAACTTCAGATGAACATTTCTTGGTAAATTTTGTAATAATATCAGTTCTGGATGGTAAGGATCTGAGCTCCGACATTACATTTGCCTGTTTCATATTGATTTTGGTGCTTGCTCTGAACAATCGGTAGACTGGATACATCTTTTTTATCATTATACTTTAACTCTCTTAATATCTTTACTTTTATTAGTACCCAAACAAGACGGCATGCAGACGGCACTTACACCAGTGATGTGAGCTCCTACCTGCAGGACCAGGCAGCTAAAGAGTTTGTGTCCTGGTTGAAAACAGGGAGAGGAAGAAGAGAGTAAGACGCTCCATTCAGCAAAAGAGAGAAGCAATTCATTCCTTTCATCCTGAAAACTGAAAGACACAGAGAGCGAGAGTGAGAGAGAGACATTCTGCTAGTCCTGCTCAACCATCTTATTCCTTTATATCATGTTTTATAAAAAAAAAGCTGTGTCATCTTTTCCCTAAAATGAGCAAATAAACCTTTGCTGAAACTAAGCACTGTGACTGTACGCTGGACTGGGTTTAGTGTGTTGTCTAACTTTGAATCCCAAAGTGATTAATAGAATATGATTCATATAGAATGATTCAGTATATTTTGAACCCTAGATGCTTTAACCTTTGATTTCATAAACATAACACTAACACTCTAATCAGTCATTTACAAGGAAATGATGTGGCAGCTGAAATAGAAATGCATAACTAGTACAAAGTCTAATCAAATGTATCAGAAGCTGTTAATTAACCAGCAATTAACCTTAATAAAGCAGCACTGAAACTTTTTTAGTAGTCAGATCACTTTCCTATTCACTCCATTCCTGTTCCCAACATAATTTAAGACTTTGCATTTTGCAAACTGCATTGTTCATCTAAAACTGCGAGGGACAATAGCATTGCACAGAGTGCTTTAAACCTTACAATTGCAGTAAGGGAGGGACAAATACTCCATTCATTAGTTTCAGTGGGGACTCACCATTCAGAAAATAACTTGTTAGATAAATAGTAGACTCACACTTATTCAACATTGTCAGAGCACTGTGAACTGCCATTAATGCACTTCTGCTTGATAGTCAATAGCACAGGTCAACCACATCTAAAGCAATTATCTACAGTGAACTACAGTTGTCTGTCCAGTGGGTTTAGTGACCAAAGTGAATATTTCTCACCGTGACAGCTCTACCTCATGTCATGTCATGTCAGTCCATTACACCATGTCTAACATGACGCCAAGAGCACAGAGCTATGAAGCTCTGAGAAAAGATGTCAGTGAGTGAGAGATGTGAAGGCTGAGTGATCAGAGAGAGAGAGAGAGAGAGAGAGAGAGAGAGAGAGAGAGAGAGAGAGAATGGGGACCTCAGGGACCATGTATCTCTCAGAGCTGTCAGCTGACACTTCAGACCATCTGTTGAGAGAAAAAAAAGGAAAACGAGGCAGCCCATTCACTTGACTCCCCCCATCCCCATGCCCGCCACCCCCTCTACTTACAATTTCCAAATCTCCAGTGATAATATTCAGAAATACATAATGCTCCGGTCGGAAGAACCTCATATCTCCATTTTGGTTGTTTTTCAGTTTTTAACAAAATTCGAAAAAGCCTGGTGCCCTTTAGATTGTGTGAAAATTTCATGACGAATGGACCAAAAGAAACAGCCTTAAATGACTTGGAAAAAAATCTGGTTTCATTGACTTACATCAAAAGTAAAGTAGGTTTTTTCCTTCTCCTGTAAAGTTACCATTTTGGAGATTCGAGGTTTTCTTCCGACAACAGCGATATCCTAACGACTGTTACATATATCTGGTGAAAAGCAGTAGTAATAATAATAACAATAAATCATTTTCCTTCTTTTTCCACTAACAACAAATTGATGTCAATGCAGGGATACATGTTTCCCAAACATATTACACATTAAGATAACCCAGCTAGCAGAAAATGAAAGCTGAACATCTTAGCTAAAAACATCATTCAATGAGTACGTTCCAGTTGTGCACTTATGACAACCAGCACTAACATGGGGTTTGTTGGCACATGTTAAGGAGAATGTTGGCACAATGTTAAAAGGCTATTATTTAACACAATGAAGCAACGAATAAAAATAATCTGAGTGTGTAACCAAATCACAAACCTAAAACTTAAATGGCAAATAGTGTTTTTGAATCAATTAAATGTTGAGAATGTTTGTTTTACCTTTTGCTTGTATCAAATGTAGTGGTAGACAATTCCCATACTTGAGTAAAAGTAGAGATATTCATTGTAAAATAATACTCAACTTAACTCAAAGTAAAGGTTCTCTATTTCATATTTCTTAATTTAAAAAATCATATTTATATTTATAATCATATTTATACTTGTAAATTTATGATAAACACTACATTCTAGTTGTGTTATTTAGTATATGATTAGTATGTGTGCAGTGTATTATATAAAAAGATCTTGTGACAACAGCCCTGCACCAGGGCAGGCCGATCACGTGCTAACCAACTGCAAAATCAATGTGACGACCAACCCCACCCAACCAAACAGCTCTATATTTACACCATGTTAGCTAGCTAGCATTACTTATTTTTGGCTGACAGATAATATATCAAAATATACAAACCCCATTCCTGGAAAAGTTGGGACATTTCCTAAAAAGTTGGTAAACAAGTTGAAAAGTTTGGGACAAATGTGTGATTTGTTAATTCTCTTAAACCTTTATTTAACTGACAAAGATACAAAGAAATGAATTTTAATGTTCAGCATGTGAACTGACAGTTGAGGGTATCATGATTGGGTATAAAAGGAGCATCCAACAAAGGCTCAGTCATTGCAATTGCATGGGTGGCTCACCACTTTGTGACAAACTTTGTGAGAGAATTGAACAAACTGTTCTAAAAGAATATTTCTCAACTCAAGATTGCAAAGAATTTAGGTGTTTCATCATCTACTGTACATAATATCGTGAAAGAATTAAGGGAATCTGGAAAAATCTCCCTTAATTTAAAAAAAAACATGTAGGGCAAAGCCAGAAACCATTGTTTACTGTGCGTGGCCTCTGAACGCTCAGATGGCACTGCATGAGAAACCGTCATGCTACTGTGATAAATACAGACACATGGGCTTGGAGGTACTTTGGAAAACTGTGGTCACTTCACACAGTCTGCCATTGTATCAAGAAATGCAGCTTGAAATTTTATTTTGCCAAGCTGCCAAACATGAATTCTATGCAGAAACGACGCCAGGTTCACTGGGTCCGAGTTCATCTCAGATGATCCGAAAGACAGTGGAAATGTGTGTTGTGGTCAGATGAGTTCATGTTTCAGCTTGATTTTGAGGAATATGTATGTCCCTAATGACAAAATGTGAAAATGACCATCCTGAATTTTATCAGTAAAAGATGCAAAAACTAACATAGTGGTAGTGTAGTAGTATGGAGGTGCATCAGCGCCCACAGTATGGGTGATTTACGTATGTGTGAAGGTATTGATGCGGCTCTCATTGGTATTTTAGAGAGACATATGCTGCCATCAGTTGATCAGCGAAAACAATCTTTTTCTTTGTACTTAAATGTTCAAGAGAATTAACACATCAGTTCTTGTTTTTATTGCATCTTACAAAATCCCAGCTTTTTTGGAAATGGGGTTTGTAGCTGACTGCAGTTCCTATTAACTAAAACGTATGCATTTTTAGTGCCTCTTTCTATAATGTATTTACTCAGGGAAACTTTTTTAACACAGAAAACTAAAAAAGTTATCCCCACCTTAAAAGACTGTCATGTTCAGAGTGCTTAACAAAATTGATGAAAGTTGGTAAAGAGGGCAGTCATTTTTGTTACAGTAGTTCTTCTATTTACCCAGAATTTAACACTTTGCCAACCAAACCTGCTCTCCCAACTCATTTTATATGTACCTAAACATTAGTTGTACAAAAATGCACAAAAATAAAGGAAAATTTTACAAACCAGTCATGGTTTTAATCTTATCCTCAAATGTATCTATAATTTATAGTACAGTTTATTTCACCTACATGAAAAATTATAAGGTCATTTTCACAATAAGGTTTTACTCAAGTTACATTATATGCATATATAATACAGTATGCTTAAGTTTAATACATAAACCCAATGGCACACAGCTGCGTCCAAAACTGATACCATAGTAAATAGAATGGTAAAACAGTATAGCATCATTAGTGGTATGTATGGTATTGTAGTATGTGGTTTTGGACACAGCATGTCACAGCTGCCGTGGCACAGAGAACAAAATAACTGTGACTGTATACAAATGAACACTAAGAGCTCACAGGTTATAGAGATATTTATTAGACACACATTCATTAACATAAACAGTACATTAAAAGAGCATGGACATAAAATTTGAAAGTTCCATTAAAGCCATAACTAATACATTTTAGTGAACGAAGAAACGTTGGCAGGAAAAATAAGTGTTATACAGGCTAAAAGGCTTCTTCAAATACTACCACTGTAGCCTTTTATTCCATGACTCCTCAGATCAAAACAAGACAAATCATATCAACATGAGACCTTATAAAGGACTATAGTTTTAATTTCTTTTCTTTTAGGAAAAATCATAAAGTCTGTAGGTGTAAGAACTCAAAGGTGCAACTATATACAAAGAAAGTCTACATAATAAACCTTCCAAAAAATAGTTTTCTATATGATCTATTTTGCCCTTCTAGAATACTATTGCATTTATTCTCAAAGGCCGTTATTTTATGCCCTTGATAGACACTTTCAAGTATGAACAATACCTTGAGCTGTAGAACACAACCTGTAGACAAATGCCCTTCAGAATCACAACAAATAATCATTTCTGATTGACATGATAAAAAGCTAAAGCTTCAGCGTGTGATTGTAAAATACTGTTGATGAGAAAAGTCAAAATATTAATGTTTATGCAGAGATGCACACTGTCCCAGCTAGCAGGGATAGGGATCTGGACTTTGGCATAGTGAGAGTATCAACAAATAGCCTACAAAAGACTCTACATAGACCAACAGAAATCATACATAGGCTTTAAATCAAGCAGCATTCTCAGCTGAAACAACTGTAAATCTATGTGTAAAATGATGAAAGCTTGCATTTTAAATTGCAATGTAATGATTTTAGCCTCTATTGTCTAAAAGCTGAGGTATTATCAAAATGAGATTTGTAAGATTGACATTTATTTCACTTCCAAAAGAAAGAACCAAAAAAAATGTAACAACGTAGCTGATACATCTAGAATTTATAATATTAAAGAATGCATGCATACAGTCCCAACTGTAATATAGTTGTTCGTTGATTGAATCTACTATTGATCACGTGGATCTTAAATACAATAAAGACTATAATTTTCTTAATAATCATTTCAGCTTTTATATATACGTTTAACTTTGTAGAATAACATGAATACTGTAGCTTTTCAAAAATACAAAACATATAAAATACTTATGAGTTCATTTAAAATCAAGAGTAGTCTTTAAAATAGTTTCTAAATTTTCCAACACACCCTGCGCCCCTTTTAAACAAGCACAATCATCGTCTCTGGCCTTCGTTTGCTGGTATTTACTTTACATTATTAAACAGAAATTGAAAATATAAAGCCTCGCAGCAGAGGGACTTTTTCAAACACATGTAGTGTAATCATGAACTATAAAGATTCTACTGTAGCGCTGCTGAAAACGAAACAAACACGGAGACACACGGGACAAGACGAAAAGGAGTAGAAACATGTGGCACATGATATAGTGTTTGCGTATGTTAGAGAGCACAGTGAAGGAGATACAGGTCAGAGGCTTGTTTCTGTCAATCTTTCATCCGATGCTCCTTTGTCCCACTGCTGCTGGACAGGCTGTGTGGAAACAGGCACAGAAAGTAGTTTACTTCCCCCAAACCCTCACCCAACACCGCACATACAGAAAACACTGCCACAACCCGTTACCTGTCCGGCCCTTGTGGAGACGTGTCCTTCCTTCAGCCATGGACAAACTAACAGGCTTTTTTTTGTTTTAGAACATCATGTTCTAATACCAAGTACCTGAATAATCTCCAGTGGTGGGTTGGACAGAAAAGAGGCATAATGGGGAACACAAATAGGACAGATTGGTTTCAGATAATCGCAGCAGAGATATCCTGCTAGCTGAGACGTTTCCAAAAGAGAGAGAAATGGCCTCTCTGAATGTGTCTTTCATTGCTACTGCTGGATTTCCTCTAGCTTTACCTTCAGTACCTCCAAATTCCTTGTACATTCTTAAAAATAAAGGAGCTAAAAGTATTAATTTCAACTCCTTGCCTTGTACATTATGAAAGAACTCCAACATTGGCTCCTATTATAAATGTATTCAGACTCTGCATGCTTTCACCATTCATTTGTTAAGTACACAATCAGAAACACTACATTCACTTTGCCAGGAGAAAATTTTGCCTTTTTTTACCTGTTTTAAAATGGAAAAGAAAAAGTCATGAGTCAAGGCAGGGTGTATGGAGACAATTTAAAGTAACAAAAAACATAACTGCAGTGGACTATGGTACAGTTATATTCTCTAACTACAGGTACTGAAGACGCAACCTTTAGGGTACCACACCAGAGCCAATTGAGAACCTTTTTTCTGAGTGATTACAGGGAAATATGTCTAAATTATTGTCTGTTGTGACTGACTATAATCCATAGAAGTATGCTGAAGTATTCATTTAAAGAATTATTCAAAGTTCTTCAAAGTGGATATTTTTATGGCACAAACCTCAGGAAAAATATATAAATAAATTGCAGGTTCTTTTAGGCACCAAGATGTTAAATGCTAAAATTACCCCAGCGAGGAGGCTTGGATCGTAAGTCTAACATGTGTGTCTTAGTATTAAAGTAACAGTTGACAGCTGTGCACATAATAGTGTACAACCTCTTTATACTCTCTTAATAGGTAGGTATTCATGCAGTAATATTCCACAAGCTGATTTCTATTCTGAATGATGTGCTATATGGTGCAAAACTGCATGCTGTCTGTCTTGGCCTGACATAGCAGGTGACAGATTTTTTTTCAAGGTTTCACTGGTCGAATGGGAATCGAATTAAGAAGTTCATAATCATTTGCATAATTACACAACAGTTGGTGATGATACGTTCTGAGCAGATGCAAATGCCAGCAACAAGACATCAGTGATTTGGTCAGAGCAGTGAATTTCACGCCAGGCAAAGACAGACAGATTTTCAAGATAAAGAGTGAAGGGGGACACTGATTGAGCAGACAGAAACATTCAGGTATGTGGAGCAGAGTCAGCTTACCTTTACTGCTCAGCAACTAGGAGATTAAGAAAAGAAGTTTATGATGAGATAAATACAGAAATACAGTCTTGAACATCTTATTGGCACAGAATGACTGAGCAAATGTCTGAGAAGGATCATTTTGTTATACCTAAAATTCCGTTATTTAAATGTAGCCCTTTTTTCTTTATTTTATTAGATTTATTTTAGTAGTTTTTAAACGTAATGTGTTGGTAGTTTATCTGCAGTTACACATTTCATCCGTAATGTACAATAGGGTCCAAAAGTCTGAGCCCGCTAGTGAAAATGATCCTATTTTGCATTCTTTTCTAAGTTAATACAAAATTTGTCTTGTCAAAAGTATATTATCAACATAACAAACTGAATGAAAAGCTGAATCTTTAAAATTTTAATGAATTTCAGAATTTCTTAGCATTTGGTAGGCGCCCCCTTTTGTGTTCAATCAGAGCATGCACTCAAGCTTGCAAGGACTCCACAGGTTTGTGCAAAAGCCTCTGATCAGTAGATATAATCCGTCTCACAGTCGGAACATGTGTTTCAATGGAAGGGATAAGACTGCAAACAATACCTTCATAGCTTCTTTTTTTAACATTTGAAATTAAAGTTGTTTAATTTTAGGTTTAAATGTAATGTAATCCTACACTTATGGATTCCACTGTAGATCTATACAAACAGCAACACAATGGCAAGATAAACTTTACAGCATAAATGCTGATTTTAGGCATATAAAAGGAGAAAAATCCAAACCTTTTTGTAGTCGGATCAGTTTTTGAGGTGTCAGAATTGACAGTCCTCCAAGTGTTTCCAAATGAGGCTTTGGACATCTCATCAGTAATATTCACAGAGGAAGGATCATCCCTTAAAAAAAGAAAAGTCTAAATCAGTCATTGCACAAACAGTACCAAAATAAAATGTCTCTGTAGTAGAAACATAATGTGCAGCTATGTTTGTCTAATTTGTCAGTAAAATTGGCACGCACTTGTAATGTGCCTCCAATGGCACTTGTACTACTCCTTCTTCCTCTGCCAGAATACTTTGCTCCTCCTGGCAGAAAGGAGAGAGAGAGCGAGAGAAACAGCGAGTGAGAGATGGAGAGAGGGAGAGGGGAAGACTTTTATTGCTGTCTTGCCAGAGAGAACTTCATCCACCTTTTGATCTTTTATCCCTCAGATTCCTGTTAAATAAGCTTCACACATTCATTTACTAAGAGGCTGTAATAGTTTAATGTTGACTTCAAACCAACAACTCACATCACAACACAATAAAAAGGTCCTTTTTAAAATGCATATTCAATATGTGAAGCAACAACACTAATATAGATGCCAATACTGCCCATGCATGGTAACTGCAATCTGATGCTGGCACGATATGAGCTCACCTCTTTTTCAGCATCTTCCAGTTTCTTCTTCTTACTTTCTGGCATTAGGTCATCCAGCCAGCTCAGCTCACGCTTAGTGAAGATAAAATCCATCAGCTTCCGGATGAACACCAAAGCAAGAACCTGCTCACAGCACAAACAATACCAGCAACTGTGACTTTAACTACATTTTCCACAATAACTGTTGACAGCTGTTGTAAAATATATTACCACAATGACAATACGTCATACTGAAGTACTCAAACTTTTGCTTAAATTGTGTAAGTGAACTAATTTATATTAAAACAAACTGTCCACTGGTAACTGGAAAAAAGAAATCATGACCAACTACTCACAATACTAGTTGTACAGTACCGAACATATAAATTCGCTAAGTACTGTTAACGTGTTTAATTGTATTTATTCTAATGTTAGCATTTTTACAATGAAACAAAATGCTTACTGCCCAGATAAACAGCCTTAAATATCTTTTTCTGGCCTTTCACTTCTGTAAATGCACAGAACACTATACTGTACAAACTTTAGGTATTTGAATTCAGTTGAACAGAAAGGTAGGCACCATCATTGGAAAGACGATGGCTGCACGGGAGGTTTTGATGATCCACAGGAGCACCAGGCAGCTGAGCTGTATGACAGTGAACAGGTGGACCTTCCGCAGAGGTACATGCCGCAGGTAGATAAAGTCCGGCTGGTGTTTAGCAGGCATCCCAAACAGCCTCAACCTGTCAAAGAACTGGATAAAAAGAAACACAGAGGCTTCAGAAACTGTCATTTAGGAATTATTCAAATTGAAGAACTAAATGTATTTGAGTGCTTTTGTTACTTATTGTGTTTGCACCTGTATTCCACGTAGTGAAGATGCTCCCATGTAGAGGAACACTCCATACAGCACAGGCATGGGGATAAACTAGAGAGCAAACACAAAAAGAGCTAGTAGTTGTGTGAAGTTCTTCTACTCATGAGCCAGGAACTTCTTTCTGTGGCAATTATAACCACCAACAAGCTGCCATATTCCAACTCCTGCTTAATGAAATTTAGTGCAGCTTTCTTCTTCTGGCATCATTATTTATCTTTTTTATTTTTAGGGTATGTTTGCATCTTCCTATTTCTACAAAAATGGTACTAAAATCACACATCTTTAAGTATCTCAAACACATTTGAATGCTGAGGGACATTCTTCTGGAGTCTATCCCTGATAATGGTAATTATTTATTCAAACTCTTCACAATATCCCAAAAATAAAGCAAATCTGTGCACAAAAATTAATCATAGAGTGGACTGCCTAATGCAGGGATCACCCATCTATCCACAAAAGGGCTGCTGGGGCTCCAGCATTCAGTTCAACCAAGCAGAAGCACCCCTCATGTAACAAGAGGAATCAGCTGTGCTTCTACCTGACTGTAATAAAAACCTGCAGCCCTTTGTGGTCCTTTGTGGATAGGTTGGTGACCCCAGCCTAATGCTTAAAGCATCTTTGTCTGACCTTGAGGACAGATGTCATGAAGACGGAGCAGCCCATGAGGAGGAAGATCATGAGGCCAGTGAAGCGCTGCTCTCTGATGCCCAGGAACTTGGGTTGCTCTCCCGGAGCTGAGCTTTCTGACTCCAGCTTCAGGCTGTTCACGTGTGAGATGGATAGAACTGTAGCTGCCACAAACCACGGCAGTCCCATCACTGAGCATACCCCCAGCATCACGCCCACCACAAACAGATCCAGGTGGTACCCACAGCCTTTCTGCAGCCAGACCAAAATAAGACACAAGAATGAGTGGGCCTACAATTAATCAGATGTGTGGATGACGAGTAAAGACAAT
Source organism: Colossoma macropomum (assembly GCF_904425465.1). Lineage (NCBI taxonomy): Eukaryota > Metazoa > Chordata > Actinopteri > Characiformes > Serrasalmidae > Colossoma > Colossoma macropomum. Next base: position 29,502,072 of record NW_023494784.1, on the reverse strand, counting down.
GTCTACAATTTAACTCTTTATATAGATAATACAGTGATCATTTTCCAATTCAAAACTATAAGGGACTTAACGGCTTAGTTGTTGAAGCTACTAACCAGTGCTTTGCTAGTTTATTGAACCCAATATTATTTCATGCGATACTTGGGATGTATTGCTCCGAACGTGATCAGCAAACGTCCATTTTTTTTGCAAAACTGTGTTGCAATTATATTGCATATATAACATGAGCCAGGTAAGTCACACTGTATTTGAATCCTGCTGCTACACCTGTACAAAATGTTGTAGAATAATGATGCATGGCTTATTGTGCTAAATAGCCAGTTGCCTCTTTGACTGCCTTATTTCAGGAATGTCCAATCTTATCCACAAAGGGCCGGTGTGGCAGGTTTTCACTCCAACAAAGCAGGAGGTCATCTGATGAAATGTTTGAAGAAATGAGGAAAATGAGGAAGCATGCAGGCTCTTTTCATCTGTACCTTGAGTTTGTGTTCTTTCCTGTTGATGATGACAGCAGTAATCTGCTGGTCCATGAAGATGAGGATGGTACAGAGAAGCGCTGGGACCACCGTGACAATGCACGTCCACCAAGGGTTCGGGCCCACAGGGTTAATAAACCAACCTCGGTCATCTCGTGTCGGCTTCATTGACATTGACACGTTCATGTCAGTACAGAAAGAATTATCAGAAAGTCATTTTAATTAAGAAAGAAAAAACATAAAATATGGCCAGTGCAAAAGTTGTAGCACATTTTATAGCTTGTTCATTTCTATCATGTCCATCATGAAAAATGCTGTATCTAAGACTGGTCTCTGCATAGGATACTGTCACTTATTTTTACTCAGGATATCAGCAAAAAAAGAGTATTTTGATCTGAGGTATTAAAACCTTTGTACACAACCATATATACTGTCAAAGTCAGATGAACTCTGCACTGTATGACTTCAGGAGTCCGAGAGCAGCTCACCTTGAACTTGTTAGGGACCTGTAATTTAGGTGAGGGGACCCCTAAAGCATAGTCCACCAGAACCATGGTGAGAATGGTAATAAACACAGCAAAATCACTGATGATTGCTCGAACCTACAGAAGGCAAGGAATATAAGAGTGAAAAAACAGCTTTCATATGCATAAAATGTGTGCTTAAATAACATAATAATTTATCATAAAACATAAGTTTATGTGTGAATGAGAAATATTAGGAGTTTCCTTCACTTTGTTGATGTTCCACTAGAGGGCACCAGCACACAGCAGAAAATGGCTTCCACCAACCAACCTAGCAAAGCGACCCCCCCCACACTCCATCTCTCTCTCTCTCTCTCTCTCTCTCTCTCTCTCTCTCTCTCATATGGTTATTGTAGTACCTTGGTGGGGAAGTAGCGACTGGTCTTGAATTCTTTAAGGAAAGCAGACATGGCCACAGTGGAGAAGAAGAGAACGACAGACCAGAAGAGAACATCAGGGATGTACGGCCCATGAGGTCCACATGCCGAGCCCACAAACACTCCTTTCTTCTCTATACAGTCCTGAGAGACAGACCACAAGACATATAGACAGACACACGGACACCGAGGGAAGCAAAAGAAATTGAGATGTACTACTAAATGCCACATAGCAGGCATGGTTTAATGGTTATGAATTGTTACATCATTTATTTTGCTTATTATATTAACCTCACCAACTTCAAATGTTAATTCCTAATATCCAATTTTAATCTGAGCAGCTACAGGTTTTGTTCTCAGAATGTGATGGATTACTGTAATGTGGATTTAGAAAAGCTAATATTGTCATTTCACCCACGAGTGCACCAGCACATTCATTTCAGTAAAGCCATGTCATGTACAGAATGTCTCCTCATACATTAACTGGCTTTCTGAAAAAATGACAATGATTTTCCTACAGCGTACTCATTCCAAATGCCAGTGTACTGAACATTTTTCTCCCAGGTATTCTAACTCAGAAGCACGTTTGTCACCAGACTCACTTTTATGTGTTTCTACAGAACTCAGTCTTTCTACAGGATGACCATTTAATAGAATGTTTTCTTTTTTTTATTTCATCATAAACAAAAACAAATATGGCAGCTGGTGAGACACTGCCTCCAAAACCAAATGAAACACTTTCTGAATGATCCTATTCAGTGAAATATTTTAGTATATATGTTCTTCTAGAAGGTCCTCTTGCGAAAAGTAAAAAAAAGGAAATACTAGATTTTTCTACATACACAAATTGTAAGATAAAGTTCAGTGTCCAGTAACCTGGACTTTCACATACTAGTTTGTTTAGTAAATTATGCTTTGATAAATATAATTGCATTACAAAATATAATCATTCAAGATTTTTGTTTATTTTGTTAAAAGTAGAATCTTATGTTTATATGATAGCGACAGTAGATGATGTTCTATAAATTTGAGAATAATATAGTATTTAGTGTTTTCAATGTACACTGAACACTGGAATTAGGAACATGAAATCAAAAAAATAAAAAAATATATATATTATTTAAAGAATTACAGACCCAAACAAAAAGACTGAACATTTCCGGTGTTTCAGAAATGTGATTTGTCTATGAAACTGGGCAACCTTATGAAACGTCTTTGGTTTTAATACAGCCTATGTAATATGTAATATAGCTTATGTAAGGTTTTGTGATTTTTTTTTCATTAATGTTCTCGATTGTTTGAACCATCTGTTCATTTTAGATACTGTAAATCAGTGTATATGCTTTGTGTTAAAAAGCGCTTAGTTTATCATAATATGAACATTAACACAAAATTGTTTAATAATGGAGGAGCCAGGTGATTCCAGGAGTTCAGCAACATTTTAAGCAACTGTACATACAGTAAACACAAGAAGTTCAGCGCTTGCTTTGTGTTTTATGTTGGTGGTAATGAATATGTTGGTGTTTTCAAAATCTCTCACATTTCATGTATACTGGACAATGAATATTATATGTTTTCCTGTAAACTAAAAAAATAGTTAATGTATTGTTATTTAGTACACAGCAGAGAACAAACAACAGAACATTGTTTGTTTTTAAAGTGTCCAGTCTTAGAACTGAGGAGGACAGAGTGGCAATGTCACACAAAATATGGACCATATAGTGTACAATTAGTATGCGCATTAGAATCTTGTGAGTAGTGTGCACAGAGTGCAGCCTCTATTATGCTTTTCTAGAGTTATCCAAAATATGGTCATTTAAACCTAAGAATTGGTGCATACGGTCCATTTTCTGTGATGCAATATGATCATATCTGACCTCGTTAAACTCTTCGTCTCTCTCTCTCTCTCTCTCTGTCTTTCTCTCTCTCTCTCTGTCTCTCAGACATTCAGCTGTGTGTTGTTACTATTAACAGCACTCTTTTCCAGTCCAAAGCAGGAGGAATACATATAGTTTGCTTTTAGTGGTTTGGCATGGCTAATCCAGTGTAATCCAGGCCACATGTCCATAATCTCTGGTGCTACTCTGTCTCCATCTGGGCGAGAGAGCATGCCACTCACATGGTTATGAGACAGATTTTTATAACCTTTTTTACGTAAACTTGACTCACTGTCTGGCTCTATCTCTCATGTAGACGTACTGCTCTTTTTTAACTTGTCACAATAGAAGAAGGTCCTATGAAGGTCCATTCTTTACCCACTTGAAAGGAATGATCTGAGTATTTATGTGCGTCAAGTATCTCTATTTGTGGTACAGCGTCTGAGAGTAGAAGTACAGCTTTTTAACCCTTACTTGTCAGAGTTATTGCAGGCCATAACAAAAGTATAATGTTATTTTACATGAATTATTTCACTTGTAGCTCACTGACGCACAACTTCTATATAATTATGTAATAAATATGCAAATATATGGTTACAATTTAATAGTATATTATATACAATACTATATTTAACATACATAGGTATATACATGACAGTATAAGATAATGTTATAGAATGTACCAGCAAAATGAAAGTAATAATAACTTGACTTTTAAAAGTTTACTTGAAGCTTGAAACTTTTTGAAGTGAATGCTATTCTCCAGTGGGATCATCCTGATGTGGCTATACTGAAGATCATTCATTTAATGCATCGGGTTTATGTACTTGGTTTGGGTGGTTCTATGCATACTAACCTGCACCTCCAGAGCTTCCCAATAGATCTCTGATGCTGTTATGTTGTTTTGCTCCCAATACTGTAGTGTGGCATTGCTAGGGTTGACTGGCTCAATACACGCACACCTGTAGATGTAGAGACACACAAGCATTAAAGATGCAATAGTCAAGTGGATGGAGCACATCTCAAACAGGATGATCAGTGTGTATGCGTGTCCTTACGAGTAGGTGGTGAGTTTGTCCAGGTTGTTGTTCATATTGATGGGGTACGTTTCGCCGAGGTGGATAAGCTTCTCCAAAGCCTCGTAGATAAAAATGATGCAGATGAGGGAAGCGAAGGCCTCCTCTGTAAAGCGAGTGATGTAGCAAACGAGTGAGCTGGCATCTGTAGCCACTAGCAAAAGACAGAGGAAAGCAGTCCACAGGCCAATGCATGTCCTCAAGGACAAGTAGGACAGTCCATACTCTCTGAAAACAGAGCAGAAGAGCACTGCTGGGTGAGCATATTATAACTATTCAGAGTTCAGTGGCACAGTGATATTCTCTTGCTCAAGCATCAGTAGATACAAACCCATGACATCACGCCAGCCTACGGTTGGCCATCATTATTAAAACAGCATTTATATCCCCATAAGCCATGCACTATATATTTAGGTATATGAATGTGCAGTAATCCATTTTTTAATATCTAGAGAATCTGAGAAATGCTTCATTCTTTCTCTCAAGCATTAGAGGCAGCATTCAGGCAGGCCCATATGGATACACAGATGAATCAGAAACCATTTCATTTGCACTAGGTATTAGAAGACAAATCTCTACAAATGGCCTATACAGCAATGTGTTATTCTGACAGGAGTGAGGGAATCCATGATAAATCAATATGTAATGCTATGAAAACCGGCATTACAAAGAGGGCTGGCTCACTTGCAGAATTTGAATAAAATCTTCTCAAACACCAGCACAGGACCAGTGCTGCCGAGAATCGTGAGGGGCTGGCCAGCAAACAGTGAGTAGGCAATTCCAGTCATCGATGCACCAAACAGAGATTCAATTGCACTCTGGAGCACAGAATAAAACATAAGAACAAAGACAAAATATTACAATGAAAGTGTGTCAATTTGCATAATGCATTTATGAATCTCTGTGTAGTCTCTTACTATGCGTCCCTCTGTGGCCTCCCCCAGCAGGCCTCCGAAAGTGATGACTGGAGACATGCAGGCGCAGTAGAGGAAGAGAAAAGAAGCCACACACTGCAGGCTGATGGCATCAGTGTAGTCTGACAGGTAGTGTGGTGCTTTGCGCTTTATATCCAGGAAAAACCCACCAAAAAACCTAGAACACACGGGACAGAACATGCAGGTCTGAAAAGATCTCTCTTAGAGCCTGGAGAGTCTGAGCTGACTTTGCTTCTGATGTAAGTTTTTGAAAAATACTCCTGACGTTCAATGTTTGGAAACATGCAAAGATTTTAGTTGTAGTAAATTTGTGGTCCAGTATTTACTGCTGCTGCCTCTGTTAGTGCTGTCACATCATTAGCGTATAGACAAGAGAGCTATTAAAAGTTCCAGAGCCGCTTCCAGATGTTTCCATTGCTGCTGTCTCTCAACATGAAGACCAAAGAAGCATCAATGTCAGTAAATCCATCATGAGGCTGATTAAATAAAAGAAAAATCTTTGTAATATATTAAATAAAACATTATTATTATTTGACTGTTAAAAAGCAAGAACATCTTGATGAGCAGGGATATACATTGATACTGGAATCATATAAGTATCAGCAGATAATTGCTTGAAAAACATTAATGGCACTGGAAATATGTTTAAATTTAATCCATATTTGATGATGTGTTTGTTGCTTTCTGGAAGGGCGGAATGTGTAGATAGTGCTCAGTCACTGTGTTAAAGTGTCTGCCTACATTTATAAATGTCATTTACAAAAACAGATAGTTCTGATCGTATAATCTGACTGGCTAAAACACATTTGAAGCCTTTGTAAAATACACAATACATGCACCCTGTGATTATTATTAATAATAACTTTAATTATTTTCTGAAAAATTGTGTGTTTTATCATATTTTATTGTATTTACATTTTATAAAAGCAATACACCACTTGAGACGATTTTTTCATGGGAAGGGAGTTTTAGGCACTCTGCTTCGTGGTGGAATAAACTGCAGTAATGCACGACCTCTTGTGGCTTATTACTTTAATTTCTCCTATGTTTGTAATACTAATCGAGGCTAACTGAGTCCCAATGTTTCTGTATTATTGCATATCAGCTGACGTACATTAAAAAATACTGGATATCAGCATCAGCCTACAATTCTCATATCGGTGCATCACTACTGATGAGCTTAGCAAGATGCAAATTCATTGAGTATCATACTTCACAACTTGAATCACACTGAATTTCTGATCATTATGCATGTAATTAGCACAGAACTACTACTAGAAAATGCATTGCAAATCTGTGCCTTGGCTGTACAGAGATTACCTTTTTAGAGGACCTATTCTTGTCATGCTCTAATCATTTGAAGGTAGAATAATACAGAATGATATTTATATCACAACTAATCATAGGAAAAGTAATACACCTCTTTCCTTCTGAACTGTGATTTCAGTAGCCACTGCAGCAACCATCTTGCAGTTTGAACAAAGCCAATGTAAAGTATACTGGTGGAGACTTTAACCTCTGGTCACAGTGGATTAGCCTCATAATCTCAGGATCTAATCGGGTTAAAGCTGCTCTTAATGTGGCTTCATTTAACATGTGATTGCTGCAAATGAACGAGAGGAAAAAATGGGATTCAAGAACAGAAGGGGGCTGTTGTTATGAGAGGAGAGAAAGTTGCAGTAAGTTGTGAAAACTGTCACTCGCGGGGGGAGTCTCAGTGACCAAATGTCAGTTGTGGCGTCTGTCCAGTTCATTTGGAAGTTGTGAAACTTGATTTCAATGCCATGGCATTTGGTTATATACAGTAAACAGCTCATGAGCAACAAAGACTAATTTGCAATTAAGTCTTATTTTCTCTCATGCATAGAGTTTTGCCCTGAACTTTAACTCCTACTTAACCTCACTCAAATGCACACTCTCTGGCTCTACACACACATACACACTTCTGCTTACTCACACACACACTTCTGAACACAATCACACACTGTCCAAACCGACCTCCCGGTGCGCTGTAGCTCAGGGCCTCCATGCCCCCCATGTTCCTCAGTCTCTGCCAGCTCTCCATTGGGGACAGCAGGGATTTTTCTCTTCTCCTGTTTATCACGCACACACACACACAGAGCACTTGTGTCAGCTCTGTCTCTTCCAGCTCGGAATATCGCTGGTTTGTGTGGAGTTCACAGAATAAATTGGAGGGAAACAAGGCAATGGCACTGGATATTGCACCAGAGGGAAGAAAGAAATTGAACTCCATGGGCTCCAAATGAAATTGCTTTCATTTAACATTAACCTTACAGTACTGTAAGTACCTATACAAACTTCTTCAAAGGAAGACTATAAATCAGTGCATCTGAAGGTGCTGCTCTACTAGCCTTGCACACTCACCTGAGAAGGGACGTTTTTCGGAGGCTCAATTCTAATAGATGGGTCCCATTCTCCTGGTGGCAGGACTGTTACTTGATCGAGGAACTCGTCGATTCCAGCCACCAGATCATTGCGGTCCTTGGCTTTATATGCAACGTCATGGAAAACCTAGGATTGACATTAATCATTTCATGGCACTATGCTCAATTTTGTTCATTTCCCCGAATAAAAAACATTTAATGCAAACCAAAAATTAGAACTGCTGGTGAAAGTACATACTAGCATAACTCAACAGTATTGCCCTTACTCTGTTGCCATAGAAACATAGTAGCGGACTGCTAGACGAAAAAGTGGCGTTCTAGCTAATTAGCAGGCGTTTGCATGTCATTATGTGTATTCAGAAAGCGCTCTCAACACCGCGAGGAAGGAGTGAGAGAATGTGTGGAGCTGTGAAAGGCCTCGAGCTGCCTCCGTTCTCTCCATAATCGCATCCAGGGAAACCACTTCTGTCATAACTGACGCAATGCCCCTAACACTCCTGTAAAATGGAAGTTAAGTATCTCTAAAACAGATTCGTAGAGGCAAAACACACACCGCGGATAAAAAAGAAATTAAGTTTTGGTTTTAGTTTTAGACTGAGTGTTTTAATAAAGATGCTTTCTCACCTCGTCAGTCATCAGGGTTGCAATGGACCTGCCAATCTCATGATACTGTGGTCCTTTACCCAGAGGCCCCAGGAGAATGAAGAGGAACCTAACATACAGAAAACAGTGGAATGAGGCTTCTATAAAGCTTGGAGGTTATAACTTCTGCTTGTTATCAACCATAAAGGCCACAAAGCCAACAAAATAATTTCAGACAATGTATGAAAAAGGGTCCATTTCTGGGAAAACTAAATTTGGTCACTTTTTTGAAAGAAAGGAGTTTAAAGTAACATGTAAACATTGTTAAAGTGTCAAAATGTACTGTTTGCTCCCCAGTCAATACAGCCCATACATGGAAACACTGCTGCAAAAACATCATGTTTAGAAGTCTTTTTCACGTTTTCTTATGTTTCTGTGAGCATCTTTGTTGATGTCATGAGAACCAACTCATTTACATATCCACCTATTCAGCCTGCAGCAGTTCAGCTGCAGCTTTAGTTTCATATTTAAGTTCTAAGGACAGTTTCAGTCCTGAGTTTTTTTGAATGAGGCACAATACAAGGCAGCCAATCAGAATGAAGATCATTTATCTTACATCAGTTTTAAAAGCACAGTAAAAAACAGCCACTTTACTTCTACGGGATAAACAGGGGTTAAAAAATTATCATGTAAAAATTAATTATGGCTGTTTTTGGTACATAAAACCACATGAATGTTGCCATAAAGGGAAAAAATTAAATATAAGAAAAACAGGAACATGAACGTGTTTGCCATTGCTGATCATTTTCTTTTGTTGTTTTTTATTCTTATTTAATGAATGGCCGCAAAGGTGTAGAAGGAAGAATTTCAAATTGTTTGGCTGTACTAGTAAAGTTAAAGCTAGGAGATGAAAAACAAAGCCAGCTCCGCTCCAACTGTCTATTGGCAAACTTCAAATTTACCCCAGCATCAAACACACTATTGTCACTGTAAAACATGAACGTCCAGCCAAGCACTTTCCTTCACAATTGTCTCTTGAGCAACTTTATGACAATGATGATGATCTACTGTCTGTGGTCAGTAGTGCTGCAGTCTTACACCAGCACAGACGAAAAGTCTAAAAAAAACAATGATTACATTGTCATGAGTTGGGATAATGTTTCAGGATATACAGACAAAAAGATGACCTGCTGGTGAGGGCAGCACTTACATCCAGAGGATAAAAGTTACAGTTAGGGCAAAAATGTCAAACTCTAATCCAGGAGGGCCACAGCACTGAAGCATTCTACCTCATTTGATGCACCTGATTCAACTCACTAGCTAATTGCAAAGGCCTTCATAAGCTAACCACATGAACACCCATCAAAGGCAGACGATTTTTGCTTCATCAATGCCACTGCCATCATGGGAGAAGCAAACAGGCCATGAGTGGTAAGCTATCAAATAATACTTTACAAATGGCAAGTTAATGGTTATTTTTTAAAATATGCATAGTACAATGCAAAAGTCAGAGACCACTTTTCATTTTTTTAATTTCTGTCAAAACAACCTTTAAGAACAACTTATAATTTTATTTTTTTAGCATTTCTATAAGACAATCCACTTGCATAGGGAAGGGGAAAGTTAAAGGAAAATAAGTGAAAAAACAGGAGAAGTTCCTCTATTGCTTCAAATGTGAAAAAAAATCCCCTCCATTGTGAGAACAAAGAAGCTGCAGAAATCAACATCACTGAATGTGTTTGGGAGAAACTTGTTTTGTGAGAAGTAGAAAATGCAGCCAAGTTCTAAGACTGAACTTTTTAGTTGTGGAAAGTATCTCTGCACATTGTATTTAATGGCCATTTTGACTGGAAATTAAATACATGAAGCGTGGTCTCTGACTTTTGGATAGCATTGTTCCACAACCTACAACACTCCACAGCAACATTATAAGAGCGAACACATTAACTGGTGCAGGGCCTCAGGGTTAGAGGGACAGTAGACTGCTAACCTGGTGGTTATGGGGACCTCTGCTAGGCCATTGAGAAGGACAGCAGGAGAGAGACGCACAAATGCCACCACTGGCTTCTCCAGGAACTCCAGCTCTCCTACCAGGATATTTGAGGCTTCAGCTCCAGCAGGAATCTTCTTCATGAAGTGAAGGTCTATCTACACGCACAACAAGGACACACCACACACAAGGCATCAGAAAATTAGCCAAGAGACCATTTGAGATTTCTGCTGTTTCAGCTGTGCCACTTTCCACTGTTTTCCACCTGCCACCACCCCTCCTCCCTTCTTTTTCGGAAATGCTAAGAAAAAGCTAAGATTTGTACTGCTATTCTTGGTAGTAAAGACATATGACCTCATTAGTAAAAGTAGCATGAACAATTTTTATTTATTCAGATTTCATTGCTATCCAATTCATAATTAGACATTGGTCAAAGTAAAAGAATAAATAACAATATTTGTTATCTGTTTGTAACACTGGCTTCACTTTGTGCTTCTTTTATAAGAACTGATATAGGAATATAAAAACAATATAAGAACTGAACTATTACAATTTACAAGCAAGTCACTGTCACTGTCACATTTGCCCCTAAACATCAATAGTACTACGAGAAATTATTTGCATACTAATTTTAATTTTAACAATTGATTTATTCCATATTAACAAAACTTAAAGCATTTACTCTTTAAATATAGCTTTAGGAAATGTAACCTTATATTAACTTTTACCCAATCATGACCACCAAGCTTCTGTGACTGTGTTTTCTACGGTTTAACCACTAAAACTTTGGTTACCTATTTGGAACTGTGCTACATTTTTCTGCTAAAACACATTCAATCCCACTCAATCTACATAATTTATCTACATTAGTGTTATAACACTGAGCTAAAACAGTATTTGTCCCAAATCATCTAAACTTCTTATGAAGCTTCTGTATCATTCTTTCCATGTAATAAAGTTTAGGGAGAAACATATTCTTTCGTAAAATAAAAAAAGCTCACTAATTACTGTTCTTTTTTTAGAATAGTGTCAAAAGAGCATTTTCCATAATGTACTAGCACATATGGAACAGTACAGAGATTACACATACTTGCATAATCTGTAATCCAGTGTATTATGTAATATTTGATAATGTTCTGTTCCTTTTTTGCTGTGCTGTCACTTGTGCTGTCATTTCTGCTCATTTTGCTTTATTTGAACATGCATTTCCTCTCAGTATTTCAACTATCCATTACTGAGTTCTACTCTCCCTTCTTTCTTTCGTATTTTTCAACACTCAGTCGTAAAGACAAGTAGGCCTGTGATAAAATCCTCTGGTATTTGACAGCAAGTCACTGCTCTATCCAATTTTAAACTGCTTCTTATACCATTTCAAATTTGTGCACTTGATTTTTGTAGAAAAAAAAGCCAACCTGGAGGATCCACAAATGATTGCACCTCTTCCGCATAATAAAACTAGCTTTGCTCCAACATAATGTTTTGATGATATCTGAAAACATAACGTAATTGGGGTCTACTAAAGAATATGCAGATAGACATTGCCACATGTTGGATAATATGCTGACATTTCTGGAGTAGTAAAGCAGATTTGCTGTTGCCTTTAACTCCAGCACACAAGCTATTACCATTTCAATAAAACAGATGATGGCAACTGCAGCTTGACTGTAATTTAAATTAAATCACACAGTCATTAAAACGTCCACCAACTGCTGTCACATATGTTTTTATTTTTGTGGCTCTGGGAGTATACACTCAACACCAAGGATCAATCAGTTAGGTGGTGGGTGTGGCAGCGGTATTAGGACCTGGAGACACTACTGTGGAGGTAAAGCATGTCAGCCCATCGTTAAGTCTTACAAGAGACTCTACATCAGTAGCTGGTAAAATCTGCCATGTTAAGTCCAGCAGCTCAGGTTAGTGTTCACTGGATACTTTATGTGCAATATAAATCTAATCTGTCAGATGATAAAAAGGCTGGAATATTTAAAAAACAGATGAAGTAATATAGGATCAGGTGAGAGTAGGTCAGATTTATAGATTACTACAGTACATTTATAGAAATGTACTTGAAACATGACAGCAGTTGAAGGAATGTACTGCTGTGTAATGTGTTTAGTGCTGTATTATGTGTCAGTATATTCAGTATTGTGTGTGCCTGTACTGTGATTGTATTTAGATCATTCTGGTCTACCTATTGTTGTTTACCTTACATGGTCATTTCTGTCACACCTGTCACTTGTCATGTATAGGCTGGGCCTAATCTTGGCATCAGTAAAGCTATAAAAGTGCATCAGTGAATTGTTTTACAGGCTGGCTAGGTGTCTAGTACCTGTGCGCTAGAAATAAACTCCAATTCTCCAGACATACGGTTAACTCCCTGGATTGTGATGGGGTTTGGATTTTTCACAGTGTATGAACTGTACTGGGTCATCTGTGAAGCAGTCTAGTATACAGGCCCTATACAAATAATAAGACTGAGCTGAACTGCTACTGAATTTAAAGAGCACTATTCACTTATAATGTCACCTCAAAGGGTTTTGCAAACAAAAACACAAAAAAACAGCATTTTAAAGTCTGGTATTTTACCCAAAACAATGCATTTGATGACCTGGTATTTGGGTAAATAGCATCCTACATAGTGTATCATTTTAGATACTGTGAATTAAGCAACAAGATGATATTTACCCTGAGTGCACTGAAGACAAAAAAGCAGACATTCAAAAGAAGCAGCAAAGAATTTTACTGTCTGGTATTTTACTAAAAACAATGTATTTGATAGCATGGTATTAGCGTAGCATCCTACATAGTGTATCATTTTGGGGACTGGGAATTAAGCAGCAAGTAGATATTTCACCTGAGAGCACTGAAGGCAAAAAGGCAAATAAAAATCATTACAATTATAAACAATATACATTATAAACAATCCAGGTTTATTTTACACAAAGGCTTATTATTCAGTAACTACAGGGACTTTGGGCCTGCCAGTGGGCCCATGGCTTGTTAAGGGGTTAAAGATTCAAAATCATCCATATAAATTTATGGTCAAGAATCTGCCTCAAAACCCTTAAAAAAATAGCACTTGATCATGTACATAGTGTTTAGCCTTTGTCTAATGAAATTTGCCTGTGACTCGCTCCAAAATAAGAATATCTAAATAACATTTCTGCAGACACTTGATATCTGGCACAATTTAACCTTTCAAGAAGAATTGTGGTGAGTTTCATTAATATCCTTAATATCCTTAAAGCAATAGGTCTGCAAGAAACCAAATTTATGCAATTCCCACTCTACCCTAATTGCAATGCATAAGCCAAAACATATTTGGTGTCCAAATATTGCTTATGTTACAATAGGAATAATACAAGTAATCGAGTAAATAAGAAGAAAAACAAGTAAAAAAGAATTAAAAAACAAATTTTGAACATCAAACATGCATTGGCTGATTTGGGGTAATATATCAGACTACATTTGGAAAAATTGTTAGATTTTTGCCAACCTATTCCTTCAACACCATCTCCTAAAAAGAACAAACCTGGACATAAAGGAATGTCCAAGTTTAGGACACTTGTTTGTACTACATAATTCCAGAAAGGAATAATATGCAGGTGCTGCCGAAACACATAAAAATACAGTAATTCCCAACAGAGCCTGTATTACATCAATTATGGCTTCTATTGTTGGACAGTTTCTTCAAAAAAGCAAGGCATAGCTTTCGCTGATTTAGCATTTGTAATTATGGTGATTATGGGACAGTAAAGCTGAAAGGCCTACAGTTGGTCATTCTTACCTTACTGAAATCCACTGTGCTATTCTCTCTGCTGACCTCTGGCTTGAGTTCAGGGGCACTGGGCTGGGCCTGGGGAGGGATCATCTGGCCTGTGCACACAATGACAGTATGGAACACTAGTCATGCATTCAGTCCTGGTCCTTTGGCAACTACCAGCACCTACGGCCAAAGCAATCAATCATTACTCTGCCAATGCAGATCAAGCAGAGCACAGTGCCTCTCAAGGTCTTAAGGTTACAGTGAAGCAATTTGGTAATGAATAGAGCTTTATCAATGCAGACAGATGTTCATGGATAGAGAAAGAGAGAGAGACAGAGAGAGACATATAATGTACTTATGCTCTGTTGAGGTGCATTAAGTGGTGGCAGTATTTGCTGATTTAGTGCCGACAGAGAGAAAGCCAGACACACAGTGTTAATGGGGCAGGTGAGTAATGCGTGGTCTTAATGGATGATGGTGGTCAGTATGATTCTGTAGAGTCCATCATTATTTCACCTTTATCAAGCCACAAAAAAGGAGTTATACAAACATGAAATTAGCCACAGAGAAAGAAGAAAGAAAGAAATAAACATTGTTTATACTTCAGCCGATGCTAATTTCAGTGTTTGATTTATTTATAGGCAGATGCAAACTCTATTTGCAGCAAATTGCAGCGAGAAAAATCAGGAATAACGAGATAGGTTTCTCTTATTCCGCTCTAAATCAGTTTTAGCATTCTACTCTAATAGCAGCTACAGCTACTGCTTCCTAAACATGATGTAGCACCAAACCTCATTAGCTTGGAGTGAGAATGACTGTGAGTGTGTCCTACACTGCATGAGTAGATTGTCTGCTTAGAAGTCGTGTTTTCCGGCTTCAAGGCTGCTGTTTCTGTGCAACTCTTGGATGAGCACTCTGCATGAATTAGAGTGCTAATGGTGCTCGGAGCTCTTTCACAATCAAGATCAGTGCAATGAAAAAATCAGGGCTGCTGAAGTTTGGTGCTCCTCATGTGTTTGCTCTTGTGTGAGGAAAGCTAGCAACTTCCTAAACACAACACATCAAAAGGTGGTGACAAATGATATGAACATATTCCTTTGTTCTGCTAACAGTCTACAGCTGAAGAAGATAAATTGACTGTAAATGAGTAGTTGAGAAACATGCTTTTCATGCTTTCCAAGCCAACTGGCACATATTTTTAGTGTGTAGAATTATTACAGTTTTTCTTAAAATTTGATGTGAAAGCTATTGATGTGACTGGTGAGAAACTTTCTGATTCAGAGTTCTGTAAAATGGTGGTGAGCGGAACCAGGGGTCACCGCATCTACAACGCAAATACAGGCATTTTATTTACTATCCAAAACCACCAGTGAACCAACATGTATCTTCTGAGTTTTTATATTTCGTCGATAATGCTAAAATAGTATGAAATCAAAAAAGAAAAGGTTTTATTAGCTACTACTTTGCCGTACAATGCCATTCACATACCTCTCTGCAATGAATGTGTTTAAAAATACATGTTTTAGGCCAAAACCTAATTTCAAAACTGTTGTAAAACAATGTCTTGGGCAATGTATTTGTAGCCATTTCACATAATCATTTTTTATTGTATTGTAGCTTTTATAATCATTAAATTCCTATCACTGCTGTTGTGAATAATTCTGATTCGTTAAGTTTCTCTACAACTGCGCATTTCACATCAAACCACTCTGAATGACTTTGTTTACATCTCAGCAATTGAAATATGCAGCAATTTCGAAATTGGTGAACTACTCTATCAATTATATCAACAAGCCATTCAGCAAATACCTGAGAGGATATAACACTTTAACTAACAGACTTACCATGGGTGGATTCAATAATGAAAACCAAAAAATGTTTTAAATGACTAAAACTCAATTAAAAAGCAAGACTACTTATTAATTTTGATACTAATAACTATACATGCAGCATTATCCAAACATGCTGAGCTCAAAAGTACAAAACGTAGAAACTCCATGCAATACTAAAAGACATTACATTTAGTTTATGAAACTAACCATACATTTTATACTATTTTTCACCAAAATACATTTTAATAATTAACAATGATTCAGTTTTAGTCAACATGTATTCAGTAAACTGAGTAGTCTACTGAAGTGTATTCCTATAATGAAACTGACTATGTCTGAAACAATGTATGAACGATACATGATCTGTTACTCTATTGTTATTTCTGCTCTTCCCAAATTACAAAAAGACCTGGTGATGTCTGCATGATAGAGCCACTTCATGTCCTACATACTCAATGATATAGTGCTGTGCTTCTTGCCAAGTCCGTTGGGGGGGGCTGTGTTGGGTAGATATTAGGGCCGACTGATACGTAGTTTGGCTTACAGTAACATCCTGGGGATATTGGTGGTATAGGTCATAATCCTGTTATATTGTAAAAAGCAGACACTGCCACAAAAAATAACAAAACGCTGTTCAGGCAAAATGTGCATAATTTACTTAAACTTAACACTTAGCAAGAGGGAAAATAAATAAAATAAAAAAGAAAGCAAAGAATTCTGGGAAGCTCCACCCCTATACCCAAAAATTATTATTACTGAAGACTTCGGAAGTTTCTTCTATTTATATAATAGGAAATCATGAAACAGAAACAGAAAACTGGCATATCAGTGAGTAAGCACTGTTTAACTGAAGCTGCTGAAGTTCATTTCTGACCATATTATACTATATCAGTTAATATTATTGTTTTTTAGCTTCTCAAAATTGGTACTGGTATCCGTGGCATAACATTCAAATCAGTGAGGACCTACTTCTCATAAGTCATTCTGGCATCTTTTTTCTACAAAGCTAAATGAGACCATATTACATTACACACTCCCAACTACTGAAGACAATATTGGAAATATTCTTGAACCCGGTTGAAAAATTTCCCCTTGACCCCACTTGATCCTTTCATTTATAATATCTATACATGTGCAACTGATAATGAAGAATAACCACCTTCACAGGTTATGTTTTAGGAAGAGCTAGAGGAGAAAGTCAAGTCTAAGTTGCCTGGGTCCGGGTGGTCTTCTGACTGCACAGAATAGGAGACATGTGGGCTGTGTGTGTGAGCTCGGTGGGGCGTGGGGGCTGGCTGGGTGGAGGTGGAGGATGAATCAGGGAGTGGAGAGGAGATGGACACTCTGGAAGGGCAGCACCAAGGCCAGCACGGCGAGCAGGAAGACGCCTGCGCGCACCTCGCATCAGAGTTAAATGAACCCCAAAGAGAAGAATTAAGGGCTGAACAGAAAGATGAACCACCTGCCACACACATACACACAAATACAAACATTTAGAGGAGACAAGAGGAGAGGAGGCAGAGACACTGAAAGAGAGGATTAAACTAGGACAATGTTATGCAAATGGAGCTGAGTATCCGCAAAGTGGCATAACAGACAGCTCACACACACACAAAAGAGCAACACTTAAGCTCATCTTCCACGAACACGCTTTCCTGGACATGCATTAGAGAAGGTCTCAAACTGAAACACACAGTTAGCAGCACTTCTCAGTTGGAATATTGTTTTTATTTATCTACAAAGGAAAAAGTAATACATTTGCTTCATGCAAATGTATTTTCATTCCCACATGAATAAAAATGTCATCACTGTCAGAAAAAAATGGCAAAATGGCAACTTTTCAGTAGATGGAAAAAAATCTTTTTGGGCCATTTTTCATAGAATGTAAAGCAAACTTCGGTTTTCAAATCATGTAAAAGAAAATATAATAAAATGGCTTTAGGTTAACTGACGATATAAACTACCATTAAAAAGTCTGGAATCACCATTTAAAAGACTGGAAAAAGGTTGGAATTACTGTTTTAAGTGATATAAAACCAAACCTATCAAACTGAGTGCCTCACCAGTGATCCATTCTATTGATGTGTCATTTGCGAAGGAGTCGGCTCTTTTAGGTCGTTTTTAAGTGAACGTTTTTTTTTGGCTCCACCCACCTCATTATCCCCAACACCTGTTCCTTGTTGTGTTAGTTTATCTCTGGTTTTGTTCTTGTCTTTTTCATGCAATAAATCTCAGACATATAGTTAAGAAATACTAAATTGCAATTATATTTTTTAAGTTGCGTTGACTCCATACACTCTTGGCTCTAGGCAGTTATTTTATTTTTCTCTTTTTAAACCATTAGGTTATGAAAAGGTACAAATATGTTTTTCATGCAATAAATCTCAGACGTTTCATATTGCACTGTCAGAAAAGAAGATACAGGTATTTTTGTTCATCGGTGTACAAACAATGTAAATGTACCCTCTAAGGTGAAACAATAGTCTTAGAGTCAAACTGCGTACCATTTTTTTACATTTTTTTCCCATGGAAAAGGACATATTTGTACCTTTTCATAACCTAATGGTTTAAAAAGAGAAAAATAAAATTGCCTGGAATCAAGAGTGTATGGAGTCAACACAACATAAAAAATATCTTAGTTTCTTAACTATATTCCCCAACTAAAGGTACTGAAGACATATCTTTGAGGGCACCACCCCAGTGACAGTGTCAGTAATGTGTGATTTATATTCCTATTTATTTATATTCCTATTTATGTGTCTGCTCGTTCACAAACTGAGTTTTGAACACAACGAATTTTCAACTTTGTTAGATCACGTTCTTTACATATGAAATAAACACAACAACAGTACTGCAACAACTGAGAAAGCTTTGAAACACTTTGAATTAAGTGCACCATCCAGGATGTCATGTATTTGAAAAGTAGTGATCAAATCTCAGGCAGACAACTTATCAAAGATTTCAGTATATTATTTATCATTTAATAACTCAGAATTTGTTGTTCCCAGAATACTTTACATATTGAATAAAACATCTTAAAACACCTTCTGAACTCTAGGTTATAGTCTAGATTATTATTATTAATAATCTAGATTAATAATAACTAGATTATTAGTAAAACATAGTTTGCATGTTTTCCCCGTGTCTGTGTGGGTCTCCTCCGGGTGCTCCGGTTTCCTCCCAGAGTCCAAAGACATGCAGTCAGGTCAAATGGACATGCTAAATTGCCCCTAGGTGTGAATGTGTCTGTGACTGTATGTGTCTGAGTGTCTACCCTGTGATGGACTGGCGACCTGTCCAGGGTATTCGGAAGGATAAGCAGCTTCATGTGTGTGTTTGTGTATTAGTGTAAGTGATTAAAAACTTTTAAATGGTAGTGTATTACATCAACACAATTATTGCCAGACGGACAAAATTGTGTTGATGTATTTTACTCATATGGAAATTAAAAATTTGAGTAAACTAAATTTAATGCATTTTTTAGCATAGGCTTAATCTGTGTCCATTTTTTTTCATTCTACAGCAGAGAATGGAAGTTATACACATACAATCTGGGGAGCATGTACTGTAGACAAGCACAAATGAAAGCACTAACGGTACTAGTGAATGCGCACAATTACTCCTACACCTACATGTTCAGCTGCATGACTGCACAGTTTCTTCCATGTAAACCTCATCTTCCATGTAAACCTCATCATCAACTAGACTAAGATAACATATGCATGTGCACTGTGATTTCCATTCCAGCTTCCTGCACCACAGAGTCACAGAGCTTAAGAGAATCTTCCAAAACAATGATCCAGATTAATACATTTTAATCAGAATGAAAGCTACTGAGAGTGTTTTACATTGAGTTTAGCCCTCAATCCTAAATCCAAAGAGGGCCAACTGAACATCTCCACTGCAGATTTAATGCACATTTTAGGATTAAACCTCAATGGAGAGTATCTATAGCATATCTGGATGTATCTAAAAGACTTTTTGACCTTGCTGTAATAATTATACTATTCTGTTGGCATATACCCTCACACAGCATAATCATAAGCATATGCTGAACCGGAAAGATTGACATGTGATATGCTATATAGAGGAGATCAGGAATAATCTGTACTGACTGCTCTGCCATTACATAACATAAGTTGCACATGTCACATCAACTTGCAGGCTAAATGTCATACTATGTATAGTAACGTACAGGAAAGGAAAGGAAAACTACATGAACTGTAGAAGTGTAATCCCCTTCAGGATACGCCATACCATTTTTGTCCATAGAGTTTGGTTCCGACTGCTTCTTGCCAATGTCAGCGAAGGAGCGTACTATGGGAATGCGGTTGGCCAGTTTTTTCTGGTTCTGATGATGGTGCTGCTTGAGCAGAGCTTCGCGGACCTTCTTCCTCACCTCTTCATCAAGCTCTCCCAATGCTTCCTGTTGGTCCAGCACCATGTCTGAGAGAGAAAGAAAAGCATAATTCCAAACTAACCCTGACTGTAAGTCAGAGTCAGAGATCACCATTCAAGTCAGAGATCACCCTTCATTTAACTCCCATTCAAAATGGCCATTATGTACAAGAAGAATTTTTTGAGAAGGTTAGTTATAAGATTATCCACTTGCACAAGGAATGGGAAAGTCAAAGGAAAAAAGTGAAAAAGGAGGAGTTAAAAGGTACAGAGAACATCAGACTACTGTGCAAGACCTGTTAGACCCACCAAAACTGTCACCACCAGATAAACAGCACTTAAAGCTTTCTTCTTTGAGAGAGAGGAGAAAATCAAGCTCCACTCTTGCTTCAGATCTGCAAAAATCTGCAGATGACAATCCTATGGGTCTCAAAAGATGTGCAGCTGTCAAGAAGCAAGAAAAGCAAATGGACAAAAAAGAAGAAAAAAAAACGGTGTCCTCAGAATCCAGACCTCCACATCACTGAATGTGTTTGGAATTACATGGATCGCAAGAAGCAGAAAACCACGCAACTTCTAAGACTGAGCTTTGTGGGTGTAGGAAGATATCCCTGCAGATTTTTATATTTTCCTGATGCTGAAAAATGGATAACTTGTACTTAATTACTTTTTTGAATGGAAATTTAATAAATGAAGTTTGGACTTCAGATTATCATAAACCTGTCAAAGAGGTTCCCACTCAGACAGCTTTTATGAGGTGTAAATAAGGGCTTTACTTCATGATAGTTGTACAGCACTGAATTATGCTAGTCTTCTTTAACTGATGTCGACAGAAAAAAGACTGTGGCCCCATCTGCGTAATGTGTAATATACTCCAGATGCTGGTATCTACTTGAAAAAATATCTTTATTTGGACACTAAAAAACATCTGCTATACCTGCTGGAGAATGGCGTGACTGAAAGTGGGCTCTGAAATTGTCCTTATGTGCACCAGAAAGGTATCAATAATTAATATCCCGTGAATAATAAATGGACTGATTAATACTTTACAGAGCATATGTCTCAGCCTTGATACTGAAGTAATGTGCTATTTAGAATGACTAATCTGCGCTAAGTATTTTGGGGAAAAAATTAATATGTAGGTATAGAAACCCTTGATATTCCTGACACCTCTATAAGTGAAGTTAATGGGACAGTACAGTAAAGAGCAGTGAAGTGTGCAATAAACCGCAGCTAAAAGAACATCACATTATGTTAAAAAATAATGGCTCTGTGCAAACAGAAAGAGCTTTTTCACCCATTGTTGTCATGTTTCTGTTAATTCATTCCAATGGAAGACAATAATTTGCATTTTTATAGAGCAGAAAATCACAAATGAGAGAAGCGAGTGGAACGAAAGACATCAACTGACCTTTCATCAAACATGAAAAAAATGCTAATTTATGAAATGTAAATGGCCTTGTAGAACCACAATGCAAGTACTGTGAAGATGGAAAAGAAAGAGGCACTCTTAGTTGAGCTCATGGCTGAGCAACTCAACACAATTATATTTTTTAGGAAAGCAGGGCAGAGAGGATGTTGGACTTGTAGTGCATAGCTACAACATACAAACCCCCCATCTGCACAACACCCCCCACAAACAACTGTTTATATCATAGACAGGTCTTTTACATTTTCAGCAGGCCATTTTGCAAGAAAGATACAAGGCTTAAGACATCACCACAGATGCTCAATGACCATGGAAGAGGCTGCTCAAGTGCCTTTCTGTTTCTCTGTTCAAAACAGAAGGACATACTAAGCGTGCAGAGTAAGCTAGGCGGGATTATTTGCTGGTTACAAGCCACTACCAGGGATTTAATGAAGGTTTCTGGCAACAAGATGCAAAATATCCACAGAGCAATGTGTGCAGATATTGCTTCAGTCCCCATTTTTCTTCTCAGAGAATGTTCTTTGCATGGTTTAGCAGCTCTATATAGTTGAACACCGTTTTCACTGGGAAAAAGGTCTCTCTCCACTGACTCCTCTGATTCTATGCAACAAATCAGACAGACAGGGGTCTGTATGGTCAAAATGCAGACTAGATCATTTAGCATTCCCTGACAATGATTAACAATGCCTGACCAGTGGTTCCAAAGATACAACAGGCTCCCACTGTATGCTAATCTTCACTCTCACAGAAAGACAATGCATTTTTCTACTGCTGGGTCGACTGCATACACATGTAAAGATCGAAGTAATATTATTAGCATGGGTTCTGTGGTAGCCAGAGAGCTGCAGATTTGAATCACAGTTCTGGTAGTACGACTTTAGGTAGCCTAATCTCGACTGGCCATATCTGTAGCCCCTAAACACACACACATATAACAGGAGCCAATTGGGCAGTTGCTTCTTCTTTCACTCTGTATAGTGAACCAGTCAAAATTAGTCTTCATGGTAATCATATACTGCAGCAGCAGACAGACATTAGATTGAAAAATGCCAGAGTATTCCTTTAAGGTTTCCCCTAAGAAGCTATAAATGTCGAAAGAGCTGAATGAGAATACTTTGACTGCGAAGGTAGCTTCTTACACACGCTTATTATTTAACAGTACTGCATATAATAGAAATGACCTGGCATAGCTAATCAATGCAAAATGCTAAGTACAAATATTGCAAAGAATGAGATGTTACCTGCATTCTCTTTCATGGAGCTCTCATATACACATACACACCTGCAATCTCCTCCAGAGAGCTGGCCCTCATGTCAAGCAGCACGGTGCCATTGATAATGCAGCTGCGTAGTTCGAACAAGCTATGCAGAGAAAGTGTGGCCACATAGGGCTTACTCCATCTCTCCCCTCCATCCTCCACATCCTCCTCAAACTTCAGCCATCTACAGACAGAAAGAGAGAGAGAGAGAGAGAGAGAGAGAGAAGGGGAGAAAGAAAGCGAAACAAGGACGGTCATGAGGTCCACCAGAGCCAAAGCTTAAAAGATGTAGGATTTAGGAAGTTCAGACCATGCTTTAAATATATGGTTGTAGAATGAGAAGAGACTGTATGACTCTCTCATAAATTCATATAGAGAACTCTGAGAACTTGAGATGGAGTTAAGGCACTACAAGACCTGAGAGGAGGTGGGGCGGTGCTAAAACTTCATCACAGGAAACAGAAGGTAAAACTTGTTGAACATAATAATGAACATGATGTCAATATTAAAACACAAAAACAAACACTATTATTAACAGGAGTAATAACAGTGTATTTTCTAATGAATTCTGATTTATATTTAGTATATGGATTCAATGTGATTACCTATTACAGTAGCAGGTTTTTTTTCCATGGTCACTGCTTAGTCTGATCTGCACGTTGCTATGAATATTTAAGCAAAATACCTTAATAATAACCAATTAGATGATTATTAAGTAGAAAAAGGAAGGACTATTAATAACTGTAGTGGCAAAAATCAACAAATGATTACAGTACAGTCAATATGTGTTGAAAACAATTTCATTTGTAACATACAAGCAGGAGATGTTAGTGCTTCTTTCTTTTTTGTTGCCTTAACTGCATACAAAACATTTACTGATGAACTCCACAACTATAGGAAACACACGTGGCATTACTGGCTATAATTAAACAAAACAACAATCCATGTTGGCTTTGGTTAAGTTTGGTTAAATGTTTTGCTCTAATGTATGGGAATACGGGCAAATAGCCATTCAACATTCTGAATGAAGCGATACGTCTACTTTATCATGCTGAAATATGAGAACAGGCATATGTATCTGAATAGTCTGCTTCAGGGGGCAGACTTTTTACTTTACAAACCAATATTCCATATGTAAGTGCTTTATAGTGCAAATACACAACAATCACATAATAGTGATAGAAATAAAAAACAGTGAAGTGAGGTGCTTAGCTAATCTCTGATTCACACTGCCAAACAGTCAGATTGTTGAGTTTTTATCACAAAATTCAGAAAATGGTCATAAAATTTCATTGAAAGTGTTTTTCCCCCACAATCATCCTCTGACCCTTCACACCCCCATCAAAAAAAAAAAATCAATCATGTTGCAATTTCAGAACTATCTCCTCCGTCCTCCGTCCTGATTTTGGGCAAGTGTTGTCATTAATTCATGATGTTTTAACACTGCAGCAATTACTGTTTCTAATAATCTTCAGGCCCTTTGCATCCTCCAAACAGAGTGCTCCACACTACTAGGAATGCAGCTGCATTCTTTATTACTGCTGCTTTATTTAGCCTCTCTCTCTCTCTCTGTCTCTCTCTCCCTCTCTCTCTCTCATCTGTCTTTTTTTCACACTCAAACATACACACATACACACACATTCTACAATGATGCAAGTTTTTTGTAAGCCCACATTAGCTTAGACTACTACTCAGCAGGTCTGATGTATAAGCCATCACTCACACTTACAGCAATGTAATAGCCATCTCTCTGAGTGGCTTAGAATATGACTGCACTATATTAAAAATTATATAATGTCCACATTAGGAAAACACATGCTGTCCAAAAGTATTTATTTATCTTAATTGCTGCATTCATTATTTCACATTTCCTCACATGAAATGCTGAAAACATGAATTTCAATTTATGAAAGCACTTTCTGCTTCAACTTTATGGTCATGATTGAAATTGTCACCAATTCAACTGCTGAGAGTGTAGGGTCTTCCTGTATATCGCTGTTTTTGTATTTAAAATAGCAGTACACAAATATATCATGCAACCATTAGAATCCATATGGTGTCAACCAATCTTGACAGCACTCCACTGATTTACATGCTAATAAATACAACCAAGCTAGCAACAGTTCAACTCTTTACTCAGTCATCAAGCAAAACATAAAGAAAACAGTGATTCTGTCTTCATTCAGTTTTTAATTCTTTCAGCGAGAGAAAAGAAGCTAAACTGAGGTAAGTTATCTAGATAGCCAGGTAGCTACCTAGCTAACTTTGTCGTTTAGCTTGTTCTCCTCATCTGACAAGTCATTTCTGTTGTCTGTTCTCTCTATTCTAAGGATAATTTGAAGACGAAGGTTACTACAGTAATAGAGCTGTAATAATATATCACTATTGTCAGAACAAAACCTTGTATCTCCATTTTTGTCGTTTTCAGTTTTTGGCATAATTCAAAAATACCTGTTGGCCTTTACATTGTGTGTACATTTCATGACTAATGGACTAAAGGGAATGACCCAAAATGACTTGGAAAAAAGTCTGGTTCCATTGACTTATATTAAAAGTAAAGCAGGTTTTTTCCTTTCTTGTAAAGCTACCATTTTGGAGCAAAGATTTGTTGCTAAAAGATCACATGATTGACTAGAAACACTATGCTGAGGTGTGAGAGGCATGAGGAGGATCACCTGGCTGTTTCTCTCCACTCAGCATCTTCTCCATCACGCATACAGATTTCATCCAGCTCGGTGAAGAGGTCATGTGGAATGTGTTCTTCATCATCATCCTCAGTTCCCAGCAGAAACTGGACTCTCTGAGAGGGTGTGTCTGCAACACACAGAGTGAGTATTACCAGACTAGCAGTGTGTTTCACACAGCAGAATTTTAACTTACTTCAGCTCTGAAAGATCATCTGCCCTGATTTTCAGAGCAGTTCTTTTATTTATATGAGCTGTTTCATCTCATACCAGAAATACAAGACTGGCTACTTGCATAATAAAACTGTTAGCAATGTCAGTTATGTAAATGAAAATGTTTCTCACATAAAATCACATACAGTTATCTTTAGTCTGCGCTAAGATCACAAAGCTTCATGCCCCCATCCCATCTCCTCTTCTTTTTAATGTGCAGAATGCAGTGCTTCTACTGAGAATCAATGTGCGACTACGATGTTATTGACATATGAATTGACTGAGCATAATCGTTGCAGCCTCGCAGAGGAGGCTGAGTGACTCATCGGCATGTAGCGGCTGGCTAAATGAACAGCGAGCCTGCGAGGAGGCTGCTTAGAATTCACACAGCACAGAAACAACCTCGAGCAGAAGGTCATATATATATAGAGAGAGAGAGAGTGAGAGAGTGAGAGAGACAAAGAGAGAGAGAGTCAGGTATACAAGGAAAGAAAGAAGAGAGGAAAAAGGAGAGAGCGAGAGAGAGAAAAAGAGAGAGCAAGACAAAAGGACAAATAAAGCAAAATAGAACTCTTACCATATGCAGGTGACTCTCGTCCATCCCCCACTCCTGAGTCTCTCTCTCTGCTCCTTTTCCTGTGTCTGTGGCCATGGTGACGGTGGCGTCTGCGGGTCCGCCGCCCCAAGGGGACATGCACCCCAATATACAGTGTCCTGTGACCTATGTGTGTACAAAGGAAAAGGACTGAGTACTCTCAAAAGCACAGGTGCTGTGTGAACCACTCTGACTGCATTCAAAACATCTGTTTTGTTTGGACAGTCAGAAAACAAGAATGCCAAAAAGAGTGCACTGAATTTATGGATTGTACAGAGACCATTCTGCTTTAGTTCAAACTGCAGTCCAAAAGTAAAAAACTATTTAAAACACTTACATATTTAGACCTTAGATATTTACAAGGATTATGTTGTCTATTTAAACCTAAAGCATTCATTTAGATAGTAATAAGCGAAAAATATGCAAAGTCATCATTTATAAGATATGGGACTCCTAAATTTCAACTTGTGAGAATAATACTTAATATTGCTTAAAATTGCTTAAGTTTAAAGAATTAGATTTATCATGTGTTTAATTTGAAATAAAAAAAGTTTCAGAAACACAGAGAGATTTAGTCTATGTGTGGAAGTTTATTTTAGTCACTCCCTGCATTACAGAGCAGAAGTGAGACTGCATCCCTGTCCCTCATGGCCACATTGTGAGCAGTTCGATTTTAAATAAATGCGTCACAAAGTCTGAAAAAATGTGTGTAACCTTAAGAACTGTCACTACCGAATTTCATATTTTCTGCAATGATGTAAATGTTTTGGTGTTTTAAAGAAAAATATTATGACTGTATATTATAAACCGTTCAAAGATGTGTTGCTAGTTAGGCACTGGCTAGCGTTTTTAAGATATGCAAAAAATTCTTACTTTTAGGCTAAAAAGTTAAAACTGTGATGTTTTTTGGTAATGTTTCAGTAGTGTTATGATTGTTTTGGTAGTGACAAAATGGAATGTTCAATCATTAGATTTAATAAGATGGACATAATTAAGGTATAGGGTCATTCAAAGCAAAAGGATTTTCGTCTAAAGTCCAAGTCAGTCTGAAATGTGTTTTGAACTTTGACTTTGAATCAATTCAACAGAATGACCCATATAACTGTCTTTGTATAAAATATGCGTGTGATGAACCTTTTTAAGGTTTAAGTACTCTCCACACACCTCAAAGTTTCTATACCAATTAAACTTGCTCCTACAACCGCACATCTACGCCAAGAACCATTAAGTAGTGTTTATTTTTAGGAATTTAGTGGCCAACACCATCACCCTGCACATTAAGACTGAACTTTCAATTCTCCATCCAGGCAGAAACACCACTGATTTATAGGGCACGTATCAATTAATTGGTAATTATCAATAAAGGTTGGCCACAAAACTGATAAGTAGAATTTATCATTTTTTTTCTCTCCAAGTGTGAGTGTTTTGCACTCTGATCACATCAAATCACACTCCACACTCCACTCAACTCAAATTATCTTCAAATTTCTTTATTGTCAGCACTGCCAGTGGCTGTATATCCATATTTTAACAATCCATCACATCATCACCAGCAGATGCATTCTGTCTGTTCCAACTTATCAAACTTCAGAAAAACCAATTATTGTGATGCATATCATGTATTACAGGTATTGTTACATTGTATTTTTTCCATGTCAGCCACCCCTACTCCCAACACTACATTCACAGACTGTTGTAAGTCATTTTAGATAAGGGTGTCTGCTACATACATAGATCATAATGACTACTGGAGCAGATGCATTCCAAATAGGGAGTTTGTATAGAGGATTACAACTTTCACATGTTGTTACATACCTGTACTGTGATCTGCTAGTTTATCCACACAATTTAATTTCATTACAGGCTGATGTCGAAAAGGATGTTTTCTAATAGTGTTGACAATGACAGTAAATATTGAATAGCACTCCCCTTAATCCGGATTTGAATCATTTGGAGGTCATGGCATTTCTAGTTCACTGAAAGTACACACCACACCTGTGTCACACTTTAAAAAAATGCCACTGGAACGTTTTAGTTGATTTCATCATTTTACTTAAATTAGTCCCAGGAACTGAAGCTTTAGGAAACTGTTTAGTTTTAACATCTGCCACAGAGACCACACACACACACACACACAAATTGCAGCACAAGCACGCTGCATGTATACAGTAATGAAAGGTAGTTCTAGGGCTGTAATATAAGCTGTTTCTTTTTTATGTGCTTTTCTGTGTAAACACAGCCTCGAACCCCAGCATTCTCCATCATTACTTGAGCCCCCACCTCCATGGAGAAACTCTAAAACTATGCATATACACACTCATAAAAAGCCTCACAGGTCGACGGCTACAGTCAAACTATGAATGGTGACAAGTCTAGAAACTGTGGCATTAATTTCTCAAGCACTTTAGAGCAACATGTAAATTCAGCAGCACGACAACAACAGACTCTAGAAGCAAAAGATTACTTTTCATGTAGACATCTAACCCTCTTGGAATTCTGCTGAAGCAGTTGGAAAGCACCAGACTGTGGGGACTAATCATGATGTAGAAACCAAACTAGAGTTTCTTTCTTTTACTCAAGCTAAAGGAGTGGGTAGGCACCAACAGCCTGCTGTATTTTTGCTGGAGGGTTATAAATATCTAAAGCTGTAAATAGTGAAGAGGAGAATGTGCCAGAGCTGTCTGACCTACACTAGCAGCACTCATAGGCTCCCCAGGTCCAGATTAGCTGTCCACAGATCTGCAGAGGAGGCCACACTGAGGAGGTGGCTAAATGCTTCCCTGTATACAAAGACTATACTGTAGGAGTTAGTTAAAGGTTACTACATAATTATGACATTACACTTAACTCTAACTTACTGAATTGATTACAAATATACTAAAACATGCAATTAATATTCATTTTCAATATAAATATGCAGTAACATACGCTATGATTCTAAAAATATGATATCAAACACAAGGTTTTTTTTTTGTATGTGTGTGTGTATGTGTGTCAGTTAAAGTACAGACCTATAGCTAATCTCCCTATTCGTTACAGCCAATCCACAAACCTCTCACATAGATATGGGTGACAAACCAGCATAAAGGGTTAGTAAGAGCTTCAGTGCACCTTGACATACATTATTATCTAAGTCTCTAGAACTGTACTGGAGGGATGGAACACAATTCTTCCAGAAGATATTCCCTCAGCTGGTGTTTTAATGGTGTTAGTGAAAAGCATCATCTAACATGTTGGCCCAAAATTTCCCATGTGTGTTTAGACCTGGTGACTGTAAATGTCATAGAATATGGTTAACCTCATTTTCAGACTCATCGAACCATTCAGTGACTCCTCATGCCCTGTGGAAGGGGGTATTATCATCCTGGAAGAGCCCGCTCCCATCAGGATAGAAATGTTTCATCATAGGATAAAGTCAAAAACACTTTGTAGTGATTTGTAGTGACTCTTCCCACTAAGTGGACAAGTGAGTCCAAACCAGGCCAAAATGCCTGCAGAGCATAACACAGCCACCAAAACCCCTCAGTGCCAGGGCAAGTTTTAGCTCAGTCACCTGAGGGCCAGTTGCTCATCTGTTTTTCTTATTAAATACTATAAAACAAGCATCACGGTCATTGAAAGAGTGCTTATAATCACAAATACCACCCCAATCACTGATGTCTTTCGTATACATCTAAATGCAAATGCCACTTTAGTCACTGTTTCTACTGGAACACTAGCCAGTTAAGCAGTCTTTTGTGACTGAAGCTCCTGCCACCCGCGCTCTAATCACAAACCCTCTTTCAAAGTCACTTAGGCCAAAGTCAGGTCAAAGTTTATCTAAACAGTGCTTTTTACTACAGGCGTTGTCACAAAGCAGCTTTACAGAAAATTCCAGGTCCAAGCCCCCATGAGCAAGCCAGTGGTGACAGTGGCGGGCAAAGACTCCCCAAGAGCAAGAAGAGGCAACCTTGAGAGGAACCAAGAAAGGAGAAAGGAGAACCATCCTCCTCGAGACCAGATAACAAAACAATAACACAAGAGTAATATGAGCAAAGAATAAGGCCTTACTATTCATGTAAAATATTAAAATATAGAGAAAAGAGGGGAAAAAACAGCCTGTCCTTGGACAGAAGTATTTAGATTAAGCAATAACTGACACAGTGCCACACTGCCACAGTGGTAACTGCTTAATTAATTAATGTTTCTGAACTCATTTCTTCATGTTTTTTCTTAATTTTTGTGGTCAGCAATATGCTCAAATAAGGACTCTGGGTCCAAATCGTTTTTCTTGGTAGTTTCTCCCTTTGCCTGTGAACTAAGAATTATACTATGCATATACTTTCATGCACATGCTTGGTTGGAAACTAAAACAATAATGCCAGCTATCAGCTATTTTATTGTCATGTTAGGGAGCTGACCTGCATATTTGTCAAAACAAAGTAAATTCTATTTGTTGCCACTGATCAGAAGCACACAGAGCAGATGGCATCTGAACTAGTCCCATTCCAGTGATCATGAGCTCCATAATGACATTTGGAAACAAAGTCATCTTAAAGTGTAACTGAATGTAGTGAGATCTGATTAGTTAACAGTGGGGAAGCATTTAAACAGCGCTGAGTCCCACTGTCTCTAACACTTGTGCTGTTCGCTTAAGTAATTCAGCAGAATAATATGACAGAGATTAAAATTCATATTAACACTGCAATAAGAGAACACACACAGAGCTCTTCTCTGTGGCAACAGTTTCTCTCCAGCTATAGCCAGCCTGCATTCTCTAACCACAGAGAGAGGGAGAGAAATAGAGAAAAGGACAAAGAGAAAGAGGGGGGTCTAGCTTTTCCCTGAAGGGCTGTGTGTTAGTGCTGGTATATGAAGCAGGGGAGCATAGAGCTGCTTCTTCTCTCAGACGCAATACAGTCACGACACACTGCTGATAACCAGCAGCTACAACACACATGAACACTGGCAGCACACTGGAAGCACTGCCCCTCGGCAACCTCACTAACATACCCATTAACTGTCTCCACCACATAAAGGAGTTATGACATTCTTAAAATAGCTGCTTCTGCTCTGCTGTATGTATAAAAATACAACTGTCAGGTGTCTGAAAATAACTGAGCAAAAGAAAATAAAGGAAAAAAAGAAACATCATTATTTCAGATCCATGTGGGTGACTGAGGCTAGACTCAGAGACAATAACAATTAGATGCCCAATTGTCTCTCTGCCCTAAAATGAGATCCTATAATTATGTTCCAGGTTTTATACAATGCATGTCTAAATAAGACCACTACTGCCGCTTTCTTCACCCCTCAAAAGGCACAGCAGGATACAGAAATAGCTCCTTTAGAGATTCACGCATGTTGCTGACGTCATATGGACCCATCTGAACTAGTGCTGTCTTCTCTTTTCCCCTTGATCTGTCCTCTAGAGACGCTCTCTGGGTGCAAGATACCATCCACCCATCCAGCTCCTTCACCTCCTCCCTCTCCTCATGTCTCCTGAGTGTCATTCACCCACCCACCCACCCACCCACACACAAACACACACACAAACACACACACGCTAACACACACAGACACACACACTAACACACACATTCATAGACCTCTCACTCTCTGTCCTTATCTCTCTTCTTCTTTCTTCTATTCTATATTTTTCCTTCTATCTATTTTCTTCTGTCTTTTTTCTTCTTTTTCCTTTTTTCCTTCTTTATCTCTCTTTTTATTTTTCCTTCTCTCTTTCTGCCTTTTCTTCTCTCTCCTTTCTTTTTCTTTCTCTCTATTTTTCCTTCACTTTTTTTCTTCTCTATCTCTCTCTCCCTCTCTTTCTCTTCTTTATTCTCTCTTTTTCTTCTCTCCTTCACTCTGTCACTCCTTGTCTCTCCTCCATCTTTTTCCTGCTCTCTCTATCTCTCTTAGAGGTGTAACGATTCACAAAATTCAGGATTTGATTTGATATAACAATGGTGTCTTAATTTGATACATTTTTAAAAACTGCACAGAGTGACTGAAAATGTGCCTTACATTAACATGTTGATGCTTCCATTTTCAGTTTATTAGAGCATTCAACATTATACAGGTATTTTATGTTTTTAAAACAAAAGCTTTATAGTGTCCCAATCTCACATTCTAGCCATAAGCTAATAGAATAGCCTTGAGCTAACAAATTAACCGCAAGCTAACATGCTAGTTACAATACAATGATACAATACAATATGATATACAATACACTTTGATACAATATATGTTGCATTGTTGCATCCCTAGTTTCTTTCCTTCTCTCTCCACTTTTCTTTCTCTCCTTCCTTCACTTCTCTTTATTTCTTTCTTTTTCTCTCTCTCTCTTACACCCTCACACACACACATGTGCACATCTGCTCTGACAGG
This sequence comes from Colossoma macropomum, assembly GCF_904425465.1. Classification (NCBI taxonomy): domain Eukaryota; kingdom Metazoa; phylum Chordata; class Actinopteri; order Characiformes; family Serrasalmidae; genus Colossoma; species Colossoma macropomum. The sequence goes on along the minus strand of NW_023494784.1, from coordinate 29,469,285 downwards.
CTGTGCTGCTGGTGGGATGTAATCTTGATTTCCACCCACACTTTCTCTCTGTGTCTCCCTCTCTCTTTCTCTCTCTCTCTCTCTCCTCACACATTCACCATCACTTCTGTGGACTGACGTCGGCCTGTGTGTGTGGGCACATGCGCACTGCATGCGCACTGCACAAGTCTTTCTATGTGTTTGCTGCATGTGTCCTTGCCTGTGTGTGCGTGTGTGTGCTAGTGTATGTGTGTATGTGTGTATGTGTGTGTGTGTGTGTGTGTGTGTGTGTGTGTATTCTGTCATTACCTTCTAGTTCCTCCTTTTCAAAGTTGGCCTTGAGCATGGAGCGAGTGCCTCCTCTGTCCACCACTGCCTCTTCATCACCTCTCTGAGAGAGACATAGACAGATAAAATGAGTAAGAGAGAGAGAAGGGGGGAATAAAGGAAGAGAGCATAAGAGAGAGAGAGCAAGAAAAAGAGAGATAGCAAAAGAGGGATAAAGAGAGATAGCAAAAGAGGGATAAAGAGAGATAGCAAAAGATGGGAAAAAAAGAGAGAAGAGAGAGGAACAGAAGGAAAACAGTCAGAGACCCAGATAGAAAGAGAAGGAAAAAAAGAGATAAAGAAAGACAAAGAGCAAGAAAGAGACAAAAGGAAAAAGAGAGAAGAAAGAGAGAAACAGGGTAAAAGAGAGAAAAGTAAAGAGAGAGAAAGAGAAGACAAAGAAAGACAGAGATAGAGAGAAAAAGAGAGAAAGAAAAAAATGAAGAGAGGAAGAGTGATAGAGATAGAAGAATAGAGAGAGAGAGAGAGAGAGAGAAAGAGAGAGAGAGCGAGAAAGCAGTGAGTAGTGATGTTCAGTGACAGAGGGAAACAGATTCTCTGTCCATGCTGCTCTGTACCCTCTCTCTCTCTCTGCCAGCCCCATGGCTCTCTTCCAACTCTCACATTCACACAGTCAATAAGCTGCCAGGGTCACACTCACCACACAATACTGCACATATTTCTATAAGAGGCTGCTGTATGGGTGGTTACTGGATATAATAAATGCACCAGGTTGCCAGTTTACTTACACTCGTCACATATTTTATCAGTCCCATGCAGGGGTAACTTCTAGGTTTACAATTACTGAATGTAGCCCATCTGTTGCTGCACGATTGATCAGCCCCTTTGCACCTGATCTATCAAGAGCCATAGTCCAACACTTGACCACCACTGACCACATATTATTTAAGTGGTGGACCATTCTTAGTACAGCAGTGACACTGACAGAGTAGAGACATTTTAGTGTGTGTAGTGATGGTACGAGTTTATCAGGCACAGAGATGTTGCTGGAGTTTTAAATACCTCAATATCACTGCTGAGTCGAGAACAATCTTCCAACCAAAAACATCCAGCAAACAGTAATTCTGTGATCAGAAACTCCCACTGACATGTTGGTATCACAGCTGTGCGAAGAACAGTCAACCACCCAATAATGTCTGGTCAGTGGTGGTCCTACGATCGTCCCTTTCATTGAAGGAACAGTAACTGTACACCTAAAAAGTGAGCCTATATTGTAGTTATACCTGATAAAACAGACAATGAATGTAAATACACCTTTGAGTGCCTAGACGATAATATATGCTGGTCACTTTATTGGAAGTGCTAAAGTACAGTTAGAGACTGTAGCTCATCTGTTGCCAGGAACAGGAGTGCTAGCCATCCTCTAGCCCTTTATCAACGGTCAGTTTCTGAATGCCAAGCACCACTCTTGGCTTATTTTCACGTGGTAAACTACCTTTACTCTAGAAATGACACCAACAATCGTAGGCCAAAAGTAGAGCTACTTACATAGTGGACCTACAAGGCGTGCCTCATAAACTGGGCATTGAGCACAGGCCCGTACACAGACCTTTTCTGGGGGGACTCAAAGGGGAAAACATTCTTTTTCTCATCTAACATTCTAATCATGTTTCAGAAGAAAGCAAACCTAGTGTTATTAATCTTTCTCAAAGCAGCCTAAAACATTCAGAACAAACCATGACAAGAAACTAAACCCAACTCTCGGCATATTGGGCCGTAAATTCAACCACTACACTATCTACTTATTACAGATAACAGAGTTATCATTCTCTTTAAGCAAATGATCTCTTTAAAAGATCTGCATTGTCTTAAATCTGTGTTTTTTATTTTGTATATTTTTATAATATTTAAATATCAAAAGAACAAGCAACATTTAAACAAAGGGAAATAGCCAAATACACATTAATTTGTTTGGCTATAGTTTTAACTGTTGAACAACATTCAGGTGAAGAAGCTGAGCACATCCTCAGTCATGAGACAGCAGAGACAGAGAAAAACATTTCGGGCTAGCTAACCAGTTTAGCCAATTCCTGTAAGATATAAACAGCCACAAATCTATACATTGAAATGCTCATCTATTGAACTTGTTTCACTCACAAGGCTGATGAACTTGGACCACTAAGTTTGCAATGGAATATGAAATTTGCTCTCCATTCAATAAACCAGCTAATTTTAAGAATGAGCACTCGTTCAGAAACACCAATTAGTATTCCAAGCCTGTAAAATGATGTTGGAGGCAGCACTGGTGTATTTTTGCCATATTGCCCACTCCTACTTTAATCACCAAATAACCAAGATGCTTTTTTAAAAAGATTAAAGGGATTTTTAAGGCTGTACTGATGCATGCATCCACAACAGGTATATGTTGTCTTAGATGAAAGGGGTGCCCAAGAGCAATGAAGCCCCTCCTGGAAAAAAGTTGCACTGGTTTTGCATACATATACCAAGTTTCTGTGTAAAGTCTTTATTAAATTTGCCGTAGAAACTGTATTTATACTGGCATAGCTGAATAATGACATGAACCTCAAACACTGTTGTTTTCTCCTTTAAATACAAATCCTGCATTTGCAAAAAAGGGCAGTAAAATGGGCAAATTCCAAAATTCTAAACTGTTAAATAAGCCTTCACTCATTAATATTTACACCTCCAAAATTTACTTACGACAACGGAGGAGAAATGAACTGCTCCAGGCTATGAAGGAGATGTTGACACTTTTTAAACCTTTTCCAAGGAACCTAAAACTTGCTTACCAAGGTCAACTGACATGGTTGATGTTCATTCTAAAGGTTGAAGTTGGCTTCCTCTTCGCCAGCTTCTTAATCAAATGTTCTGTTCCACCTTAAATGCTACAGATTGTACAGCTGCCAGAATGTAACTGCAGCACCATTTAAGGTAGCATGGAAACTTCACAAAAGCTGGTGAATATGAAAGCCAACTTCAGTGCCTACATCTTTTACGAGATCCTGGACAAATTTTATTCACAATTGTTAGTTTGCTCTGCACATTTCACTCCTGGCAGTTTCTCAAACCTTGGACAATATCAAACAGGCTCCTCCAAGCATTTGCCTCTGAAAAGACTTAAGAGAGGGGCAGTTTCAGCTTTATTAGCATCACAACCCTGACCACAACCTCTAATTAGCAGCCATGATGTGATTTTACTTTTGGAGGCTGAAGCCAAATCATCTTTAATTGAAAGTTTCATATTGAGCTAACAACTTTAATTTACTTTGTGTTGTTGTCAGTATCGAAAGCAAGTAGCTAGTATAGGTAACATTAGCTATTAGCAAGCTCCATGTAACTAGCATAGTTAACTAAATAGTATGAGGACCTAGCTTATTTATACGGAGGTTCATTTTATTTTCCTGCCTGTGTCTATTTCAACATGTTTCCTCTGTGTGAGCCATGCAGTGCCTCGCTGTAAACCAGCAAATCAGAGCAGAGTTTATCAAATTATTCATGAGCCCCCAAAAAAGAGAAAACAGCTCATTTCATTCTAGGACCAAATCACAGGTCTGTAAATGGGCATGTAAAACTGCAGGTGGGCATTTTACACCCCAAGCAAAGTCTCATACCTTCTACACAGACATCAGAGAACCATTTAAAATGGTGAATAATGTAATATATGGCACCTTTAAGTCCTTAGTCAACGCTAGGTAGATTCAAACTACCCTTTTACTAAATTTGGTCGCACCAAAAACGTCATGTCTAAACTAGTAACAACTTACTAATGTGTAAACCGCTTTAACATGGTGATAATATGTTCAGAACTAACATACAAACCCGCAGCCTTGGGAACATGATGGCAGCTTGCACTGACTTTTTCCATATCCAACACATACTTAACCAATAAAGAGAACAATGTGTACAAGTTGAACTGAAGAAAACTGAAAACTTGTAGCCATTGCCTGTTTATTTTTTAATATTTCCATGCAATAATCAAATGTGCAGCTTTTTAAATGGTCAACCGAAACAACAGCAGCATCGGTTTAGGCTTTTCAGCAGCCGCTGAGTATCTCTGAAATGGAGCTGTGGCGGTTGGCTTCATGTTCAGTGTTAAACCAATGCAATGATTAGAGCTGTGAGTAAAATCACACCATAAAGCATTTAGTATTTTTAGCTCAGCTAACTGAAAAGGTCTTTTTTTTCTATGTGGATTCCACTGGTGTCCCCAACGCCTAAATATTTAGTTATTTTTAAGCTCAACATTCAAACTAGTTTGTGTGGTGCAAACCTTTTGATTTAGTAATGTGAAAACCTGGACTTAGTAAACATTTAGGTTAGTACTAGCCTACGTCTGAACTTATGTACAGCTGGTCCAACCGCCCTCTGGGGTCTATCTGTACAAGTGCCTGAGTGAGTATATATACAGTGTACTGTTCAGCCTGGAGGACAGAGCAGTAGGCTACTGTTGTCATCATGTGGGAACTACCCAGTCATTTGTGTGTATAACAAGTGACTATGCATTGTCTATGATCAAAGGCAGGAACAAATATATATATTGTTAAATAGACTCTTAGCAGACATGCTCATAAACACATAAAAATCTTTATACTACTTTCCAGTTCATTTATACGTTTTCCAGTTCAGTAAATAGAGATATAATTGCAGGGAGCAGGAAAGATGTATAAAGATCTTAAGACAGAGATAAAGTTTTGCTTTTATAATGAATTTCACTGCACAATCTGCATAATGTATTCTCTGCCAGCTCTGGCAATCCCTGACATTTTTGTTTTTAGCTGTACAATCCTCAGCCTCCTCAGCCAGTGATACTGTAGTAGTAGTAATAATCTCCACTCTCACAAAGCTAACATTTTTCTGTCTGCTTATTGCTGAAGATAATTACACATTCTAATCCTCTCTGACCTTTTGTATTCTCTTTCATTGGGCAGGAGAAATGAACACACTCTCCAACTTCAGGAGACAGTTACCATGGCTACTAATGTGGTCAACAGTGCCAGTCTCTCACTACGAAAGCAAATTGGCTCCTATTTTTGAATCATTTCACTGCATACCAAGAAGTGCTTCTCCCCAAGAGCCCAGTGATTCACCGGTTCACTACTTTGAACTTCGGACTTTTCAGCATAAAGATCCCGAGGTAGTCCAGACAGGTCAATAAATATGAGCGCCGTCTGACTCACCTCGTATCACACAGAGCAAGACGTTTATGTGATTGCAGGTTTGAGGTCGTGAAGCTGATCCATTAGTGCGTGATTATGAGAGTCTCAGGGAGAAGGAGAAGTGGCTCAGATCAAAGCACAGTTATGCTCTGACGCTCTGCTTAATGTGGGCTGCTATGAGATGGAGAGAGAAAAAATAAACCTTTAGACATTTCAGTTATCTCCGGTGATAACAAAAGGATGATGTAATTCCACATGAATTATTTCTCACTTGTAGCTAATTGAAACAAGCAAAGAAATTTTATTGAAATTGCAGATTCTACATTTTTAATCAATACCACCACATTTATGTTCATAACAAGAAGAGGAGGTATTTTATTCTGATTTGAAATTGAAGAAAAGTTATTGATTGATTGATGATAGTTATTGATATATGTTCAGTCTTGTTCTGTAGAATAATTAACTTTAATTTAGGGACTATTTTGCATTATAACTCTCTGCTTGTGACCAAAGGTATGTAAACACCCCTCCTAATTACTGCGTTCAGGTGTTTCAGCCAAACCCATTGCTAACAGGTATATAAAATCAAGCACATTGCCATACCATCTCTACAGACAAACACTGACAGTGGAACAGGTCATACTGAAGAGCTCAGTGGCTTTTTGGCACTGTCATGGGATGCCACCTTTGCCACAAGATAGTTTGTAAAATTTCTGTCCTGCTAGATCTGCTCTGGTCTACTGTGCGATTATTATGAAATGGAAGTGTAGGAGCAACAGCAGCTCTGCCACGAAGCAGTACAAACTCACAGAGCCGCCGAGTGCTGATGCGTACAGAATGTAAAAATTGCCTATCCTCTGTTGCGTCACTCACTACAGAGTTCCAAACTGCCTGTGGAAGCAACATCAGCACAAGAACTGTGTGTCAGGAGCTTAAATAAATGGGTTTCCAATCCTGAGATGCTGCACACAAGCCTAAAATCACTATATGCAATACCAAGTACCAGCTGGAGGGGTGTAAAGCACGCCACCACTGGACTCTGGAGAGGTGGAAACATGTTCTCTGGAGTGACGAATCATGCTTCACTATCTGGTAGTCTGATGGACGAATCTGCATTTGGTGGATGCCAGGAGAACACTAATTCATGGAATGCATGGTGCCAACAGTGAAGTTTGGTGGAGGAGGGTTTATAGTCTGGGGCTGTTTATTCAGGGTTCGGGCTCAGCCCCTTAGTTTCAGTGAGCTGGGGTTTGGGCTAGGCCCCTTTAGCTACAGCATACAAAGACATTTTAAACAATGATATGCTTCAAGCTTTGTAGGGGAGGCCCTTTCCTGTTCCTACATGGCTGTATACCTGTACACAAATCGAGGTTCAAGACATGGTTTGACAAGTTTGGTGTCGAGGAACTCCTTTATCTGCACAGTGCCCTGACCTCCACCCCACTAAACACCTCTAGAATGAATTGGAAAGTCAATTGTGAGCCAGGCCATCTCATCCAACATCAGTGTCTGACTTCGTAAATGCTCTTTTCACTGAATTGGCAAAAATTCCCACAGACACAAAATTTTACGGAAAGCTATACCAAAATAGTGGAGGCTCTAACAGCTGCAAAGGGGAGCCAACTTCATATTAACGCCGAAGGTTTTATAATGTGATATCCAACAAGCGCATATAGGTGTGATGGTCGGGTGTCCACATAGTGTTCCTCTCCACCATGAATGTATTTAAAAAGTGGGCCAAAGGCTTATCTGAAAACTACTGTAAAACAATGTTTCAGGCATCATGCAACATATTCATAACCATTTCATCTAATAACTTCCTGTGATGTAGCTTTCGGAGGCATTAAAAACTCTGGATGTCTCACAATGGTTGTAACGAAAACAATTCTGACTTGATAACGTTCTCTAGAATGGTGCAATTCGTATAAAACCACTCTGAATGTCTTTGTTTACAACTATTTAATTATTATCTCAGTGCCCTTCTATATCACCACAAACTGAAGCACTCATACACCAACACAGGTAAGGACATATATAGACAAACTAATCTTAGCAACAGTTAGAGGGCAGGAGCAATCCCTGAAGGACAGACCTCATCAGTATAAAAAACGACAGTATACGTGATTTAAAGAAGGCTATTGAAGAAGACTCTTGCTATCAAATACTCAGCAGCTCTCAGTGCCTGCAGCAGCAATGTGTGTCCAGCAGGAACCGCACACTATAGGTGCTGAGCTGACTCATTTCCTGTCGTTCTGCGTCCACACACTCACATCTCCTTCATACACAGCTTGCAACTCACCCTGTCCAATAATCTGACACTTATTTTCAATGCTTGCATTTCTTCATGATGCAAAGCAGTAAGAGGGGGAACACTCGTCTACACTGTGATGGCTTTAGTGAAGGATACAACAAATTAGGAAATACAGGGGAGTAACAGAGAAATGCTGGTTGTCTATATTCATGAAAGATGTATTTGACAAGAGAGTGTGCTTCTAACACAAGAGGTCAGTTAATACTGATGGGAAAACAGACACAGACAGCCCACAGTGTCTGCACACAAGTACACATGCTGAGTAAAAAGCAACCTCAGTGGTCCCCTACTGAGAGAGCGCTGTGTGTGTGTATGTGTGTGTTTGTGCATGCATGTGTGTTTCTTGAAAACAACAGGAGTAACCTACAATTACAAGTCCAGTAAAATAGTCCTGACCTTGTGCTGTCTTATAAAAGCAACATGTTATATTTTTTAAAACTAATATGGCAAAATCATCCCTTTTTTGTTACTAAGCTTAAGGTTAGGGTAAGGTTTAGGATTAGGCTTCTTGTTAAACAAAAGTAAAGATTTTTAGTTAAAATTACTACTACTATTAATACTATTATTACTGAATCAAGAGAAATAAAAACATGCTAAAACATGGTGTCTGTGCGCTGCTGCGATCCGCCCTAATGTAAAGCCTGAAATAGTATTTTAAAGGTAAGAGACATTAGGTCAGATTTTGAAGGAGTTCCCACATCATAAGTATTTACATATTAAAATCACACAAACAGGTTAAAAAAGAAGGTCCAGTTTGATGTTTAGAGTTCAAATGCACACTGTACTGATGAAGACATGATGGGAATAATTCACTTACATCCTCGGTAGACACGTTCTAGTCCCCTTTGAATACTCTTTCAACACACTAACGGGTCTGAAGCACAACCGACGTTACACAATGTTCTTCTGCATGTTGCAGGCAATTGCACATTTTCACAAGGGAGGTCTCCAAATCCCCCAAACTTACATCGTGAAGCTTTAGAGGAAAAACCTGAATAAATGAGAGGGGAAACGTTAACCAGTGCAGGTGTAGGGGAAAGTGGGGCAAAATCTAGCGCATTTTGAAAAGAGTTTAAGGAAATTTAGGGAGATTAATATATTTTTATACATGCAATCTATACTTCTCTGCTACAAATGAAAACATGAACTTAGTTTTGAGCACCTACTATTTGTGAACAATTTAGCCTAATGTAGAGTGTGTGCAAATGTTACAACTAATCCCATGGACAGTTGGATTTATAACTCCCTAAAACGTCTGCTAAATCAATGCAAGCACAATTAACTGAATACAAGTCTGTGTTGTTTGAATCATACAAGCGTTCCAACCTAAATGCATACAAATTCATGCATTTATAGCATGTTTTGATGATTCCGTGCATACATTTTTTTTTAAAGTTGACTGTTTTGAATTTACATTGGAGAAATATGAGATGAGAATATGAGAAGACTTCTCTCATTGTTTACTTTAGAAGACTTAGTTAAACTGCATTACAACGAAGACTGTAATGTAGCCTTTTCAATGAAAACAAATTTCAGTAAGTAGAAAGACGGAAAAAAGCACGGCTTAAAAATCATTTATCTGACCTATCCGAGAACTGTCTGGGCATAGTCCTAAAATTCTGATGAGTGTGCGTGATTCGCATCCCTTAAGCCACTGCTACTTCACTGAAGCAGAACTAAACACAACAGCTCAAATGGAAAGAAATGAGCGGAACAGGCTCAACATATGCAGTTCATGTTGTAGACTCCCCCACTGTGTTTGTGGATCATTAAAAACATTATCCAGCTTTTATATGGTGACGTCTTAAAAATGGGCCAGGGTCTTATTCACATTTCTGCTGGATGTGCATGCAGGGAATTCTGCTGTGACCAAACAAACAGATGAATGAACATTCTTGCTAGTTCAGTTAAGTTTGCTCGGTTAGCTGTTGCTCGTTGTTAGCTTTATCGTAGTAATTATCTCCAATTCCAAAAGAGAGAAAGAGACCATTAGGGAACACAGTTCCCTAAAGATGCATAAGCAGGACAAACCACATCAGCCTTGTGACTGGTAAGGACACTGCTTACACACGTGTGACTCAAGATTAGGACCACTAAAGCTACATCGAGAGAGAAGAATGTTGGCAAAATACACTGGACACTGGAAAGTTATTTACAAGACAAAGTTTACACATGCATGTTGTGTCCCCACAAAAGCAAGATTAACCCACTTACAAAGAAAATACGGATTTAGGTTCCGTGGGGCTTTAACGTTCTCAAGTACGAGTGATGGTAGTGATCCCCCAGCTTTGTGACAAAGTTTCTCACACTTACCCTTCCTTAACCTCCTGAACTCTGAAGCCCCACAAGTCAGTTTCTCACTCTAATAACCATATAACTCATAGAACAGTTTCCCAGTAGTTACTGAATAATTAGTAACAGTATCTGAACAAAATGTTCTCTGCAGTTAAAGGGGTTAAAGTGCTCTAGACAGCCAAACATTTAATAGTACTGTATTTCTCTAATGAGTAACTGTTTGTCACTACATGTACACTACAGTACGTGTTTCGTTCTTGGTACATTTGCATTCACTGCAATTCATGAGCTTCTGAACGTAAATGGACCAAAGGGCTTGTGTATGAAAAACGCTGCACTGTAAGAGGAAGAGAAGCCAGCAGTCACATGCATGTAGCACACAAACACCCACAGACACACAAACACATGCACACAGAGGCTTTCATTCAGCTGTATGGCTTTTGACATACCCTAAAAAATGAATGACATTTAATCTGTATGAGAGTTAATCCATTTAAACATCCTCCCCTGTGCTGACATACTACCGCCACCACAACAAGCGTGCCTTTTGTATGCCATTCTACACACACTCCCACAACATAATCCAGCATACACAGGATACCACACACACAAACACACACACACACACACATACACAAAAAAGACGTGGGCATTAGAGAAGAAAGCTTAAAGGCTGGCTCACGAGACATAGTTATCCTGGGATGGTGGCGTGCGTACTAAATGTATGTGCGTGTGAAACAGAGGGAAAGAGAGAGAGAGAGAGAGAGAGAGAGAGAGAGAGAGAGAGAGAGAGAATTAAAAGGGAATGGTATTATGAGTGAGCAGTAAGTGTTTTCCTGCTGAGAGGGTCAGATGGAGGAAGGTGCTGGAAATCGTGACACAGTTTCAGCCCACTCCATAACTGCTAGGCAGAGCCTTCTGAGGGGGTATCAGAGGACACACACACAAAAACACAAACCCAGGCCTTTTTTTAACTGATGAACACAGGAGGCAAGGAAACAGCCAATCGAATGAATGTCACTGTGGGTAGAAGGGTAAAACAGTGTGTCTACGTAAGTGTGTGTGTGCATGTATAGGTATGTGTTACGGTTGCACAATATATTATCAATCTTTACAATGTTATTTGCCTGTTTATATGCATAAAGCTGCAATATGCAAATGAGCCCTCCACCAGTCACAGTGTTTTTATTGCACTGTGAGAAACTTCAACAATCAAAGCACCACATAATTTTTCCTGTGGGTTTTTTCAATTAATCTAGGTTAGCTACTCATGTAGGGGAGACTGGGGAGAGTTGTAACAGTGTTAATATCAACCTCGCACTGGAAGCCATGATGAAATCTGATATCGCTGCTATTAGAACAAATTGTATCTCTATTTTTGTCGTTTTTCAGTATTTGACATGATGTGAAAATGCTAGTTGCCCTTTACATTATTGTGTAAAATTCATGATGAGTGGATCAAAAGAAATGGCTCAAAAGTACAGTTACATTAAATGTGACTTACATGAAAAGTAAAGTCTGTTTTTCTGCTGTGAAGTTCTCATTTTGGAGATACAACGTTTTGTTCTGACAGTAGTGATATGCTTGCTCAATACTTAAGCACTGACACGACAGCCATGCTAACTGATAATCAACTAGATCATGATCTGTTTTACTTTCAAAAACTGTAGACCCAAAGTGTTCCATTATAATTTACTTTCATACCTCAAAAACAGACTTTTGATTATTAAATTTTGCAAGATAAGTGATTATGTGATTGTTCTGCTCTTCTTTTGCATGCAGGCATGAGGACGCAACCAAGCATGTACAGAGTGAATGATGTCACTGTAGCTTGTTGCTGATTGGAGCATTGGCAGTGTTAAAACTGACCCCAGTCATAACTGACCCCAGTCTCCGCCAAATCCAACAAAAGTACATTCTTTCAGTCAAAATAATGCACGCAATGTTTAACCATGTCACATTATTGACTCACTAGTGCATTTTTAGTACCCTTGGTTTACTGCAATTACAATTCACACTGTGCAGTGATGACTGTGTACATGCACAGTATAAAAGTTATATTACAATAAAAATTAAATTGTTGTTACCGCTATAAAAGCAAATTGGTGGAATATTTTGACAGATATGTCTTAGCTATAGCTCTGCCAGACCTGATTTTTCCCTAGCCTATCTTAAAAGTTACCTAGCTAGCTTGCTTTTGTGATAGGCTTAAAGCTAACCGCAGTCTCATTCTGCAAGTTGCCAGCCCCTTTTGGTCAATGCTATTTGGTCATTGTCCAATCTGCAACACCCCTGTCAGTGTGTGTGTAGAGTTAAATGCTAGCTAGCTAAAGTCTGTTTTCTTATTATCAGAGTATGATCATGTGTCAGTTGGATAAACTATATTTAGTATTTTACATGTGATATTACTGTATTTTAGAGGCTTGTCTGCATAGCTGATCATGGGCTCATGGCAACCACAGCACCCACTGAAGCAGGATAGGTTTGTGTGTGAGTGTGTGTGTTTGACTAGTCTGTAGGTGAAGAAAGCGTTGACAGTACTTCAAACTATAAATAGCGCTCCCCTTGCTAAGACTGCACCAGTATCCTGAAATCAATACTGAGATACTGTCCGAACAGAGCAATACCGCTAGTCTAAAATAAGACCGCCCTCAGCCTAATCAATAAACAAACCAGATTCTGTGTCATAGATCAAATGCTCTCTGCATTGCTGTGCTTTCATAGTAGAATTCTAACAACACTTCAGGATCAGGAAACAAATGCATTCTCTGAATTCTGGCAGACAGCTGACATATCCACTTGATTCAATTTTAGAAAATGCAAATAAACCAAATTCCCAAAGTACAGGTTCCTAAATCATCCTTGGCTTGGACGCACGGTTCTATGAAACCTCTAATAGCTACTTTACATTATGTGAAGGTTTATTAAACTTTCAAGAATTAATTTTCAGACATTGGGCCTCATTCACCAGCCATTCTTATGAAGAAACTGCTTTTTAAAACCCACTTGCACAGATTTCTGACATTCAACAATGTTTTCTTATTTGGGATTCTTCTTATGTCAGAACCAAATCTACACATACTCAAGATTACAAAGGTGCAAACAATTCAGCTTAAGAAAACAAAATGAATCTGACGTAGACCTTTTCTTAAGACCTTTCTTAAGAACACATTTAAGAGAAAACTTAGGAAGATACTGGTGAATGAGGTCTAGTGTTCTTTCAAGACACCATTTATTGAAAGGATGCTCACTATAGAACAAAAAGTCATTCGTTAAACGGTACTGCTACAAAAAAAAAACAATTTTTTCCATCTTTATTTTTAATCAAAAGAAACTTTATTGCATCTCTTTTGTCACAGCGTAAAAGCACTGCCATTCCATTTGCAGAAAGAATGCAAAGAACTTCTCTTTTTTCACCCTCAATTAAGTGTCATGAAAAATCCTAAAATCAGCTTAATTTTAATGCTGTTTACAAAAAAAATACACAAACTGGCAGTTGAAAGCCTCTTAGTTTTAGGGTGGAAAAGGTTTTGTCCTGGCAAAAGTATAAGCTGTCAGTCAGGATAAACACACTCTGAGAACTGCAGTAAAGCATGCAACATTGCCATCGTCACACAACAGGCATAGGTTATACGTGCAAACTAAAGTGTCCTGATGCAGTCTGGGACACCTGGCGCTACATGCACTACGTGACAATGTATAGGATGTGCTCTCATAGCTGTTAATCTTTCCTGTACTGAATAGCTAACTCATTATAGTCTGAGTAATAGTAACAAAGATTAAAAGGCAGCTGAAATACATCCATGCAAGCTGAGTCACAGTGTCAGCTTTCTTCCCATTTGCAGTTTTAGAAACATCCCCCTTTAACATTTTGCAGGAAAGTGCTTCCATGTGGCTCTTTAAACTTTGTCAGCTGATCATTCACTGTGCAGTTCCAGGGAGAACTGAAATTCTACCAGGAATTTTTACTTTAACTGTAACTGTAATGCATCATGAGTTCATGGCAGGGTCCACTGTGATAATCTGAACTCTAATACACTGGACCTGGATCAAAGTCTGCATTAGGACCGCACACTCATTAGTGTATTTGGTGTTTAATGTTTAATATGCCTTAGTACTGCTTTAGTAAATTATACTATTTTCACATAATTCTGCAGTGTAGACCTTTGAAAAATAGGTGACCAGCAATATGATTATATGATCATATTTACTTCGTTATTAGTGAGCTGACCCCTGCAGTACAGTTTTTGTGTCTCTTAAACCTTATTAGACGATGGTCTGTAGGTCACAGTGTATTGCTTCTTTTCTTTCTGGTGGAATAGTATGCAGCCTAGTTTTCTCTCTGACCCTCCACACTGTACAGCTAGGTGACAAAAGCAGAGTAATTACCGGCACCAGAACGATACCTGTCTCCAGAAGGCTAAAATAGCACTACTGAAAGCTAGGCCACTCCCTGGATAGACCAACTATCAGTCTTCATGCCCGCTGCAGAGCGGTGATGGTGGAGGGAATAGGGAACGAGGTGACAGGACCCAAAATTTTATGACATCAGGCACTCACAGATAAAATCATTTTAAAACGACAGAGAGACTGAGAGATTAGAGAGTGGCAGTCAGCGAACTGCACTGATCTAATTGGCTGAAGCAGACATGATGATAGAGCTGGCAAAGAACATGCTGCAGAGCTCAAAATCAACAAGAGTACCACAAACACAAGCATTTAGTGCAATATCTACACCACACACTCAGTAATCCACAGACCAATAACTACAATCAGGACTATATACAGCAATACTAATATTTACTGCTCTATAGACCAGCATTAGTTGATGCTAATCTTGAGTAGCTGGCTACCATGGCAGTTAATAATTACTATGTTAGCCTAGCCTATAACACAATAGGACAGCCAAACATGCGAAACTTTATTCTTGGTTAAATTATTTCACTGATAGAGCGAATTTGCAAAACTTTATACTGTGCTAAGTTCCTTAAAATAGGCATCACTTTACATTAGGCCAACACAGTTCAACTTTAGCTAGTCTACCGCACAGTGTATCATTACCAACACCACAGAAGAAAAAAAAAATCAAGGCAAGCTTGATTCATACCTAAAATGACATGGTGCAGTAAGCAAAGGGGAACATTTCTGCAATGTTTGCTTTTTTACATTAGTCACAAGTGAAAACATCAATGGAGTATATTTTAGACATGTTTCTATATTTGACTGCCACCAGTGGTATTTGGCAAAAAATAGAAATGAAACTGCACTTTGTGCTGCTGCCACAAATAAAAATAAAAAGCAAAAGGCAACATAAAAAGCTCCATAAATTAATGTAGGTAATAATGAGCATTCTGCATGTGACACCTTGTGTTGGCTGCATTATAGTGGAATGCTGGAGACAAATTTGCAGACAGATTTGCTAAATGCTTGGCTTGGTCTTTGGCAATTTACTGTAAATGTGCCTCTTTTGTTGCTTCTCTCCTGAATGTGTGGCTCCTTTGGAAAAAACTAAGACGACTACTGCTACAGACCAATACCTATATTCAGTACCCTACAGACCTGCACTTACATTCAGTACACTAGAGAGTGACGCTTACAGTCAGTACTCTACAGACTAATGCTTACGGTCAGTACTCTACAGACTAATATGTACATTCTGTGTGCCACAGACTAATACCTAAACTCAGTACTCTACAGACCAATGCCTACATTCAGTAATCTACAGACCAATACCTACATTCAGTAATCTAGAGAACAGTGCCTACATTCAGTAATCTACAGAACAGAGCCTATAGTCAGTACTCTACAGACCAATACTTATACTCAGCACTCCACAGACCAAAACCTACATTCAGTACTCTACAGATCAATACTTACATTCAGTACTCTACAAACTAATACCTACATTCAGTACTCTAAAGGCCAATACCTACATTCAGTACTCTACAGACCAATATGTACATTCTATATGCTACAGACCACTATCAACATGTAGTACTACTCACATTCAGTACTCTAAAAACCAATACCTACACTCGGTACTCTACAGACCAATTTGTACATTCAGTACTCTACAGACCAATACACTCAGTACTTTATAGACCAATGCCAACATACAGTATTTTACAGTCCAATTTATTTATTTAGTACTATACAGACCAATTTGTACATTCAGTACACTACAGACCAGTACACTCAGTACTTAGCAGACCAATACCAACATACAATATTTTACAGTCAGATTTATTTATTTAGTACTCTACAGACCAATTTGTACATTCAGTACACTAGCGACCAATACATACATTTAGTACTCTACAGAACAACACCTACTGTTGGTCTGTAGAGTACATTACAGAACAATACCTACACTCAGTATGCTACAGACCAATACTTATATTCAGTACTCTACCCATCAATATACTTAGTACTCTACAGACCAATGCCAACATACAGTACTCTACAGACCAATTCGCACACTCAGTACACTACAGACCAATACATACATTCAGCACTCTACAGACCATTTTGTACACTCAGTATGCTACAGACCACTAAATACATTCAGTACTCTAGAGAACAACACTTATTTTCAGTACTCTACAGAATAATACCTACACTTAGTACTCTACAGACCAGTATGTACCTTCAGTACTTTACAGAAGAATACCTACACTCAAGTACTCTACAGACCAATATGTATATTTAGTACTCCACAGACCAATACCTAGTCAGTACTCCACAGACCAATAACCACACTCAGTACTCTACAGACTAATATGTACATTCAGTGCTCTACAGACCAATAACCACACTCAGTACTCTACAG
Source organism: Colossoma macropomum (assembly GCF_904425465.1). Taxonomy (NCBI): domain Eukaryota; kingdom Metazoa; phylum Chordata; class Actinopteri; order Characiformes; family Serrasalmidae; genus Colossoma; species Colossoma macropomum. Next base: position 29,452,406 of record NW_023494784.1, on the reverse strand, counting down.
ACCAATACCTACACTCAGTACTCTACAGACCAATTCCTATATTCAGTATTTTACATTTCAATACCTACATTCTGTACTCTACAGTCCAATACTACATCAGACAATATTATCAGCAACATAAAAAAGTTTTAAATGGTGAAATGAAACCTAATAACATGGAGCTTGTGAACTGCCTGGCAGTGTGGCACAGCATTCCAGCTGGTGGAAAGGAAACAGACCTGACAGATATTTTTATTAATACAATCAAATGAAATAGTTTAAGCTAATTTAATAAAAATATTACAATTCAATGCTGAACTGAAGAATCTCTAAAACAGGCTGAAATTGCATTTTACGGTGTTTACACATATTTTCACAAAATTGTTCAGCCCTAATTCTATATACGAATACCTACACTAGTACTCTACAGACAAATACCTACACTCAGTACTCTAAACAAACAAATAACATGAATTTTACAAAATTAAGATCAGTAAGAATTAAGCAAGAAGTAAAAATAGGTCATCAATCGTCTTGAACGATGTATGTATGTCTATTTCTAAGGTATAAGTAAGTTTGCTGAATGGCCTGGCCTCTGTCCCACTGTCCTGATGTTTTACAGCCAAAACTGTTTCTACAACATCTTGATTTGAGTTTTGCACCAATTCACTTGGATGCTTTATGCTTAATTTATATACAGTTCCATGCATTCACACATTATTTGCTGGTAAGCTCGAGGGGCCCCGACTGGTGATTATACTGCAGGGGGAACTAAGGGTTAAGCGAATTAGGAGTTCAAGGATCTCTGTTCAGAAACTCAAGACTGATGTGATCCATCCATAGGTACAGCCTGTGTCTCGAAAGTGGTACCTGCTGTACTGCAGCTCATCAAAAGTACACAGCATGCAGCAAAACAGCCCCCTCTGCATTAGTGCTTCCACATTCACTAGTACAATCTGCTCTGTGTGCAGTGCTCCATATGACCAATGCAGTGCAGCACACAGAGGTGAACTTACAGCACACTGATACAACATGAAGAGCTGAAGAATCTTTCTCACTTTAAGTGGCCTTTAAACCAAAATCAGCCCCCCAAAGTTACAGCACAGTTCATATAACATTGTACTATACTGAATACTTTATACTGTATACATTATATGCTCTTCATTTTCTAGATCTTTGCAGATTTTGTCTATATAAGCATACAAAACAGTATTAGCAAAAATGGGCAAGAAACAATATGCAAACGCAAAAACACAGATAGTTCTATGTCCTGAGTGCAGAAGTAGCATACCTGTGAGTGGAGCCGGTTGTAGAGATCGGTACTCATGACCTGTGCTACGTTTCTCAACACAGTGCTAGAGCGAGTCAAACGGTCAGTCAGTCAGTCGTGTAGTTAGGCAGGCAGGTGCAGCCTCATGTACTACTGAGCACATTGACTGTAGAGGATGCACAGCAGATAGTTTGACTCTCTCACCATCCCAGGACAAAAAAAAAAAACTCCAGCGGCGTGTGGCCAAACAAGCAGCAATATTTGTGACCACAGAGCGTCCCCTTGCCTGCGAATGCAGCAGCAGATTACAGCTGTGACAACAGCACTGACCAGCACACTCTAAGATACTAAGCTGCTCTCTCTCTCTCTCTCTCTCTCTCTCTCTCTCTCTCTTTCCTCTTCCTCTCTCTCTTGTAGTGTCTTGTGCTCTGAGCAGCTATCCATCTACATTCTGCTGTGCTCTGACCTGGTCTCCTCCTTCCCAAGGGCATTCTGGGAGTGTTACGCTGGCCACTAGACAGAGGATAATACTAGGTCTGGTTTTGCCTTGGCTCTCTCTCTCTCTCTCTCTCGCTCTCTTCCTCCACCCCCCCCAACCCCCGTGCTTACCCCCCCCCATCTCTCAGGTAAAATAATATCCTCTGTAGTAAAAATAAAGCCAGAGAGTAAAGCTCTGTCAGTTTCCTGCAGTGCACTCTTCTTCACCTTTAGCTTAAATTCAGAATAGCTGCAGTGTGCAGGTCGAGAACACAGGTGAAGTATCTGCAATACAGACACAACACAGAAATACAAAGCACAGCCTGAGAGGTTCACAGCAGCGTCTTGCTCTTTACACCTCACTAACCACATTCTGCAAGGCTTTGCTTCATCATTAAAGCATACAAAAGCAAATCTCTTGACATCAGTCAGCAGATCGGCTGGCTTACTTAAATGCTATTAGATAAGCTACAAGGATCAATTAAAAAATAATAGAAAACAGAATAAATCATTATTATTTTTTATTTTAACTGGTGAATAACCTAATCACAGACATATGTGGTATCCAAAGTAATACCTGTCCTTGTCAAGCTCAATGGGGGAATGTCAAAATGATAATGGCAATTTAGCATTAGTGCTCCTATAAAATTTTTAATGTTATGCTACTGTCAAGCTAGGAATAAGGCTGTTTCAGTGTTTCCCACACATAGGTTGTACTTGTGCCCCCCAAACCAACGTATACTGATGCCCAAATGTATTTTGTCCCATTTTAACAATTTCCATTTGCATAAGATTTTTTAAATATGGCCCATTACCCCCCCAACCACCTAGGTTTATTTCAGACCTGTGGGAAACACCGTGCTTAATTTCAGACATTCTGGAGTTGATTCTGATTCCAATTCCCAGTGATAGGAATCAAAGGAGTCAGCTACACACTACAATTTTCTGAATTCTCAATTTAAAAATGTAAGAAATTGAGCACCTCTCACATATGCTTTTATTATGCAAGAATTTACAGTAACAATCAGGAAGAAGTTAAGTGTGTCTGAATGTATGCGGCAAGACTGAAACAACAATTTAACTGAACGAGACCTAGTTCAATTCAAACACATCAACTGTAAGACACTTTTTACTATAGATTTTTAGTTTTACTTTGTTTACCAATGTCCAAAGTAAAATACAGCTAGTCTAGCGGTGTGTGTGTGTTGTGGAAGACTCCCTAAACAGTGACAGCAGAACATCTAAGACTCTGTGTGGGTGTGGGCAAATTTACTGTCATTGTGTGGAATCAAGTCAAGCTAGCTAGAAAACTATGGAGCTTACTCTAAATTCACAAATGCATGGAGAATGAACTCTTTTTGGGATCGATTCAAGCTGTAGCTAGAAGTATATGAGATCACATTCACACACTGGTTTTAATGCTACAGGTCCCACTTAAACACAGACATTTGAAAATTGTAACATCACATTACATTCTTTACTTTCAATTTTGCAGTTTAACAATAACTTCTTCAGTGAAACACTGAATTTAAAACTTGTCACTGAACTTAATTGGAGGAACAAACCTGCTAACCTATTAGCTATCTGGCTCAAACAAAAACTCACCCAGAGACAAACTCCAGACAGGCTACACAACCTAAGTGCTGTTAGCTAGGCAGCTTCTTAGTATTAGCTGATTAGTTAATATAAGTGATCTGCACTAGCCATATCCTGAAATGTATACTGGGTTATTAAAAATGTAAAATTGTTAGGATGAAGTTTTTGTTCTGAAATATGAACATTTTGATTCTTTTTTGTGCGTGTGCAGTTGTTCTATTGTTTTTGGCATGTAAGTTGGCACATATGTTATTGTGTCTCACAGAACATCCTAAAACACTCCTCCCCGTCCCCCAGGGTGTGGTGGTCGATTAAAGAATTGAAACTTGGGACAGTACACAAATACAAACATGCAAATACATAGCTTTAAAAGAACAAAACTAGACAAATGTCCATGTGGGTAAACAGCTGGGTACTTCAAAAAGGAAATGTAGGCATCAATAGTTCTCAACTAAGCACTATGTATACTAGCAACCGAAAGTTCCAGCGAAATACTATCAAGCGCAGATAGAATCCATTGGAGAAGGATTCCATTGATTGACTCGCAATTTTTCTGCAAAACAAGTTATTTCTGCTAAGCTGAAAGACTAAAAAAATAAGTTAAAAGAAAAATAGATGCTAAGCATGGAACATCATGGTCTAATAGGGCCATGAGATCAGTGGCAGCCTGATGCCAGAAATTAAAGACCTTGGGACAAGACCAAAAATAGTGTAAAAAAGTGCCAAACTCCCTTGAGGAACACAAGTTACATTGTGGAGACTTGGTTAGACGCATGTGAAACGGCCTTAACAGTGGTAAATATAATCTGTGTAAAAAATTGGTGTATTATCTGACGATTTGGCTTTCTTGACGATAAAATGATGGTTCCCCAAACACGGCTTGTGCAGAAATTCTGATCCTTCTAAACTGAGGTCCTTAGACCAGACTGAGCATGCTCCAAGTGTTGTGTAATAAGCCTTTAGTAAAAGGTATAAATACTGGAAGCTAAGCAATGCTGTCTTTCAGCATTGGGTGTAACTGCAATTTAGAGATTGGGGTGCTTCATAAGACCAAAGGGCAGATCTAAGCTGCAGGTACATGAAAAAGGAGGTACTGGGGAAATGAAATTGCTCTTTAATATACTGAAAGGATCTTAATCCATTTTCATCAAAAATATCACCAAAAATGTGACTTTGTCGACTCTCCCACTGGGTGCATTGGAAGGGAGAACTCTTTGTCAACAGATCATGATTGTGAAAGAGTGAAGAGTGATAATGTCATTTTATATTTGAGTCTGTTTGCCTGATGGCTGCTCACCACGTTGTTATAAGGTGTAATATTATGGGTCCAAAGTGTAGTTTTGCAATATCTGGTAGAAACATCACAAAATATAAGATCTCGTAACCTCCATGGAGCTACAAGGGACTCTTCCACTGAACGTCAAGAAGTATTTTGTATTTGGATTCAGCCCAACTGATAAAAGGGTAAAAGCTTGAGGATATAGGTTAAAATTTGGAAAGACCACCATCAGACGTAATTTTATCCGAGGTCACTTGCCATTCCAAATATATGAGGACTAAATGTGAACAATTTTGCTGAGTAAAACTTAATTATTTTCATCAACTGAAACTATTCACTATTTAAGCCAGAGTAAAATAGACTGAAATTGAACTCTACAAATATAGCTACATCAAAAAGATGTGAAAAAAACATCTAACGCTAAGTGCATCATCACAGAGCTCCAGCTCATTCTGCATTATGACAGCAGCCTGAGAACATTAACAGCAGGATGAAAGCACTGAGTTTGGGCTGAGAGTGTGTCTAGAGAGTAGGGGGCATGATGACCTCCAGAAGTAAGCGGCTATTGCAGCAGAATCAAAAGCTCTTCCTGTTTCCAAAGGCTGCGGAGGATTTTACTAGCTCCTAATGTTCCATTGCACAGGCATTATAGCCCTTTTCTTTCAGCATTCGAATCTTCAGCATCTTCCATTGAAATATTCATCAGATTATTCTGCGGTGTCTATCTCTGCGGTTGTGTGATAGCCTGCACTGCCAAAGTTACAGCCTTTACTGCCTTCACTAAGGAATGAAGAACAGCTTCAGGAGTCACACTGTGTCATGTTGCAAGGGCCAAATTAAAAATGAATCACCATCGCCCTCCTTTTGAGAGCACACAACAACTATAACAATGGCAGATGAGTGTGGCTACATGAAAAGGGTTAGCTGTGGCAGCAAATCTTCCATTACTGGCTGTTTCAGCATGCAAAATAGTAGATAGTATAACCCAACAGCTCTGTTTCAGTAAGAACAGCAAAAGCTTTGGGTTGAACAGAACGCAAAATAAAGTGTGCTATAAAGAGAGTAGGGTTTAAAGCCAGCAGACTAAAGTTTAACGAAGGCACTCTCTAAGGTCTATAGAGAGAGACTACAGTTTAATCAAGACAGCCTTTTAACACAGAGAGACAGATTAGAAAGAGAGATCAAAGCTTATCCCTGAGACCTAAGTAGAACCCATATACCACATCAACAGAAAGAGGAAATTGGTCTCGTTTTCATGTTGTATCCGTTAGCCCTGCCCTGAGCCCTAACCTTTGCCATTCACAACCTTTTCATGAAGACTGGTACGTTCACACAGACCCGTCATCTAAACTGAGGCGCAGCAATGCCTGGATACACTCTTTACAAAGAGAGAGACTCTAAAGAGAGACCGTGACCCAGCAGATGCCTCTCTGCCTCCTCTCTCAGCACCTGATCATAGTGCTTCACAGCACCATCCGTCTGTTAGACGTCTCATAGTGCTCCACAGCCCCATCCATCTGTTGGACAGATTGGACACGCTCCAGGCTACAAGCAGACCTGGGAGGAGCACGCAGGTTATGCTGAAGTGAATGATTACTGCTCTGTAATAATGTTACTACTTAAAGTAAAATTCCACCAATGTTTCTGCATGACTCATTCAATGTACATAAAGCCTTTCAGAGTGTTTTGACATAGTGAAATGCATTGTAGCGCAATGTCTATATAATCATGATATTTGCTCTCAAAAATCATTAAACCTACAAGTGTCTTCTGAGTTTTATATGTAATGTTGAAAATGGTAAAATCAATGTGAACCTGACAAAACAAGTTTTCTTTTAAAAATATGTTTTAGGCCAAAACTATTGTAAAACAATGTCTGAGGCATCAGGCAACATATTCGTAAACATTTAGTGTAATACCTTCCTGTGAGGGAGCTTTTAAAGGCATTAAACTCCTCAGACGTCTGGTTCCAATCACCGCCGCTGTGAACAATTCTAACTCTGTACGTTTCTCTAGGACAAAGCACTTAGCATCAAACCATTCTGAATGACTTTGTTTCCATCTTAACCAGTAAATCATGCAGATATTGAAAAATAGGTGGAATTCTCTTGTAACTCTCTGTGTCCTGTGTTCTAGCCACGTTCTTTTATGATTTCAAACAAAATATACTTTCATACACAATTTTGGTTTGACAACTTTCCAACACAGTCTTTAAGACACGGATTAAGCCAAAGCTATGACTAATCTACAATGCATAAAGGGATTTTGTACTGAAACAACACTGCATATGTCTGAAGAATGAATGAATGCGTATGAAAATGACGTTTCTTGCATGTTAGCTGCGACACACCAAAATAAACTCCTGTTGTGTTACCATGGTACGTATTTCTGATTCTGATTCAGACTCTGAAGGCCCTTCAGGACTATGCTTAAACCATAACTGGAGAATAAGCCACCAATGTTCACTAGGCATGAGCTTAAACAGGAAGAATGAGAAAAGGAGGTAACCTCTGTGGTCTGCCTGTTTCATTACTGTAGTATTTAAGCAGATGAGGGAGAGAGAAGAGAAAATACTATGTTCAGAGAAATGAATTAAACCATTGAACTCACCACACTTCTTCCTCGGGAGGGCGTCGCAACCTACAAAGAGTAAAATATCTCTGTTAAGCTAAATCAATAAGTAGTGAGTAGAGGCCTAAAAACAGCAAAACCATTTTAACCATAATTAAGGTTTAAAACCTGTTTAAACACAAGCGCTGCTTTTATGTTGCTGCTGCATTAAAAAGAAAGGTTTTCTGAAGAAAGGTGAAAAGGTTTATTTACACTAATGATTTGACATAATCATCACAAATACTCAAAGGATTTCTAGTCATATAATACCTGTGGGGAATAAGGGTGAACTCATATTATGGGACAAGGACTAAGAAAATCAAAACCACCTTTAAAAAGTAGTTTTGAAGCAATAACAGAACATTAACAAATATTACAAATATTTGGAATGACATTCTGAGATCAACAAATACATAACTAAAAAAATATCATATGATAGATGAACAATTTTATTTTTTGGAACAGTTTTCAGAGGCAACTTCATCAACAGAGAATTTACACTGAATTGCTGAATTGCACAGAGAGTAAACATGTACTAGTGTGTATGACCATATGTTTATTATAATACCACTCCAAAACTCCTTCACTGTAAGATTTCACATCTGTAACAGATGGGAAATTGATGTTTCATTAGTTACTCATCATTCTAAGGATGATTATTAAGCATTAACATAGACACTAGGTAGTTAGGGTGTCCTGGTAAGTTAATGATCCATGTTTATTATGTGTTATTACAAATTACACTGTAATGCAAGTAGGCTGCTTTAACAAGCAGGTCAAGACTCTGCCCAATGCTGACCCACTCAAAATTATTCTAAGTTTCAGTTTGATTAGTAGTTACAGCCTGTCCAGGCTATATTCTGCAAAAACAAACCACAGACAATATGCTATGCGATTACAACATCCGCCCACAAAGCTTACAGTAATGCTTCACAGCGATACAGTGGACAAACACCGCATAGTGGAACAAATCATTTACTTGTTCCAAACTAAGTTGACCTTACATCATTAATAAGAAGCTTACCTTGTTTGCTTGGGCAGAAATGTTGTTGGTATTTTCCGTAGTAGTTTGAACAGTTTGCTTTCACTGAAAGACTTTTTAACCATTACAAAAGCACATTTGTTTATCATATTATTGAATAAAATCAACTGATTTGCTTATTTTTGTATGTTGAGTAATTCATAATGTCCTACTTTATTATGGTGTATGCCCTGAGAATAATTAGAGGATTGCATTATATCTGTAATTAATAGCTATTCCAGTCGTAATGAATGCACGCATATCAAAAAGTACCAAGCCATCTGTCTCAACAAACTAAAGGATCTTTGCTTGTGCAACATCAGGTCCTGCACATGGCTCACTGCTGACACTGAAAATGGGCTGTTCAGTTGAAAAAGTGAAGCTGAACACTCTTATTATTCAGGTGTTTATGAAAGGTCAGCTATGATGTCTGCCATTCAACAAAGTATCTCATCTGAAATGAGAACAAGTGAAAAGTAGAGGATAAACTCTTGATTAGCATTCTGCCCTATCCTATGTCCTATGTTCAGTGATGGGGCCAGTACAATTTAAAGCAGTAACTGTTTAACTGTCACTGTAACTGTTACTCTTATATTACACACTGACCACTTTAATAGAAACACCTATCTAGTCCAGGCTTTGATCTTCTCTGTGTTTTTTTAGTTCAGAAGTCTAAATACCCAAACAGAAGACAGGATATTCTAGAGAAACACTATCCATATGGTCGCCAGGCGTTGGAATCAACTTGACAGCACTTAATAATAACAATCTTGTAGCTTCAACTTGCTCATCTACAGTTACAGACTGTAGCCCACCTGTTGCCATGCACAATTTGTCTTAGTCATCTTTCAGTCCCTCATCAGTGATCAGTTTCTGACCACAGAGGTATGACTGGTTAGATACTTTTTGGTGGCAAAAATGCTGTGCCTGTAACACTGGTAGTAACACCAGATACACTTCAATCTCACTACCAGGTCAGATGTACTAAGAACGGTCCACCACTCAACCAACAACTGGTCAACAATGCTCACGTAGTCAGAGGGTGGCTGACAAATTGTCAGTGCCAACAGACAGGCTACAGTCTATAAGTGTACACCCAATCAGTGGACCAATGAGGTAGGTTAGCCTAAAGTGGCCAGTAAATGAATCGCAGGTGCTTTTTACAAACTGGATGGGGAGTGTAGCACTAAAGCTAAGATCCAGCTAAGAGACTGTTACATTAGGATGACTCTGCATTAAGCACCAGATCAGATCAACATCACCCCTTATGCCAGCGAGGGCACACAAGGTCCAACAGAGGACTGTGTTTTTAGGGTTGCACCAAAGCTGCTTTTCTGTCAACTGCACATGGATAATGAACACAAATCTGCTCGGAAGTGATTAGCGCAGGGGGTTTGTGCTTGAATGTCATAAAAAAGATATTCATACTTTCATCTGGCATTTTGGTAAAGTGGTGCTCTCCTTCCACCCCTGCACAAACACTCCCCACTCTCCCGCACTCAGTACTCAGGTTGCCTGAGTTGGAGCGATGTGTAATGTGGCTTAACACCAGCAGGAGCTCTCTCCCACTACCCACACTGCTCTGCTAACTGATGATTATGATTATTGCTCAGGTCCAGCTCAGGCTTCACAAAATGGAATATACCATTGTGAACATGTTAATCAGTCTTTCTCATACATCTTACATATTGATCACTAAATGCAGAGCTGTTTTGGGAGCAGACTTGCCAGTTTTCTGGGTTTAAACAAATTCAATTCTAATCACTGAATTGTAGTAAGTATTGTGGATGAACAATGATTTTTAACCAATGCAGGGAATCAACTCATGTTACAATCCTAGAAATGCACAATACCAAGACTCCCCAGTGATGTCGCTGTGGAAATCAATATAGCAACTCTGCTAACTTATGTGTTGGTAAATGATCTAACCTCACTCTGCTGGAATGGCCTGAAATCTTGCCTTGTCGGGTCTGCCATCCATCTTCACTGAGAGCAGTGACAATCACTCAATCCTGACATGTACAAATGAGCACTCTAAAAAAAGGGACTGACTGCTACTCATCATGATTCTGAAGGGCGCTGATCTGGGACCTGTTTTGAGGACTTGGATCTTATAAACAGGTGAGAAATTAAAGTTAGATCAGTGGTCCTACTCCAAATCCAAGTATGCGTTTCTGTTGCTTTGGCCCAATGACTTCCATCTCCTAGGCCTTCTCTGAAGATGACCTTCCCCACGCACTTCCCATCACAGGGTACTGGGGACACATGGGTTTGTTCCAGACGCTCAGTGGTTGAGCCTGTATTGTTCTTTACCACAAGAACTAGCATTTATGAAATTACACAAGCCAGGTGTAGCTTTAAATGTAGGCTACAGTGGGCAGTGGGACTCAATCCACCCTTATTCCAGAGATTATACTTAAGGTAGCAGCTATTCCATCACAGTAATTGCTGTGCTTGTTATGGTATTTGGCCATCTATCAACACTGAATCATATATAAAGCCCTGGGACCGCGTTTCATCTATGCAATCTTGAGATTACAACAGCATCTGTCAGAACACTTGGTCTGTTTTGTGAATATGCAAGTGTACAGTGGTTAGTGCTATTTTAGGGCTGGAGAGACTGGAGAGGGCTACCTGACTGTTTCGCTGCAAAACAGAGACGGTAATAGATCAGTAGGCAGCAACAGACGGTGCTTAGCGTAGTTTCTCGGAGGAGATGTTGAGGTGCAAATCAACTTATGCTCGTCCTGCGGGACACACATCGTGAACATCCAGCAGGTAACGCGACTGTTGCTGGAATATGAACTGTTACATGCTGTAGCACCCCTGAGGATTAGGTTAGTCATCGCCATAACGCTGTATACGCTAATATTGGGGCTAAAACCGCAGCGTTTAGTCATACAGTGCTGCGACGATGAGGAGCGATATTCATACCGGTGCCTGAAGCAAACACACACAACGTCTCGTCTCCTAACTGAAAAAGCGCATATGGCGGTGTAAGAGACCTTGCATTGCTTAGCCGAGCTGCATGAGGCTAAAATTGGCTTCATATCCCCTAGTCTTCGGATATTTAATCGAATTTTCCATTCCACCTTAAACGCCGGTAGGCGCCTGAATGTAACCGCTGGACCATTTAAGGTAGAACGGAAAATTCGAATAAGCAGCCAAGTTCAGCCTCGTCCTAGCGGCGTTCTCTCCGTAGTTGATGCAGTAATGATGCCGGATGAGGAGACGGTCTGCAGCGTTTCATGCACGATGAAAGAAAACACGTCTTACCGTGGGCAGGAGAGGCTCCATTTGGGCGCCTTGGTCCTTAATATCCATCTTTCTTGGTCACTGATGGAGCAGAGCGGTGTGTGTAGAGGTGAGTGTGTGTGCTGCGGGCTGCTCTGGCTGCCTCTCTCTCAGCTCCTCACACACACGGACTGGTCACATGCTTAGCAAAGTAGTCAGGCAGACCCTAATACTATTACTATAGGAGTGTAGATCTCTCTCTCTCTCTCTCTCTCCCTCTCTCTGTGACGCGTTTAATACAGTCACCAACGCACCATTGAGATTATAATGTGGTTTTATTTGTGGCTGATGTTTGCAGTGTATTTGTGCTTCCACTTGAATGTGTGAACTGCTGCTAATTACTGTACTTCTAGAAAAGTCTGTGCTGTCACAAGTATTTGTGGAGGTTCATTGCATTGCTAGAAATGCCACGTTTCGTTTTGATAGCTAGTATGCTGGCTCTATATTAGGATACATTAGGTGATGCTGTAAGGTGTTAAACTACACTGAAAAAAATGGTTCGTGATTAAAATGTGTCAGTCAGTTGCAGATGAATGGAATATGTTTCCTCAGCACAATTGCTGCTCTTCAGTGTAAATGTGTAACTGGATGTGAGAGAATCGTTTGACACATTGAACAGTTTTTTTTAAGGCAGGGGTTTTCAAGCTTTCCCACCTCAAGGTCCACCTGTTTATCACTAGAAGGCATAAAGGCCCACAGGAAAACAACAAAAAACATCACTGAACATTAAATATTGCCAGATTAGGCGAATATAAGCTTGTTTTCTACCTGAAATCAGGCAGAACGATGGCAAATTAAGCAATTTTTTTCACTCACAAGTGGATGATTGAAACTTTGAGGCAGTATTTTTTTATTTCTAGAAGAGCAGCTAAAACATATGAATCACCATTGATGCATGATTTGTATTAATATTTTTGTTCACTGATATTTATTACAAAGTACCATCAGTAGCCCACTATGGACCACTGTCTCCTTCTCAGCATAGGCCCGAGGACCACCAGAGGGTGCTTCACGGCCCACTTCTGGTCCACAGTGCAGTGGATGAGAAACCCTGATTTAAGGTACTTATACACAAAGTGTCACTGCCGTCTAGAAATTGAGCCTGTTACAAGTGTTATTTTACTCTTGTTAAGAATTCAGGGCCCGCATTCACAAGGCATCACAGAGTAGGAGTGCTGATCTAGGATCTGCTCCTGTCAGTAAGATCATCTTAAATAGGACTTAAGCCTGATCCTAAAAGCACTCCTGCTCTAAGAACCTTTGTGAAAACGGGCCCAGGTGTTATTTGTTGGGTTTGACCAGACCGTAACATTCTGTTATAGGGATAACCAAAGTGTGAGCTGTGATTTGGCCCATCAGAAAGTTACCTTACCCCCACCCCTCATCCTAAGACATCCAAATCCAAAGGCATTTGGCAGACACTTTTGACGACCTACAATTTAATTATGTTACAGATGTAGTGAACGTAACATTAGGAGTCTTGCCCAAGGACTCTTATAAGCATGGTGTGGTTACCCAGGCAGGGAATCAAACCCCAGCCTGCTGTGTGGAGGATAGCAGTGTTACCCACTATTCTACACCAACCACAAAGAGGGAACAACATTTTTATACTTGATATAACTAATAATTTCCCTTTTTTGAAGTTGCATTTTTAAAGTACACTCACTGAGCACTTTATTAGGAACACCTCCTTGCATCTACACTTATTGTCCATTTTATCAGCTCCACTTACTACATAGGAGCACTTTGTAGTTATACAATTACAGACTGTAGTCCATCTGCTACTCTGCATATTTTGTTAGCCCCCATTCACCCTGTTCTTCAGTGTATTCTTCAGGTATTATTTGCGTGGTAGATCATTCTCAGCACTGCAGTGACACTGACGTGGTGGTGGTGTGTTAGTGTGTGTTGCGCTGGTACGAGTGGATCAGACACAGGGGTGCTGAAGGAGTTTTTAAACACTGTCCACTCTATTAGACACACCTACCTTATAGATGTAAAGTCAGAAACAGTAGCTCATCTGTTGGTGCACAGTTTGTGTTGGTCATCCTCTAGTCCTTCATCAGTGGTCACAGGATGCTGCCCACATGACGCTGTTAGCTGGAGAGTTTTGGTTGATGGAATATTCTCAGTCCAACAGTGACACTGAGGTGTTTAAAAACTCCAGCAGCACTGCTGTGCCTGATCCACTGAGACCAGCGCAACACACGCTAACACACCACCACCACGTCAGCGTCACTGCATGGCTGAGAATGATCCACCACCCAAATAGTACCTGCTCTGTAGTGGCCCTGTGGGGGTCCTGATCATTGAAGAACAGGGTAAAACGGGGCTAACAAAGTATGCAGAGAAACAGATGGACTACAGTCTGTAATTGTAGAACTACAAAGTGCACCTATATGGTAAGCGGAGCTGATAAACTGGACAATGAGTGTAGAAACAACGAATAAAGCGCTCAGTAAGCAAATGTCAGTGATAAAATATAGTGTAATGTTATAAAACCAAAAAGGATGAAAAGTTTACCCCTGCTCTGTTATGAGAATAGAGCTAACATAACCAGTTCTGTATTACACAAGGACCACTAAAACATTGTGCCCACCCTACATCCCTATGTTCAGCATTAGGACAACACCACTCTGAAGTCTATAGCGAGCTTGCACTGTTGCGTCTGTTCTGACAGGTCCTCTGCATGGCTGAAACTGCAGGCTACATGTGAGGTCCCAGCTTTCTTCAACTTTTATTCAGGCTGTTGGTGTAGATGTTTCTCACATGTCTCATAGCAAATTGAATGTAAAAGCAGAGATTTATGCCATATTTGTTTTGATACCTTGAAATGTATCTCAGAAAGGAGGTGGGATAGTGCATATAGATGGTCCACAAGAACTGCTTTATACAACATCCAGGAAAACTCAGTCAAGGTTAAGAGCTGAACTGAAGTTAAGGTAGGATTATAACTCACTTTAAAGGAACACACAAGCATATTTCAACTTAATCGCTATCTAGCACATCTGTAGTATGCAGTCAGTTACTACAGACAATAATTTCATATTTAGAAAACAACAGAAAACCTGTTGACTCAAAACATAATAGAAGCCACTGTGCAGTTGCAGAATTCCAGTAGTAGATGTTTAGGTGGAGCACATACAGTACAGTGCAAAAGTCTTGGGCACCTAAGCAAATAGTTTAAAACCATTTATCTCTGTCGTAACTGTAAAAACAACAGCACCATATTACAGTGATTGATATGAGCTGTTTGGAAGAACACAAGTTTAGTCCCACATTTCTCCCTAATGTCTACCACCAGCACATCTGATTTAACTTAACGAAGGACTGATTAGCCAAACCAGGTATTGGATGATGACTACAAATAATACAGGGCTGCCATGGGGAGAAGTTTGGAAGTGGTTTAAACAAACACTCTGACAGACTTAAAATCAATACTTGTATTATTAATAATTCTAATATTAGTGGATTGGGCAAATAAACACTTAATGCCCAGATAAATAGCTTTTTAAATGTAATTTTCCTAGGTGCCTACAACTTTTACATAGTGCTTTGATTAATCCTTCATTCAGCTATATAAACTAGTTTTCCAGATAGAGGAATTTGTGGTAATAGTTACCACTATAGTAGTGTGAATGGAGACCGTAAGGAAAATGATTATATCCGGAATTCCTCTTTTATTGTATCGCTTTAGTGTTCAAAAGTTGAATAAAACATTGGAAGAACAGCTTTGATGAGTCAACCAAAAAAATTCCTTCATGTAATAACAAGCAATTGAACTAGTTTCATTTAACTCAAAAAATTACATTGATTGAAAAAATCGTTCATTCAAAGCATTTATTTAGGTTAAATAAAACTAGTTAATATACCTGTTACTTTTTACAGTGTAAGACGTGTATTGTTAGAGTGTAATTGTTGTAGTTTCAAATACCTGTCCTATTGGCATGTATTTCAAACATTTTGCAACTGCCAAATGAGTTCTATTATAATTAACTTTCAAGTGAAGGAGTTTTCAGTTCTTTCCTAAGCAGCATAGTGACATTATTGTCCACAGTAATTCACCTGTATGGTGATACAAATTAAGAGGATAGAGATTGGAAAACACTGGAATATTGCTTTAAGTTTTAAGAGCATTTTACAGTTAGGGACTCTTAAGGTGGTTGTTAATAAATACTTAGATTAATGCCTGTTGGAAAATAATGAAGCATCTAGGCTATTCCTCAGTTTCAGTCCTGGAGGGCTGGTGTCCACCAGGACTGAAATCACCAGTTTGGTGATTTCTTTGCTCAAACACACCCACTAAACCTGGAAATGAACAGATGATTTGAATCAGGTGTGTTTAAGCAAGCAAGTCAGCAGTTAGTGCTGGGCATCAGCCCTCCAGGACCAGAGTTGAAGAACCTTGATCCAGAAGAAGATCCATCTACTGTGAACTATACAAATAAAAAGTTTTCTGAAACTGATTTTCCTCCCATTTTCTTTCACTTTAGACTTGGTTTATTGACATGAGCTATATGAATTACATGTACATAGATTACAGAAGCTGACATCAAGCATTTTACACGTACACCTAATTTAGTTATAAAAGTCAACCTATTTGGGGGCTTTAAACAAAAAAAATAATTTCTAGATCCAAAGATTTATGCATTATAACATACAAGATAATACTACATGCAAAACTCCCAACTGTAACTGCCTGTTTTCATCAGCCATCTGTTTGTAAAGAGAAAGCTTACAGCCTCTTTTGTGTGTCGGCAATGAGTGAAGGGTGAAAATAAAGGTCTGCCTTTGTGACTGACGATTCACTACAACTTCTCTAACTTTCTCATTTCATACAGTAGGCCTGTAAGAAAGACTCACTAATATATACGGGCTTATCTGCTATAAGTATCAAGTAAGAGCAGGGCAAAAGTCTTTTTTTTTCTCCAATCAATCAGTCAATCAATAAATAGTTTCAGAGTCTTTAAAAGGTTTTGTGTGTGTTTGCTTCTAAAATAAGATATGAGACAAAAGTAACCCTTAACCCACCCACAAGCTTCCACTGGGCATACAACACAACAAAGCTGCTTTCAGAAACTCTAATATAAAACTAATAAACAAGTGCACTGTTTTGCTACAGTTGTGCTGTTATTTTTATTTTACAATAAAAACCTGATAAAGTAAAGAACACGTGAGCTTATTACACATCTGGGACTATTTAACTGTTCATTCAAATGTTGTGGGATGCATTTCATATGCATCATTGATTTCCACTTTCCTCCCTCTCCAGTGTAGGAACACAACTAACTGAAGCTAGTACAGCCAGAACAGTGGCTATTAGGATAAGTAAATTGTGCTCTTTTAATGAAAACATTAAAAACTCTTTTATAATTCACACAATAAACCGAGGATGTGATGAACCGTTGTTGTGCGTGCAACTGTACAAGATCATTTTGAACACAAAATTAGATGTCCGTCTGCACCCTGTGGAAGCTTATGGGAGGTCTTTTTTGTACCCTTATCAAAGGTCAAAAAAATCCAAATAATTTTGTAAATAATCTCTGAAAAAAATATGTTTTTGAGGAAAAACATTTAGCTCACTCTGCAGGAGATGTCTCAGATTGGTGAAGTAGTACCCCTAGCTACTCCCCTGGCCTATTTCCATCACTTTTATTCAATGTTTAATGAAAATCTCAACCAATGTCAGGCCAACACAGTGCTGAAGATCTGACAGTATTGGTGTAATAAGGAGACTTTTCAGTGGTCAGAGAAAACCATAATCATCAAGTCCAATTCAACTGATTCAATTTCAGATGCAATACATTTCAGATACAATGCATTTCAGATAAAATAATAAGTGTAAGGGCTGAAATATATTTTTGTTCACTATTTGTTCCATCTAATGTCTCAGGGGCCAGGTTGAGCTATTTTTTGCTATAGTTTCTTGAACAGAGATGGAGATATGTTTACATATATCATCCCTGTTAAAACGTATCTCCATTTGTGTTGATTTTTATTTCTGCATCAGCAGCCATTCTTTACATTGTGTGAAAATTTCTGCTCTATCATTTGGAATAAAACCTCTTTACTTTGACTTGCATTAAAAGTTAAACACGATTTTACCTTATCTTGCAAAGTTACTATTTTGGAGATACACGTTTCCCTTTGGACAGTGATGATATGCAGTTAGGTGCACTACTGGATCACTGAAAATGCTGGCCAAACTAAAGCCTTGTATTCAGCATTAGGACATTAGGCTAAAGAGTGGACACTATAGCAGACTCCAGTCTTAACCTTTGAGACAATGGGCTACGTGTGGAGCTCAGCAGGCTACATCTGGAGCTCTTGTTCTCAAAAAAACGATGCTGTCGCCCTCTGGTGGCTACGATGTAAAGCTCAAGTAATCGAGGTTGGATTCTTATTAACGTTCCTCAGAAGAGCGCGATGAAAACGTCTTCAGGTAGACGCCAGTCTCTGAAACTCTTCTTCAAAATATCACTAACTAGCCTTATTATCACTGTGAAGCGAATTTTCAGTGGAGGTTTTGCTAAAGCGAGTTCACTCCATTAAGGCACCACAGTTTTCTGCCACAGGGTGGCAGCATCGTAAAGCCTCTCCACTACACAGCATGCTTTCACAAGGGGTGTCCGCAGTAATAACTGGACACATTTGATTACCACAACACGAAAACCAAGGCACGTCTGACTGCTAGTATAACCAACGCATGTAGCCCCACAGAGTTTAATTCCGATCAGACTATGCTATGTTTACAGCACCACTTCTGCCCTGACAGGCTACATTAATGACGGACAGACCGAACTACTTCGAAAATGTTGTTGTTGCCTACAGGTTTGCCAAGAACTGTAGTCTGTTGTTATATTGTTGTTCACTCGATGAATTTATCTCTAGGCTAATTATTTAATGAATCTATTCAGATGAACTTCTCAAAAGAGGTTATAAAACGACCTGAGCAAAATCATTACTGTACACCAGGCCCACTGAAATGAAATGCGCTTCCTTTTGCTCCATCTTCTCGAGTGTGGCTGTGACATTGGTGAGACTTACACGTCCTTAATAGGCCCACAGAGGCACAGCAGAGCTGCTATATAGATGTATGAATTAATCACAGAGGAAAATGAAGAAAACTCAAAAGTTCAATTCTGCAGATTATCCAGCATCAGTGCAGGTGAAACTGCAGGCCTCCAACAGGCCTCAGTCTGCCTGCCTTATCTGTAACATACGTGACACAGTTTGTTACAAATCCTAATACTGAATACCTACATGGAAAAACGTTACACTGAAGTGTTAACAAAACTGTGGTTGACCAGATATGTCGCAGGATGGACAACATACTGATGTCAACCTGGACGAACTGTTAAAATATATGACCTACAGTTGATTCGAACACATGGGCAACCTTGATTTGAAGTCTCGTGCAGGTTATTTTGTCAAGAGGTTCATACTCTCTTTATATTTATTGCAAAGAAGCACACCACAATTACATCAGCTTTTCAGCAGGCCTAATGGACTTGATGCTGGTATATGGAACAAAACGCCCATTAAATCACAAAAAACGTCATTGATGGTAACACAGTGGAGGGGTGTATGGGAAATGATGCCTGCCCTGTACAAACCAGTGAATGCTGGCCTCAGAACACCAAGGCCTTCAATCTTTAGAGTTATTTAGCCTTTTTATCTTTCTTTTTTACTGATGAATGGCCTACCAACAGCGTTACAACAAAGTACAGCCTACAAAATGATGAACGTTAAGAGCAACAATGAAACTACAGACTAATAGATTTCCCAAAGAGACATGGCGAGGCTACAAAGCAACAGCAATACTGAGCAATGGTCCGTTTGCTCTCTACTCCACTCACTAGCCAAAGTTTGGTGGTCTGGCCCGCAGTACAGTCCTGTGTGGGATTAAAAACCACGCTGGGCCTCACCAACTTCTCCTCTAACATTACGGCTCCTCGTGAAACTTACTCTAAGAGCACAACGACTAGTCATTCTGTCCTTTTCCATGCTGTACATCAACAGTTAATGAGATGTCTAGATAAGTATGTACATTATTTAGTTACATGGTCATCTCTCAAACGCCAACGAGGTCTTTTTTTATAAACCTTTTATAAGGATTTAAAAAGAGCGCGAGCCTTATGACTACAGGGAACAGTAAGGACAGGTTGGTAAAACTAGATATATAAACGGTAGACACGTAAATAAACAGAATAAATAAGGAGCCTAGGTTAAAATGTGAGTAGATGGGTAAATATTGGCGGGGCTCCTCGGAGAGGGGCCCTAGGTGTGGGGGTAGAAGCTGTAGTAGCCCATGTCCTTGGGGCAAGTTTTCTCGCACTCCCTGGGCGCCAGGATCTCGGCCTTTAACGGCGACGACGTCTCGGACAGCGGCGTGGCCGAAGGTGACATCCTCCTGCGCTTGGCCTGCTCGAAGATGCCCGAGTCGCTTGAGTCGATGGACTTGATGGAGGAGGGCGGCTCGATCCACGCGGCCTCGGACAGCTCCTTGGCCTTGCTGGCCTCGTCCGTAGCGCCCAGCGGGGACCTGTCGGGCGCCGTCGCGCCGTCGCTGTCGTCGGGCCCGAGCAGGTATCCGGAGGCGCCGGCTCTGCCCCAGCACGACAGCACGGAGCCCGGCTTGGCGGCGGTGCCCGCCGTGGAGCCCACGGACGTGGCGCCCATGCCGGCCGTGCCGCCGCCGCAGTACTGGGGCGGGGTGCGCGCGCCCCACGCCGGCGCCTCGCCGTAGTAGCCGAGCGCGCGGTTGGAGCAGCCTGCCGCGGCGCCCAGCGGGAGAGGCTTGACCCCGGCGGCCGCGTACGACAGCAGCGTGGCCGCGTTGCCGGCCAGATCAGCGGCGGCGGCGGCGGCCGCGGCGTCGTACGCCGAGGCGGCGGCGAAGTCCAGGCGGTGGTTGTTGGCCGGGGCGACGAACCAGCGCTGCGGGGAACCCACCGCGGCTTCGTCGCTTGGCTGCGGCGACAGCAGGCTGTTGGCGAGCGGCACGCCGCGATCCGCGCCAGCAGCGCCGCCCGCGCCCGCGTGGAAGCGCGACTTGGCCGCCGCGTACGAGCCCACGAACTGCTCCTGCAGGAAGGAGCCCGTCACCGCGTATCTGGCGCCGGGCACGAGCTGCGAGCGCGGGGACGCGCCCGGGGACGGCGTTAACCGGTCGATGTCGCAACCTGTGTAGACACTGGAGGAAGAAAGGAGGAGGAGGTCGGGAGAGAGACAGAGAGGGAGAGAGATGGAGAGTGGACATGAAGAGACTGGCATAGGAAAGAAAATAATCAAGGCTATTATTATTATTATTATTATTATTATTATTATTATTGAAAATGAAGAAACGTCGGGGAGGTTAACTTGATGTCATTCCGCACACATGTGAAGGCGGGACGGGGCAGAGCACTGAGCCAACTGGCTTTAAGAATAGCAGACAAGCTGCGCGCGCGGAATGCATCTGTCTAAATTATTTTCGTGATTTTTATTCTTGCATTATATGTAATATTACATTGATTAGTTAAAGCGTGTTTTATATATGGACGTGGATTCAGGTATTCTAGACCATCAGACATGGAGCTCTTTAAACACAGTTTATTCTGATAACTGGGAAATTGGGAAATGTAGTAGGCTAAATAGGCCTAATAGCGTAACAATGTTTTTACATTTAACTGGGAAATAGAATGAAAATAGATTGAGATAAAACACGAATCCACGGCTACACACTGGGTGGAATGGCGCAAATAACTGCGCCCGTGTGTTTTATCAACACAACGGATGAAACGGACAAAAAGATGTTTGTGTAAAAAAGATGTGTAAGATTTCTGACACCTGTTGGATTTGTTTTAAGGTAAATTAACATTTTTCTACCAAAGCTGAACAGCTCCATCTCCACACACAGCTCTGACTGAGGAGTGGAGAGGAATGGAGACTCTATCAGTGAGAAGCAGCTTCATTATTCTCGCATTATTCTCAGAAACCAGCTGGCGATCTGCTGGCGCTCACAGCTCTGCAGAAATGGCTAAAGAGAAGCTACATTCAGCTTCATAAGCGATGGAACAAATACTGAAGTGTCTGGAATTAAGAGGAACCGAGTGAAGCGATTAAACTTAACACACCAAAATAAAAAAAGCTAATAATAAAACAGTCCAGTCTTACGTGTCGTAGTTGTCCCGGAATCCTTTAGCAAACGGATTATGGTCGATTTTCAGCTGTGTGATCTGTGAAGAAGGGAAGATGGAGAGTGATGAGAGCTCCACTCTTTGGCGCGCGCTCTGTTAATGATCTGCTAAATGTTAAACTGCAGCACTGCACTCATCTGCGGATCTTACATCTGTGTTCTGGTAGGCCGTGACCGCGATGAACTGGGTCTCCGGGAAGGTGAAGGTTTGCACGCGGCCCGGTTGGCTCGTGTCCTCGGTTCCGTCTTCGTTCACCTGCACCACGTGCAGTCTGGGCTGGTACTTATGCAGAGACTGCAGCACCACCATCTGCAGGCACGCGCACCAACAACATAGCACTCTAACTAACAGCACACTGCAATGCCAAAGCATCATGTGTCTAGCATAGATAGTTTGCATCTGAACAAGATAAAAATAGTAAAAAAAATGCAATAAATAAATACAAAAATAAATAAAAACTTCCTTTATACTCACTTTTAGATTCACCAGTGTTGTTTATAATAATGCAGGCAAAACACAGGCTTTTAATTCAAGGTTACATTTCTTTTTTCAGTCAAAACATGGCAGAGGAATATTTTTTAGTGGGAGGTTATTTTATTAGCAGATTTTGTTTTTTTTTTTTTTGTTTTGTTTTTGCTTTTTCTTCCTTTTATTTTATTTTAATATTAGATTAATAAGGAGAAACGCCGCAAAATTGTGTTTTGAATTCTCTGAAGTGGTGCAAAAAAGTTTGTGTAGTTCTACTTTGGATCAACATCTATGAGTACACATTTTTTTTTTTTAGATTTTATGTGATCTCCATCCTTTTAATCACAATTAAACTTGGATTTTCCATGTTCTGTTAAAAACCAGTCACATATGGCCCACAAAACTGTATTCTTTGCATAAATTAAGTGACAAAATGTCACTTTTAGCTCAGTTAAGCTCAGAGAACATACAGACCAAAAGACGTGACACCTTAGATATGGTCAAAATGGTTGGTGATTATGTGTGAAGTGGTCGCACACAGAGAAAATGTTACATCAACACAACTGCTTTCTTCAAATGGACTTATTTTTGGCAGTTATTGTGTTCATGTAATAAAAGTGCAACTACCTGACACGTTTTAATGATGTCAATTCAAAGCATCGTTTTTTTCAGTATAGGATTACTGCTGGTAAACGCAGTGGGGTTTTTGTTTGTTTTGTTTTCTTTATTTGTGTCTTTGTTTGTGTGAATGGACGCTGAAATGGTTCCTCTCACAGTTCTCCTCGGGCTGATCTGCTTACCTGTCCCGTGTTGTTGGTCGCTCCCTTGTTGTTGGTTAGTTTGAGTTTTCCGAATGAAATCTCCTGCCGCATCCAGTGCGCTCCAGTGTTGGGAGAGTCCGGGTGCATGTACACTCTGTTCCCTACAAATACAATAAAACAGCTACATCAGCACTGAGTCATCTACACCCTGATCCCCTACAAACAGAACATATATACACATTTGTGCGTACAAGGTCATGTAAGTGTGGAAACACGTGGGTCTGTGTCCATGTACACTGTTCATGAGAAAACATATGACATTATAAGACATATATATGTCAGTCTGTGTACGTCTCCACTCTCTTATTTTATAAATACATCAGCACTGACTCCGCGTGCACGCACCTCTCCGAGCTCGCGCACACGAATAAAACGAATCAATAAACATTAGAAACAGAGATGCGCTGAGTCTCTGTGCACGCGCGTGAAGTGAAACGAAAAGAGTGGAAAAAATGAATTAAAAGGCAGTTTGGTGTTTATGCACTGACGAGCGTGAGAAGCAAAAGAAAAATTACATATAAGATTTAATGATATTAGAAATATCAGTGCGTATGAGCAAATATAATAATAATAATAATAACAATAATAATTGTAATAATAATAATAAGAAGAAGAAGAAAAACTTAGAAATTAGTTTCAGTCTTTGTTCAACAAACCGTCCATAGTGTTTATTTCTTTATTAAGAAGCAAAAATAAATCAACAAATAAATAAATAAACAGCGTTGTTTTCTCTGTATTGTACAGCTCTCTGCTTATAGTTCTTTATCTTAGTATCATTTCTTATTCAATACTAAACCTGTTTTTTAATTCCTTCATTTGTCTCCATATTCATCTTTGTTTTTATGTTTACAAATACACATTATTATTATTATTATTATTATTATTATTATTATTGATTACCTGTCACATTGGTGTCCGCTTTGCCGCACGGGACCCATTTCCCCCCCTGAAAGCGCCAGTGGTTCGGGTCAGCCAGGATCACATCCACAAAAATATTGTAGTGGGCAGTCGGGTCCAGACCTGATATGTTAAAGCTCAGAAAAGGAAACATCCGCCTGGAAACAGAGCAGAACACGGGTTAGACACACTAAACACTACAGCTATTCAATACTGCTCGCTGCTCTCTTCACATTTAGCTACATAAGAACTGAGCTTAACCAGTGAAAATAGATCCACGCGTCTCTGAACTTAAAAAAAAAGTGAAATAAAAAGAGTAAAAAAATGAATTGAAAGTCAGTTCGGTGTTTGTTGTTTTGCACAGACAATTGTGAGAATAAAACGCTCGCTGAAGACAATTCACGCATTAAATAAATAGCCGTGTAGCTCCTAAATACAGCTTACACAAATACTTATACATTATATTAAATGATTTTATATAACAACCCGAAACAAAATGAACGAAAATTCTTTAAAGGTTGTGCAAAAAAATAATTATAAAAAAATGCCGTTGCCCAAAGCACGAGAGGTACTTCCAATTCAGTAATAGATGTTTACTTCGATCCCAAAAACATAAATCCGTTTAAAACACTCTTTAAAAAAATCGCTCATGTTCAGCGAAAATACCCATAAAAGAATCCAGTATTCTCAGTGTAATCCAGAGCGGATGTATTAAATGTGATCAAAATGTTATTTGGTTTGTTATTTGGGCACTGTGGAAGAAAAATGCACCCAAAAATGTATACTTAAGGCAAAAGGGTTTCGGAATCATTATTTGAAACGAAAATGTAATAACAGTGTAATAAAAAGTATTTTGGATGTAATAGAATTGAGTATTTTAGATGGAAGGAAAAATGCATGTTCATCTTCAACAGAACACAAAAGTTAAATTGGAAAATATATAAATATTTAGGATGTAATTCAAAAAAAGGTCGAAGAAGCAGGAGCAGAAGATGAAAAAGGCGATTTAGGACGTAATCCAGACGCGCTTGTTCCTCCAGTAAAGCCTCGTGAAGGTGCTGCTATACGTACCGGCCCTGCTTGGTGATGATCATCTCGGTCTGGTGTCGGTGGAACTTGAGCCAGAGCGCGCGGTTGCACAGGTACACCTGCGCCTTGCCCGGGACCAGACCCGCCTGAGCGGACGGGAACTGGTAGAAGTGCGCGCCCTGGTACGCGTGGCCGTACTGCTGCGCGTACGGGTAGCCGGCGCCCGCGTAGCCCTGCGGGGACGCGCCGCTCAGCAGGCCGTTGTAGGCGCCGTTGGCGATCACCGGGTGGTGCGCCATGTAGCGGCTCGGGCTGGCGATGGAGAAGGCGGCGTGCGCCGCGCCGTGCTGGCTCGCGTACGGGAACATGGGCGTGGGGCTCGCGGAGAGCGGCGGCGGTGGTGGTGGTGGCGGCGGCGGTGGCGCGTGGCTGGACGGAGGAGGCGCGAGGCAGCGCTCTGCCGCGCAGCCATCGAAGGTGTGGCGAATGTCGGGCGCGCCGTCGAGGGCAGGAGAGAGTTTGGCGCTCTGGGCGGCCCCCGCCGGGCCCTTAGAGTCCGCGAAGGCGTCCGCCTCGGACTCATTCGTCATCCCGCTGCAGTTTTTTTTCACAGGTGAACTCCTTCTCTCCAGGTCGCCGCCGTCGCCGGCGCGCGTAATCATGGCATGCGCGAGATCGGACCCTCGCGAGCTCGCGCGGCCGCCGCTGCCCACGTGCGCGCACTTGTCGGAAAGCGCGAGCGCCGGCGAGAGGCACTGCTCGAGCTGCATGGCTCGAGAAACGTGAACAATAAAATAATTTTTCAAAAAAAAAATGAAAACAACACACACACACACAAATGGCAATTGCAATTAAGACGCGCGTGCGCGCGCGCGAGCTTTGAGCTAGTTGCTTTTTGCGCGCGCACGAGAGAGAGAGAGAGGTAGGCAGAAAGATAGAGAGAGAGAAAGTGAGAAAGAGAGAGAGAGAAAGCTAAATCAGCCGGTTGACGGCGCCTCTCGTGCTCAAGCAGGGCTCGTGCATGGTTAATGAAGGCGCTCTTGCTATTGGTTAGCGCGTGACGGTAATTTAATTAGACAGAACTTAATTAGGATAATCAAGCGGGCCCTTCCCGCCACGGCGCGCGAGCTTCCTGTGGCCGCTCGTGTTTGTACACTAAAACCTGTGAAAACTGGGAGAGGGGTAATTTTAGCTACAGCAAAAACACCCGGAGCACTAGACAGGAACTATGAGACTGAATCGGCTCATAACGCCACCCTGAGTCCCTCTGATTGAGAGAGCAGGCCTGCAGAGCTGCTGTGTTTACCTATTCATGTGGCAGGAGTAACAAAGAGTGTTTACTGCAGAAACGAAGATTCATTATTCAGACAGATAAGATGACAGGAATGCGCCTCATCTCTTCAGATGTTTGTGATAGGGCGTGAAATCATGGGCTTCCTCTCAATACCTGTTTACCAGTCCCAGCACAAATCAATAATGAATGGAAGTGGAGGACAGAAATCAGAGCGCTCAGCACGAGCTCCTCACTGCACTGCTGATACACAGCACAGGAAGTCTGGCCACGATTATTCTTCAGAACAAGAAGACTTAGAGACTCAGTTCCCTCCTCACTAGCGCCAGACCACCATGGACAAGCGTCCCCTTCATTTAACACGGCAGCTCTTATTATTATTATTATTATTATTATTATTATTATTATTATCTATACTTTATTATTACTGTTATTATTATTATTATTATTATTATTACCAACTCTACGTTATTATTGTTCTTCTGCTTATTATTATTATTATTATTATTATTATTATTATTATATCACAAACAATATTCCTAAAACAGCTTTCAAGTGTGTTTCTTATCTTTTCTTTCTTTTTTATTATTAGCTTTATTTTAATTTTATTAGTTACTTTATTAGTTTCTTGTTTTTTGGGGGGGGGGTTTTGGACTAGATCTCCTTCACTGTCCGAATCTCTTTATCTCTGATGAGCGATTCAGTCTGCTGTTGGCCAAAGAGTGGGTGCTGATGGCTTCCTGATGGCTGACCACAGACCAGTGCTGGCTTAAGCGCTGTCCCGAGTTTATAAACTCTAATGATCCAATAATGCCGCCAAATAACGTTCAGTAAATAATTATCAGAACATTTCGTGCGACAGCCTTATTACAGACACCGGGCTAACTCGTGCTAACGAAAAAAGAAAAACAATCATGAGTTTTAATATCTTTATTTAAAAAAAAATCCCCCGAATATTTTAGTGATCTTCGTATCAAGCCGAGTAGCCAAACATTCCGCGCGCTGTTTGGAAAGTTTTAGTTAATGAGTGGCCCCGGTTCATTGCCACTTCCAGCAGGACTCTTCGCAGGGTTGCCTGTATGGCACAGTACCCCCCTCACTAAGTCGAAAGCTTTTATTCCCTTCAGATTATATCCCCCTGCCTGACCACGACTGCAAACCCTCTCATTAATGCTGCTCATGTCACGAGTGTCCAGCGCTTATTCTCTTTCTATTTCGAGCATCACGTTACTCTCCGCTCCATCTTCTTCCACCTTTATATCACATTCTGTGTGGCAAAAACACAGACTGCTCCTGTTTATTGCAAAACACAAAGTGACATGTTGCACATGTAACATTATAATGTTACATAAAATTCATGGCATCAACAAAATTTCAGTGTAGAGTAGATATCGTCCCCATGGTTTATAGCCCTGAGTTTGAACCCAGAATCCGTGCGTTTATGGGTGCAAACCCGATCCGGAGCCTGAGAGTGGATCTGCAGGCAGAGGTGAGCGGGCTGCAGCTCTAATGAAGAGGCTTTACATCTCTGAGGCTAACAAGAAGGGTCATTAGAACAGGGCGACTGGGTCCAGCAATCTATTCTCCAGAAACGAGCAAGCACAGGCTTGCCTGCACCTAACCAGCTCAACGAGTGGCTATCTTCTTTTCCTCATTATTCCCCTCCTTACCCCCCCTACCCCCCCCCTCCCTCTCTCCCTCCCTCTCTCTCTCTCTCTCTCTCTCTCTCTCTCTCTCTCTCTCTCTCTCTCTCTCCCCTCTTCTTTAATAATCTTTAACTAGACTTCGGGGCTCAGCTTCACTGAAGGTTTTATTGTTGAGTCACCAGTGCATATGTCTGCCTTAAGAGTTTGCACCCCCCAACTTATTATTTCTCTCCCCTCCTTTTGTTGTGCATCAGCCCCCCGTACTTTGCACTTATTAGCTCAGCCAGTGGCCATAACCGCAGAGGGGCCCGTGGTGATTATCAATGGCAGCAGGGCTAGCGCTCCCTCAGGGGGTCATTGTGCTGAATAGAGAGCTTTTCCATCCTCAGGTGGGCATAAACACACGCCACTGACCCACGCAAACAGGTGTTGTGTTTCCATGTCACATGCACATTACTCTAATGTGTTTGAATGATTGTATTGTGCTTTTAATTATATGTTTGCAATGCAAGTATTCATTATGCGTTCTGTGATGGGAGTGTTGGTCGAAACTTAATTTATATCATTTGCAGCCACAAGAATCAGCTGATGAATTATTTCCAAAACAAATGCACTTCAATAAAATTGGTAAATAATAGTGTAGACACTGCAGTGTGCACGGTCACTGATGAATCACTTCCAAAGTAATTTAATAAAGTTGTATAATGACAATGTACTCACTATGGTGGCTATTATACTGTAAGTGCTGCATTATAACAAGGTCCAAAGCTGATAACCGCAGTGCCAATACATCCAACTCGAGCAATAATAATGATAATAAACAGGACCCCAGTTTTCCAGTGATATTCAAAGAACCTCTAATGTGTCACCAGTGTGAACAGCTTGAATAAGTGACCTCAGGTTGGGAGGTGTTTGCTTTTGGTTCACCTCCCAGAGCCATCGGGTTGGCATCGATCAGTCGTAAGATGCCAGTGACCTGCTATATGAACAAGCTAAACGTCAGATCCCCTCTTCAGCTTCACAGAAGCACGACATGTCCGTTAAACCTCTCCACATCTGCCTGTGGCTGGCTGCCAGTGGGCTTTCACGAGCCACTTCACCCAATAATGTTACCAACACAATGTTAAAGAGGTCAAACACTTCATTTTTTTTACCAATGGATACAATCAAGTTTGATGAGTTACTTAAGGATGTTGGGGTAAAACTAAATCAGATGGTTTGGTTTCCAATCTTGTAGTGGAGGAGCATGTTTGCCACCTGGGTCTAATCTCATCACTGTCAGTGGCAGAGAGAGAAAGCTGCTGTAAGTGAGTACCAGCTCAGGGACTTTACCTAATGCCCACTCTGTCACATCAATGATGGGATCGCCGCACACCGAATGACAACAAAATTATAGCCAGGCTGGATATGGGGACAGAGAAGTCTGCCCCAGTCAGAAGCGATTGCTTTCTGTGAGCATGAGAGAGGGGCTGTGCAGGGTAAACACAGTACTGACAGGACAGAGAGAGAGAGAGAGAGAGAGAGAGAGAGAGCTCAAGGTTATTTGTGATTCATGGCAGGTAGTGGCTTATATTACAGTGTCAATAAAAATTTCATGGCAATGCATTTAAGATGGCCCTTAAGTTATTTATAAGTTGTTTGCCAGATGCCATAGTCAAATTCATATCAATAAATCAAACTCAGACCTAAAATTTTATTTTCAAAAATATTCATCGCCCTTTACAGTGCCCAATTCCTGCCAGCTCCGCTAATCATCTCGTTAATAACGTGGCTGTATTGTTTGCCATGGCTGCAAATGCAGGCTGCCCTGGCGTCCTGTGGCTGGGCCTCGGCCTGTCACAAGGCATCAGGCAACCCGTTGGAAAAGGGAGATGGGAGGTGGGCTGGCGTGGGCTGTGTGGACAGTTGTGGCTTTTAAACCCTTATTAGGCTGAGTGGCGCAGACGCAGGCCGTGTCATCCCCCGAGACACACTCCTACACCGCTCATTATTGATGTCCTTTTAGGTCCTCTGCTCAGGTGTCACTCATGTCCCCGTCAGAGCTTCCTTGGCTTGGTATGGGAGCCAGATTTACTCAGCGCACGCAAACACACACACACACATTAATACACACACACACACACAGAGAGAGAGAGAGAGAGAGAGAGAGAGAGAGAGAGAGAAGAAGCCTCTGACTGTTCACTGACCCTCACTGCGCACTTTCACTCCTGATTTGATGCAAAATTGATGCTGGAAATGAAAATTGACATTTCACTTAAGATAGGTTACCTGAGGGTATGTGTCTCCAATAAACTGACTCCTTTACTAGGAAGTTTCAATTGATCTTTAGGAAAAACATCCTCACTAGACACTAATAGATCACTCACAAACAAGTTTTTACAGTCTAGTTAGAGCTTATTACAATACACAATAACTACAGTATTTTTTAATTACTGTTCTTACAGGATTTAGTGACAATAGCTTAAAATTCATTTCTATTTTACACTTTTGATGATGCTTGAGGTGGCTGCCTGTTACAGTAGCCCTGTGTCTTTGTTTGTTTAACCCCTTAAATGGGCAGGGCCCAAAGTTTTATTGCACACTTCTATAACCTGAGAATAGCTCAACTAGTTTGCATTGAAGTCCCTGTAGTTACTGAATAGTAAGCTTTAGTATGTAATAAGTCTGGAATTTTAAGGGATTTATGTCATTTATTGTGCCTTTTTTGTCAGATGTTTACAATGTATTTGTGATGTTCACAGTTTCTTTTCCTACTGCTGCAATGCTGCAATTTTCCCTCTGCAATAAAGATCTATCCGTCTGTTCTATTCTATTCTATTCTATTCTATTCTTTCAGGGGACTAATGGCACTTGTACATAGTTGCAAACCCTGCCCAGTGATTTTATTTTTTGGTCCTGGAAAAGACAGTAGTACAGTAGTTTCAGGTTGTAGGTCTGCTGCAAAACGAAGCACCATCCACTTTTGAGGCATTTGGTTAGTTAAGATGCAGTTTAAATCGTTCTGTACATTTCAGAATTCATCCTGCTTTTGCCGTCTGCACTCGCATCATAAATTAAGTTTCACTGGCAGACATACATGACCATGCCACCATGTTTCACAGGTGAGGTGGTCTGCTTCAAATCATAAACTGTTTACACTTTCCTCTTTCCATCACTCTGGGGAAGGTTCTTAATTTCATCTGTCCATAAATCTTTATCCCAGAATTTTTTAATGTTCTTTTTAGTAAGTTATAACTTGCCATTTCTTTTCTTAACAGCCGTTTGCATTTATAGATAAACCATCTCAGGTCAGGTCTTTTTCTGTTTATGATTGTTTATATTCTGGACAGTGCTCTTGGACAGCTTTTCTTCATGATCCAAAGCTTTCTTGGTTTCTTCACTACTGTGGTCTCCCATAGTCTTTTGTTTGCTATTGCTAAGTGCATAAGTGCATTCTTGCTTTTTTTAACAATGTACGGGTTGCTTTTGAAACATCTGTTATGGCTTCCTGAAGAATTTATTCGATTTTCTATTGTCAGCTACCGGGTATTGTGAGCTACTGTGTAACCGAAGGCAAATTCTTTGTATTTGCAAACATATCATCACTGTCCAAAAAAAAAGTATGTATTTCCAAAATATTTTTCACAGCAGAAGGCAAAACCGTTCTTAACTTTAAATGTAAGGAAAGGTAAAAGCGTATTACACCAAGTTATTTTGGAGCATTTCTATTCATTCATTCATCATAAAATTTCCACACAATGTAAAGGACAGCTGTTGTGTTCAGATGAATGTAGAAAAATTAAAAATCGACAAAAATTAAGATAAATAGGTTTTTTGGACAGCAACAATATGTGACCATATGTGACCAAACCTGATTCTGATTTAGATCGTTCACCCACTGACATTTATGGAGAGAAATACCACATCTTGATTCAACTCTAGAACATTTAAACAACATAAATTAATGATGCAGTGACAAACAGCTGGCCAATAAACAACTAAGCAGTCAAGTATTATATAAAGTAATTTGATTTAATATAAAATATAAAAATATAATTTTTATTTAATAGTATGTTGATTTGTGTAATTGTTTATAGTTCACCCAGAATACAGTACTGTGTGAAAGCCAGAGACCACCCTTTGTTTTCTTAGTTTCCAGAAAAAACAGCCATTAAGTATATAAATATATATCTCCATTTTTGTTGTTTTTCAGTTTTTGACATAATTTGAAAATGTCTGTTGGCCTTTACATTGTGTGTAAATTTCATGCTGATAGATCAAAAGAAACGGACAAAAATTACTTGGAAAAAAGTCTGGTTCAATTGACTTACATTAAAAGTCAAGTAGGTTTTTTCCTTCTCCTATAAAATGACCATTTTGGAGATATGAGGTTTTCTTCCGTCAACAGCTATATATATATATATATATATATATATATATATATATATATATATATATATGTACACACACAAAGCCAGGGCCTATCCCAGTGGTCTTTGGGCGGAAGGCAGGATACACCCTGGACAGGTCGCCAGTCCATCGCAGGGCTATATATGCATATATATTTATACGTTTGGCTTTCCCTTTGTCTTTAAGCAATCTGCAATAATATTCTTCCACACCTCCAAAGTTCAGTCTTAGAAGTCGGATGCATTTTCTGCAATGCAACCAATCCCAATTGCAAATTTAGACTTATTAATCCACAAAACCACATTCCCACATCTCAGATGTCCTGTGTGTTCTAGTGAAAAATTCCTTCCTTTTGACATTTTAACATAATGGTTCCTATTTCATTTTACATGCAATGTGCTTAGCATTAAGCTAAAACAAATAAATATTTACTATTGTACAGTTCCTTATAGACTGCACTGTAGGCTTAATTCCTATAGCCTGTAATTAAATCAGATCATTCTGCTAGCCAGGACACGGTATTCAATGTTAAACTTCATTCCTTAAAGTCAAAAGGTAATTCAATTTAAGAGGCTAAAAAAGATTAATGTGTTCATGCATCGCGGATTACAGCAGCATTTTTTGCAAAGTATCGGCAAATCATCCTCTCTGCAGCTGAAGTTAGCTGTGAGAGACCCTGTGATGAGCGCTTCTCGTCAGGTACTTGAATAGCAGCTTTAGTAAACATTGTGACAATTGCTTTCTCCTTTGAAAGGCATTCTAGCATGCAGGTTAATAAGAGGTGAGAGTCTTACATCAAATTGGAATTGCAAGTCAAAAGCTCTGGGATAATTCTGTTCCCTGTTCTTCCTGAGCTGTGACATGTTATTTGTGAGTGCTATACACTAGGTTTTGTGCGTAACATGTAAGATTCTGTTATGAAGTTACAACTTCATGATGTGCCCATAATCCAGTCTCTATTATCTCTATCTATTATCAAATGCAGAGCACATGCATTACATATTCTTACATTGTAAGACTAATTTTACATTGTTTAGATACATATTGACATACTGACATTTATCTCTGAATACAAAGAACACAGTTCAGTAAGGCCTTATCATTTTATGGGCAACTGAAATGAACTACATTATTATGTTTTATATAAACTCTTAATTTAGAAAACAATACCATGTGTGAGTGGTGGAGGTACTAATTGATAAAGTCATTAGACCAGTTTACTACATAACAACAGTAATGAATACATGACTTTGGAGGGAATAAGAACCTATACAGGTAAGTGAACAGGTGAACAGGTGTGCTTCAAATGTCAGGTTTTCCAGAGCATCACCACACTAAGAATATCTTCGGATTACAAATGAAACACACTGAGGTGTTAACTAAAACCTTTGGGCCACCTTTAGTGTATGTAACACCAGCACAGTCTTTCACCCTTATGTTTGAGGGCAAGACACATGGTTGTTGGTATTTATGCTCTCCGAACATTTACAAGCAAAGAGCATCACCAGCAAACCTCACCAGCGTCTTCAGCTTGAAGGCTAATTAACAGATGGCCTAAAAAGGGGCAAAAAAGACACAATATTATTCTTTTAATTAATCATACATATTTATAGTAAACTTAAACAGCCTTGCTTACATCTGAAAAATAAATGTAGTTTTCCTTTCATGTCAAGTGTTATTTGTCCAGCAAAGTCAGATCACAAGGTTTACACTGTATAAAACTCACAAGTCCATACTATACACAACCCCTGTGTGTTTCTTTGCAACTATTTGTGATATTAATACAGTACTGTGCAAGTTATTAATTTTTCAGAATCATGAGAAGACAACAAACACATATTTAACAGAAAATTGCCTAAACAACTAAATATAATGCCACATTTACTATTATTGTGTCCACCCTTTGCTCACCCTTTATTACAGTATCCATTCTTTTCAGGAACGCTTTTCATTTTGTCAAAGAAATCTGCAGGGATATTTTACCACACCTCCAAAGTTAAGTCTTAAAAGTTGGTTGCATTTTCTGCTTCTTATAATCCAAGTCTTCATATAGAGGAACACATTTCCAAAAAGGCCTTCTTAGATAATTACATACATGCATACTTTTATCAGGCACTCCTAACAAACCATCCACTGCCAAAACCATCAGTGGACCACAGAACAACAGCTGACCAGATATTATTAGGCGGTTGACCATTCTCAGCTCAGCAGTGACACTGATATGTCAGTTTTTAGACTCTGTTGTTCAAAAAAATGAATAAAAATAATGTTAATTAGCTTAACATTTACAAGAATTACAAGAACTACAAAAAACAACTTTATGCTGATGTTTGATGCTGAAATGCAAAATGATTTTCTTGTTGGCCTGTCATATTTTGTATTTTTGTATATTATTGTTATTTATTTATTTATTATTATAATTTATTATTATTTATCACAATATATATTAAATGATTAAGAATTACTGTTTTACATTTTTTTTTCTAAATCTTTGAATTATAATTGTTTCAAGGATATGTATGCATTATGATTTTTTAAGTCAGTTTCCGCCTATGGCACACATATGTTTAAGGGCCTGTATTTAGACAATGGACAAAGATATTGGTGTTATCTTGTCTTCAGGACAGAGTATGTGCTTGTGCACAGTCAGTCTAAAATTGACCACATGCTGAATTTTATTTTCTGAAATAATGCAGACACTCTCCTTTTAAGCCAGGCCTAAATTTGCACATTTTCTGGTTTGGAAGGCCATCCAAACCTTAACGAATCATGCAAATTCTGAAGTAAAATATTTTTACACAATCATCCATTTCAGAAACTAGAGATATCAAAGTTACATAAAAACATGTTAGGGCTTTGTTCTACCCAGGGTGGGGGTATTTCAACTTCTACGGGCCTTTGTTCCTTTAGCAATATACACATTCAATGATGTTGAGGGCTGGACTATGGGGTGGACAGTCAACTGTTGGGAGAACACCAGCAGTAAATGTTCTTCTTTCCTCTATTTTCTCAGTAAGCTGACAGCTGCACATCCTTCCAGATTTGTCTTCTCTCAGTGGAAGGATGGACAGAAACACCTGTGATTTTTTCAGATCTGAAGCAAGAGTGGAGCTTGATTTTTTTCTCTCTTCCAAATGTGTAGAAGGATATAAAATAATCTAACCCGAGGAGATTATTATTTTATATCTAATCTCCTCAGAAACATCAACTGAAAAATTAATACTTGTAAAAGAAGTACTTGTCATCTCTGACTTCTGCAGAGTACTGCATTTGAGAAATACTAGATGAAGTGTTGATCTTTTGTGTGGTATTGTCAGTATTAGATCTGCTAGAATCATGTTGGAGCAACATTTTGTCTTCACTTTAATGTGTAATGCAAATCAAATGGGAGCAGAAGTAGAGCACATTGATGGAATGTTATTCATGAGCTCTGCTCCTTCTGTCTTCCTCTGTGAACATATAAAGCACCCAAAGCCTGGTCTGGATTCAAACGGCTGTATATCCACACCAAGCCTTATGGCCTTTCACTGAGCAACATGTTATGTTACATAGCATGGCTGTCGTGTCAGAACCTTAACTCTCTCTTTTTTTTCTTAACAATTTAACTTCACCAGCTGCCCTGTATGTTATGTGAACATTACATGACAAATAGAAACAGTCCAACACTTTAATCTTCACATTAATGTCATTTTTATATATTAACATATGCTTTTATTATTCTCTATATTAAAATACACTATTAGAAATAAAGGTAATGTGTAGGTACATTGTTCATTCATCAAGGAACAATGTAAATCCACAATGTAATAACAATAACCCTCAGTAACAGTAACAGTAACCCTCGAAGTGACAAAGGTCCGATTGTGTGCGCTAAATAAGTTTGTCCCAGGCTTTTCATAACCTAATGTTTTAAAACAGGAACATAAAATTAAAAGCCTGGAGACGAGATGGGGTGTGTGGAGTCAATACAACTTAGAAAATACAATAATACAATTATGTTCCCTGACTGAAGGTACTGAGATGTACCCCTGAGGTTACCACCACAGTGACAAGAGGGGTACTGCCAGTGATAGTGTCATACCTCTATTTCTGACACTGTACATTAAACTTAGCAATGCATTATGCTGCTCCAATAAAGTTACCATTTGAGAGGTACAAGGTTTTGTGACGTCAGCGACAAAACACTTACATCTGATCACTTCTGTTCCGCTATCTATGTTTCAATATTTGAACAATATTCAATAAATCAGAGGAAACATTGTTTAACCTCTTTAGCATGGCAATCTACCTGTGTAAACAATGCTAATGGCCATTGTTTTTATTGTTCAGTGGTGACAAACATCTCTGCTCTACTCACTACAGGCCTTTTCAGCGTCTGGCCTGACAACCCTCAATGTTTTTGTAGCGGTAGACTACATTTCAGTCCCAAGCCTCTCTGAGTCAATGGTAGGCTGCTCAAGGCAACCAAAGCCAAATCACTGATGTGTATTATTGGTCTGAACGATAGCGAGGATCTAATATCAGGAATCACAGAGGGAAGAAAAGGGCTAATGTCCCAACTAAAAACATCTTTTATCACCAGCTATGGTCCCGTTAGCGACTGCTTAGTTTGTTGCTAGTCTCTTTAAATATTTAGCAGGCTGAGTGACCCGGGGAGTGCATCCGGGCTTTGTGACCATTTTGTTCTTTCTGCTGCCATGCACTGTCAGACGTCTACAAGTGAAGAACATCAGCCACTGTCCCCTGCAAGCCCTGGGCATTAAAAATTCAGGCTAACTCTACTTTTTAAGCCATTTCTGATGAAAAGTGCAGAGAAATGAAACTGACTTATGCCAAATGAATATCACTGGATTGCTGTGATTGTGCCTCTGATGTTTGTAGGGTTGAAATTATTTATAAAACATCAATTTTAGCTTAAGACACATGATGGCATGAAGTGTGCGCACTTCTCTTCAGAACCCTTGGAGAATTTCAACATATTTGGCCTGAACTTCAAAGAGAGAGAAACCTGAGCCTCAGGGTTGTTCAGATTTGCCCCTGAAGAAAAGCAGTACTGCTCACATGCAGTGAGAGCAATCCAACTTGCCGTTGCCTACTTTGCGCCTCTTGCTACATCTAACATTGCTAAAATATATGGTTTAATAACAGAAGTATTGCTAAGTCTGCTCGAAATAAAGCTGCACTCTTTTGTCCCATATCTGTAATGTCTCCAAGACCACTCTAAGCATGTATTACCTGAGAAATATATTCAAAATAAGACATATGCATGCCATACAAGATTCAGAGATATTAATTCATACTTTTATTACTGCTACACTGTTAAAAATAATGGTTCTTTAGGGTTTCTTTAGTAAAGGAAATGGTTCTATATAGAACCATGAACACTCAAAGAACCCTTTGCATTAAATGGAAATAGTTCTTCAGATTAATAGAGAATGTATTGTATATGGTTCTACATAGCACCTTTCTGAAAAGGTTTCTGCTATTGTTACAAGCTTGACAATGTAACAAAAGGAGAACCCTTTTTGGTGCTAAATAGAATCCATTCATAAAGGTTCTATATAGCATCACCTTCAGCACATTTCCCATCAATATGAAGAGCTGTTTCATCAGGCAAAGAACCCTTTAATGATGCAAAAGTGTTAATGTTTCTATATAGAACCATTTTCTTTACTAAAGAACCCTTGAAGAACCATCTTTTAAGTGTGTGCTTTGCATCTTGAAAGGGTTCTTCAGATTGATAGAAAATGTGCTGTGTATGGTTCTATATAGAACCATTTTAAACTGGTTCTATATAGCACCAGAAGCATTCTATTACTACTGTAATATATTGTCCATCATGCTGTCTGTCTAAATAGGCTCCAACCAGCAGCGTGAAAGTCTGAGCATCTTATTTAGTTTACACTGGCTCCCTGTTAAGTTCTGCATTGACTACAAGTTCTTGCTAATGACATTTAATGCTCTCCAAGGTACTAATTTGGGTATTAATAAGCTAAATAATCATAATACAAAATCATCACTTATAGGGTACTTTTTATTAGGAGGCGGCTGTTCCAAACCCTAACCCTAAAATTTAAACTTGTGAAAATAAAACGTAATCTTTTTTTTTTAAATGATTTGTTTACATATTGTTTATTTCTTTTAAAGTTGAAAGATTTAGATTTATCATGAGTTTCAATTTTAAATAAAAACACTATTAAATGCTGTCCCACTTTTTCAAGTCACTACTGAAACATAAAGAGTTTTAGTCCATAAGTGGAACCTTATTTTAGCCACTCCCTGCATACAGAGCAGGAGGTGAGACTGCATCCCTGTCCCTCATGGCCACATGGTGAGCAGTTAGATCCCATTATTTTGAAGTAAACATGTCCCAAACTCTGAACGTCAGTGTGTAACCTTAAGAATTGTCACTACTAAAACATAAAAAAAAAATAGTTTTAATGAAAATATTATGATTGTATGTGTGTACAACTGTTCAAAGCTGTGTTTGCTACTCATGTACTTGCCAACAAATTTGAATTATGCTTAAAATTACGTAAAATTGTCTAACTACCGTTGCTATGTCACGTTATTGTGTTATGATTGTTTTGGTGACAAAATGCTTTCAACAGTTCAATGATTAGTTTTAATAAAATAAACATAATTGGGGTATAGAGTCACTCAAAAGAATTCTAGTGTAAAGTCCAAGTCAGTTAAAAGTCTGAAATTTGTTTTCAGCTCTTGAACCTATTTGGTAGAATGATAATATATATATAAACATATCATAAACTCTGGAATAGCATTCCAGAGAGTATTAGGAATGCAAGCTCAATAGGTGTTTTTAAATCCAGATTAAAAACATATTTGTTTAGTCTTGCATATGCCCAGAAGTACTGTGGCTCATTTTCACCACTGTGGTGTGTAGAATGTGGTGTTTTCATCTTTCCAGTGTTTTATATTTCTGTGTACAACATGTTGAGATTTTATACCTAAAATGTAAAAAATATTATTATTGTTGTTGCTGTTATTATTATTATTATCATTATTATTATTATTATTATTATTATCACTAGCAAAGCACCATGATAAATGTATATACAAATACTCCATATAAATGAATTACTGGCATTTCTAAGGTAGTCAATCATAAAAAAAATATCTGCAGACATTCAGATCTGATACAGTGCAAATATTCCTGCACTTTGCTAATATAAATTTTACACATGGTTGTAAAATCGCCAGAAGGAGCAGAGAGCAGAACATTAGTGAGAGTAAACAATATCACACTGGTGAGACATCTTGGTTTGACTAGCTGAGTGTAGCAGCAGGCCAGAACGCCTGTTTCACTTAAAATGCACCAGCAGGTGAAGGACCCTCAGCTTGGCTTCCAAACTAGTAAATATAAAGCAGCAGTGCAGTCAGTATCTCATCCCCACAAGCGTTGTGCGCTTTAAGGCTCACTGTAGCTGTAACATTTTTACACAGTAAAATCTTTGACCACAGAAGAGCTGCTGCAGTATTTAAAAGACTCAAATTACACCTTCCCACAAATGTGATCAAATGTTTTAGTCCTATGGGATTAGTCTTAAATCACCCATTTATCAGTGCTCAAATAGAGTTATTTTCTTAAATACGTTCACCAGTCTTAAGTACCCTCCGCAATACAGAAATAAAATGCTATGTCCTTGTGTTCAGCTTATAAAAGCAAGCCCTGAGCCAATTTCTGTGAACTGGGTAGTGCGCCTATCTCCTCCTCCCCATGGCAAAGTGAAATGGAATTGCCTCTCACATTCAAAGACAGCTCAGTGAAGGTGATAATAGAGCTACTCCCTGCTGTCTACAGTCAGGAAATAGGAAAGTGGCATATGGGGCCAGGAACCAAACAGAACAGGAGCTGCAGCCTGGCAAGATAGGAAACCAAAGGAAAGGTTAATGATCATTCTGGAATTCTAGCGGGAGAAAGTCTACTTGAAGTTGAGAGAGTGGGGGTAAGGACACAGAAAGAGGAAAAAGATGTTTCGGTGGCTTCCTTTACTGCACACCTGCCACAAAACACTTCTGAAAGAAGAAACGCACTCCTGTCGATCACCTCAGTTTTGTACAAGGATGCTGAAGATTGCACAGTCCAAACTCTTCCTTTGTCCTTTAACTGTATTGATCTCCCCAGTTCTATATATATTTCAACATTCAACTGTAATCACATTTCAATACATCTGGGATAAAGAACATAATAAAATGTTACAGTCCTTACCTTCCAACCCCTAAAATCAATCCTGCATTTACAGAGACAAGCATTAAAAGCACACAAAATCCTACTCCACCTACACAGAAACACCTTCCCAGGTAACGTCACCTGGCCCTGCTTCCAGCCCGCAGAGCCGACACACACCGCCCCGAAGCCATGCTACGATGGAAATGAGAGGCAGAGCTCAGAAAGGCTGCTCAAATGGCCTGAGAGGCTAGCAGTAATCACACGTAGGAGAAAAAAAAAGAAGAAGAAGAAAAAGAAAAGGAAAAAAATACAATAGTCACTGATGTTAAAATTGTCTCTTTCACTACGTGAGAGTGCAAACATGAAAATGAGAGCTACGTGTGTAGCAGGGACGGAGTGCTAACGTTAAGCAAATGGAGAAACTTGCTTTCAATTTTTCACCCGGCTACCACACCTTGGCCGAGGCAGTTTGTACCCACTCAGCACTCATGTCTGCCTACCAGGCCTTTAAGTATCAATTAAACTAGCAGTGGGATTAGCCACTTCATCATGAAGCAATTTGCACTGTGTTGCTCCTCTGCTGTGCCTTTGCTCACATTCATTTGAGGCTTTTTTTCTTCATCACTGTTCTATGATAAAGGTATTTGTAAAAGCAGATGACAACTGTTGAAGGACA
Organism: Colossoma macropomum; assembly: GCF_904425465.1. NCBI lineage: Eukaryota > Metazoa > Chordata > Actinopteri > Characiformes > Serrasalmidae > Colossoma > Colossoma macropomum. The sequence continues at coordinate 29,411,291 of NW_023494784.1, read as the reverse complement.
GAGAGTTCTGGCATTGTAGCTGCAAGAAACCATCGTACAAAAACAAAAGAGAGAGGGAGGGAACAAAGGGAGAGAGAGAGAGAGAGAGAGAGAGAGAGAGAGAGAGAGAACTCTCACAGCTCATCTGACTTACACAGTACATACACCCATCTAAGCTAAAATGCACATGAGTACATGTCAATTCAGACACATATGTAACGTCCTGCTGTATACATATCACATGTTCATATTATTTAATTACAAATGCATAACCATACATTTCTCTCTCTCTTTGTTTTTCACAAACACACACACACACACACACACACACAACCACAATCACACACACAGATTTGTTTTCATACATCAAGACATTTTCATATGTCCCATATGCATTATATACAGTACTGAGCAAGTCAAAGACCACCCTCCAATCTTTTCATTTCTAGTCAACACAGCCTTTAAGCACAAATTATTCATTTTTCAGGAGATATTTCTGAAGAGATTACATTTAAAATAATCCAGCTCCGCAGGGAAAGGGATGCTGAAAGGAAACTCAGTGAAAAAACAGGAGTGTCCAAACAAAATGGAATTCCTAACCACTGTCATCATCAGATAAACAGCGTTTAAAGCTTTCATCTTTGAGAGAGAGGAGAAAATCAAGCTCCAGTCTTGCTTCAGATCTGAAAAATCCACAAGTGTTTCTGTCCATCCCTCCACTGTGAGAAGACCACTCAACACTATGAGCCTGAAAGGATGTGTAGCTGTAAAGAAGCCCTTACTGACAAAAGCAAAACTGAGCAAAATTTGCAAATCAAACAAAGAAACTGTTGGTGTTCTCAGAACGATAGGCTGACCACCCCAGAGTGACTGAATGTGATTGGGATAATTGGATCATTAGAAGCATAAAATGCAACCAACTTCTAGAACTGAACTTTGGAGGGGTGGAAAATTATTCCTGCAGATTTCTTTGAAAAAACTGAATGCAAGCCTCATAAGAACAATAGACGCTGTGATAAAAAAAAGACAGGTCACTAATCTGAAATTCTGATATTATATTTAGTTTTTGATGTGTTTTTGTAATTTTCTGTTAAACAAATGTTTCTGCACTTTTTTTTACCAGAAAAATTATACTCAAAAAGCAATTTATCTTGGTGGTAAGCATGAATTTGATCAGAAAAAATACCAATATTACAATTAATATAAAAACATTACCAGAATATGTAGCGGTTTTATGTATGTCAGTGTGTTTGTTTATCCATTTCCAAACCTCTCCTTGATGAAGCCCAGTGGTATTTGTGGTTATGATCCAAGACCTGGATTGGCTGCTCAGTCCTTCACTAATAAAAATCAGGGCTGCTGCTGATGGAGTTAAACAAATACATGTGGCTGGGGGAGTCAAGGAGAAATCTGGAACTAAACCTGTGTTCTTCTAACCAGAAATTCTTTTTACTGTATTTGTTTACTTGTATTTATTCTAATGCTACATGCTGATTTTACTGGCAAAAACACATGTACTGTTGAGAGAAATAGTTTCTAAGTGTCTAAGGCTTTTGCCCAGTACTGCATAATATGTACTCAATATGTAATAAGGATATTTTAACCTGAGTAACCTGATTGAAATATTTTTGCCCTTTAGTTTAAAATAAGAAACATGCAGCTTTGGTTATGAAGCACTTTAAACAGTCAGAAATATTTTTCTTAATCATGACATTAAGTTAGTCATGACGTAAGTTACCCTGTTTTTCTCTGTGATTTCTACAAAATCATCACATTTGAATCCAGAAAATGCACAAAAACAAAAATGTACATTCACACGCAGACAGGCACACACACACACACACACCAAAATTCTCAGTAGTTATTTTGATCATCCTGTTAGGGTAAATGTTATTGAGTTTGTATAATACAGTATTTCTGTATCATTATATGTCTTTCCTCCTTTGCTTTTCCTCCTTCCCTAAATTGTTTTAGCATAAGGCTTTGTTATCCAGCTAGGGCCAGCTTGCTGCAGCAGATGACGGGTCTGGGAGGCATATGTCACAAAGACAACATCCAGCTCCCGTCTGACAGCGGCATCATCTCACCCTAACAAGTTATCGCTGTAATGCTGAGGTGACATGACAGTGTCTGCACGGGCAGATGGATCAATAACACAGGTGCCGCGACTCTGTGCCATCGACCTGCTCTGCTCTATACGGACAATGTCACTGAGTCCAGTATAGCGCATCATAGAAAAAGCCTTTCTCCAGATAAAACATCTCAGCCGGCTTGAGCTGTGTGTGTGATTTTTATGCTAGTGTATCCGAGACTATACTTGATTTAGTCAGTAACGTCTCTAATGATGAATCACTACACTTGACCTTATATTTTTACATGATGTTAGAGGTAAATAAAAAGGGTTAGCATCTTTTTGCCCCTTTCTATCAACATCTTCAAGCTCACACAAGAAATCCAATATATTGTTGAAATATTCAGCAGTGGTGTTTTATTTGTCCCTTTGGAGTGGCAGTGAGTATGATTTAGTAATGCAGATGGAGGAATCTGCCAGCACAAATCTCTCTCTCTCTCTCTCTCTCTCTCTCTCTCTCTTTCTCTCTCCATCTCTCTCTCTCCATCTCTCTTTCTGTCTCTCTCTGCTGCCATGATGGAAGAACTGACATGTCTGAGATGATACAAAAATAATCCGCACTTGATAGCCATCCACTATGTCTGTATGTGCCATCACTCTATAGGGAAAAGCTACTGCCTCTGACATGGAAACATATAGACAGACCCATAGCACACTGGATCTATATTAATCAGGATATGTATTAAAAAGATAGATATAAACCTGGATATGTATAAAATAGGACATATATACATTAGTATATGTATTAATCAGCATCTATACTAATTAGGATATGTATTAATCAGCATATATATTATTTGGGATATGTATTCATCAGAATGTGTATTAATCAGGGTATGTATTAATCAGCATATATATTAATCGGGATATGTATTAGTCAGGATGTGTATTAATCAGGGTATGTGTTTAACTGGATATGTATTAATCAGTATATTGTCACTGTCTAAACAAATCCTTATATTGCCAGTTTTTGTCCTTATATCATTTTTTGTTTTTTAACATAATGTAAAAATATCAGCTGTTCTTCATATTGTCATAAAGCCATATTGTTAAAATATTTACGAGGAATGGACCAATAGAAATGGTCCAAATGGCTTGGAATAAAATCTCCTTACATTAACTTCCACTGAAAATTCAGAACATTTTTTCCTTCTACTGTAAAGTTGCCATTTTGGAGTTTTTTGTCTGACAGCAACAATATGTATTACACTGAATATAGACAAAATAATAAAAATAACAATAATAATAACAACAATAATAATAATCATCATCATTAGTGGTAATATTAGCTTATTAATTATTAACCCTAATAATAATCATACTACTACTACTACTACTAATAATAATAATAATAATAATAGTGTGATCATATTAGCTTATTAATAATCCTAGTAATATCATACTAATACTGCTGCTGATAATACTACTAATACTTCTACTACTACTATTAATAATAACAAAAATAATAATTATTATAATAATGTCTATTTACTCTGTAATCACAAAGTAATATGTGTTTGCTGATCAGGTTAAACCTTCCCCATAAGTTTTCAGTCAAACATATGATACAGTTTAATGTATAAAGCTGATGCAACGCACAAGTTACAGGCTGATGAAATATCCACCATTCCTAGTGTATACATCCCCCTTTATGCACATTTTCCATGACGTAGCGCATACATAATGACCATCCATAATGACTTACGAAGGCAAACATGAGTAGAAGGAGCTGGGCGCTGCAGGAAAAACAACAGCAACTCACCGTGCTCTGGAGGTGTGGGCTCCCTGACTAGCAGATTAGGGTTGTGGGAGCACTTTGCAGGTTGTTGTCACAGGCTAGCCGAGGGAGAATTGCGCTTGCTTATCCCCAGACAGATGAGACTGTGAACATAAGTGCACAGCCAATTTGTGCTGCACTAAATTAAAAGGCTCCAAAAACATTAAATGAATTTTTTCCACATCATCAACACATCATGGACGTACACACTTTTAAAGACTCAATATGTCTAACATCACATCGCTAATTCCCGGCTTTCTACCCCTCATTTGCTTATATGAATTTGAGTATTCAGGCTCACGTGCAGATAAAAATATTGGTATGACTATTAAAGACATCCCTGATATATAGCATATTGGTACCCCAAGCCTTATAACACGATTAGTCAGTCTGCTGTAGTGCACTGTAAGAATGTGGGTGAGTAATAAGTGAGTTTACTATCTGAGAAGAACAAAAGCTACAGCTCAGTAGGAGTGCTGCTCTCGGACACTAGCGTTATATCCAAGGTGTCATTTTCACAGTGCTACCAATAAGAATACAAAAAGTGCTAGAAATCTCTCATAACACAACAGCTGACAAACAACAGTGTTGTCACAATAGTTTTTTTTTTCTGACTTTGTCTGGCCAAAAGGGACAGCTGTTAGTTCCTTAGTAAAAGTGAATGGGGTTTATATTGTATATTGGTTTTAAAAAGGCTCCTCTGTAGAGGCTCAGGGAGCCTGGGCACTAATGAAGCTGTCTACCCACTACCCGAGGTGTCAGTCATTCTCTCCTCCTGCCAGAGCAGACCCGCTCTCCGTTCCACCACGGCCAGATGGTTTCTTCACACTGCATAAATAAATGGACGCGGGTGTGTGGACCTCTATAGCACAGATCACAGTCTTACTGCACATACAGGATTCTGCCATGGTCATCTTAATGATGACACAAACTACGATCTCATAACCTGAGGGGTGAGCAGAGCGAGAGCGAGAGAGAGAGGGAGAGAGAGAGAGAAAGAGAGAGAGGGATAATAATAATAATACAGTAGCCACATAAGAGGTCCAAGCTGAGGCCACTGACGCTTTGGCTGTGTTTAAAGCAGCTCTGTGGACAGAGTGTTAAGTGCAGGCCTGTCTGCTCTTCACTGTACACAGATCACACCTCAAAGTGTTATCCCCTTAGAACTTGTCCACAGATTTGTTAACATCATTAGATAGATTGCCTCACCTTTGCCCATGGTGTGAACCACTATCAGTTATGCCACCGTCCTTTGATTATTATATTCCATTAGAATACCTGCTAATGAATCGTGAAACATGGTGTTATAGTGTAAATGTAGGTTCAGTATCACTATTCGGTGCACGTTCACAGTGGTGTGCACACACTTTTATTTAATTACAGGCTGAGTTTACCTTTAGGTGAGTGGTTGAAGCGAGGATGTCCGAACAACACGTAGACAAAAAGGTGTTTCCAATTCTGCTGTCTGCCTCAGTCATTAGAAGCTGGCAGCGGTGCAGCTCCTACCTGTAAATGGACTCGGAGGAAAACAGAAGAAGTGCCCGGTGAGAATTTCACCAGGGGCTTGAAAATTCACACCCATCCAAGGTGTTGTTTAGGCGTCTGATAAACATGTGAGAAAATAATGGGCTGGGAGAGGAGTGGGTGCTTCAACCACAGAGACCAGAGTCAAGATCGAGATTTTAGAATAATTAACATTGTGATCAAGATGATATCAGTCCGTTACTCGTCATTCATTCAATAGGAGCAACAAAGGAAAGCGAGATGGAGAGAGACAACATAGAGCTGAGAGCATCTTGGACACCAGAGTTGTAGATCCAATTGAGGCTGCGAACGGCCATATGGACTGGTGTGAAAATAGAATGCCAGAGTAGAGTAGGAGAAGAACGGGAGAAAAAAATAATAATAAATACACACAGCATTTTAGATATGATGCTACAACAAGGAGCCAAATCGCTCCTCAGCTAGGGACAAAACAACCGTGCTGGTTTTACACAACGTGCTGTCTTTCTTTCTCCTACTGTCAATTTTTATTCCTCCTCTTTTGTCCCATCACTGGATCATATGCTCTTCAGCTTGAGTACTATCAAGGAAAGCATAATGGAACACAATGCGATCCTGAGGTCCCCGAGTCCTTATATGGCAGCCATAAGAGTGGCCCAAACATTGGGAACAGGCAGAGAATGAAAAACAAAGTGCATGCGAGTCTCTCCTCCCCTCTCGCCTGCTGCCTGATGTTCAGAGCCTGCCTGTTATCGGAGGTGTTAATTGGCAAATTCAGTACAAGTCAAGAGCATGTTCCCCGTCGTCCTCGCCCAGCTAGGCTAGGTCATTAAGCCGAGAATGGATTCTCTCATGCTGCCTTAACCCTTGCAGCGCTCCAGAAGCAGCACAAGCTGCAGAGAAAAGCCTTTTATGTCCATTATGCCACTCAAGTGGATTCAAGATTTGATAACGCTGGTTAAACTGCTGTTCCCCAGCCTTGAAGAGCCGATGTTTCAAGTATCAAGTATTTCAAAAATAGAGCTGTAGGCCTACTGTCAGTATTCTCAAGCAAGTCACTACAGTCACATAATTTAGCATTTAGTTATTACTCAGCATTTCCTGTACCACTTCAGAAAGGTCATGCCTTTTTTCAGAAACTTCAGTTATAAATACACATGAAAAAGACAGAACACTGAGTCTCGAAAGTTGGCAGTTCTTTAAATACACAGCCACAATTGTTCTGTGTGAACGTCAGCAATAAGCTGCATGTAGCAGTGTATAGTTTAACAGTCTCCAGGCCTGGGCACTACAGAAGCCTCTCCTCCTTCCTCTGGTTCCCCAGTAACGGCAGCATCCTCTGGGGTTCTGGGTGCGATCTCACCAATGCCTCTGTCATCACTTGCTGTGACTGCCAAATCTGTGCTCCAGAAACGAGGGCTCGCAAACCAGCACCGAAACAAACACACAATGCAGGCAGGGCTGTTCAGAGACCTACCGAAGGCAGCCTTTAGCTTCAACACATTTCCGTTGACACGAGGAAGAATCACACGGCAGCTGAACCAACGGGGAGCGAGGCCTTTTGGATAACTCGCAAAGTGTGGGGTGGCTCCTCTGTCTTGTGTCCTTACATTTGGTTTGCATCCCAAATGTTTGCAGGCCAGAGACGCCCAAATATGTTTCTGTAGGAAGCTGTTGATCGTTCATATGACTCTGTTATAGAGATATGGAGAGATTGATATCAAGTCATCAAGATTTTTAGCTTATCAGCTGTTTTGTGGTCACAGATGCATGAAAAAATGAAGCATACTAAATATGCTAAACTACACGTAGAACCTGCAAGTGACATAAATGAATCAAATATCAAAGTATGTGATAATTAATCAATGTACTAGACTGGTAATTTGCTTGCAAAGAAGATTTAAAATTATAGATGCATTTCACTCACATGTAGGCTATAAAAATGGACGCAGAAATGAAATCACTGCCGTCAAATCTTACTTCTCAGACCTCTGTACAGAAACATTATGAAATACCACACGGAAGCTTCATCACAAACACTTTGAAAAATAATATGGGAAATATCCTTCTTCCCATTAAACTTTGTCAGTGGTAATGATGAGGCTGCCTCTAACTTCCTGCTAATTAACACTTCATGCTAATTCTACAATCCTTTTCTTTTTTCACCCTAACTGCTAGTTGGCAATACACTGGGTGTGCTGCAGTCATTGAGCTGCACCAAGCTTGTTTTTCTTTGGCTACTTCAAGGCAGATCATAGATCGAGATCTATCATTCCAATACAAGTTTAGTTATCATTTGGCAAAATTCTTCAAAGGTCTTTTTGTGGAATGAACTAAGCATGCCCTTATAGCTACAGCTGGAATTATTTTGCACAGAGTCAGTGATCTTGTAATTATGTGTCTGTCAAAAAAAAGAAACGAAAGCCAAGGCGAACAAAACAATGCTAGAACTCAAATTAATCTCACACTGCTTGTGGGAAATCTGCAAAAAACATATTTTTAAAGATGGCTACACAGATATCCTGCATTATTAATCAAATCACAACCGATGCTGATGCTAATATGCTGAATGAGTTAGTTCCACTCTATGTGATCCTCAGCGCTGTTCACAGACTGACTAAAAATACCTGTGCAGATATACACCAGCTTAAACATTACTGAAAGTCATATTTGCAGCTGTGTCATTAATGATAATTACAATGTCTAGTCTGGCTATTAGCTAGATTAATACCCTATTGCTCTATGTAATTGCACAGTAGCTGCATACATGGCAATACACAGGATATTGAGTAAGTAAAGTGACTGAATAAACAACACTGCTGTACTCAGGGGCCATTTCTCATACTCGGTTTAAAGCTATTGGACCTGCTCTTGAGACATGTTAGAACACCATCATCACTGTCTATAAACTTCCTGGCTATGTATATGCTACACAAATCTGGGGTTTCTGTAAAGTTGAGTGTTTCTGGTAATAAATTGTACAATAAATATGGACAACTTCAAGTTTTCTATTCAGAGTGTTAGAAAATAAGTTATTATATTTAATGGACACATAGAAACACTGATAGAGACATGTTTTGAAGGCAAACGGCTCCTTGAGGAATTAAGCAGGCCCACATAAAAACCTAACTAATTATGTGCCTATAATTTGATTAGCCATATTAAAACATATGTTGCAATATGACAATAAAAAGTTTCTCTGACTCATATGAAATGTAATTGAACAACATTCGTGTCATTATTCTACTGATTTGAAATTTTGCTACAACTTTATTTTTCACACAAAAAAAAAAGATCTCAGCACAATTACCAAAAAAAAAAAAAACACGTTTCGCTCTATTATCCGGTAAGCAGACATAAGGTGGCATTAATTGAAGTAAAATTAGGTACAAATGAAACAGCAACAGATGTTTCAAATCATGCTAATTTTATGTCATTACACGGCCCTTAATCTTTGACGGTAAATAGCAACTCAGATTGAATTCTGCTACCAAACCTAATTCATATCTCCACCGTGATACAGCCTTAATATTTTTTTTCTTTTTCTTTTTTTGCTGTTAGGCTACAGGTAGATACCGAAAAACAATAATAATAAAAATAATAATAATAAAAACAACCCGAGGCGATTTCTATATGTGAAACTGCTGCTCATTTTCCTCATCAAACATCATATGGCTAAAGTGAAGCGCTCACTTTCTAAACCGGAGTGTAAATTTAGAAGGCTCGCGCGCAGAGCTGACAGCCTACGAGCAATAGAACTCGATTCCTGCTTGAAGGAACCTTTTGGCTCATTCATGCGTTGGAGGATTTTGTGCCAGCACAAATATGTCATCTCTCTCTCTCCCTCTTCTCTCTCTCCCTCTCTTTTTCCTCGCGTTGGAGGTGACTCCGCTCCCCTGAAGCCGGAGCCTGTACTATTTTTCCCTGAACTGAGCGCGGCTCGGAGCTCTGGAGCGGCAGCGTGGCTGATTAGCATGCAGTAATAATGATGGCGAGCCGGGCTCCATTGTTCTAACACCTCCCCTCTCCTCCGCACCAATCTGTCACCGTGCAGCGGGCGCGCGCTGCCTCAGACGCTGCACTCCACAAATGAGATGGATAATTAGTTGCCCCTCACGAATGCCTCACTCTTCTCACCCCTGATTGCTTTCACCTTTTTGCTCCTGGCAATTTTGACACCTCGTAATCAGCCTGCTGCTTCTCCCTTTCAATCCATATCCATCCTCTTCCTCCCTCTCGGCCTTTTTAGACTCCTGCAAGGGGGGCTACGTAGGCTACTTCTCTTTTTTTGCCCAAAAAACACTCCGTGCTGGCTAGCCCACGCAGCTAGCCTCGTGTTCAACTAGCCTATCCTAGCCTGTTCTGGCTGAAAGAGAGGGCCTAGCTGATAGAGGACGACTGTAGAGCGAGGCTTCAGTCAGCTTCTTCGCTAACTTGTTCTTCAAATTTTCCCGTTCCACCTTAAATGGTGAGGCCCCAGAATGTGTGCTGCACCATTTAAGGTGGAACGGGAAAATTGTAACAAGAAGCTGCCGAACAGGAAGCCAACTTCAGCCTCGTGCTTGTAGAGCACATTTAACCTCATCGTTAGTACCCCTTAGGAAGACTGGGATACATGTAACTTTGTCGTTTTTTACTTTTGTCTCCTAACTTACATTGGTTCGATTCAAATGGGGAAAACTGAGTCAACGTAGGCTACAAGGAGCAGGGCAAAAAAACCCACATGAGTCTAGTAACTGTCAGTACAGCTTCCTTCTTCCAAATAACGAGCACTGACAACATAATTATGTAGAAGCATCTGTCCACGGCTCCAGTGAGAGAGCCTTCTCCGAGCCTTCACAGGGCTCATGGAGAGAGGGAGCCATTAGGGAGAGCGGCGCTAGCAGATACGCCGCAGCTCCAGAATAAATTCTCTCTTGTTCCCTGTGATCTGCTGAGGGGGACGAGAATTAAAGCGGGCCTGCTGGTCCAATTCGAATCGGGCATTATGCAGAACACATTGTACGCGTTCAAGATGTAATATTCAGCTTTGTAAATACACAGGACAATCATCTGATAATCAAACGTGTTTTCCTGCGGGGGCGTTTTTTTATTTGGTGGGGGGCGGTTACGATGCAAGGCTTGAAAATGTTTAAAATGCTAACCGGGTGTCTGGTGTCTATCTACTATTGCTGAATGTGTTATATACGTAGATAGTAGAATGTTTTCGCGACTATATTCGAGCTTGCTGACCACCATTATTTCATTATACTATTATTTTTGTAGGCCAATATTAACTGCTTTAAGAATGACCGCCTCAGTTACTGACAATCATTCTACACAGGTGGGGCCATATAAGCAGTATTAGTCTTACGTATGTGCTTGATGATCTGTATTTTATCTGATATCCACACTCTTAAAAAGATGCTTCTTCAAGGGTTCTCATGTAAAGGCTTTGTAAATTCTATTTAGAACAACGAAAATGATTCTATAATGTCAAGCCTGTAACAATAGAAGAACCCTTTTTGGTGGTATATAGAACCATTTCACAATGCAAAGAACCATTTAAGCATTAAATGACATGGTTCTAAATAGAAACTCATGTTTTTTTTTTTTGTTTTTTTTTTGAAGAACCATCTTTTTTTAATCGTGTAGATGATGTTATACTGAGCACATTACCACTGGAAAGTATGTGAGTCTCATTTGCAGACACTACGACAGACTGTGTAGGGAAACTGAGAACTAGTATGTAAGCATATGGAACTGCAAATATGCTGGAAATGAGAAAGAGAGCAAACATGCACTCGTTCTCACGGGAATACCACACTGCTTATAGCTGCAGTTATAGTTCCATTACATCTTTTTCCTCATAATCTATCATACTGCACCATATGTCCTATTTACACCACCGAAATTCATGCAATCATTACAGGAGATAATCCCTCACAGCACACTGATTACAGACTTATATTTTCTGCTTGCTATTTTCTCCCATCAATTCATTTGTATCACATTCACCAAAACCATTGAAAGCATCTCCTCAGTCAAACCAATGCAGCCTACGCTGAATCAATAAAAAATCCAGTTTGCAGTCTTCACACCAGCTCATCTACCCAGCACAAGTGTTAGCAGGCAGTAATCCTGGGGCCTGCAAGGTCCTCACTGCACACGCATGTGTTTCAGTACACATATTTTCCCTATTTCCTTAGCACATCATCACACGAGCTGGTGAAAATTATTACATTTGTTTGCGAAGCTGCTAATGATCTACTCCCACAGTCCAATGCTGCAGGAAGGTGACAGACTAAAACAGTCCATTAGAAAATACATCTAGTCTCACTCAAGCATTACTGTACTTATCAATATGACATGCTGTATAGAAAAAATGCAGGTTAACAATAGGTAAGAGAAACCTCCATGTTTTCATTTGAAAGAATTACGGAGGAGCTCACCCACATGATCAGAAGTCTGTAGATAATCTTAGGTAATACACAGATTTACCAATGCACAGTTAACCAATGTAACTGATGCGTTCCTTTATGTTTTGAAATAATACAGTGGCCTTCAAAATGCCTTTTGTGCATTCATCTGGATATGGAAAAAAGATATTTAATGCATGCCTAATAGCATCAGGGCACCAAACATTACACTATCAATAATAAAGTAATTGTGCATATAATTGCTCGGCAAATATGCAACAGATACACTGTGTAGTAACAAAGTTTTAATTAACCTGCAATACCTGTGCAAAACTGCTCTCAAAGACCATATGGCGTTGAAACATCAAAATAATTATCCAACAATTATTTCTCATTCTGCTTGGAATCTGCCATACAGCTGGTTCAAATTAAAATAAAGATATTAAATTAAGTCAAGAGTTATTGCTAGCTAACTTTTCATTGAAAAGAAAACTACACTGACCACATGCTTTTTAATGTAATCCCTTTGCCTGATCTGCAATGTTACTGAATCTGTTGATTAGAGTGTCTAAAGAAAACTAGACTGAAGTGAGTTTATTCAGTTGCTTTAGCATGAAGAACCTTAAAAATAGCTACAGTCTTCCAGCTACAGAGTAAAAACGTTTGCTTTGAAATCATGGAACATGACTACAGTACAGTAAATGCATTTCAAACGAATACAGTCTAATAAACTGGAAGCATTTCTTTATTATATGGACAATTCAAACTCATTCAAAAGTCCCTCATTGCAAACCAGACAGGGTAATTAACTTGTAAAGGCCACAAAATGTACCGTTTAAAGTTTTACAAATTAAATAAGTGAGCGCGGAGACCTCCCCTCCCTCTACACTCTCAATGAAAGCCAAAGTGACTGCCGTGTGGCGCACTGGTTTTGTAGAGAGATCAGGCAACAAAGGCATGAATAAGGCATGGCGTCGGCTTGTAGACAGCCCCTGTGCCTGGCTGTGTCAATCGCCCTGGAAGTGTGAATTGAGGTGGCTGTATATGAGGTCTAGGGGAACAGTAGCCTTGCAAAAAGCACACTGCCTCGGGCTGGCCGTCTGAGCAGACTCCATGCTTGATGCCTCCGACGCCATAGCGGAGAGATCAGGGCTCCATAGAGGCTGCTCAGAGAGAGAGAGAAAGAGAGAGGACACTACTTTAGCGACAGGTTAGTGTTTCATGCACCACAGTTGTAGAGTTGGTACTGCATTTCAACATGAGATATGTAACATTATACAAAAATTAAGATAATAACATACCAGTTCACCATCTGATATTTAATGATCTTAAAAATGACAAAGCAGTTGAGTAAAAATCCATGGACTCCATGGATGAGTGTCACAATTTGCTAAACTGCTATAAAATCCAACTGTAGGCTCCAGTATAATAAGGGGGCTATTCTGGGCTGCAGATGTGTGCATTAGTTCCCTGTCTATTAGGTTCCTTTCTGTTCCCTAACACAAAAAATCTCCTAATTACATGAATGCATACTACAAGGATGTATAAAGTGTAATTGCATTTATGTGCTACATGTTATGTGACACGCAAAAAGCACAACTCTAAATCACTCGCCACCCTTAGAAAGAATTTTTTTCTAGGGACATAATTATACACCCTATGCAAATTCTACAGTGCTTAGTTTAGAGAAAGTTAAATCGTAGACTTGAGTTTAATCTTTAATCTAACATGCAGTACACCAATCACATGTTGGCTCTCCTCCTACAACTTCATGTATCAACACTTAGTTTGACTTTTTTTCAGGACCAGGACTTGTGTAAGAGAAAAGGCAATAAACTCTGCTTAAATGAAGCCTAGATCAGGATTCATATTTAAGGGAAGGCATTCAAGTTGCAGTTCTCTGAAAATCATATTTTTTACGCACATTTCCATAACAGATGAGCCTGGGGAATGTGTGCTAATCTTCAACTAACCCAGAGCTAAAAGAACAGTACGAAGAGGTGTGTAAGGAGTGTATGACAACACAGAACAAGACAGTATGTGATTCTCAGCTCTCTGTGGTCTTAGCACATCTTAATTGAGATCTTAAACAGAGCAGCACAGTTTGAAACCCTCTGCAGATGTAGCACTCATACATGTATTTCAAGAATTTTCCAGTAAAACACAGAAAAAAAGGTTCAATCTTCAGTCAGTTTTTCCAACACAGGACAATACTGGAAGTCTCACAGCCAAAAAGTAAGCAGGATGTAAGTCATTCAAACCTAGAGCTGTGTGATATGGCAAAAATGTAATATCACAATACTCCAAGAATGATACATGATATATCACAATATTTATTTTTTTTCTGAGATCTAATATGTTGGAACAGACAAAGTAGTGCCTCGTTTAAAAATATTTTCAAAAACTATGAATACAATCATTTGTAATCAACATTTCACATACTGTGCTGCAGTAAAATTCATTTAAACAGGACTAATTATGCTCTCTTTGTAATCAACATGTAGTCGGTTCGTGTTTTTTGAGTACTGACAGTATCCAGGATGAGCTCAGAAAAGCATATTGTGACATATTGTGAAGTAAATGATCATGATAACAATAAATATTGTCAAACACTGTCATATCGCCCAGCTCTATTCAGACCAGTGGTTCACTTTCTGTCTGTAAAAACTAATCTACAGCCCTGCCAGCTATTGGACTAATCAGACCCAATATCTGCCCAAGGCTGCACTGTATTCAAGCCTAAAACTGAAGTAGGATATTTTGGGAACATGTCTTTTGGGCGTATGAATCCTTGGCTCTTTGGACTTGGGCAATACATGCAAATCTATTTACCTATTACTTTTTCAGATATGAACACATTCTTTCACATATCTATTACAGTCGTAGTCTGAGTGATCTCTCATCTGCCTAAAAAAGAGCAAAATACACCTCTCTCCGGTTTTTAGGGTTCCTGATCTTGTTTCTATAGGGGGTGCTTCTATAGGGTTCTGTAACAAAACATTAAGGATCTAGCCCTATAGCAGTTGTTTTCAACCCCAATCCTAAGCACTCTCTATTCCACATGTTTTGTTGTCCCTCATCTAACACACCTGCTTCAACTCATTAACTAATTAACAAGCCTCTTCTGTACCCGCTTTTGCTTTTCTTTACTATTTCTCTACATGAGCATCAACTTATTCCAGTACAGAGGAAGGCCTGCTCTTGTTTGGAGTTCCATGAATAAATGTGGATATGGAGCAATAATGGATATGTGGCACTGTCAGTGCATGACAGCTATTATATTATATTACTGGTTCTTCAGGGCACAGAGAATTTTAAGGAACCTTTTAGAAAGCAAAAAGTTTCAGAAAAATATGTTTAGGGATATGTGATATACTGGTAGCTGAAATATGATTTGTCAATAAGTGAGAAAATGTCATTATTTTTATCGACCCGATACTGGAATTACAGGTGATAATACCAACTGAAGCCCTATTTTAGTTGGAGTATGTACTGTAGTCACTAGTGTTGGACATTTCTATTCTTTTCAAAAGGACAGCACAGAGGAGGATTGGCATTCAACCCCAGCCAGACAGAAACACCACTGCTATTCTAAAGTAATATAGAGTATACAAACACAAGCCTTCCAGTGCTATATAACTCTAATTGTAAACAGCTCTGAAGTCTGTTTAATAATTTAAAATATTTAAATGTAATAATGTATAGAGTAACAATAATTAGCCACTGTCCAAAATAAAACGTTTCCATATTTTTCTGATTTTTATATTTATTTTCTATTTACTTTTTATTTACATTTGTACACAGCAGCTGCTCTTTACATTGTGTAAAAATCATGATGAATGAATGAATAGAAATGGCACAAAATGACTTGGAATAAAATCTTTTTTACTTTTAGTTTACATATATTGAAAGATAATAATGTTTTCTCTTCTCCTGTAAAGTTATAAATTTGGAGATATATGTTTTTTTTTTTTTGGACAGCAATGATTTTCACATCAGATTTAGCTGTGTCACAGCTATGTAAAATGTATTAATGATCAATGATCAGGTCCTAACCTCACTGCACTTCATTTATGGATTATAGTGTGAACTTGTTTTAAAATGCAAAAAAAAGCAAGAAATGAATATTAGAAATTGGTTTATGGTTATTAGTATCGGTTTCTGCCACAATAAGGAGTTAATTATCAATTATTGCATTGGAAATTCCATGTTGATGCATTCTGTATTTTTTTCAGGCATATTTGTTTACTAGTTCAATGACAAATAAAGCTTTCAAAATGATAAACATTTTTAGAAGGATTAATTTTAAATATATATACATTATTAGAGATTATTAAAAGGATATGATGTGCATGTGTGTATCTATTCAATGCATTGATATTACCTTCACGGCTTTTATGTTAGTATAAATTCTTTTTAAACAGGATTATCAATTTTCTGATGTCAGGTGACGCCACTATATTACATGATAAAGTTATTTACCACTACTGAAAATGTGTTTAAACTAGTCTTTTTACTTGGACACCTGTATGAACCTTTGTCCTGGAACAAACATTTATTTTTTCAAATACACAAACATCATAGTAACACATATTCATGGCTTTCCGGGGTCATCCCACCTGACTAGGTAAAGTGAACCAGCCTAATCGTGACTCACAACTGACCTTTTTTCAACAGTTGTGAAAGGGCTACTTGGTCACTTGTGGTCTTCTATATGGTGCAGTACCATGCTCATCTTTCTTAAAAGCATGTCAGAATAAAAGTCTGTTGCTGTGGATTGTGGCACATGACAGTTTAAATGTGGCTCTACTGGACCTTCTTTCTATCAACTAAATATTGTGATAAGAATCATGTATCATAAAAATGTCCTCAAGTATCATGATATTATATTTTTGCCATATCAAGCACCCCAATGCCAAATTATTTTATTTAGGTTTTTATATGGCTAAATTACTTTTTTAAATAGTTTTATCTGCATATACGGTTGGACGGTCACACCACTTGACTTTGGAAGGCATAAATGCCTAAAATTAATTTTATTTTGATGCACTGACAATGTATTCACATAAAGCAAGTATTGTAGTATATTCTGATATATGTCATGTATATATTAATTTATTTAAAAATAATGGACTTGGACATAATAAGCGCATGTCATATTACTGACCCTACTACAAACCGATCATGGTGATATCTCTCAGGTCACTTGTATTTTTACTTTATCCCAAGTTACTAAGGTTGTTTCCACTTTCTGTGGCCCTTAAACTGGGGGTAACAAAGTTTAAATACCCTGGTTACTGCTTTAGTGTAAATAAAGTAAATGTCTATTGAACTAAAGGTTATACTTTTTTCTGTTAATCAGGCCATATGCTACATGCTGGCAGGCCTACTAATCTACGTCAAATGTGCTTAACCATTCTTCCTCACCATCAAGCATACAACTAATCAAACAGGCATGTAAGAGGTTCTCACCTGTTGCGGACCCCGTACAGCTTCATGCGATGCTGATGCAGGAGGGAGGTGTGATGGAGAAGACAAAAATGAAGAGAGGGACTCTTCCATCACTGCTGAAAAAGGCTCCACCAGGTCCTTCCTGTGCAGGGACAGGGGTATGTTCTTGTCTGGGGCACTATGCAAGAACTCATATTCACTGTCTGTGGGAGGCGGGAATTTTACATCGCCCATAAAATCAGCGTCATCGGGGTTGATGCCACGTGACGCCAAGGAGCTAGAGGTCAAGTGATCATTGACCTCTGACCTTGAGGAGGAGGAGAAAGGCACCTCAGCTTGTTCGGATGTGTCGTCAGTGCACTGGATGGGCATGGAGAACTGTTGCTCTGCAGTAGCAAAGAAATACACAAAACAGTTGTTTGGGCTGGTAAAACTTGTCTTTCATCTACAACCAATTTGAACGCATGAGAATTCTCATTTATACATTGGTATACTGAATGCTTTTGTTTAAAGGGACCCTGATTTGGGGCCATGTGTGAGAGAAAAATAACAGCACTCAAATTACAACAAGAGTGGCAAGGGCAGATACATGAAAAGCATTAATAAAAGGCTATCCTACACCAATACCAAGCTTTAATTTCTCACCTGGACTTACTATACTACCACACTGAGGCCTACCCTTTGACAAAAGCTAGACAATAACTTCACAGGTGCTTTCCCAATACTGAGCCGAATGAAAAAACTAACTATTATGGTCTTTGTTTGGACTAAGGTTTTCTGTTTTCTGCTGGTATCCTTGTGCCTTCATATAGATGTAAGAAGATCAGTATGCAAACTATGAAAAAAATCACAGTAGTGATGTATGCACCATGCAACGCTGAATATTCAAGAGCATCTCTGGCATTTCTAACACCTAACAAAGCTCTGAGAATCTGAGAACCCCACAACTACTGCAGCTATGGCTGACAAAGCCAAAACCCACTCAGACATAACCTTGACATACTGTTACTAAATGAACAATAACTGAACACACCAATAATTCATAACACCAATAATTCGCCAGCCCAGAAAAACAAAATAGCGATGTGATAATGAATCATATTGAGTGGCTGACTGTGTTATTATACACCCAAAGTAAAAAGCATTTTTCCTAAAATTTCCAAATTTCTGCACAATTAAATTGTTACAATGTAAACAAAGTCATTAATGCGTCAGAAATTTTCACAGTAGCGGTGAGGGGAATCAGACATCTAAAGTATTCAATACTTTTAAAGGCTACCTCATATAAAAGTATTACATGAAATGGTACTAATATGTTGCATGATGCTTGAGACCTATTTTTACAAAAGGCTATTGGCTTAAAATGTTCTTAAAATATATGCAGGGCAGAGAAGCATACGCAAGGCAAAAAAAACTTTTTTTTCTGGATTTATCATAATTTAACTGTTATCAACATACAAAAGTTTAGTAGACACATGTAGTCATGAATCCATATGAACAAAACCAGATTTACCAGTATTTTCACCATTATTAATGTATAAAAAGTCACGTTTAGGTTTACTGGTCTTTTTGGACAGTGAATGAAACTATTCTATGTGAGTTGCAGACATCATGTCCCCTGGTTCCTATCACCACCAATATAAAGAAATCTGAATTTCTCTACAATGCCCCGTCTCAAATCAAACGACTCTGAATGACTCTGTTTACATCTCAATAATTGAATTATGCCTGTAATGTCTGTAATTATTGTGCCTAATAACCCATTTCTTGCTGACAACCCACAAGCCATCATTTAATCAGAACTGATCTTTACAGGAAAAAGGCAGTTATATGATGATTGTGAGTGCTGGTCAAATATAAGAGGTCAATTCTCTAGGCATGTTTCTTTTACTTTACAATTGACTCTTTTTTACACGTAAAAACGTTCTCACCTACATCTGGTGCTCTGGAACACCATTTTTATCTGTGGTACATGGCTGGGTTAACTACGAAAAAGCCTTGCCTAGATTGTGTGTGAAAGCACCTTGTCCTTTCTGCCAGTCCTTCACCAGATTCCATAGCTAAAATTACATTACATGGACATATTGTTTCTCTTCATCAAACAAAAGGCATCTAATTGCATAACTTTGCAATGTTAATTAAACATGTTCATCTGTTATGTCTATTTTAATCCAGTGCAAAGGGCAGTGGATGCAGCAGCAGTAACACTGGAACTGCTTGCCTTTGCTCCAGGTGGTTCTGTCTTTAATTGCGCACAGGATAATACACAATAGCTAATATCCTGTTATGACATTTCCAAAGTAATTGTTAACTCCACAGCTCCATTCCTCATTTCTCATAATTTAATTAGAGCAAAAAACAACATTACAAAAAAACGGGACTCGGCTAAGGCACAACAGCCATAATTTAATGGAGACGTTTATCCTAAAATATCAAATTAAATGTAAAAACTGTAAATAATGTTACCGTTTGCAGTATCATTTCCTTTGTGTATTCTTTTCAGGTGATCTTTCTGTCGCCTTGCGAGAGTTTGAATCCTCTGGAAAGTCCCTTGGATTTCCTGAAGAGCGTCTAGAACATCCTCCCTAAGAACCAAAAAAAGAGGCAAGTGTTGAGCAAGCACTTCCACTGTATGTGTTCACAAAGTGGGTCACAAACACAGCCAGAACTCTCATTACAAAACAAGCAGTACTGCAAGATAATTTGGTCCTTTTTTTCTGAGAAAACAGCAAACCTGCGCATTTCTATAGCTAGACAGTTGTATACAAAAGTTTGAACACCTCTGGTCAAATTAATGTTGATTTTCTGAGTGAAAGTAAGTTAATATGCCCTCTACATGGAACATACTTATATATTAGTAGTTAGAAATAGTGCACCATTTCTATTTATTTGTTAGGTAAAAACATTTTTGCACTAGGAAAATTTTGTTTTATTTTGCTTTGGTAAAATGGTAAATTCAGCACATAAAAAGTATTTGTGCATTAGGAGGATGTGAAGATGTGTGCATATTTTCATGTACAAAATCAACAAAACATGTAATTTGTCCAGAGGTGCCCAAAGTTTTGCACACAACTGTACATTTTACCTGCAGCTAATACATATCTGGGCACTAACTTGTATGTATCCTCTAAGACAGCTAATAACTAATTAGAATTTTGTCAAGACCCAGTCATTAAGTGTTACTAAAACAGCAAAAGCAAAACTATTTTGTGAATAAAATAACTCTGTTAATGGGGGCTAACCTTTCACTTTAATTACCGACAGAAAAAAACAAAAAGAAGCATATTTTTCCTTTGAAGCTGGCATTTACAATGCATCTTAAAATATGTTTCAGAATTGGAGACCTTCAACAGCATCCCAAAACCACCATAGCATAATGATCATCCTAAAATACAGACAGACTGTTCACAGTGTTACTGGCCATCTTATAATGATTCATTGTGCTCTGACTGTTTTGGGAAACGGGCCCCAGAAGTGTTAAGAATACAACCAGCGAGGCCATGCGCGTGACGCATCTCAGGACCAGAGCCGTGTTTCTATGTCAAGAGTGAGTTGTAAGATAGGCGAGTGAGTATCACTTTGAATACTATCTGTAACTGTTAAAACGATGTCAGCGTGACAATGCTTTAGGACGTCTGGCATGCTCTGGTTCTTTCTCTGTAAGTTAAAGGAATTTGTCTGCTAAGAAGTGAAACCAGTTAACATAATCTAAATGAGGAGCCTTCATGAATTTAAACGCTGGTATCTTTTACACGAGAAGTCTGAACCACATACGTCTTCATGCCGCTGATTCCAGGTACTGTACGGGGAATCGTCTGAGCACACTCCATGGCTTCCTTCATCACACATTATCCACAAAATAAAGAGAAAAAAATAGTATTAACATAATCCAATTCTGAGAGACATTAATACCATATAATGAATATTGTGAAACAAATTATTACTCTGATAATTACTCCAGAGAACTGATTTATAAACCTTTAGTCCTGTACTATACTGTATTTGCTCTTTTATATCCTTTATAATCATATCTATTCTGTACTAGACTGCAGTGAACCTATAACTGTCTGTCACTGTCACAAACTAAAATTTCATTTACATTAAGGAACTTTCTTTAAAGTGAGAAAGGCGAAGTCTCTCATGCTACAGCTCAATATAATAGACATGCTCCTAAAACCATTATGCTGTAGCGCCCCCTGTTGTTGATAATATTGACAAGTGTTAAACAATTGAAAAGAATTATCATGGTGGATTCAATTAGAGAAAAATTCTCACTATGGACAGATAGCGCTGAGAAATGATATCAAACTGTGAAGAAAAAGAACTACATCTTTTTCACACATTTCTCACAATTTAACCCTCGACTGAACTGTGGATAAGTGGGAAAGCAGCTCAGGCGCTGCCATCAGATCTTCTGCCTGCTTTCTACTAATAATATCAGAATAAAGACGGTGGGGGCGGGGGCATATGTTTTAGTAAGTACAATCCATTCAGGAAAATTAGGCTAGATTTTCAAGGCTTCGAACAACAACAGGACGACAGAAAACGCTCTATGTGTTCTGCGTGGGGGTCTATGCATTGCAGGTCAGTAACAAATTACAGCATCTCTCTGAAAAAGACACTTCTGTTGTAACAGATTTCCAACAGATTTCTACCTTTAACAAAAACAGATAAGCAGGGGTTCTGAGAGCTCCCGTTGAGCACAGAATTCTCAGTCACATAACATAACAAAAACATAGACAGGCAAAGATTTCTCAACTTAGAAATTACCAGGTTGACATTTAACGCCTTTCAAAATGTATCTCGTGTTATAAACAACAATCGAATAGATGCCTTCCTCCAGCCTAAAGAGATGAATGCAGCATTTGTATTTTCAGACACTGAGATGATAAGGATCTGCGACCAGCACGGGGATGCACCTACCAGGACATGGTTAGTCCTGTGGGAAGTGGTGGGGTTGCCAGGCCACTGATTGCTAGGTGACAACCTTTCAGTTTCCTGTTTTCGGTCTGCAGCCTCGCAACATTTCACTTCCCCTGGAAAAAACACAACACATAGTCTTAAACATAAATGCCAAACCATAAATTACATAAGCCTACAAGAACACATTTATGTAAAAATATTTAGTGTCAACTGTTTAAATTGAATTTAAAATGTGGGAATGGCATCCAAACCACATGTAATAATGCCAATATGATCTTGCCTTGCACTGAAAAACATCACAATTACATGACCAAAAAATAATATGGAACTAATACTTATGACAACCTTTTCTCAATGTGTGAATGTGTTGATCACAACAGAATTCACCTCCCCAAATCATTTAATGCGTCAAAACAAATTACTTTTGCCAAACACATCTTTACCAAACACTCATCCCACCACACAAAATAACAAATTTGACCAAACAAAAAAGTAGGCCTAGGTGCTGTTATGAGAATCACTCTGTTGTACAACTCTAACTAAATTCAAAACATTTGAATCAAAATCGAATAAACCTAAATCAAAATCAAATAAACTTAAATCAAACTAAGTCAGTGTAAATCTTATACATGACATACAGAATAATCCATTTCATTGAGGTAATGCACAGAAAGGATTTACTGTTCAACTGTTTTGCTCAGTAAGTGTTCAATGCTGCTAAATCATTACAAAAAAAATCTCATTCCCAAATGCAAAAAATAAGGCCCCACAGCTCAGCTTCTTCTCTCACGCCCACCAAACACAAATAAGGCTTGGTATAACAGCAAAATGTCTTACGGCATGTTCATCATCTCACTTAGCTCTGCTTAGCTTCTCCGGGGTTTAACATTTTTAGCATAAAATCAGCAGTTGAACTGACCGACTGAGACCTACTGTAACTTATGATAGTGTGACACTCACATGAGCCCCTGACATTTTGAACACAGAGGAACAGAAATTAGGTTTGTTCACAGTTAAAACCTATGAAGTTGTAGAGTAATAACAGAATAAGATAATAAATTTGTACGTGTCTTTTTATATTGTAAACAACAGTGGTTCCAAACTTTTGCTCAGTATTGTATATGAATGTACACACATACTGACATTTTGGAGTTCTATTTTAGGGTAATGTGGCAATGTTGTGTGTCTGAAAGGAAGCGATGAAAACTGCAGTGCATGAAATGTCACTGCTTGCTGTTTTGATTATTTAGATTATGGTTTTGCCCTGAAGGGCAATCGAATAAAAATGTAATATGTGACTGATACATAATAGATCCATTTAATAGACTATGATTAAAATTAGGTCAGGCTTAAACCTAAAAATAAGAAAAAAGTCTGGAAAACTGGCCCAGTATTATAGCACTAAAACTACAAAATTAAATTTTT
The DNA here is from genome assembly GCF_904425465.1 of Colossoma macropomum. Classification (NCBI taxonomy): domain Eukaryota; kingdom Metazoa; phylum Chordata; class Actinopteri; order Characiformes; family Serrasalmidae; genus Colossoma; species Colossoma macropomum. Next base: position 29,387,704 of record NW_023494784.1, on the reverse strand, counting down.
ACTTGAGAATATTTTTTCCAAGGTCTCAACACATTGGCAGGGACCATTTCTTTGGTTACATACATTGTGTGATATAGGTTTAGTGTATATATAATAAAAGAAAATAATTTCTTGGGTCAGTTTCTGACTAACCTGAACCATACTTTACTGCTGAACTCAACTGTGCTTTCAGCTCTGAAATCAGCTGCTCTTGGTCTTCTATCTTCCTCTTCAGCTGCTGAGTACATCGTTCAAACTGCTCCGTCTAAACACACACACACAGAGGTCTGTGTTTATTTTAGAATAAAGAAAGATATTTTAAAAAAGAAGAAACTTAATGGACTGTAGTCTGTACTGAACCTTCTGCTGTAGTTCCTTTTTGGCATTTTCTTTCTCAATCAAGACATTGCGATAGGCTTCATAGGCTTTGTTCAGCTGATCACTAATGTTTCGTTCCATGCCGTGGCCTTCAGTAACATCACTGTCAGCTGTCATGAGTCCTGCAGCCAGAAAACATACTCTAACAAACATGTCAAAGGCAAGTAAATACATAACAATACCTCAGGCATGAGAGCAGAACCACGGCACAGTCTGTATAGGCCACGCTGTCCTATACAACAGATGTTTACAACAGACGTGTCATTCCTCTGTTTAGTGGATTCTGGACTATACCATCATTGATCATGAGCCCAATTGTAATCTGAATATTTTATTTAGCTTCTTTAAAGTCTATAAATCCTGGAGAATTAGTTTTTGAGTGATTTGAAAAGTGCATATCAACAGACTAGTTTTAAGAGAAAAAAACAAGTTCTACCAAACTAGTCTGTACCCAAGTCAAGCCTAAACATCTAGAATATCAAGAATATCATTCCAGAATATCAAGAATATCATTCCAGAATATCAAGAATATCATACCAGAATATCAAGCTTTGGTGTGCAGAAATAAAAGCTTGGTTAAACAGAATAAAAAGAGAGGAAAATATTTTTAAAGCTACTAAGCCTGTTCATTTAACGCATCTAAACGTTTTCATATTTAAGACATCTAGTAGAACACCTAACCTAAGACGCTATGTATGATGTACCACCGAATAAAGCTGTTGAAAGTTTAAGTTAAATAAAGTAAGCTTTAAAAGAGAAATACATTAACAGGACGGTTGAAAATAAGCGTCATATTCATGTTTCCAAGATTTTTAAACTGTTTGCATGAATAGCTCACTTTTTAAACCACTTTTGTAGGTCTATCTCTACATCTCAGAGAGCCTGTACTGTGAAATATGGGAAGTAAAAGGACGCTCACAGCCATCGCTAATGGAATGACAAACTTTACCCGTCCGTCGAAACATTACAGCGAAACAACGTAAAGTCGGTGAAAATGAAAAGTAAACCTTGATTCTGGCGATATTATTTAGCTCAAGTACAAAACCGACGGTATCGAAATACCGACAGTAGCTCGCTAACTAACGTTAACAACGCCTTAACTACACACAACTAGCAGCCACTCTAGCTAGCAAGCGTGGCTAACTGCCCGTGAATGGAGCCTTACCTTCATTCGGAAAGTGCCAAAAGATCTACGTTTAGCTATCGCTTTGACATTGCCGAGCTCTCTTGCTGCCGGTCTAGTCTACAACTTTATTTTCACATTGAAAAGGAGGGGAGGAAATGGAGTGTTTCGCACAAATGGACGTTTGACATGTTTTACAATGAGCTGGGAACTTCCCTCGGGGAATCCCCGCTGCCCTGCCGCTTCCGCCTGCCGCCGCTCCGCCAATCAGCGTCGCTGTGGCTCCTCGTGCTGGATGCCTGTGTGTGAGCCCGAGCTACAGCCTGCAGCCTACTTATCTGACTTAAGCCTGCTGCAAACGCCGGTTGAAGAGCAGGCAAAGTACTCAGAAGTTTGTAGAGATCTGTTCATCCAACGTTTCTTATGAAATCAAGGGTGCTAATAGGGAGTTTGCCCCCTTTTGCTGCAGTAGCAGACTCTACTCTTCTGGGAAGGCAGAAGTATTTGCTGTGAGTATTTGATGGCATTCAGGCACAAGAGCATCAGTGAGCTCAGGTACTGATGTAAAATGACTAGTTATGGATCACAAATGCCACTCCAGCTCATCCCAAATGTTTGATGGTGATACAGTTTATCCCAAGTGTATTTTAAGGTGTTGCAACTCATCCCAAAGGAATCTGACAGTGATGCAATTCATCCCAAATGTATTTTAAGGTGCTGCAACTCATCCCAAAGGTGCTGGGTGGTGCTCCAAAAGTAACGCAATTGCATAGCTGATGCTTGGCATTGGTCATGGTGACCTTTATTCTAATGTGCAGCTGCTCCAGAGTAAGGCAGGGCAATATGACGCTATATCGTTATTGTGAATTATGTCAAAATATAATATGCTTTTCTGAACATATCAGGGATATCATCAGTACTTGTAGAATACTGAACAACTGCATGCTTACTTATTAAGAGAGTAAAATTTGTCTCATTTAACTGGATTTAGTGCAACACAGTATGCAAAATATTGAATAAAAATCATTGCATTCACAGATTTTTTTAAATGTAGCTCTGTTAGTTCTTTTTTTTCTGTTTCAACTGATCAGATGTCTGAAAAAAATAAATATTGTGACATTATTGTGTATCACTGGAGCTTTTTTTCCCAGTTCTGCTGCAGTATATCTTCTGTACTTCTAATGACGCCTACAGCTGAAGAGACACCCGTCTTCCACTGTGGTTCTCTCTTGTAGTTTAACCACCACGACTTTGTCTCTTTATTTCTTTAAAGCTTGGTAATGTGCTGCACCTATATGGCCATAGTATAAACCACAGTTTCAACTGCACATGTGCTAAATGAGTATTTGCAAGGGCTGCAAATATTGTGGTAAATAAAGTGTCAACTGCATGAACTTTATAGATATAGTGCACTAAAATTTGTTCTCATCATCAATCATGAGGTATTCTCCCATTGCACCTTGACAATTTTCTGAGTGAAAGATGATACTAGGGACTCAGCGGTACTTTAGCCTTTTTACTTGATGGTAGATCAGAGTGGTGGGGAATTATTGGTTATATTATTTTTCCCCATCTTTTGGAGAATGGTGATGTAATCAAAATTTTTATAGGCAAAACGTCATTACATTTATTTGGTCTTTTAAAAAATATGGTATGATTAATTGTGCTTAATATGACCAGGGATACATGCTAACAAGATTTTAAAAAAAGGCCAATTTGGATTTCAGGTTGACATTAAACAGCACATTAGGGTCAGAGTGGTGAGAAAGCACTGCAATCATGTGTGCTGCTGGAAACCATGCAGTTATTACCATAAGATGGCAGTGTTGCTATTGTTTGTGGTAGGCAGTAGCTGACAGCGGTGTAAGGCCCAGACCACTTTTATTCTCTTCTCACCTTTGTCTTTGTGGACCTAGAGAAGTGGTAATAATCTGATACTCATTTTACTTTGTCCTGTAGAGTAAGACTGGTTATCTGAGTCATCTAGTCATTTACATCAAGCAAAAATGCAATGGTAAGGACAGACATTCGGTTTAGTCTCCATCTCTAAGAAATGAAATGGCTTTTTACAGCTCATAAATCATCATCCTTTCTAGCTCAGACATTCAAGGACACATGAAAAAGAGCTGAAGATGTTCTATGGAGATTCTATTCGATGGTGCTCTTACTGTGGTGATAGAATTGTTCACATTCTTAACATTCCACAGTTTAAGGCTCTCTCAGCATGAAGTATGCCTGGGTGTGAGCATGTAAGCATGCAAGCATGTCTGTGTGTGTCTGATTTTTCCCAACTTTTCCTTCAACCGGAAAGCCCCAGGATTTATAGTGAAGCACAATCCATTGAAGCATCAGCTGAGGGTGGAGGATTTGAGCTGTTTTCTTTCTGCTGTGTGCTCTGATGTATAAATGTCTCTTTATCATGCCCTGTTTTCTCTAGCAGATGCATATTAATTGGCTTTTCACTTTGAATTTCCCCTTTTCCACTGAGGACCAGATGCTATGCCTGAGGCAAGTATTTAGTCAAGTATGTACTGTGTAAGCGGTTACAATGTAGTTAATAATTCAAGATGCGTTCCCTGCGTTAGCAGTGCATTGCGGTAGTATACAGAGAGGCATCAAATTTACACTGTAATGCTTGTGACATATTAACGTAGCACATAGAATCAAACCTATATGAGTAGAATAACTACACATAAACCAGGAAAAATCTTTAAAATGCTCTCACTGTAATTGAAGAGTGCCATTCCAATATGCTGTATCCATTTGTAACAATTATATATATGAAGTTTTTGAAAAGAGTAATAGCTGTCGTATAATGGAAAGCACATATTTATTTCTCTAATAAAGTTAGTATTAATCATAATACACCATTGATATTTGCTTTATGTCTAAGGTCCACTCAGACGTTTCAGATTTTTTGTTTCAGACATTGTCTAATATGCACAGGATGTTTGATTCTATGTTTTTAAATTAGGAAACACCTTTCGAAAGAAACGTCTGTGGTTGCAGATAAGGATTGTGTCTCACTTCACAAACTCAGACTCACAATGAGACAGGCGTGTGGAGTGTCTGTGCAGATGTCTGTCATTCCTCTGTGCTTGGTTGTAACCTCACTGCTTTATATGCGTAAGTCTCACACACACACACACGCACACAAACACACACACACACACACACACACACTCTAAACAAAGAGACACACCTACACACCACACCTCAGACTGAAAAAAATCTGTGAAACCTTTTGGGACATTCTAGTGAATGGTAACTCAGTCTGCTGTGTTCCTCTTTTTGGTGAAACACTGCACTGAATGCATTTAGCATGTCACATGTTCTAGATTATTCACATGGAACCAGTTCTGATAATCAGCATAGACATGAAAAACAACTGCTCTTATCACACCTTGTGCATAGTAGCCATAGCCAGTCTGCTTGATCTTGACCACTGGTTAATTTATGCTTTAAGCGTTCTTTAAATCAGGGTCTGAATTGCCTCACTAATGAAGATTTAACCCCTTCAAAAGGAAGTAGAAATAAAAAATTCTGATGTGTTCTTAGAAATTATACATAATAAATCATTTTAACATTAAATACTAGCTATGTTTCCTCGGCCATGCCAGAAAGATGCATATGACACAGTTTCCTCCACTCTTTCAGCAGGCCATACTACTCCTGTACTGTTGATGCTGTCTCAGGCTTGACTCCCTCTTACACAGGAATTCGCTGTCATCTTGGAAATTGTTATTGAATTGGAACTGTGTCACCATCAGATAAACAGCACCTAAAACTTTCATCTTTGAGAGACAGGAGAAAATCAAGTTGGATCAAGCCGGTATTGTAAAAATAAAATAGATTAAAAGAAAAGAAAATTTACAAAACAAACAAAGAAGCTGCTGGTGTTCTCAGAACAATGGACTGACCACCAGAGTCCAGACCTCAGCATCACTGAACATGTTTGAGATTACTTGGATCATGAGAAGCAAAAAGTGAACCAACTTCTAAGACTGAACTTTGGACATAGAAAAATATTCTTGCCGATTTCTTTGAAAAAACTGAAAGCAAGTATCTAAACAATGAAAATTTTTATATTATATTTAGTTGTTGAGGCTTTTGTGTTTTGCTTATATTTTCTGCTCTTTTCCTGAGGCAAAAACATTAACAACTTGTATTTAATAGCCATTTTAACTGGAAAGTAAACCTTAAACATAAGACATTCTACATAGTAAGTATCCCCATATAATCATCATAAAGAAAAATTTCTGACCTCAGGTGTCATAGTTTAATTCACACTCTGCTTTAAATGCATCCAAACTTGATTTAAATATGTGCAAGTCTGGTATTCTACAATAACTCAGACTAACTGGAAAGCTATCAGTCATTTCCTATAATAGAGTCGTTCTTGGCGCTGAGAGCAATCTTATCCCACACCGTTGACTCCAGCAGGGTGGGTAACCTGAGCCCATCCAGCAGGCTGCTATCTGATCCCCCTCCTCCAGACAGAGAACACGCTGCATCCAGCATGCTCTCGCCATGCAACTGTCAATCACCTGGCACAAGCAAAGGGCAGCCATGTGAGTGGTGGATTGGAGAGAGGAGGAGGGACAAAGGCAATGTCCCAAATGCAAACAGCGCCAGAGTCAGCGGGTTCAGGTTTATCTGTTGGCACAGAGCAAGGTCCCTCAGAGAGTGGAGGGAGAGAATACATTGCACTTGAATATGAAATCGGATAGCAGATGTGTTTCCGCATTTCACTGTCGGCCACGCAGGTTCGTGAGGGGCATGTCTGACTGACTACAAGAATGTTCCACTTTTCTCTTTAAATATACGTATTTATTAAATCTTCTGCAACTCTTTAAGATATTGTGTCTTCATATAAGAGGAATCTTTCACACGTCCTGTATAATGGCAGCTTTTATTCTCAAGCCGAAAGAATCCCTGAAATGTTTTACAGACAGGGAGCTCTACAGAACTCCTTTAGTCAATCTGATGGAAATACATTACTGTAATGGAGGCCTGTAGTACACTGGATGCCCATATGCATCTGTTATAGTCAGCATAGAGTCATGAAAACCTTCTTATTGCTGTTATACCGAAACGCATTGAAAATATCAGCTGACTTATACAACATGAGCATGTCTTGATGCGCAGCCCAAATGGCATGGTGCCTAACTGAGAAATATATATATAACTGATATATATATATTTTTTTTAATCTTAACAAAATTTCAGTCTAGGCTGAGTGAAACATGGTATCAACTGAGCTTTTTTGCTCGATGATAAGTGGGGTGGTGAGAGGAGACAGCGAAATTATTCGTTACCTGACCACTAATGCATGTAATTCAGAATACATTTACATTTTAGGACATAGTTATTACTATTTGATAGAAGATTATAGAAAAACAAGAGTTTTGTTTTTCAATGTAATGGTATGAAAAATTTTGCTTAATTTGACATGGTCAATTTTCAGGTTGTAAAGTTAGAAACTTTAGCATTTATTAAAGAACTTTTTTTATTCTAGTGTAAAGCTAACATTTTAAGGGATAAGAGGCTTTGTTATGACAATGATATTATATTTAATGACTGCTTTATGACTGTTCCTTTTGGTCTCTCTCTTTCTGAAGGAATAGTTTGGTGAAAAATCAAATTCACCCAATTTTCTACGTCGAATTTTGTTTTTTTTAGTTTAGAACTGGAGCTATGAGGCTAATGTTGTTAATAAACACTAGAATAAAATAGTCACCCAAATAGCCGAAATTGTTTCTGTAAAAATGCATCACCAAAACCTCTCCCAGCCCACTCAAACCGCATCCAGGGGCTGCACAGACTTGCCGATGTGGTTTAGGTAGTATGACTCTGAACTATAAAAATAGACAAAGCTTCACGGCTACAGGCAGCCATTTCAGACAACACCAGAGCTGGTATTCACAAAGCAGGAGTGATCTAGGATCAAATTCAAACTCCTTATTTGTGATGGTCACTGTCCCAACTGATTCCAATCAGGACTCCTACTCCTGAGGTGCTTTGTGAATACAGACCCTGTTTTCTGAAGTGGCAGCTCACAGTTTTGTTCATTTTGATAGATCACAGTAAGTCATACTGTGCTGTAAACCACATCAGCAAGTCTGTTCAACCTTAATGAAGAATTGGATGAAGTTTGAGTGGATTGAGAGAAAATGTAGTCATACAGAAACAGTGTGGGTTATTTGGGTGACTATTGAGTCCTAGTGTTTGTTAGCAATATTAGCCTTGTATCTCCAGTTCTAAACTAAAAGAAGCCAATTTTGGATTTAAACCATGTCTTGGCTGATCATGCACATCTGGGGTAAGTGGAAAATTGTGTGCATTTGATTTTTTGCCAAACCATTCCTCTAATGTCTTCCTCTCTCCACCACCCCTCAGCTCCCCTCCAATTCACTCTGTCTCTCTCAGCTGACCTCTTTCCTGTGCTCAGTCATTTGTTATAAAATAGTGCAGCGCAAAGTTAGCGTGCTCGCTTACCTGTCTGTTTTACTCATTTACTGCAGCACCACTTCACCTTTCCTCTTTTGTCCCCACTTGTCTTCTCTCATCCTCCTGTCTTTGCCCTTCCTCCACACTTCCACACAATGACTTGAGATCTACACATACACACACAAACATATGTAAGCCTATAATCAAGAGCGAGATGTGTGTATATGAGTGTGTGTGCATGTCACAGGCTGCTGAGCAGTGTATGCTTGTGAAGGCCTCAGGGGAAGACCAGAAGGCATAACGGGGAATTCACACAGTCCTCCATCTCTCAGCACTTTACACACGCTTGCAGAGGAAACTCAGCCACAGTGGTGCTGCTTTCTATGAAACTCAATAAGCACCAAATATATCTGGGTCCTAAATGACTTCCTCCAAGACATGTGGTAAAGCAGCTACTGTATATGGAGCATTTTAAATTGTGCTTGTTTCTTATTGCCATGTCATTCTTGTATCATATGAGAAGTGATAGATAGGGCAAGTTGTATTAATGATAAAAGGTCAGTAGGAGGTCATTTGAGACTCTGATCACCTGAGCAGCTCAGCCTTGTGTTACTCCACATGGCAGCTTCAGCAGCTCTTCACGAGAACGGACAAGGGTGTAGCTATCGACCTGAACCATCACTGGCTGCCTGCCGAAGTGAGTCAAATGCTTTCCTGAGCAAAGAGGATAATGGCCTACTGCACTAAAGAGTAGGTTGGTGGGTAAGATCCGGTTTCTCTTGAGACTGAAACAGCAATTTATATAGAAATCCAGCATTATTATCTCTTTAAAGTTTGCACAGTCATTTTTAATTTGATGTCTTTCTTTGACTAATGCTTTTTCTCTTTGACTTGTGTTCTCAACCATTGTAAACACCTTTGGGTTATTGCACAGCACTATCAAATAGAACATACTATTAGTAGTAGTAGTATTACTTCACATAATGTAAAGATTCTTTAAGGATGCTTCCTAGAACCTTTTCCATATATGGAGGTTCTTCAAACTTTGAAAACATTCTTCACATTCATCTCATTTACAAAAATGGTTCTCTGGGAAACCAAAAGAGATTCATCTGTAGTATTGATCAAAGAACCATTTGTGGCACCCTATTTAATAGTATATTACTATTCTTGGTAATAATAATGTATTCTGTTTTTATAGGGCTGTTCAATACCCAATGTGCTTGCAACAGCTGAGAACACAGACATTAAACAAAATACAAGATTAAAGACATCTGTCAAAGAAAAAGATTTCGCTCAATAAAAAAATGCAAAGAACCATCCATTAAAGCGTTCTTTAAGAAAACAAATGAGGTTCTTCTATGGCACCGTGCAAAAAACACTTGGCACATTTTTAAGAGTGTAGTAGAGTGTAGTAGTGGTAGCAGCTCACACATCTAGGCATTTCATTTCTTTTACATTATTTATGATATTCAAGACAGAATTTCATAAGAAGTGCTCCAGGATCAACAGTTTGGGAGAGGAGCATCCGGTTGCAAAGCTTTTGCTAACAGGCAGATGCCTTTCTCATGAATTTTTCTTGAATTGTAAAGCATATTGAGTCATGATCATAGTTCACTTGTAAGGCCTAAAGTAAATTATAATTAACTAATTAACTTAGGTGATTCATGTTGGACGAGATGCTAGATGATTCATGCTACATTCATGTTAGTGTCTAAGCCTGTGGTGGCTCCACTGTCTACAGTGGCTTGGTTTTTTTCTCACTCTCTCACTCTCCCCCTCCCCTCTACCAAAACAGAGCCTAACAGGAGAACAGTGGTAAATCTTTGTCCTGTCAGATGGTTTCCCCCACATGTCTGAGAGGCAGCAAAATAAACAGACTGCTGTAGGTCTGCAGTGAGAGGAGATCAGACGTAGAGAGAGCGGCTGAGCATGCTGGGGGAGGGAGATCAGACGCAGGGCAAAGCTACAAACTTAGGCATCCTGGGGGAGAGAGAGGGCTTGTGCTGGAATGCAGAGAGAGCGAGAGCTCATAGATCACATTTCAGTGAAGCACAGTGCCCAAGTGCTGAGACACAAGTTAAATAGCCGAGTCGATATGTGGCACGACTGAGAGACGAGCCGCACGCGGGCTCTGAATGTTTATCAGCTGATCTGAGGTAAGTGGTAATGCTAGCACCCAGACCTCATCTGTTATAGCTGAGGATAGGAGACAATACAAGAACTGCTCTCAGATTAGCACACAAGCACATTTCTGCCAACAAATCAAAAACTCCAGAGCTTTTTTTTGTGTTTTTTTGGCTTATGGTCTAATGTGCTCTATTGTCATATATGACTCATGCAACTGACGTCATATTTCTCTGAAGTTTCATTTCCAAGTATTCTAGACACATTACTTTGATCTGCTTCCAAGGCAACTCATAGACTATTCCAGCATTGCTTAATAGATTTGTAATCTTCATACAATTTGCTATAGGCACTTTTACATGAATAAAAAAGCATGTTAGCCCCCCTTCCCCTGCCAACCCATTCTTTCCAGAACATATATATTCATTAATAATGCATGCACAGACATACACACACACACTCAGTGCTGAGCATGAAACCAACAGTAGAAAGTGACGGTGTTGTTTAAGCAGAGGCTCTGGCTTTAGAGTCTCCTGGTAGAGTAGTTTATTGCAATATCTATTTGTACTGATGTCTCAGACATATGCAGTAAAAATATATATATAAAAGACACACACATTCACAAAGCAATTGCAAAATGTATGCCTTGTGAATGCATGCAAATGCCAAAGTGGTAAACTGAATGGGGACTGAAACATTCTTTACTACGTTACTTCCTGACTGACACAAATAAGACAAAACCCAAACAAAATGACAGCCAAATCCCAAACTATAGCTGGACTCCAAAGGCTAGTCCAGGTGAGTTGTATTCTAAATTGCTGTGTACAAAAAAAATCTTCAAAAAAAATGGTAAAATCAAGGGTGCCAGACAAAACCAATATATTGACGGTGAAAGTATGTTTTCTCAATGATGGTAAAAATCTGTAATGAATCTTTAATGAATTACAGTCATTTAATTTCTTAGACATACTACCTTTTACTGTAATTTAGTAGTTTTAGACAGCATTTTACTGTAATAATAAATAACAAGCATTTAAATAGATGCAAAATGTCTGTGAAGTAAAGGTGGTAATTTATTGTTGTGAATTTACATTCCATTTGTGATGAATCAGGCTGGGTCAGACACACGCACATGCAAAGAGAAGGACTTTTTTCAGTAAAAATAGGAAAATTCTAATTAGCGCCGTAGAGACGGGCCAAAATCAATACCAAAAAACAGTAATGTGAAAACATAAGGCTATGAGCAAAAACCAGGAGCAGTCTAAGATCAAACAGGGGAGAAAAATAGTAAGCCAAACTGTGGAAGGGCAGAGCAAAAATCTAAATCCTAAAATACAGGCAAAAGTCAAAAACAGACAAACAGGAAAAGAACACTCAGTATGCACAGGAAAGAGATCACTGGTGCAATACTTCGCAAAGTTTGAGTGAAGAGTAAATAGTATATAAAGAGTCCGTACATAACAAACAGCTGCCGTTTGTCAATGTCAGTACCCAGGTGAGCTAAATCTCTGGAACGGCTCACGATTGGTCAATGATTCGTGATTCCCTGTTGCATTCTGGGAAGTAGAGTGTAGATCAGTCTGTTAACTGAGCGAGCCAGAGGGAAGTGTGACATTAAACCCCCCATGCCACCCCGAGGACTCCAAGTTGAACGAGGAATGCCCACGATGACCACCACCCACGCGGCTGGAAGTACCACCGGAGCAATCCCCACCAGAACAACCACCGACTCGACTGGACCAGGACTCCGAGAGATGACCCCTGGAATGATCCCGAAGACAGGGAGCAGGCCATTTAGGAAACCCCCAGTGAGAGTTAGTTATAAGTGCAGGGTCAAGGGTATCCCTGGCCAGCACCCAATATTGCTCCTGTGGCCAGCTGTTGGACGGCATAGACTGGAGCTCAATCAACCTCTGTCGGTGGAGGTAGCGTCACATCAAGCGAGGCCTCATCCAGCGAGGCCTCATCCAGCAGACCTGAAATGACAGGCTTGAGAATAGATACATGAACCCATGTACTTGGGAGTTTTTTACGCCCAAACCTAAAATCTCTGATCAATAACCAAACCCGGTCTCCAGGTTAATAGGAGGGCATCTCTTTATAACGTTGCAGAGCTGATTCAATGTGTTGGTGTATTTCCTCCCTGACTTCTTCACTTCGACACATCCATTCATCGACTTCTGGAACACCCGTGCTAGGGGCTCACCAAGGAGCAACTAGAGGTCAATAGCCTAAGACACACTGGACGGCAGTTAAACCAGTCAAGGAGCTGATTAAGGAGTTTTGGGTCATTCAGTCCAAACTGGATATCGGCCCCAGTCTGTAGGGTTGTTATGACAGAACATGCTTAAAAACTTCACTAATTGCAGATTGACCTGCTCACATTGTCCATTGGATTATGGGTGATACCCAGATGTTAGGCTTACCGAAACTCCTGTATGCTTGAAAAAGGCTGTCCAAACCTGCGATGTAAACTGAGGGCCTCTATCTGACACAACATCCTCAGGCATCCTATAACACCAAAATGCATGATTAACTAGAGCCTCTGCTGTTGAATGATTGGAAAGGGCACAAAACGAACACTACGAGAAAATCTGTCAACTACTGTGAGAATAGTGGTGTATGAGAGTAACTATGGGAGATTGGTGATCTAAGGCAATACGGGACAAGAGGTGAGCTGAAATAGGCAAAGGCATTAGTTTAATGTCTTGGGGATTTTACACTGAGCACATACTGAACAGGATGATACAAACCGATGTATGTCAGAATTAAGCTTCCCCCACCAATAACCACCAGGAAAGAATTGTTGTGTGTGCCCCTCCCCGGGGATGACCAGAACTTAGCAAGGAGTGGACCAATTTAATCAAGTGATCCCGAAACGGTTCTGGCACAAAAACCTTGCCTGTGGGGCACTGACTGGGGACAGTGATATAAGGCCTCTGCTGTTTCTTCATCAATCTTCCACTGGACAGAGGTGATGTGAACCTCAGATGGGAGAATTGTCTCTGGTTCCTCTTCCCTCTCTCTGACATTCTGGTTCTGAAATATCCTAGATAGGGTGTCAGCCTTGATATTACGAGTACCAGGAAGAAAAGAAATACTAAAACAGAAAAACACAAAGACCACCTAGTCTGGCAGGAGTTAAGATGTTTAGCATTTTTTAGGTATTCCAGGTTTTTATGGTCGATAAGAACAGTGAAGGGGTGACTGGCCCCATCCAACCAATGCCTACACTTCTCCAAAGGTACTTCACATCTAACAGTTCCTTGTCACCACAGTTATGTTCAGCAGAGGTAAGCTTATGGGAATAGAATGCGACTGGGTGTAGTTTACGTGGATTGCCTGAGTGCTGTGAAAGTACAACTCCGACACCAGTTTCGGAGGCGTCCACTTTGACCACGAAGGGTTCAGTCAGATCAGGATGCTTCAAAATGGGAGCTTGAGGCTGTTGAAAGTTGCCTCTGCCTGAGGGTTCCAGGTGAGTTTTTAATGGGCCCTTTTAACAGTGCGGTGAGGGGGAAGCGATACTGCTAAAGTTCCATATGAAGCATTGATAGAAGTCAGCAAACCCAAAAAACGTTTGTAAATATTTGACTGAGGTAGGAAGTGGCCAGTTAACTACAGACTCAACCTTTTGGTCATCCATAATTATACCATTAGGGCTGATAACCTATCCTAAAAAGGATTTGTTTGTAAATGGAATTCACATTTCTCCCCTTTAACGTATAGCTGGTTATCCAAAAGCCTTTTTAACACAGAATGAACCTGAGTAGCGTGTATTACAATCAGGTGAGTACACTAGAACGTCGTCAGTATAAATAATCATAAACCTCCCTATCAATCCCTACAGTGGGATATTGAATACAGTGATTGTGACAAATCATCGTACATCGTTGACTAAGAATGAAATGTGTTCTGAATGTAGAGTACTCGTTTGGAGGTGTAATGCAGTGGTAGTTGGTAACCGGTTCACTGTCTAAGGTAGTAATACGTAGGTAAGTCTTCAAGGGTTCCATAGGAATTTGTAACTGTGATACCAGATTGGCATGAATGAAGTTGCCTTCAGCACCAGAGTCAATCAAGGCTGAAACAGCAGACATTCTTTGTTGGCAGTAAATAATCACAGGCAGAAAGGAAGGGGCCGGCGCCATGGCCACCACCGAACCTGCAAAGCCTTTCTTTGGGGAACAGATGAGATGAGTCATGGGCTCAGTTGTCTCCTTTGTGATGCTGACGGGCAGGCTGACCTTGGGTGTACAATACTGGGTGAGGCTTGTTCATTTTAGTTTTCTTTCATGGAGCAATTGGTCAAGATAAATGGCGAGAGAGACGAGCTGATTAAGAGACAAACCCTCATCCTTACAAGCTAGTCCAGTTAGCACGTCACTGTTCAGTCCTTGACGGAACATAACAATGAGGGCTGGTTCGTTCCACCCACTACCAGCAGCAAGTGTGTGAAACTCCCTGGCATATTCAGATACTATGCAATGACCTTGGCGCAGATAAACTAAAATATATCCACAAACCTTCCCTTCATGAGAATGATCAAAAACTTCAAAATGCTTCAAATTGCTCCAAAAATTCTTTATATGTGGTATTGTGTATTTGTGGCCATATGGCCGTAGTCCATTCCAAAGTCTTTTCAGTGAGGTGTGAGACCACAAAAGCTATCTTGGCCTGATCTGAACTAACATGGGAATTACTAAAAAAAACAGAGCACTGTAACAAAAATCCTCAGCATTTGTCAGGCGTACCGTTGAACTTGTCAGGCTTAGTCACTGGAAAAACTGCTGCAGCTGCAGCTGGTGGTGAGGGGGTGCTATTGTGAGGAGCTTCTAAAGGGTTTACCACCCTGGCTTGTAACTGAGTAGTATGTTTCTTCATACTAGTAACCAGCTGTGACAGCTGATCTTGCTGCTTACCTTGCTGCTGAGCCAGATTGTTGAGAGATTGTGACAACCCCTCTAGCAGCTGTTGGTGTTGACCGAGTAACTGGCCTTGGTTGGCTATAGCCCTCTGGAAAGCCTCCACATCCTCCATCTGTAGTTCGGTTGAAGTATTACACCATTTCTGCAAATGAAGCAGTTTTAAAGTAGAGTATATGTGTGGTTTAATTAGTATATGGTTTATTTACATGCAGTACCTACATCCTTTTTTCCAAAAAAATTGACTTTATAGTTTTACAGTACCTTTGCAGTGCAAATAATTTTTTACAGATTGCTATACACAGCCGAGAAATGCAGCCTACATTCTGACAGTTTTTGGGGACTCTACTGGAGTATCCTTCATGGTCTTCTGTCAACCATAATCTTTGCACATGTGTGTAACGCAAAAGAAGTTCAAAGGAACCACAAATTAAAATACAACACATTGTTTAATCAGACCAGTTAAATGTACTGTAAAATATACTTCACACTATTTCTTTAGTTGTGTATCTGACTAAGAGGGTATAAAGTAAATTCAAACAAATTAATGGTCTGCCTGCCACATTACATCATTCATATCAGTGTTTTGTGTGACAGCTTACAATCATTCAAATAAGACTCTAATAAGTCTCACACTAATAAGACTCCATTCTGACGACGTGACCAGAGAATACATGTCCCCATAATATAGATATAGCAGATAAAATAAAAAAAACAAAACTGTACATAAATCATACATTTAAAAAATTGCACTGTATTCTACAAATATGCAATAAAAGACAACTAATGTGAGGAGTACAGGCAGAGCCACTGAGAGGCCATGGATGATGGTGGGAACACAAAATATTAATTTATTATTAAGTTAATAATTAAGTTATATGCTTTTTATGTAGAATATGAACCACCACAACAGAAAAGGTTTTTGTACATGAAACACCACAACAGAAAAAGTTACAGCTAAATGGAACCATTTAGGCATAAAATATATGCGGTACTGTGCAAAATGTTTAAAATCATTTTCCTCAGCAGTAACTGTGTTTTTGTTTGTAAAACACTATATAACCACAGAATATATACAAATAAACATTAATTCATATAACAAAAAAACAAGATTTTCTTGTTTTCAAAAAAGTATGTGAGAATTTGTGAGCTAGTTAGAAGAGCACAGGTTTGGTTCCCAATTTCTCGTTAATGCCTCCAGCCATCAGAAGGATTTGTTCCCTCACCAGCACTCCTGACTTAACTTAATATGCAAGGTGCAGTGCTTACAGTGGTGTGAAAAAGTATTTGCCCCCACCTGGGTTCTGCTATTTTTGTTAATTTGTCACATTTAAATGTCTCAGATCATCCAACTAATTTTAATGTAAGATAAAGACAACATGAGTAAACACAAAAGGCAGCTTTTAAATTATTATTCCATTTAATGAAGATATTTATTAAAAATGTATATCACCTATGTGAAAAAGTAATTGCCACTAGACCACATAACTGGTTGTGCCACCCTTGGCAGTAACAACTGCAATCTAATGTTTGCGATAACTTGTGATGAGTCTTTTACATCACTGTGGAGGAATTTTGTCCCACTCTTCTTTGCAGAATTGTTTTAATTCAGCCAACACTGGAGTGTTTTCAAGGATGAACTGCTTGTTTAATTTTTTGCCACAGCATCTCAATGGGATTCAAGTGAGGACTTTGATTCAGCCACTCCAGAACCGTAATTTTGTTTCTTTTAAGCCATTCAAAGGTGGACTTGCTTGTGTGCTTCAGATCATTGTTCTGCTGCATAACCCAAAAGTGCTTGAGCTTTAGGTCACAAACTGATGGGTGGGCATCCTCCTTCAGGATTTTCTGATAGAGAGCAGAATGGTTCCATCAATTATGGTTCCATCAATTATGACAAGTCATGCAGGTCCTGCAGAAGCAGAGCAGCCCCAGAGCATCACACTACCACCACCGTGTTTGACTGTTGGTATGATGTTCTTATGGTGCATTGCGGTGTTAGCTTTATACCAGATATAACGGGGTCCATGTCTTCCAAAACATTCCACCTTTGACTCATCAGTCCACAGAATATCATCCCAAAAGTCTTGGGGGTCATCTAGATGTTTTTTGGCAAATGCGGGACGAGCCTTTGTGTTCTTTTTGGTCAGCAGTGGCTGGCGCCTTGCAACTCTCCCATGGATGCTATTTTGCCCAGTGCCTTTGTTATTGTGGAATTGTGTACACTGACCTTAACTGAGGTAAGTGAGGCCTGCAGTTCTTAAGATGTTTGTCTGGGTTCTTTTGTAACCTCCTGGATGAGTCATCTATGAACTTTTGGTGAAATTTTGTTAGGCCAGCCACTCGTGGGAAGGTTCACCACTGTTCTAAGTTTTTTCCATTTGTGGATAATGGCTCTCACTGTGGTTCGCTGGAGTCCCAGAGTCTTAGCCTTGACTTTGTGACCCTTTTCAGACTGGTAGTTTTCAATTACATTGTTTCGCGTCTGTATTTTAATCTTATCATATGATACTTTTTGAGACCTGCTAGCCTGCTTCATATTGTCGGACAGGTTTTTTTAAGTAATGTTTAAATTCAACAGGTCTGGCAGTATCCATGCCTGGATGTGGCTAGTAATATTGAAACCCAATAGTCAACTGAAAGGGCCAATTACTTTTTCACATAGGGCCAGGTAGGGCTGAACAGCATTTTTCCTTCAAAATATGAAATCCTCATTCAAAAAAAGCATTTTGTGTTTACGTGGGTTATCTTTGTATGATATTAAAAGTATTCTGATGATCTGAAACATTCAAGTGTAAAAAATATGCACAAATAAAAGAATCAGGAAGGAGGCAAATACTTTTTCACAGCACTGTAACTAGTGTTGACTAGCCTAACCAGGTATTGGATGATGTCTACAAATAATATGGGACTGCCATGAGCAGAGGACTTACATTACTAATGATTATATATACTAAAAAATAATGTTATTTGTAATTATTGTAATATTACTGGTTTGTGAGCAAATCAACTTATAATCCCCAGATAAATCACCTTTTTTAAAAAATAGAATTTTCTCAGGTGCCTAAAGCTTTTGCACAGTACTGCATATGGTGCCGAAACTTAATCTAAAAAGTAATACTGACTCTAAGACATATGAGTATTCTGTTATTTAGTCAAATCTGTTGGCAAATTCTGTTTTTTGAAATTCTTGTGGGAGTGGTCTGAAGACCAGACTGACCAATAGTTTTGCACATGACAAAGGTCACTAAGCTGATGGACTGGACAAACACCTCACAGAATCAGAGCTTTGCAAAAACACCATGACAACACAATGCATGTGTCAGCATGAAGGAAAGCCCCAAAGTTCTCTGACCTTTCAGCCCAGCACTTTATATATTAATCTGCATAACTAACACATCAGAGAAATGAGACAAACTGTACATATCAACATATCTCCACATCAGGTACAGAGTTCATACTTAATGTCATACTTATACATTAATGCATTATTTTACTCACCTCAGATAAAGTAATTTAAGCTGGGTTATTTCCTACAGAGCTATACTGGACCATATTTAATTCTCTCTACACACAAAAAGTTTCAAAATACCAGAATTTGTGACCACAGAGCCAAAGTTTCATAAAGCGTTTGAGATATATTTCACAGTGTGATATACTCAAATGAGTCATTTTGAAACATGATGTCATGGGTTTGGGACATTCACACAAACCATTGATCTTAAAGCAGCTTTGCCTGACTTCTAAAAGTGTCTTAGGCCTTTTCTGACTTTTCATATCTACAGGTTTTCTGTACTGTGCTTTAACTTTTATATGTGACTATGTTAACTTGTATGTATGTATGTGTATTTAGTTAAATGCTAAGCTGTTAACAGTGTGATGAAGTTTATGTTGACTCACATTGTTAAACTGTAAACACTGTACTGAAACCCTGCTACATAACATTGACATAAACTGATGTCTGCCATAAATGTGTCATGGCAGACATCATATGCTGTCATGTGTTGTCATGATGTTATTATATTTGATGTCATGACAGCTAATTAGGGTACACTTAGAATGTGACATAACCTGTCATGACAATTAATGGTAATGGTAACATGATACTGTTAATGTACTGAAAAAAATTATCTTGACCACTCATGACAGCATATGACATCTGCCATGACATATTTATAGCATGGTTATGTCAATATTATGTAGCAAGGTTCAAGTAAATTGTTCCCTTGTACTTTTTCTGTATCCACAAAGTACGCACCGGTGCTCACCAGTATTGTTTATCATTTGTTGCATTTGTTTATTAAATTATTGCAAAAATTGTACAAATAAGAGAAAACTCGTTGAAAGTGTCTGATATGTGAAACTGCTGTACTAAACGCATGGGGGTATTAGAGAACACTCCCTGCCAGTGTGTGTTCCACACTGACCTCCATAATAGATGATTGCGCATGATAAATGAGTGTGTCACATGGCTCCATCTGGAAGTAGGGAAGCGGCTGAAGCAGCAGCAGCAGCAGGTAATGGATTGGGGGGGCAGGATCTCTGAGAAGGGAGGTCACCTGGAACAACAGATCCCACACCTCCTTCACAGTGCCCAGTCATATCTCAATTCATAATTACAGCTAGCTTTTAGCTTTTAAACTCACATACACACACACACACACACACACACACACACGTACACACACACACACTCACACACACATTTTTTTTTTGTATTTATGTCAGAACGTGGAGTCATTCATATGCGCCATATACATTTTATATTATACAGTACTGTGCAAACTATAAAAACCAAAGCACATTATTTAAAACCATTTATCTTGGCAATGTGTGTTTTGTGCTTGCAAAAACATTATATATATTTAGAATAAAAGCAAATAAACTTAAATAAAGTAGGACATATCAAGAATTTTATTTGAAAGTTTGAAAAATACCCCAACCATTGTGTGTATTTGTTAAATTCCATCACTGCACATTTGATTTCACATAATGATGCACTGGTTAACCAAACCAGGTATGGTATAAAAACTACAAATAATACTGAGCTTCCACAAAGGATAGATTTGAAAAGGTTTAAACAAAACACTAACATTAAAAAATCACAATTATAATCACTACAATTGTATTAATATTATTTGTAAGTATTTATTTTTTTTCTGAGCAAATAAACACTTACTGTCCAGATAAATAGGTTTTTAAATCTAATATTCTCAGATGCCTAAAACTTTTGCACAATACTGTATATGTAATTACTAGGGGTGTAACGGTACACATATTTTCAGTACAATATTTTGATGCAATTTTCAATTCTGAGGTCAAGATTTAATTTCGATAACAAAGATCCAATCCCATTTCTCCTCTTGCTCCTACCACTTAGCCCTTACCCCTCCGTTTTGCACACTCACACCTAGGGGTGCGATGTCCCGACTTTTGTTGAGATAGAGGGGTTGGGGCGAAGTGTTAGGGCTACATGGCCCTCCAAACGAAGTATATGAGAAAGAAAGAAACAACAGCAAGATGGCTGCGCAAGAGACCACAGGCACCCTCGGTATTTTCTCCACTAAAACATTACCATAACTATTGTATTATCTTAGTTTACTGTTGTTTCAATACAGTATGGTCTGTTTCTTCATAACAAGCATAAAAAAATCACTAGTAGTATGCTGATGTCTTGATAGCTAGCTAGCTAAATTTCCCGTTCCACCTGAAATGGTGGAAGAAGAATTGGGGTGGACAATGTCACATCTCGCCTCTTTAAAGGCATATGATGCCCTAAATTTAACTAAAGACCAGCAGTGAGGTTGTTGAACTTTACCCTCCCCTGCTATCACTGCAGACTGGCAGGGTCACCTACAGAGCACCGCCTGTTAATGAAGAAATGTTCTTTTTTATTTGAGGGTTATTCCGTTCGTAGGGGAAGATTTGAGCCTCCACCCCTTGTAACTCAGTTCCCCAGGGCAAGGTGACATTGGAAAACAAGGTGTAGGGGTAAAAATAAGAAATGGGATGGGCCACAATAAGCACCAAAAATCTCAACACCTAGAAATTGGAAGCAGCTTGACTTCAGAAAAGCTCAGTTATTTGAGCCGGGGTTTGTGCAGAGTGTAAGCCCCTCCCCCCTCCTCTCTCACTTTACTCTGATGGAATGCACCCAGATGCCTAGTGTTGATCACTGACAGTGATTTTCGCAAAAGATGCCGATGCTCAGAATAGACCAAGGACCAAGAATAGACCAAGACCAAATCTCAATACACTACGTGGAATGTTCAATGTCATGTTTGATGTTCATTTTATTTTTTTATTTTTTATATTATATCAAGTTTACACCCTTAGTATTTACCTACATGTAATATAAATTTCTAAGCCCAACCCAAAATAAATATTTTCCCTCATTTCAGTTTTAAATAAAGATAATAATAAACTTAAATAAACATAAAGCTTTTCTAAAATGTTTTTTTACAAAGTCAGGATCTTTCATTGTTGGTCCTTACATTGTAGGTTAGCAAAATATACAAAAACAATCTTACAGATGCCCATACACACAGACATATGTGCCATTACATTATATTACGGCCCTATATATCTGAACAATTAAACTTAATTTATTCACTTTTCACTTTTGGATCTAGAGAAATACGTTTGCTGTCCATTTGAAACGGTAGTAAAACACCATTGTTTTCCTTTTCTGATGATGGCTGCATTTTGCGCAAACCTGTAACCAAAACTTATGCAGCTGTTTGAATATGATCAAAAACAAAAACAAAAAAACTAACAAAAATTATGTCAAAACAAGTGTGTATTTTTTGGATGTTAAACTTCTGTACTAAATATAGGTCAACAATACTTAACAGGGCCAGGTGGAAGATTTCTTTTGGAGACAATGAATGCCAGAAGATGAAGATCTAAGTTGGCATACAAGCATGTAGATCTGAATCAAGATGGAGCTGAGCCCTTCAGAGCCTGGAATGTGAAACCAGAGCTACGTGTCTGATTCTGAGCCAGTGAAATGGTCTCAGTCAAGGAGTCAAATGGGAGAATTACAGATTCTATACAAGAGAAATGTTGCATGGGGAAGATAAGAAGTCCAAAAATGTGGAAATAACCATCTAACAGCTCACAATGTCAAAGGAGAAGAAGGACCAAGGACATACAGTTCCCCCTGACTATGTGGAGATCTCTCCTTGTATCCAGACTGCTTGGTGTCAAGGAGGTTGTTGATCTCAGGATGGGAAGATGAGCAAGGACAGACCGATCCATGGTTCGGAACAAAAAAATGAAGAGACTCAAATGGGTTTACAGGTTGTGACATTTATTAGGTTAAGGGTCGGTTGCTCCAGTAGTGGAATCAGGCAGTGTTTTCATCAGAGCTTTGATGTAATGTGTTATAACCTATTCATAAAACAACATGATAAATACATGTATCAGTCATATTCATAAAGGGAATGTTTGATTTGAACATTTAAGAAGGCAGATGTCACAAGGAACTTTTAGAGTAGAGACAAAAGTATATACATCTATATAGACCTATTAATAAATCAAATAGATTATGATTTATTCATATTTTACAAATAATTTAGGTGACTATACATTGAAAATGCTGATAGTAGCCAAAAGAAAGCAGATCTTTCAGCCCTGTTACTGTTATACAGCTCTGTTGCATTTAATGGGTGCAAATAAGTAAATGCATAAGTAGCAAACACATAAAATATGGGAAATTGTGGGAATGCTGAATATGAGAATATTGTGTGGCATTAAAAAATGTTACATTATGATTTTTTTAATGAAGATCTCATTGAAAAATGTAAAAGATGTTCAGATGTCAAACTGATTAATGAAATGATGTTAAAATTTTAGGATTATTAAGGATTGTAATTCTTATATCTTATATCAAGGAATCACCCACATACTAATATACACTGCAAAATGTGGAACAGGGCAGAATTTGAGTTTTTGAGGTTTGGATTTTTGCAAAAATTGCTTTTGTCCATCTAACCAATTAATTTTTGCTTTGCATTGTTGCATGCAATGTATTTATTTCAGTTAAATAAGGTTAGTTAAATTGCTTGTTACCATATAAAGTCAAATATTAGCAGATACATAAAATATGGGAAATTACGAGAGTGACAAACCATTTTTTACAGTATAGCACATACACACATAAACACACACACACATACAGAAGGACAATTACCAGTCAAATGAAATGCCTAACTGTACTCGCAGTTCATGTCCATCTCCAACTCTACCATTTTGCAGGGGAATAGAAGGTTTAATGGCTGCTTGCCTTCCAGTGTTGAGGTCTGCCACAGCTCTTCCTACTCAGGCACTCAAACATGATGTTTCCTGTCTCTGGAAGAAGCACAGGAAACGCTCTCACATGAGCCTCTGGCTGAGCTCCAACTCCACGGCCCCATTCAGCCAGAACGCCAAACAAATACTGCAGCCCTTATTCAACTATAGCAGCACAAAACTACATGAAGTCCAATTGCCGTAACCTCTTCACAGAGCACTGAATCACACAGCCATCATTCCCCTGGTAATACCCCCCCAACCCACCCCAGTAAAACCACCCTTTCCCACCTTACTCCCCTTTCCATCCCCTTTAGATTGATGATGTTATGTAATATCACTTACAATGTCAATTTTACATATTTTAATTGAAGGGTTCTGACCTAAAACACATTATAGCACTTCCAAGAATTTTTTTTATTTCATGATCTACATTTCTGGGAATGGGCTTCACATATAACAAATATCAGTGCTATATTGGGATTAAAACAATCACTTTAATAAGAAAAAGCTGCACTTCTTCTCAAAAACTATTTAAATCCAATATTGTTGCAAATTGATGTACAGCATTTTGGATGTAGTTGTCTGGGATGTATTTGCACCTCCAGCTAGTTCTTTGAATGCCCCCCGCCCCGTTTAATCACTGTATACATCTGCCTTGCTCCAAAACCTTTTCAGTAAATGTTTGATGAAAAAATGTTATAGGCAGTAGTTTTGAGCGTTGTGGGCACAAATCCACTGTCACATTAGTGTATTATTTATTAATGTATTAGTGGTGATGGGAACATGGAGTTGTGATGTTTACAACATAAGCATTTTATTTACTATCCCAAACAATCACATATATCTTCTGTGTTTTGTATGTAAGGCTGATAATGGTAAAATAGAGGTAAAACTGAAATACGTTTTTTAATACTATTTTGCTTTACTACACCCTGCATGTGCCACGAATGCCTTTAAAAAAATGCTTAAAACTCAAAACTATTCTAAAACAATGTCTCGGGCTTCTGGTAACATATCTGTAACTATTTCATTAGCTTTTAGATGTATTAAAATATTCAGACGTCTGGTTCCTATCACCACCGCTGTGAACAATTCTGACTCAAATGTCTGTATAATACCGCATTCGAACCATTCTTGATTTTCTTTAGACTTAATTATCTAAACAATTTTTAAAAAGTGGGATTCCCTTTCACTGTAAAAAAAAAATATAATTTTATCTTATAAAATAAGTAAGTAAACCAGTTCAAGTTTATTAAATATCAAATACTAAGTTAACAGAACAATAATTGTGCATGCTATGTTCTGTAAACTCACTATTTAAAGTATAATAAAATTCAAATGAACCAGCAAAGTTGTTTACTTTATTGAGTAAAAAAAAAAATTAGTTTGTAGGGTTTAAGCGATATAATTGTAAAACAATGTTAATTATGTTTTACATTGCATTCTAATGCAGATGCATCATTTTAAGAGTAATGTATGTAAAACATAATTACATTTTATTTAATTAATAACAATCTCTGGACCTAAGTATTAAATAAAATGTACTGTCACTGTCACATCTGGTAACTTAACAGGAGAAGGAAAAAAAGTCCCTAACTTTGAATTTAAGTTAAAAGATATTTTTCTGAGTTATTTGGGACAAGTTCTATCGCTCCACTCAGCATATTTTAAGCTGTCTTAAATTCTGTAAAAAAAGAAAAAAAGAAAGTGGAGATGCAATATATATACATATATATATATATATATATATATATATATATATATATATATATATATATATATATATCGCTGCTGTTAGAAGAAAATCTTGTATCTCCATTTTTGTCTTTTTCAGTTTTTTACATAATTTGAAAATGCCTGTTGCCCTTTACATTGTGTGTAAATTTGATAAAGAACTATTATACTATAACCTATTCATCTTGGCAGTAAGTGTTTTGTTCTGTAAAATACTATATGGCATTAGAATAAGTAGAAATAAACATAAACACAGTACAAGCAACAAGTTTTTGAAGAATTATTAGAGAAATAATAGTTAGAACACGTTTGGTTTCTAAATTGTTGTTATTCCCCAGCCATCTCACGAATTTGCAGCACAATTAATCATAAGGATTGATGAGTTAAACAACAACAACAAAAGCTAACACACACATTTTACTGTGTATTGTTGGTTTGTTACGTTGTGTTTCTTCCAGTATTAGTCACTATGTAACATATATGACCTCTATTACGAGCCTAATAGACTTGATATGATGATGAGTGCTGTTCTACTGAAGTAAACCCCTGGCTGCTCTCCACTGCAGCTCCACCGCCCACAACTCTCTCTCTCTCTTTCTCTCTCACACACACACACACACACACTCCCTCTCCCTCTCTCTGTGCGTGTATGCGTGTGTCGGTAACCGGTAGAGCTCGTTGGCTGGTTTCAGTCTCGCGCAGAGCCGCTGTGATCTCCAGCTCGCGCTGCCGCTCCGTATCTGCACCTCTATCTTCATGGGCAGGGTGTGGAGGCACATGTACCCCCAGTACTCCTATTACTACCCCCCGTACCTGCAAGCCAAGGTATAGTAGAATACGCGCTCTGACTGTCTTCTGCTCAGCATGTCTGTCGCTAAAGCTGTTCTAGCCCGTTTCAGAGACGCTTCTAACGCTGTAGGCTACTAACGACGTTAACTTTGTTAAGTTTGTGCTTGGGAGGGGGGGTTCAGGGTGGGTTTTGAGAGCTTTCAGAACGGCCCCCTTTACAGAACCGTGCCCGTTCGGCGTTAGCCTGCTGTGTTCAGTACTGTCGAAAATCGTCTTTTTCCAGTATTTGTTTCGCCTTTTCCCCTTTTTATCCTCCCGTCTGTGTGGCTGTGGTGTTGTGATGAGGTCTGCTCAGTCCTGGGCTTTGTCCTGCTCCGGGCTGTGGCTCTGAATTCCAATGCCATTACACAGTCTCTCTGCCAGCTGGCGAGCTGAAAGATTACACGTTTCTCCACTATGAAAGCTTGCTAGAATGAGCAGTGTGTTGAAAGCCCATGCAGGATGGCGTGTAGCCTGTATCTACAGCACTTCAAGAGTATCCCTTTCTTCTGGAATGGATTAGTGTTGTTGGTGCTCACTGTGAAGAAGCAGGCAGCAGATTAGACGAGATGATTCTGCCTTATTCCTAATGCATTTCAGAATGGTGTGGTTAAAGGTCATTCATGAATGAGGGAACATCTGGTCACAAAGCAGATGTGTTGTATCACATTCTCCTAATACTGGAATAAACGGGTTCCAGAACTTTTATACATGATGATGTCCCAGTGGTTTCGTGCTTATGTAGGTGAAATTAAGCCAGGCACAAAGTGTGGAAGGTTCTTCTAGAGGGAAGGACAATCGCGTGGTCCACAGCAGACGCCACAGCCCAGATCAATACTGAGGCATTTCTTGGGTGGAGCTGATCCATTATGCTGTCTGTGGAAAAGATACATATTTTAGTATCAGTTTCATCTGGTCTGATGTCGTCTCACCCGAGCTTTTCAGCATTCCTCCAGCTGCTCTTGAAAGATATAGCAAATGTTTAGTAGAATTCTAAAGATCCAAATTCATGCCTCCAAAAGAAATGAATACTGATGCTGCTAATCATTAGCAACTTTTTACAGTGGGCTCACATGTTTCATCGCTCACATGGCCCATCATTCTCTTTAAATTATTAATTAAGCCAAAGAGTGGGCCATTATGCTGTTATTCAGTTCATCTGGCTTTGATTCATTATGCTTTAATAAACCATAAATGTATGATTAAGCTTTTGGCTGAACGCTGTTGACCATAAATAGCAAACTCAGTGGTTCCCTCTCACATGAAGGAGATCAGAAGCATTTTACTGGACGTACAGGGCCTCTTGTAGCCCAGTATGGGACGGAGCGTGCTGGACTGCAGTTAGAAGTGTATAAGAGAGTGTTGAGGCAGAAGCAGGAAGGCGTGCTGAGCTTTGTTTTACAGCATGTTGACTTTACATGCAGCAAGCCATATATACAAAAGGAGCATATAACTCTAAACAGTGCCTTACTCAGGACTATACAAAGAGGACCCAGTCCATAAACTGTTACACTGCAATAGAGCGAAGGGAATTAATGATGCCAATTTTAGTGCAATCTCTGCCATCACACCATGTGACTGTCCCTTATATCCGAGAGAATAAGTGGTTGTCTTTTGATAATTAGACTTTTCTGCTTTTTAGCCTGCTCCAGAGCCTCTTTAGTTCAGTTGCTATTTTTACTTGCTATTTTGGGTGCGGGCCCTCATAAATGACTGTTATGGGACATGTTCAGATGCTTTCGTAAAATAAGGGCAGACGGGGAGGCGAGGAATGAATAGCAGAATTTTGCAGTCTGATCTCTTTCAAGACAGTGTGACAGAGAGCTTTGATCTTGATCTGAACGTCTGTGAGACAGACCATAGTGACAGGACATGGGAACAGGGGAGAAGCTGGACTGTTAGAAGTGTTCACAAATGCTTACTGAGACATGGAGCTGGCAGCTCTTTACTGTACATGAGTATCCAAATATAGGAATAGCTAAATATAGAACTGTGCATATTCAATCTGCTTTAGGTTAAAAATGTCTTGTAGCCGTTCTGCAAGTGTGGTCAGAGAGGATTGTCTGTTTTCATGGATAAATATCATGATAAAATATACACATCACATACACTTTAAAATACCCAGTGCTGGATTAACTCTCAGTTTTTTATTTGTGTCTAGCTGGGCCTATAAGTGTTAATTTAACTGCGTGTGTAGGTGTTAATTCATTGGGGATTTTGCTCTGTATGTGCAACATAAGAATATAATACAATGGCCTATTGATTTGTTGCATAGCCCTAATAACTACGGTAAGAAAACTCCACGCTGTTTATTGCAAATCACAGTTGAGGAAATTGTATCCAGGCATCATAAAAAGACACTCTGATGTTTTCTAATGGAAATTAATGTATAGATCCATTCTGCTTATAAAATGAAGTATAACAACAGCAGCTTTCCTTCATACAAACATGAAAATGAGCGATAATAAAAGTATTTGTTCCTGAATTCTTAAGAACTGAAATTTGTCACTAAGTATGAATCTTGTTGGACTTATTGAACAGCCGTGTTACTGCTGTGATGAAGCTGAAACATTACCATCCCGATTAACTGTGTCCAAATGCCCAGCAGTGGAGCAGGAAAACCAGCAAACCTCCTGCATTTCGTTTATGGTTAGGAGCCATCTCGTGTTATCCAAGAAAAATATCTAGTTCGTTGGTGGGCTGGCTATGTCAGTACAGGCCTTTGAGGAGCAGGGCTTGAGCACATTAGCTGCCATTGGACGTTACACGCCAGGCGCACTAACAAAGGCATTAGGCCGAGCCTGAAAAAGGCCTATACAATGTTTACAATAAAGTTTGAAGAGTTGCCTGGCAGCAGAATGTACACAATTAAAGCACGGTGTGGTCGTGCTCATTATCTGTGCTGTGGGCTGAAAGAGCGCCCATTGTGTTCATATGATTCTCATTCTGGGAACTTTTTTTGACAAGAGCGAAACGAGGGTCCCGCGCTCAATGGTGCCCGTAGCACTGCTGCACTACTCTGCCAAGAGCCTCTTTCACCAGTGCGGGGAAACACTCCAGCAGCCTATCAGTGCAGTGACACTGTCAATGAGACGCACACAGGCGGGTCAGCCTGTAATAGCCCTGCCTTTGTTGATCTGTGTAAACATGTCATTAAATTAATACGTGATGAAATAAAGGGGAATTGTGTAAGTGCTGAATTGCTTGTGCCCAGTGGCCAGCATTCAATTGCAAAAGGGATTGCATTGCAAATGCTAAATGTGGCCGAGATCTTTCGAGTGTTTATTGCTTTATTGCTCTTTGTGTGAGATGAATATTTTATTCATGCGCCAAAGAAGAGTGATAAGCTCTCAAACAGAAATGGAGCCACTGACGGAATGGCCAGAGCAGGGAACGCGGAAAATAATGGAACTGACATGTCAGTGTCATTCACTTTGCCTCAGGCAATATACAGGTTCATTTTTATTTAGTAATGGCAGCATGCCTGCGTTATTAATCCATTGATTTTGAGGTTTAATACTATGAAATGGATCTTTCCAGCTCACATTTTAATCCTTTGACATCCATATATTAAATTCAAAACATTGTAAACAGGCCTACCCAAACATATTGAAATATTATGCACATTATGTGTCAGTATGGATTAATTTTGTGTCATAGAAACACATCTGAAACCTCTATATTCTGCATAATTATGATTCAGATATGTAGCCATTTTAACCTAAATATTACCAATGCATAAAAAACACAAAACAATTATAGTGTACAGCAATAGAGACTATTATATGTACAAGCTAATGACTTTTGTCTGTGTTTCTGTAGTGTAGACACGTGTGTGTGTCTGGTCAGAGCCGTGCTGAAGAGGTGCTGCTCTGTTAAAGGGGTCATGTGCAGTGGTGTGTGTGTGTGTGTGTGTGTGTGTGTGTGTGTGTGTGTGTGGTGCGGGGGTTCACCAGGCTGTCTCCCCTCAGTGTAACGAGCTAAACTCAGCTCAGCTGCCTCTCTCATTAGCCCTCATCATGTGCCTGTCTGCTGTCTGGCCTTGGAGAACCAACAGTGAGGGAGAAAAATGATCATCTTCTTCATGCAGTGTAGTTCAGGGCAGAATTTTTAAAAAAAAAAACAAAAAAAAAACAAAGGACTAGTTGTTGCCCATATCTTATAAAGACTGATATTATAGCAATTAATATTTTGAGAGTAGTCAATTTGAATGTCATTTGATTTAGTTCATAATTTATACTATAACATAAGAAACATAGAAACAACTAACTAATCTTTATAGTAGTATGGTGTAGTAAGTAATCTTTACATAGGATAGCAATCTTTGGAGTGTAGTATGTATATGCATATGTATGTGTCATCATTATAGTAGTATATCATGTGAATGCATGCATAATTTTTATAGTAGTATAGTAAGGCTGTTGTTTTTAAACTGTCAGTCATAACGCACTGGTGGGTCACGAGGAACCTGGATTAGTTACTGTTTTTGCTTTTCCATGAGAGCAGAGCTTAGTGAAGCACACTGTAGATCAGAAGTGGAAACCACTCTGCTTCTGCTCTGCTGCCACTTCTGAAGTGCTCCGGTGTTGTCAAAGCATCCCTACACAAAGTGCAGTTATTGAGGGTCATGAAAATGATAATGTAAGGGAAGCGCAGCCGGGATACTCAAAGTTTCAAGTCTTTTTTTTTTTGCTGCTTGCTATGAGCTATATGCTACTAGAAACAAAATATTCTCATTTATTACTCACAACTGATTATTTCCCCATAATGCACCAGCACTCATTTTACTTGCTGCCGTAAGGATTCAAAACAAATTTAAATAACGTGTAATGTCTAGATGAATAATAAATAATAATAAGTAAATGTGTAAATGTGTTCACACTAAAGGTAAGAACTAAATGGATTACTTCTAAACACAGTGTAAGTGTAATTATTAGCCATACTAAGTGTGTAATACTGTAGACCTCTGCATATTTCTTTTGTTGTTATTTCTGTTGTCATGCTATTGCACTTGTTGACTGAAAAAGCAGTCCAAACATTACCGTGACATGTCCTGACATGAAGTTTGGGAAGACTTGTTGTATACTATGTACATATATCAATGATCTTTATAATAGTATATGATATTATGTGTATGTACAGTGCTGTGAACAAGTCTTAAGCAAATTGTTTCATTGCAACATTAGAATAAATACAAACAAACATTATTGCAGTAAATTACAGCAAACGGTAAACAGTAAAATCACAGTAAACTTGATTGTATTAGTAGCAAGAATTTCTTATTTTCAAAAAAGTAGTTAATATCTTTTGAGCTGGTTAGAAGAACACGTTTGGTTTCAGATTTCTCCTTGACGACCCCAGGCATTGCATAGATTTGTAAAATTCCATCACCAGCACGCCTGATTTCATTTAATGAGGCACTGATTAGCCAAACCAGGTATTAAATGATAACTACAAGTGCTATGAGAAGGGGTGCCTAAAACTTTTGCACAGTACCGTATGAGTCATTTGAATACGTTCATTAGTAAGTTAAACTAACTTACTTGTCAACTAGTAAGTTAACAGAACAATAATCTATGTTTTACAATCTGTTAACATATTCTTTGAAGTTCAATTAACTCAAAACTTTAAGGCAAACTCGTTACAATTTTTTTAATTCTATGTTATATGTGTGTATACTTAATCGTTACAATAGTATATAGTAAAATTAATTCATATTGATGATATATCAATATATAGTATATATATTGACTATAGTAGTCAATTTCATGTCATTTGATTTGGTTCATTATTTAGGCTACAATGTATATAAAGATTTAAACAAATAACTTGTATATGTCAGCTTTATCATCTTTATATTTAAATGCAGATTTTAATAACAATATTAATAAAAGTTCTCCAGTTATATAGCTTTATTATTCAGTAACTACTATACAGTTTTCAGTACATACTACTGCAATAACAGTGTAGTTATGGGAGTGAAGTGTTGGTTCAAATACAAGCCCTTTCAGTTTAAGGGGTCAAAAAGCATATCTGTCCATCTTCTATTGTCTATACTAATATTAAACAAATGATGTAATAGGCATTTCCCACATTTGCCGTTGTACTTCTAATTAGACTGAGCACTCGGACCCCTCCCCCAGCCCTGTCTCACTCTCTCACTCGCTCTCTGTGCTCTCTGCGCTTTGTGAGCGCAGTGTCTTCCTGTGTGGCAGTAGGACGTGCTCCCTCCCACACGTAAACACGCCGAGCTGTGTAGCTTGTGTGTGTGTGTGTGTGTGCATGTACCCACGGCGACACTCACTCTGTGCCGTGGCTGTTGCAGTTGACGATGAGCGCATGGCCGCCTCTGAAGAGTCCGGGCCCTCGGCTGCTGCCGAGCAACACACACAGGAAGGTAAACACATGCGTGGGGATTTTGAAAACACTCTCACTACTGACACAGAATGTACAGACAGTTCGTCTTATGACTGTCACAGAAAAAGAAGACGTGTATTATAATCAGAGGAAGCAGAGAGAGAGAGCGAGAGAGAGAGAGAGAGAGAGAGAGAGAGAGAGAGAGAGAGCCTTGGTAATAAAGATGTACTATTTTGTCATGGCAGAGTAAATTGGATTGTATTTGTAATTGAATTGAGGTTCAGAGAGAGAGAGAGCGATAGAGAGGGAGTGAGAGAGAGAAATGTGGTGTGAGAGGAAAAGGACAGAGCGCAGTGCTCAAGCAGAGAGGGGAGAGAGAGAAGTGTGCCTGGGCTGGGCTCTCTTTAACTAATGTACTGAGTTCAAAAACCACTTCTGCTTTCATCCAGTGGACCTCAGCTCATTTTCACCTTGTTCCCCTGCGAGGCAGAGAGATACAGCTTAGCAACTTGGGTGAGAGGGAGAGAGAGAAAGAGAGACACAGAAAAACAGAAAGAGAGAGACAGAGAGAGAGAAAGAGAGAGACAGAGAGTCTGTTTGTGCAGGCAAATGTGGATGTGTGTCAAAATGTGTGTGTGTGGGGCTTTTTGGAAGATGCTTCCTTTACTGAAGTAGCAGTTATGGACAAATGAACAGTGTTACTGTGTTGCAAAAGTTACCGGCATCTGAGAGCATTACATGTAAATCCATTTATTTTTAAGCGTGTATTTATATAGAAAACACTAGTTAGTGATAGACTAAAGACAAAAATGCAAATTAACAATGCATTGTGATTTTATGTGTGTCAGTGTGTAACCATTTCCAAATCTCTCCTCAATGTAGCCCAAGATTATACCATCCAGTACATAGTGCAGCTAATCAGTCTTTCATTAAATGAAATCTGATGTGCTGCTGATGGACTTTAAAGGGCCCATATCAGGGGGAACTGAATTTACCTTGCTTTTTTGTATATGGACATTAAAAAAAAACAGGACAGCTGTTTTTGTGATATCACAAAAACAAACATATTTGCATATATTTGCCTATTCAACCTATAGCAGTTTAGCTCCTTTTACATATACCGGTCTTAAAGGTATCAGAACATAAAGACAGGTTGGAAAATGGTTATTTAAAAATGAATAATGAATAAATAATAAGTGTTTTTGGTACAGAAACTCAAATAAATATCATAGGAGGACCTTAAAAATATAAAGTATATGAGCTCTTTGACCAACCGTGTGATTGCAGGGGTACAGTGAGACATCAGGAATCAAACTTGTATTGTTCTAACTATATTCTTCTAACCATCATATAATTTTTCTTAAACACAGAATTACAGTATATATGTTGATTTGTATTTATTCCAACATTATATAGTTTTTGTCTGTTTTTACTTACAGCTGAGATAAATAGCTTTTACTATTTCATGGCTGTCTAAGGCCCCATTCACACCTGACATTGACATGTGTCTTGGGTGATCGGATCATAAGTGGACAGCGCTAAGTACAGGTGTGAATGGGGTCCAGTTCATCTAGGAGACACACTGTGAAATGATCATATGGGTGGGCAACATGACAAAAATATATCATCACGATACTTGAAGCTGTTTTTACAATATACAATATGTATCACAGTATTAAGTTTTGAGGTTTGATAAGTTGTAACAGAAAAAAAACATAACCAGTAGTGCCAGATTTAAAAATACTCTGAAAAACGATGACGAGTGATTTTTGTTCAATGTTTCACATACTCTGTTGTACTAAACACAACTAAATTGGACTAATTTATGCTCTTCCGGTGAAAAAAACATGCAGTCAGTCAGGGTTCTTGAATTACTGACTATATCCATGATATAATCAGAAAAGCATAATGTGCATAATGCATCACAATAATGATAAAATATTGTTATATTGCCCAGCCCTATCTGATGACTCAAATCACCTTCAGATGTGGTCAGGGATGTCAGGGAAGTAAGCTAACACATCCTCGACAACAACAAAGGACCACCTTAATCATCTGCGTCATCACAGCAGGACCCAAAGCATCTGCGTTGATTCTTTTTCCATGTCCTCTAGCAATCCATTCATCTAAACATTTATAACAGCCTGTACATGTACATAAACAAGGACTCATGGGACATTTTTGTATAACATATGCAGAAAGAGACTGATGTAGTAAATGTGCAGGGTCTCCTTCATCCAGTCACAAAATCTGATCACAAGTGGCCACTGGAGACACATTCGAGATACATGAAAATGCCAGGTGTAAGCAGCTACGCGTCTCCCTGTCTACTTATGATCAGATCCTTTGAGACAGTGGTTATGCTAATTCCTGGTATGAACAGGGCCTATGGCTTTTGCACAGTACTGCATATTGCACACAGTGCATGGGCAGCTGCAGCACATCACAGCAGCCTGCTTCACTGCTGAGTTGCAGCAGCTAGAGTGAGTGAATGCTTTGACTGTGACGTCTTTGACTCTGCCGCACACGTATATGTTGCAGAATGATCTCCTGCTAGACGGTCTCGGTGCTAGACAAAGTCGTGAACGTTCTGACAGCTTGGAAACAGAATGTATTTTTGGCGCTATGCAGATGGACCTACTGTTGTGCTGTCACTGCCGCAGTAGGTCTGTTGTGGTGATATTGGGGTGTTGTCATATTTGGAATACTCTAATTTTTTAGCAGCGTGTCTACATTTTATTTAAAATAATTGGCTTCAACTACACATTGCGCTCTCTCTCTCTCTCTCTCTCTCTCTCTCTCTCTCTCTCTCTCTCTCTCTCTCACTCTCTCTCTCTCTGGCCTCTGCTGATTCGGCATATTCCCTTATCTCATCGGCTGATAACCTGCTGGCATCACACGCTCACACAGAACGATGGCACTAGGTCACTGACACAACCTTCTATGTCCTCTTGAGTGTGTAGCGTTGCATTATACATAGATCTGAGCGTTCATTCACTCAGTGTAGAGTAATAGTGCTCTGCTCAGTAATAGCAGAAGTACTGAAACAAATCTGTATGATGCATAACTCAGAACTTACGGTTAAGATGGTAAACCTCCAGCATTAAGCCCAAAACCCAAAAGTAACCTCAAATTTACACTTGCAGTTTTATTCTCTTCAACCTATAGGAAGAGTGTAAATTCGTGAGTGTGAATTGTCAAACCCATCACAGTCGAAGCATTCACTCATACTAGCTGCTGCAGCTCAGCAGTGAAGCAGGCTGCCAATGCAGTGTGTGCAACATAAAGAACTGTGCAAAAGTCTTAGGCCCTGTTCACACTTGATCTGACAGATTACTGTGTGTGTTTGTGCTGTATTTTGCAGTAGGCATTCAGCTCGTCCAGCTCTTCGTTTTAAATGCTCAGGGAAAAGACTCATATTAAATAAGAACTGAACTTAGTGTACTATATATTTTTGTCTTTCAAATAAAGGAAAGCTATATTACAGGGTAATCCTGTAATATAGCTGTGATATGTGATTGTCTTTAACTTTCCTCCTTCAAAGCTCGGCTAAAAACATACCTTTTTTCTCAACACTTTCATTCTTCTGCGCACTGAAGGTTTTTTCCCTGCCTTTTTAAAGTGACCTTGGGTTTGAGAAAGGTGCTGAAAAAACTGAGCTTCTTCTTCTTTTTCTTCTTCTTCTTCGTGCTCTTCTTCTTCTTCTAATTTTTATTATTATTAATACATTTTAATACAAGTTAATGGCATTGGAAACAGACCACTAGCCGAAGTACTACTTGTGATGCTGCGTGACACTTGAGTGTTTTCAGAGAGTGGGTTTGCTACAAATGGATGGCATAAATTTTGGTTATTTTTCTGCATTTGCAACCCTACATATTTCTCTGTAAATCTAATACAGGTACATGTCTTTCCATTTTACACATATACAAAACAGTTTAGAAATGTAACAGCATTGCTATCAGCATTGGCAGATATGTGTATGAAAAATATCCTATATCTGTGCATGGCTGATTATAATTTATTATAATATTCACGTATTATGAGACATATTTACAAACAATAACTTTTGTTTGATTTAAAGCCCTAGAATGCTACTAAAATGTCATTCTATATGGCCGTCTTCTAGTTAGAACTAGCTTTTCCTAGAAATTTCATAGAACTACCTCTTTGATGCATTTTGTGTTTGTGGCTTTAGATGATCTCAGATCCAGATATATGAAGTTTTGCCAGAGCACAGAGAGCTCAGGTGTTTTCCTTATAGTTACACTAACCAAAGTTTCTGATGTCTCTGTGATTGGTTTGTTTTTCTCAGCTGGTGTGGTTCTCGCCTAATGTGTATCACACTATGTTTGCGGTGGCACAAGAAGCAGCTTGCGTAATGTTATTTAAAGTTTATCCAAAGCCCCTGACACAAACGGACGAGGAGGAGATCGCCTCTGAGGCTCAGCGTTTTACTGTGAAGGGTTTTAAAGGAATATCAAATGCATACATTGTTGTCAAAGCTTACTGACAGGATGGAGCAGCAGCGTTTGAGATTATTCACACTGCAGTGTGCTCTTAAGGTCACATTAGAATTCAGAACAGCAGACTGAAAGTGCTGAGGTCGGGGGATATTTTAGTAGATAACAGGAAATGCCGGGTTTGAGGTTTGAGGACAAGCCATTAGAGTTTCAGTTAGAGACAGAGAGAGAGAAAGAGAGAGAGAGAGAGAGAGAGAGAGAGAGAGGGGTAAACATATTCAAATATACTAGATATATGTATGAGAGATTACAGATTCTTTGTAAACATTCTTAACTACCATTGATGCCAGTAAAGCCTCTTGTGTTAAACAGGAAAAGGTGAGCAAGGGGAACTAATTTGGGTAGTGCACAGAAAAATTGACCAGCAGATTAGAGCCTCCTTTGCAGGGAATAATGTAGGCAGGCTGGTGATCTTGCTTTTTCGCTTCAGCATCACAATGGACTGCTACCAGCACGCTGGAGCTCTTCTAAGGTCAGCTTAAGGTCTGGTGGTCATTACATTTGTCCATTTCTTTTTCTCTCCTTCCTTTTCACCTGTTTCAGGAACAGTGATTAATGCTTAAGCTTCATGTTGTCTGTATGAGGAGGTCAGTGTAGACCCTGTGATGTTGGTTTGTTCTGGAATGTAAGTCGCTGGATGACTGCGTGAAAGACTGCTTGTGGCCTTCCAGTCTATATCCACCTATTATCTGTATTCCTGCTTTTATACCCAGCTTTTATTAGTTTCCATAGAATACCATCAGCAGCTTTTTTCAGTAGAGGTGGGCAATGTGGCAAAATCTGTGATATCACGATACTTTGAGAAGTTATCACAATATATGATATGTCACAATATTTTTCTGACATCTGGTAAGTTGGAACAGACACCATGTTTAAAAACTACTATCAAAAAGTATGAATCCAGTTGTTTATATTTAACGTTTCATACAATAAAACACTAAATCCAGTTAAACATGACTAATCATGCTCTTTTTGTAATTAAACATGCAGTTGGAAAGTTTTTTGACTTAAGATATGCACAATACGCTCAGAAAAGCTTGTGGCATATTATGACATGATTATCACAATAATAATAAATATTGTCATATTTATTATTATTGGTAGACAGGTATATAGTTTATTCATATGAAACTGTTTAGCTGTGGCCCAAGTGGGCTTTGACCTGTTATTGTTTTAACATAGATATTAGCCTACAGTCCATCTTTTCCCAGGATTTTTGTATTGATATATTGTTTGCACATATGCTACAGACATCCCATTTGGTAAAATGTAATTTATCCTAAGATGAAGCCCAGCCAGGCGTTACAGGAATTATGGCATATTTTACAGTAGCTTAACCTGCTGTGTGCCTTTAATATTTAAGACATTTCTCTTTGGTTGTCAAGATTGTTGGACTTTATTATCATCATTAGAAGTTAAAATATTTTCTTACCAAACTGCATTTTATGCACAACCTAAATTTATATGCTTATTTAATCATATTTAAGTTTAACCTATATTTAAGATAAACTTGTTATTCGTCTCTACATCTTCCATATGATATTCAAAAGATCTGCTTTGGTTTGGATTCAAATGTACTTTTAATGAAGTCAGAATAGAAAAAATGAAGCTTTTCCAGCAATGTCTCCTGATAGAACGGAGCTCACAATGCAGAGTAGCTGCTTAGCTACAATTGTTCTGGAAAACAGAAAACGGATTTCCCCAATAGATATATGAAGTTTAGTTACATTAGATTTGCTCTTATTACACTAAACTTGTGTTAATTCAGTCCTAAAAAAAACACACAACACACAGCGATTTCTAAACCACAGAGTAGTTGATGGCCGCGCAGAGGAATGTGAAATATGCACGCTTGGAGAAAGAAGGGGTACTCAGAGGGGGGGAGTGGTGGAGCATTTTATAGCTTATATGCAATAATGTCACAATTTAATACATTTGGCACAAATAGTTATTGAGAGCATTTTGTTAATTATGATTTTCAAAAACACATCCACACAAATCGTAATATTTTGGATTGAGATGTATGCCGTAGTTCCAGGTCATCCCTATGGCAGAGAGCGCGATGGTTCGGTCCGTAGTGGGAGGGGCTGTTGTGTGAGGAACTCGGCGCAGATCAATGAACGCCGCTAAACAAACGGGTTGGGCAATACAGCCAAGTTGAGCTCAGCCGTAGGAGATCTGCTCACTGCACGCCAGCGCACAGCGCTTTTTCCTACACTTCAGCGGAGTGAATAAGTGTAAAAGTGAGCTTCAGTAACAGCGTCGACAGGTCTCTATGTTTTGTAAAATCAAATGTACAACTTTACCAGCCCTTTATCTCTTGGACTCTAGCGCTTACAACAAACAAGCGACGAACAACAACTGACAGGGAATCAGCTTCACATCGGGAAAG
This sequence comes from Colossoma macropomum, assembly GCF_904425465.1. Lineage (NCBI taxonomy): Eukaryota > Metazoa > Chordata > Actinopteri > Characiformes > Serrasalmidae > Colossoma > Colossoma macropomum. The sequence goes on along the minus strand of NW_023494784.1, from coordinate 29,348,593 downwards.
TCGATACTTCCAATTCGAGGATGATTTTTGCGAATTCTGGCAACCCGCTGAGAACTACGTATCGTAAACAGGTAAAAAATATCTTATTTATATAGCTTTAGCTGTTGTGTAGGTTTGTATATAGCTATAAACCTAATATATAGTAAGTGGTAGAAAGTGGCTTCTGAAAAAAAAACGCCGAGTAACCCGCGAGGTGAGTATTATGAGGTTATGCTGTAAGAAATATCGTGAACGTAAGCATAAGCAGCAGCAGCTGGGGCTGTGTGTTTGCACATATGCCACAGACAGACATCCCATTTGGTGAAGTGTCATGTATCTTAAGCCTGTACTTTCGTTTAAGGTCCCAGGCAGGCGTTAGAGGAATTATGGCGTGTTTTACAGTAGCTTAAACTATTGTGTGCCTTTCATATTGAAGATATTTCCTTCTGGTTGTGGAGAGTGTTGTGGTTCGTTGGGAGTAGAGACATTTCCGCTTTGTGTGATGATGTAAACACTGTTTTCTTATACAGCGTTTCATTCAGAAATTATTATTTTTTTTATTATATAGCTTCGTTTTACATTTGCCCTTTTTTAATTTTACTCTTCTAACTGATAACATATCATCAAAATGTCACTTTTCTTCTGTGTGACATTCAGAATATCTGCTTTTGCAGTTGGCACCAACAGTTTACTTTTTAAACGAGTTGGAATAGAATGATAAAGCTTTCTCGGTAATGTACCTTGTTTTAAGCACAAGTCACAGATGTGAGCTGCATTTGATAGATGCATGCACCCTGGCCAGAGTTCTCGTCCAGGTAAGGTTGAGGGCAGGTGAGCACTGGGAATGAATGACCTTGCCTCATCTTTCAATTCTGGTAGAATAAGATGGCAATGCCTCTGAAGATGCAACTGCATTAGTTTGAATGATGATAAAATGTGGATAATGTGCTTTCGGTGCCCTTCTCAATTATGAATTCTGATTTATCAGCACATCAGCAGATTAATTGGTTGATAGAGAGAGCGAGACAGAGAGAGACACTCAAGAGGATTATGCATATTCATAGGCAGGTTTAGCAGTGACAGGGTGTGTGAACGGAGCAGGGAGAGGTGAGGAGCTTTCAGGGCGAGGCCTGTTACTGCTAGGCCAGAGTATTTCCAGCACGGATATGACGAGCTATCTGAGTCTGGGGCAGGCCGATAAGAGTCTGGTCTCTCCCCTCCTTTCTCTCTCTCTCTCTCTCTCTCTGCCTCTCTCACTCACTGGTTCTCTCTCTCCTTTTTGGAGCTGAACACACTGCAGAAAGGAACAAACAGGCTTTGAGATGGTCAGAAAAGGCAGGTCTGTCTTTTAGGCCATAAGACTGAAAGACAGAGGACTGTAAAAGTGGACAGGGGGAATGCTCACTCTCTCCTCAAAGATGCTCTTTGTCCTCATGTTGCCCCGACCAGTGGAATACTTCCTGGTAGAGAGTCTGTCCTCCGGTGGAACGATCAGATAATCAATTTTGTTTTTAAGAGGTCTGTCCCAGAAGCAGTCTTAACAGATGCTAAATGAAAAATGAACTCGCCGTTCCTCTGTGAGGAGGGAGTCGTTGCAAAGGCGGAAAAGTATAATTTCATTCCAGTCTCGTGAGAATGTTGTTCAGTCTTCTTGGATGGGTCTGACTGTCAGAGTAGTACATCATTAAAAATGTTTACTGTCAGTCAATTGAAAATGTGACAAGGAGTGTATCCTCTTGGACTGCAACAAAGTGAGAAAAATATATGTTTACAGTTCACACTATGATTTACTAGGCATGAATACCTGTGCTTGGCAGAAAATGCGTGAGGGTTTTAACATTGTGGAGGAATTCTACAGATTTTGTAAATGTGCATAATTAAAATGTTAAGATGTAGACAGAGGCGTTCAGAGTGGTTTGATGTAAAATGTGGCATTCTAAAAGAAAATTACAGACTCGTTCACAGTGGCGGTGATAGGAACCAGATGTCTGAAGTGATGAATGTCTTTAAAAGCTAAATCACAGAACGTTGTTACATGAAATGGTTACGATTACATTGCCTGATGCCTTAGACATTGTTTTATGATAGTGTTGATATACCTTATTTGACATAAGGTATTTTAATATAAGATATTGACATAAGGTTATTGTTGTTCATATAATGCCTGCATGTCAGAGAGGTACATATAAAAATGCAAAAGACCACCCAAAGAAAACTTTTTATTTACCGCTGTTTACCTTTATCGACATCACATTTAAAACATAGCGTACACATGTAGCTTCACTGGTTATTTTGAAAAGTAAATAACGTGGCTATATTTGTGTTTTAGATGTCATGATCCATCGTCATTATCTTGAAATGGTACATTAGCTTTTACTTTCGTTATTCCAGAGTCGTTTTACTTGATTTTGGGTTTGGGCTCTTCTACCTAAATCTGGTCTTAACATCCTTACTGTTGACTTTGAAAGTCTTGTCTTTGTGTTTTATCACTTGTTGGACTCATGAGTCTGTCCTATTTGCTGTGTCACAACCTCGTAGCCTCTGTGCAGCTCTTTTGAACTATACTATAAAGTGCCATTGGGTTGCCAGACCATTTGAATGAGCTTGAGCCTGTCCCTGCCATAAATGCCCCCTTTGTGTTGAGACCTTTAATGGAATGATATTTTGTTCAGCATTACTGGATTTCACTGAGTTGAGGCCTGTTTTTCAGCACCCTGCAATCTCAGCTTCGTGCAGCAGGGCTTTGGCTTTGATGCAGCTATTAAGTGCATGCTGGATTGAAAATACAACTCACAGCTGGAGTATGATATAAAATTTCAAATTATTTATTTTTTAAAATGTTATCTGATATCTTTAAATTATTTTTCATTCCATGAAAAACTTACAGAGCCTATATCTTGAGCAAGCAATCAACATTCGAGGAAGAAAAAGACACAATTAACCAGATTTGGACAACTGTCTTTGACTATCAGTGGAAAAGTCAAAGTCTCCAGTCACAAAACCAGCTAGAGTAGATTTAAATGCAAGTAATTTAATGAGGCACAGTGACCATACCTGAGTTATGTCATGTTCTCTAATGAGGCCTCTCTCAGCTCTCCTGCCTCTTTTAGACAGCCTTTGCAGAGAAAGGAAATGGTTGGATTCTGAAAGGAAATTCCTGTAGATTTTAGCTTCCAGCCAAAGATTTATGTCTGGCACCCAAACATTTGGGACAGAGGCATAAACAAGGCGTTCCTGAGTGGCGAACAAGTCTGATTATTATTACAGAGTTGAAATTTAAGTATACATGCAGAAATAAGGTAGTAGTATCAACTAGTGATTAATGCTGGGAGGTACTGAGAAAATTCTATATCTTTTTTCGAATATAGCATGTTTATATGGTATTTGGTGATATTTAAGATTACATAAATAAAACTAAGCTCATGCTTCCTGAGTGCTGGTACTCTGTGCTAAAAGATTGTCTCACAAATCTGATATAGATATAAATTTAAATTTAAATTGGACTGTTCTGTTGACTACTTATTGCATGCATGTTCAACTCACAATCTGAAGCAAATGACATACGTTGTGGTTAACTGTCAGGTCTTGGATGCGTAAAGTGCACAGAATAGAATTAAAAAAATAAAAAATAAACTGCTTGGCAACACGGACGCTATTTTATAGAATAGCATGTTATCATGAATGCAATACTTGTTATCGATCAGTCCTGCTAAAATTAAATCAGTATTGACAGCAATGCTGATATACCTGTACAGATGATATATTGTGATATTAAAAATTGTGCTATCGTGTGTTCCAGGGAAGCCTTTTGAAGCATCAATTCAGGGCCTGTTTCCTTTCTTAGACTTAAACTGGAGATGAAACAGAGACTAATAAGAATAGTCAGTCATTTAGACACAGCCCAGCCCTCAAAGCTTAATTGTTAAGGTGGTTCTTGTTCACTACCATCACTTTGCTTTGTCATAGGGGAGTGTTTCTGATGAGTTCCAGTGTACCACCTATGACTAGTTTGGGCTGGGCTACTTCTTTAGAGCTGTGTTATTTAGCTTTAAATTCAGATGCATTTGGGATGATATTTCCTTTACCATTGTTTTTGCCCAGTTTTCCTCCACATTAGGAAGCTTTTGAGTCTTTTCTTTATCAGGCTGGAGTAGAGAGCAGGTGCCAGGGCACCCCCACCACACACACTTCTCACAAAGTAATTTTAAGGCTTCCTGTTCAGCTTTCGCTTCAGAAATACTTTCAGGATGAGCAGTAATGAGCACGGAGGTGCAGTCGACTATATTCTCAGAAGCTGATTTTGTGGGGCATGATAATTCCATCCATTGAAAACAAGAGCTAGCTTTCCTGACCAGTCTGCCACTTGCCAGGTTTGGGTGAAAACAAGGTTAAATGCATGTATGGGTAAGGATAATGAGAGCGAGATCAGAGTGTACTGCCAGTATACTGTCTTTCCAAGTAGGCTGTTCCCGTTTCGTTGAAAAGTTGGTAATTTCATCTTTGTTTGCTAGTCTGCGCACACCTTAGAGAAGCAGTCCATGGGGTAAAAAAGAAAGAGAACGTTCGGGATGCAGGCCTAAAACACTCTCCCGGCTTGAAATCTCAGCCAGGGAGTGTCGAGTTGCAGAGCTGGGGAGACGTGCGAATGCTGGAAAGACGATCAGAGCCTCTGGAGCCCGCCCAGCCTGCAATTGCTCAACTCTGTCACTGCTTCATTCTTTGGATTCCAAACGCTTCCTTTTTTCTTGTGACTGCCCGAAAATACGGAGAAGGCCAGAAAAAAGGGGTAATCAGAGTGTAACAGAGGGAGTACTTGAAGAGGAAAAGCTCCCCCAGCTCTGAACATCTGTGTCCATGCAAACAGGACGGAAGTGATTGGCTCCGCCACACAAGAGCTCTTTTATAATGTGAAGAATAGGGCCATCTAACCGGCGCACTCAAAGCCTGTCCAAATATCCCTCAAGATTTTTTCTGCTATGTGTGGTCTTTTGAATAGAGAACACGATTCCAATTAAGGGTTTACATTCAGTGTGAGCGTTGCACATTTCTGTGGAAGTCTGCGAAAGGCCTATGAATGTGGAATGTGTTTTAAGAGACATTGCGCTTAACCCTGTCTTTATCTGTTGAATCACAGTTAGCATACTGAGGCACAAATCATCGCTGTCGTGCCGTTTTTTCTTTTGTGCATAATTTGAAAGCTTCAAATCAATCAATCAACCTTTATTTAAACTCGGAGTACATTGAGGGATATCCTCATTTACAAATACCCTTTGCGTTATGTTTAAACTTGTGTGATGAATTAGCCAACTTTAAATGGTCCAAAATTGCTTGTAAAACCATCTGGTTATGTTAACTTCCATCCCAAGTTAAAGTTTTTTTTATATCTTAAAAAAAAATTGATGTTTTAATAATGGCGATGGACAGTTTTGTTCTGACAGCAAGTATATATTGCTGGGAAGTTTGGATTAAATAGTTTTCTTATGTGTACATGGGTTAAATCCCAAGTCTTATGTTTTGTGAATTTCTTCAAATCTAGAAAAATATGCTTTATTAGTACTCTGCGTTTGGGCAGTTTTATATGTAAAGCATATTTTTTTTTTTTGTGCGCACACACACACACACACACACACACGCACACGCACACACACACACCCTGCAGGGTTTGATGTGGTGTTCATTCTTTTCCTGTTGCTTACTTTTCATTCCCAGACATGTCTCTCTGACTTGTTTGCATGTGAGGACCTTGGCATGCAAGTGGTTTCCTTTCTGTGTGTGTGTGTGTGTGTGTGTGTGTGTGTGTGTGTGTGTGTGTGTGTGTGCGTATGCCAGTGTCAATACATAAACATTTGTAAAAATGTTGGAATTGGGCTCTACCTGGATCAGCATTACAGAGAAGCATAACATTTATTTGTATATATTATGGTTACAAATGCAGTACGACGAATAAAATGCAAACATTTTAGCACAGTAAGTGTTTTGCTCTGACGGTGTACAATAAAGACATCCTTAAATATTGGATTGAAATCTAAACATCTGCAAGATGGCAATTTAAGCAGCAGTTATCTGCCAGTAACAATATGATAATGTTAAGGCCCTCTAATAGCCTTTTCTCATTGTATTTTTGTGTCTTAGATTATAAAGAATGTGCAGACTAAAAGACTAAAAAGGTGACCTCTAGCATGCAATATATCATCAAATATTGGTTTGAAACATTGACCACATCTAGTCATCTGTTTGAAGCCGAAACATTTTTTAAAGCTTTTTTTAAAGCTTTTTTCTGATGATAACAATTTGATTCTAATATCACCATGCATCCATAATAATTAGACCTGCTTAATTGACTTGTAGTGCAGCACAGTAAGTGAAACATCGAACAACCATCATTGTACTTATCATTGTTTATTTTTTAATAGTTTTTTTTTTATTATTTGGCATTGCTGGTGCATTCTGGCTGCCCCAAAGTATCAAACCTATGAAAATCTAAATATTATGTATTTATGTGACTTAGTGTATCGTGAAAATGTCTTCGAGCATTTTAATATCCCTGTAAGGCCTTAAGCTTTACCGGAATAGTCTTGTAAGGAAGTCAAGCAGAATGCATAACCCCAGATTTTTCCTTTAGCTGTGTGCTCTGAGGTCAGAGCTGCAGGGCCAATGCACCTGCTTTTTACTGCTTTGAAAGGAGAGGAGAGGAGACTTCAGAGGAGATATGGATCACAGTAAAGCGAGATATTCATCCTCACTTGCTTGTAGACATTGTGGAGTCAGTCTGTTTGCAGACATGAATACAGTAGTCTACTTCTGCTTGCTTCTTTTAGACTTCCTAGTAGATTTTTCCCCCTCCCAGTATCAGTGCTGCACACATATACATATACATGTTTTGCTGTCTTGTCTTGCATAGTTTTGTACTGTATTTATTCCCAGGCAAGGGATGATCCAATATATTGTGATGCAAAAATGTGACTGTGCATTGTAGAGGTGGCTAATATTAGCCACTTTATATTAATTGTATCATATTGTGCAGTTGCATTGTTTGGACACAAAAGATCAGAAAAACAGTCCTCTTAACCCACACAGCATATTGAGTGTCATATGACACACTCCCAGCCTCAACTTAAACCACACCAGCACGTTCAGTGTCATAAGTCACACTCCTTCCGTCTTTGTTCTCTAGTCTCGCTAGTTGTGGGACAAAGATTTAGTCATCGTTTTTCTTCATTTGTGAATCAGATTGAATCGTGAACTGAGTCGATTGTTACAGTCCTAGTATCATACAGCACTGCCTTTTGCACTGTTGCACACAGAAAGAGTGCACTGTGTACTACAAATACTAGCCAGCCCTGTTATAGAGCTGTTCGGATTCCAACTTCGTCACATCATAGGCATTCTCCAGTCAGTTCACTATATAGCAAACCCTATGTGGCAAATAGTGAGTGAGTTAACAAGTGAACCGTTTTGAACACAGTGTATGTCTTGGTCACTTGTGTGGCCTAATAAACATTGGCCCTGTGTTGTATATTGCACCGAGGCCCTGAAGGAACATTATTTTGTTCCACTGTATGCTTTTACATAGTTGGGATGAGAGTTCTTGATTTTGATTTTAAGACACTAACTAGGAAATTGTCCTGTGTATGACAGGGAGTCAACCTGACAAAGCTAAAACGTTCTTTCTTCATGCAGGCTAGGTGTGTTTCCAGCAGTAATGGATCTGCATAAGCATCACTGCAGCCTGCCTTCCAGAGCCTGTGCCTCAAGCATCTCAATACAATTGTTGATCTAGTATCTACCCCACCCCCATACTCATTAGGATGCAAATGCAGGCAGAAACTGGCCATAGCCAAGCCCTTTTACTGTAAGTTTGATCAATAAGACTCCAAAGGAGGCTTTCACACCCAGGTTCCATCTCTCCTCCTTAATCCACATAATGAATGCAGCAGTGGACAGCAGGATTAGCCTATAGCTTTACCTCCCTGCAGTCCATAATCAGCTTTTGTTTATCTAATAATTGTCAATAATTCCATTTGTCATTCCCACACTCGCCACATTGTATTCACTTTGACTCAGCTTGAGTCCAAAATGACACAGGCTTGCAAACCTTCCCTTTTGTCTGTCATTTTCTTTCTCTCCACCAGATCTAAGGGCCAGGTTTACCTTTCACATCAATGTGCCATTCTGTTTCTTCGCACTGACCCTGTTTTGTTTTTCTGTCGTTTTTGGCAGCCTCCTGTTGGCCCCTCGTCCCAGCCCATGGCCCCACCCAGCCCCGGAACCAACAGCAGCACCAATCAGAGCAGCAGTAGCAGCAGCACGGCAGGCTGGGAGCAGCTCAGCAAAACCAACCTGTATATCCGGGGGTTGCCCCCAGCAACCACCGACCATGACCTGGTCAAGCTCTGCCAGCCGTGAGTACTCCACATCCTCTCATTAGTGCCGTTATTGATCCGCTATTGACACGTTAATTTTTTTTTTCTCCTCAGTCTCAGTAACGGAGAGACTTAGGGGTGGGCAGCCTTGGACCAAAATGATAGTTCTGAATGAAGGTGGTAATACTTCAAAAGGCTTTCATGTTTACTGAAGTAGATGAAGAGATGGGAGCAGGGCCTCCTGCAGATCTGAATTACTGGCTGTGACTCATTAATCCCAGTCGGACTCTGAGAGGAAAGTGCTGCTCCGAAATGGAGATCGATTACGGCTCGAGGAGGGGAATATGGTCTGAAATACGCAAACATCAATCCTCTGTATCAGCACGGTTCCAATCACCACACACTGGGTCTGGTATATGGCTATAATCCGTTGAGCCACAGTGGCACAGTGGTTGTTTGATAAGCTCCCTATAGATGTGAAACCAGTCGTAAGATTAGACAGACACTATGACCTCTGACCACAAATAACATTAATATGGTCTTTCACAACATGTAAGAATGTTCAGTGCTCTTTTGCGTCATACAGGGTTTGAGATGCATTCATGCAGAAATTGAGTAGTATCCATAGGTTTCTGTTCTCTGCATTGTTACTCAAATTAAAGTACTGATAATCACAGTCAGCTTCCTACAGTAACCAAGTGAAGATTTTCAGTATTATTGGGCTGTAAGCGCACGTCTCCCCTTTAGAGCTCTAAACCAGGAGTAATGTGGTGAATAAATGATCAGTTATGATGACTGTCAGACTGTGGGGTGGTTTGAAATGGTTTTAAGAGGCGGGACAGAATCCACTCAACTAAGAGTCAGAGTGGAGTTGTGAAGGGGGGCTAAGAGAGACTAATAGGCCATTGACATGCCTATGGCAGAGAGAAGAAACCGATAGATGGGATTTGATGGGAGTATTGCGTTTTCATCTGAAATGGAATAATTACATCTGCATGTAGGGATATGCATATAAGGGAGCTGTAAGCCGATGCCAATATCCAATATTTTCATGTACATATCTGCAGATGACTATGCCAGTATGTAAACGGATACAAAATGTAGAAATCGTGACTAGATTCATTTGGATTAGCGTTAAAGAGAAACTAAAACGTATCTATGTACAGTTATGAATGCAGTAAAATGATTAAAGTTTAGCACAGTAACCTAGTATCACCATAGCATTTTGCTCTTACAGAGTACCGTAAATACATCATCAAATATCAGTTTGAAATATCGGTTAAATCCGTAAGATGCCAATCAATTTTTTTAAGCAGTTATCTGCCGATACCAATGTAATACCAATGTAATACCAATGTAATTCCGAAATCTTTATCTGCGCAGGCAGACTGATCCAAAAGGGCTGACAGTACATTATGTCAAAGGACCACCAACTCCATAAAGGTCTTCCACAATGAAGGCCCTCGAACAGCCTTTTCTCATTGTATTTTTGTATCTCTGATTGTGGAGGCTCTGGTGACTAAAAGACCAGCGAGGTGACTTTGAAATCTCATTTTCCTCGTCTTCCAAACCTCCTGTCAACCAACCACCCCCTCCACACACACATACTCACGCACTCGCACAGAAAGACTATAAGATGTTGACATTGCTGCACATTCAATCTCGTTCTTCCTCCTCTATGGCTTCCCTGCAGTGTTTGCTAAGGAGGGGAGTCGCTCTTTATAGCGAAGAAGACAAACTGTAGCAATTTCGGTTTCCACATCATTTCCACATCATTGAGAAAATCAAATGTCTCTCTTGCTGGAGTCTAATTACATAGCCAAATGTTTCTGTTATGGTTCACAAACCACTGCAATTTTTGTGTATTTGAAGAATTAGTCAATACTTTTAGACACAGTATTGAGTTCAAATGAAACAAGGAGCCTGTTTCAAAGGTGGAGACTTTAATCACCATCTCAAAATAGAATGCCACAACAGAGTGACTACAGTGCTTAGCAGTAGCCGTTTAAGGTTGTGGATTAATGTAAGGTGAGGGCCAGGGGTGTGATCTCCAAACCATTAGCTGCATTTAGCTTAATCTCATCCTGATAGCTAAAGAGCTTTCCCCTTTAACCTTTTAACTCACCCTGTGCAACTTTTCCAGGTCAGAAAAGAGGCCAAAGTATTATTAAACAAAGATATTGTACCTTTTGGAGTCAAATAGAATCGTGAAGAGTCCTGAGTCAAACACAAATTTGGTGACTTAGTTGAGTTTTTAAAGCTTTAACATATTCACCAGTTCTTAAGACAATTATGAGCATTTATTTTGTTCATTATAAGTCGATTTGGCATTGTTTTTGTCAGTTTTAAGTTAACACAGGTTTGTTTTCTGCATACTTAATTTCCTTTTCTTTTTGCTTACCACAGCAGCAATGCAGGAGTACAGTACAAAGATTGCAAAATATGTTACATTTATAAAAAGGGCAAGTATCTGGTAAAAAGGACAGTTTACTGGATTTACAGGCGTAGTAGGCCTACACTGAACACTGAATATTCTCAAATGTTTTAAGGAAAACGGTTGAATTGTGAGTTCATTGGGCCTTTATTTGTTGTATTTATTAGCTCACGTTATTGGCTAAATTAAGTGAAGGCAAGTCAAATAAGTTGAAGACATTTGTTTTGCAGGAACAGTTCGAATGAATGCAGCGTGAGATTCGGAACAGTGGCCAATCAGAGAGGCCTGAGATAAGCTTTTGCGTTTTGTGCCGACGTACGCAACTGCTTTTTGACGTATTATTGAATCTTTTCTCAATTTCTGTAGGCTTTTTTGGAGATTGTTCCTGTGCCTCCTCAGGTTGGATGTTACTAATTTGTAAGAAACATTACACAGTCTAGTTGAACATTACACAATCTCTGGCCCTGAACAGAAAGTTTGCTGTTGGCTGCAGATCAGAGGACAGCTCCGTGCCGTGTGTGCTTTAGCGGATAGTAGTATGACCCTGAACAGTGTCTATAGAAATCAATAAGTGCATGGTGAATAGTGAGAGGAGCTACAAATAGGCTGAGTAATAGGATGAAGGCAGGGCAGGAACAGCGGGTGAGATGGCAGTTGCATTGTTCTCCTTGCTGCGTCTCTGGCAGGGATGACACCTTATCTCTATCACTAGCCTATGCAATCCGATTCTAATGGATTTTCAATGGAAGCTAATGGAGAGAGGGACTAATAGGGAGAGTTGTTCTCTGCTGGCCCCCTGTCCCCCTATAAAGCAGAGCAGGAAGCTTATAAAACCCATTTAAGAGCCAGGAAGGACCACTGTGCTCCTGTCACAGACCTTTGGAGAGATTTATGAATGACATTCATCAACCTTTCATAATGGTGCTGTGTCCTCAATCAACCTGCAGTGGCCTAAAACGCAGCAGGGTAATCCATTTGCCTTTCTTACCTCCTAACCCTTCCCACTTTCCACTGGCATTCTAAACTGAGCAAGAGATGGGCTTTCGGGGACTGGTGGTTTCAGATTGAGATTCCTTTAATGATTAATTTGGGGCAACTCTTTGGAAACCCCCTCATGCTCCTGGCCTGGAATCAGCAGAGAAAAGCAGAAGGTCACGGCAGCTGAGAGAGACTGCACTGGCGCGGGCTTTAAGGGTCATCCTCCATAATTGGATTTCAAATCTCATAATGGTTTTGGTGTTTGGATATTAATTGAACGGGATTAATGCTGTTTTTCCCTCCCCCCGTTCGCCTGGGTATGATGGGTAAGGCTCTGTTACATATAGGACAAGAGGTCAAGAGTCTTCTTTTAAAGAAAATCTGTTCCCTGCTTTCCAAGAGAAGTCAGAGGTCAAATTTCTTTTCAGATGTGTCCTTCTCTAGCCTACTGTGCGCTATATGACTTCCTCAAGGATCTGTTCCATCTCTCTTTCAACTCTACCCTTTCTGTGATTACACAATACGCCCTGCTGTGCTCTGTTCCCTCTGGCCAAGATTGCACATGCCATGTTCAGCTGAAGCTGTATTTCAAAAAAAAAAAAAGAAACAAAACAAGGACAAATCAAAGCACTTCACATGAGTAATTTTTCTAAACATTTATCTTTCCCTGAAATTAGGTACAGCCAATTGTCTGTGTAATTGGGCTGTTCTCACAAAAGGACTTTCAGTGACCATCACAGTGCATATGGAACCTGCCAGTGCATCTTTTCAGACTACCATATATGCGGCATTGGCAAACACTTTGATGTGTTTAAGCAAAAATAAGCTTTTTGTGCTTCACTAAATTGCTTTGTCTCTTGTCATGAGTCTAAAATGGCATTATTTACGCAGACCAGTCAGTTTGGAAGTTCAGATGCTCATACACCTTGGCCAAGGTGGCCTCCATCTGGGAGTGTTTACCCTGATTGTTTTGTTTCTCTGGCCGATGTTTTGTTTTTGCTCTGTGTGTGGCCACCTGGTTCATTCTGGAAAACACTCACCATTGGCTCACAGTGTTTTGGGTTCAATGTCAAGTTCATTTGTCAGGCTGTTCAGCGTTAGTGACATTGCTCTGGTGTGCATCCTGTTTGTGGCCTTGAGCTGACTCAAGAGTGCCTTGCTGTTCTGCTAGGGCCTGTCTCATGAAGCAAGTTTACCTTAGACAGAGTTCCTGACTAAGACCCAATCCCATTTCACCCCTTGCCCCTACCACTTAAGCCTTAGCCCTCTGTTTTGCGCGTTCACGTCTAGGGTTAGGGTGTCCCAATTTTTGTTGAGACAGAGGGGTAGGGCGAAGTGTTAGGGCTACATGGCCCTCCAAACAGAGGTTTTTCAGAGGCTCGCTCCAAACGGAGTGTTATGAGAATCACGATAACCATTGTATTATCTCGTTTTAATTTATTATGGTCGTTTTCTTTATAACAAGCATAAAAAATTGCTAATAGCATGCTAATGTCTTGGTAGCTAGCTAGCTAGCTAACTTTCCTGTTCCACCTTAAATAGTCCAGCAGTATTGACGCCTGAAGCGCCCAAATGTAGCTAACTGCTGCACCATTTAAGGTGGAACAAGAAAATTCAAACAAGAAGCTGGTGAATAGCTGACTTCAGCGTTATATCACTGAAGAATTAGCGGTGGGCGATAATAAATATTTGTCTTATACCCCCTCTTTGAAAGCATATGATGCCCTAAATGTAACTAAAGCCCAGCAGTGGGGTTGCTGAACTTTTCCCTTCTTTGCTGTCACTGAAGATGGGCTGGGTCGCCTACAGAGCACCGCTAGTAGCCTGTTAATGAAGCAATGTTTTTTTTCAACTTGTTTTACAAAGTCTGTTAACAACTGCCTCTGTTAATTCATATTTAGATACTCAAGCAGTGATTAATCCCTGTGCATGTGCACATGTAAGGAAGGTTTTGTGACAAACAGGCAATCGTGTGAAAAGTGAGAAGCCGATTGGCTTATTTTTAAAAGGATGAGAACTTTTGCTTGAATATGTGGAAAGTAAAGCATTTCTAATGGTAATAAACAGTGTGACCACCGCTGTTGTCGTGCTGGAGTTTACTGCAGTAATAATTGCTTTATATTCTTGTATCTATGTAGTATGAGTCTATCTATGTAGTATGATTTGCTTTCTCTGCTTAAACTAACATTGTTCATGTGACTGATGCCACAAACATCACAAAGAAGAAAAGTGACCACCTCCATCGTCCCTGATTGGTTATAAGCTCACCCTGATTGGTTCAAGAGTAGTTTATGATCCGAAATTCTAAATTCTGAACTTAACGTGCCCTGGAGCTGGTGAGGATCCTGGGTGAGATCGAGCTAATCTAAAAGTTAGCAACCTAAGCAAGAAATTGTGCTTTGTGAGACAGGCCCCTGGTCTCATAAAGGCAGCATTAGCTAGCAGATATAGTTTTAGATTAGATTATTTAGAGTGCATGTGGCAAAAGGAAATACAATGTGTGTCATTTTTTTCTCGAATTAGCAGAACAAAGATATCTGGAGTTAAATTTATTTTCATTTAATGTTATTCTTGCTTTTGTTTCTGAAGGTCAGGCCGCTGTCTCCAGAACAGATTGTGTTCTTGTAGTGTTTTAAGAAGAAAGTGCTGCTTTCGGGAACGTTTCAGTCTAAAAACAACTTCCTGTCTCTCATGTTTGGGAGGTGATGTCATAAAGTCTTGGGCAAGCTGTGTTATTTCTGTGTGTGTGTGTGTGTGTAGAAGTGGGTGGGGGAGTGTTGTAAGACAGACTCCAGCTGTCTGCTGTTTTAATCCATCCACCAATACTGTTCTCTTTGTTCTTTTCACAGTTACGGCAAAATTGTATCAACGAAGGCTATCCTGGATAAGACTACAAACAAGTGCAAAGGTGCGTATCATTTGCCATCTTTTCAACGAACACCACACGTTTTTTTTCCACCCTTTTCCTCTGACATTGGCCTGTTTGAGACTGCTGAGAATGCTCAGTACAGCAGATTCAAGCCATCAAATATACTGATCCTTTATAAAGGTATAAGGCACTGATGTGTCCCACACATAGGCAGTACTTGGTAGTAGGGCTGGGCAGTATGACAGTATTTATTGCTGTTGTGATAAAGTATATCACAATATGTTTCAGTATGTCTTTCTGAACATATCGTGAATATCATCCGAACTTCACAACTGCATGTTTGATTAAACAGAAAGCATTATTAGTCTTGTTTAATTAGACTTGGTGTGACATAGTATATAAAATGTTGAATACAAACATACATAGTTTTTGATACTCACAGTTAATTGGAAAAATAATGATACTACTCTACTTCCATATGACCTCTTTTTAGCAGCCATCTAAGCATAATTTGTTCAGTTTTCCAATTTTTCCAATTTTCAAAAAATGTTATATTGTTATAAATAAACAAGGGCACCCTTCACATAACATAGGACGCAACGTCAGCTACTTGTGTTTCAACTTTTCCAAACCGTACATGCCTTATTTTAATTCCCAATTAAGAAACAGAATACTAAGATGAGTTTGGAGATCCGTATATATTAGAATACCACCACCATGCTCCCATCATCCTGATGCTTTATTTCAGACCTATGAGAAACAATGGATACTGCATATGTAGGCATTTATAGTGTTCAAATTTAATTTATAGTGTTCATATTTCAGAAGTTAGTGCTTCAGTGACAGCAGTGTGTCTCTGATGTTTGACTTTTCTTAGTTGGATCAAACAGAGCTGTGTGCTGGACTCTTTGCCAGCTCTTGTTTCCATGAGCAATACAAATTCCACTTCCCTGCTCTGACTCATGCCCTCTTGGCAGCTGTACGTATATGTGTGAGTGTGTATTGGGCTGTATCTGTATATCTGTATGTGTGTGTGAGTTTCTTTTCTCTAACCCATACAGAACAATGCCAAGGCTAATATCCTGATAACAAAATTTTGTAAAGGTCTTCTTGTGCACACAAAACGATGGAAAAAGTGATTTTACATAGTAAAACTTGTGGACATTTCAGGATTATTGTATCAGGGTTATTTATTATATATATATATATATATATATATATATATATATATTTTCTGTTGCAGTTGTTTCTTAAAAAATAAAGGTGAATGTCCACACATGGATTATAATAATGCTCCATTAAGCAGTTTTAGTTGGACAAAACACCAATATGAAAATAACAAGCTTATATAGGGACAGGTAGTGACATCACAAAGCTATCAAGAGATACATGGTTAAAAACCAACGTCAGAGACCACCCTTCATTTACTTAAAAAATGGCCATTAAGTACAAGGTAATTGTTTGTTTTCAGGAGATATTTCTGAGGAGATATAAGTAAGGGTAAAAATAAAAGAAAATTAAATGGAAAAAAAACAGAAGTTTGAGTTCAAGAATTATTAAAAGATGCAAAGAAAATGGGACTCCTAACAACTTAGTGACAGTTTTGGTGGTCTACCATCAGATAAACAGTCCTTAAAGCTTTCATCTTTGAGGGTGAGGAGAATATCAAGCTCCACTCTTGCCTGAGATCTTCAGATTCTGTCAGTCCTTCTATTGTGAGAAGACAGCTTAATGATGTGGATGTGAAAGGATGTGTAACTGTCAAGAAGCCATTACTGAGAAAAGGAAATGAAAAAAAAAGGTTCTCAGAACAATGGACTGGCCATGGTATTTCTATGTGAGGATCGATTCACAGAAGGAAACATGAGGATCAGAAGTTTGTATATGTAACAGTGTTACATTTATAGCTATAGACCAGTCACAGGCAGGATGAGGTCGCAGAACTAAAGACTAGTTTATGAGTTCTATTTATTAGCCTTTACATGCTGTACCGTACTAACTTATACCCCTGCATCTTTCATGCTTTTTGCTTCGAAAGCTTTTCCATTTGAAGTTTACAGCCGGCCCAGGAGTATTATTGTGTGTGAGTGTCATTGTGCTGCTTTGCGGGTCTGGGTGGATCAGGAAACAGATAGCCAGGCCTTTGGGCAGGGAGGGAGGGAGGGAGGGAGGGAGGAGAAGGTGTCCTCTGTATCAGCTCTCTGAACTCCCTGCTGTTATTTCTGCTCTGGCTATGCTGGCTAGGTCAGGCCCTTGGTGTGCTTCCAGGGTGGAGGTGATGCAAGAGAGAGAGATAAAGAGAGAAGGAAAGAGAGAAAAAATGGCATAGCCTGGATTCTGGCTCTGTTCCTGGCTCTGGCACCTCAGAGACCTGGCCGCCCTGGACCTCAGCACGCAGTCACAATGCTGTGGATTATTTATACGCTGAGTAATCTCAGCCTGTCGGAGAAGACTGACAAGGGTGTGTATGTGTGTGGTGTGCATGGTCTGTAATCCTATCTCGAGATTGACTGACTGTGTGTGCTCAGGGAGTGCTGCCAACGAAGTGCTTACATCTCAGTTATCAGCTCTGTAACTCTCCATAGTTTAAAAGCAGTTGCACAATAGTCTGTGTAGCCATGTGAAATACAACATGTACAGTAAGACACACCCAGAGCTCTAAAACCCACTGAAGCACCAGACACCTCTACTTTCACTTTCCTTTTCACTAGTGCTTCTGCGTGCTGTGAAAGTTTGGGTGATGCCTCTACCCTGGAAACATTTGGTATTCTGTGGTGCATTGTTGCCCTGAGAGCACTTCTTATTGCAGTTTTGTAATTCTTTGCTACTTGTGCTCTGTAGTCTGTTTGAGCCCTGTACGTCATAGTTTAGCGTCAGTGCTCACGGTGTTATGCTGGGAGAGTGGTTGAGCTGGCTGTACTTGTGGTCGGACGTGTTTGCTGGTTAAATATAGCTGCAATAGCAGCACCAACAAGGCCCTGCAGCACAGGCACAGACAGAAGTGACTGAGCGGCCAGACCGACTGTAGATCAGGACTGATTAGGGGTGTAAAAATGCATTGATGTATTGATCTGAAGACGGCAAATAAACTGCCTAGATTTTAGTATGTTAGAATTGATTATAATAATTTTTTAATAGTAATCAATAATGTATGAGGCAAAAAGTCTATATTGTAAACATAAAGATCCAGTAAAAAGAGCTTCTTCCATGTTTTTTAATGTCTTTATTCCATCACTGTGTGAATAGTTCTTCATGTCAGCGTAATGCACCATATATATGGTAAAGCATAATGGTTTCTGTCCCCCCACTTTAAAGACTGGGGCAAGACTTCTAACTTGGCCTGGCTCTGTAACATGATTTAATTGTAAGACAGTCTGAATAAGAACGTCTGCCAAATGCGGAAATGTAAATATAAAGCAACCTAATTAGGAGCAGTGACGCCTGGTTGAAATAGAAGTACTTGAGCATTTAAAGTTGTATTCTCAAGCACTAAAAGCACATTTCTGCCATGGGAAGATGCAACCAGTTAGAAGATTTTTACACTTCTGCAACACATTATAAATATGTATTAAATGATACTTAATCCAGAAATTGCAAAGACGAGAAGTTAACCCACAATGGGGCAGTAGGTCAAAAATGCAGCATTGTACCCACAGCCATATGGATTCAGTTTTAGATTGATTAGCCTGAGCAGTGGAAAAAAAATTGCAAACAAGCTACTCTTTACAGCAGCCCCCTAAATAAGCACTCTTCATTCCCCATGTGCTTATTACTCTTAGATGCACATTCTTCTACATAAATGCGCACACAGTGGTGCATAACAGTGTTGCATGCCATCCTAAACACTGTCACAGTGAGATCATCGCTGGATTGTGAACACCAGTGATTTGAATATAAAGTACTGTGCAAAAGTCAGAGACCACGCTGTTTATTTATTTCCACTCAAAACAGCCAGAGTGCATTTTTTAAAATGTTCAGCCTTATGGGGGGAAAAAAGCATGAAAAAATATATTCAACAGACAACTGCACAGAGGCCTCAACAACAAAATATAATGTAATTTTTTATATTTAGATTTTTTAAATCTTTTTTGTATTTAGTGTGTCCAGCTCTTGCCTTTATTATAGCTTCTATTCTTCTCGGATGACTTGCTCTCTTTTTTCTTTGTTTTTCAAAGAAATCTTTTGGGATATTTTTCCACCAAAGTCCCACCAAAGCACCAAGCTATTAGAAGTTGGTTGCATTTTCTCCTTCTCACAATGTAATTCAAAGCACATTCATTGATATTGAGGTCTGGACTCTCTGGAGTCTGTTGTTCTAAAAATACTAGCAGCTGCTTTGTTTAATTTGCAGATTTTCTCCCTTTTTGTCTTTCATTTTCTCAGTAAGGGCTTCTTGACAGCTACACATCCTTTCAGAGCCATAGCATTGAGTTGTCTGGTTTTTTTTTCAGATTTGAAGCAAGAGCGGAGCTTAATTGTTTTTTTTGTATTTTTTTTTTTGTAGATTAACTTACATCCAGTCACCTCAGAAATCTCTCCTGAAAAAAATGAAGAACATACCTAATGGCTATTTTGACTGTTAATTAAATGAATGATGGTCTCTGACTTTTACACAGTACTGTGGGTGTTATTGCACTGCCTAGATTTGTAAGAAAACTGCAGAATTTTTGTTGTGCTTGTAAATCAAATGCCTCAATTACAGCTTTTCATGATTAACTAAATGCAACTGTCTTTGGAATTGGATCTGGCCATCTGTCATTTGATAAACTTGCCCAACTCTTTTGATAAACAAATTGACTGTGCAGCCTTTACACACAACAATTGAAAGCATTGCTTGAGTAGGAGTCAGCCTAGTCACTCACAGGTTACCTTCACACCTTCATACACACATCTGTCAAATCCACTCACACAGGGTTAAATTTAGTAGCTCTGTTGTACTTATTACACACTGTTTAACCCTCAGCACACATGCACACACTTAAACACCACCACAGATTTGTGTGTAGGCCAAGTGTGGTCATACATGTCCTATGCAAAAGACCCCTCTGTGTCCAGAGTTTGTATTAATAAAAATAAATAAATGTGTTTGTGTATAGTGACTTTATCAGATTATATAGTGCCTTTCTCTCAATGTTCATCAAAAGAGAAAAGTCTTCAGGTCAAGAAGTTGAATTACAGAATTTGGGGGTCATTTCACTAAAATGAAGTCTGGTGCACAGAAGAACAAGCAGGGTACAGAATGCTGGAATTAAAGAGATCAGAGAGATACACAGTGACAAGACCATAAAGGACTTAGAATAGAGAGAAGAACTTTCTTTCTAATATTTAAATACACTGGCAACCAAAACAGTTTACTAAGAATGGGAGTGATATGCACAAATCAGTTAGTGTGTGTAATCACTTTGGTAGCTTTTGAATGTACTGAAGTTTAAGGGTTTTAGTCAGTAGACAAATGAAAAGAGAATTACAGTAATCAATATGGGAAAAAAATTAAGGGGGAGAGAAGATTAGGGGGAGAGAAGAAGTGGACCAAGAACTGAACCCAGAAGCACCCCTTGGCTAACAGGAGTAGTGGGTGATTTGTTCGGTATTGGTTGTCTGTAGTATGATGTGATCGAAATCGGTCTAGGGCTGTGATTGCAGTACCAATAGAAGAGAGATAGGAAAGAAGTATATCATGGTTTACAGTTCAGAAATGGTAATGGAAGAGGAGGATGTTAAAAACAATGTGTCGGCAAGCGGGAGGTCATTTACAACTCTGAAAAGAGTAGATTAGGTATTATCCTAAGTTCAGAAGCCAAACTGGAAGTGTTCAAGGTGATGTTCAGTGAGAAAAGCTTGAGGTTACATAGCTAGTTTTAAGGGCATTAAGGACAGAAACAGGAGATGTCTGTGTGGTGGCTTAGAAAATGCACATATGCAAGTTATGAATAAAGGTCTTCTATTTACAGTTTCCTAATCATGAATTTTGTGAAAAAGGTTTGGGTTGTATTAATGAAAATAGATATTTTTATGTGTAGTAGACTATACTACTAGATTATATTTATATACTTTTCTGTGAATTATGTTCTAGTCTCATCTCTGTTACCTGTTACTGCAAACACTAGCAATGTAGTACACAGTGAGAATTTGGATACAGTATCACTTTTTTAACTGTTTGGGTTGTCTCCTCCTATAATTTGGATTGGAAATGAGCCAGTGGTTATTGGTGTAAATAACTAGACAGACAGCTTTAACTGAAATGTATTTGCACCCTTATGACAAAGGTTTCAGAATTCTTCTTCAGAAAAATCTTTTGAATGTACTCCAGCCCCACCACCCTGACAAGTAGAAATTGCATACACTTAGGATGGCCACGGGCTGTCAAATTCATCTATATAGGAATGCTACATGTTACGATAAGTGAAAAATTGGGTTATGTGTTCTCAGGTTATGGCTTTGTGGACTTTGACAGCCCTGCTGCTGCACAGAAAGCCGTCAACGCTCTAAAAACCAGCGGCGTGCAGGCACAGATGGCAAAGGTAAGAGCACACCTGTTATATTCTCACTCTCTCTGTCTCGCTCTCTCTCTCTCATTCTTTACCTGGAACTGTCTCTTCCTCATCTGCTGTCAGATGATGTATCTCTAGGCTCTGTGATGGACGTGTGGATTTCAGCACAGTAGCGTCAGCAGGGCTTTAACAAAATTTAAGATTAATTCATTTTTATTTGATTTCTTTCTGTAAAAGAATCATTTAATTTCTTGAACTGGCTGAATTGAAACTGTCCAAACTAAACAATCTAACCAGTTTTATTTGGGATGCCAGTTTGTAATGTCCAGAGAGCAGTAGTGGACAATAGTGAGAATTATAAGTGCGGACATTTCATTGGTCCTAGCAATAAAACTTTTTCAAAATAGATTTTTTTTTAATAATCTAAGTGTTAAAACAAGCCTAACATTGTTAACAAATACTATAAGTCAATAGTCACCCACATCTTTTCCATAAACATGTCCCTAAAACTTCACATTTTCTTTTGTCTCTATTTATATACATACACCTTCAAATTAAAAAAATATTAACAGGTATTAAAAGAAACCGTAACCACAAATATAATCTGTAGTGTCTATGAGTGATGTACAATTATGTAAAGAGGAGTTACAATTCAGCACAACACCATTGTCTTAAATGACTGTTTCCTGCATTTACCTACACAGTGAAGTATTTTTCATGTTTACAGTTTATAATACATCATGCTGTGTCCTAAACCACTTCATTGAGTTTACCTGACCTTAATGAAGACCTGGATGCAGTTTGACCGAGTTGAGAGAAGTTTGGGGGATGTATCTACTGTAAAGATTTGGGTAACTATTGACCTTTAGCGTTTGTTAGCAACATTAGCCTCGTAGCTCCAGTGCTAAAATAAAGATGCAAAATTTGGACATCAAACATGTCTTGGGTGATCGACTATATCTGTGCTAAGGGGAAAATTGTAGAAACTAGGCTTTTTTGACAAACCATTCCAGGTTAAGTTTGAGTTAGAGCCATAAAATATTGACATAAAATGCAATGTCCCGACAGCTTTATCGAACATTGCGATGACTATATGAGAAGCAATAAATTATTATTAAAATAGTGTGCCTTTTTCTGACTGGTTGTGATGCAAATACAGACCCATATCAAGCTAACCTCACCTTTAAGTAAATAGCAAAATAGAAAATTACAAAAAATACCATTCACTATAGTGCAACATAATAAAAAAGGCTAAGGAGTGGTCAGCATTACCTCAACAGCTTTTTCTATAAGGGCTATAAAACCAATTAAATACATATTTATTTTTTTAAATTGGCATGGAAGAACTACAACTACTACTACATATTTTTGCTTATTTATTTATTTGTTTGTTTGGTTTAGTTATTAAAAATGTTTGTTGTGACAGTAGCCATTTTTGCCTCATACACTTAAAACACAATACTGAGTGTGAGTACTACCCAAATGTTTGATGTGTTTTTACAGGCTTGTAGTATTTGAGCTGTGCACACGTTTTTTAATTGGCTGTTTAGCCAAATGGTTAAGTTGCTCATCTTCCACATAGGAGTACAATCCTAGCGCAGAGAAGCGCACATTAGGTTTTTAACGATTTGTGGTAATTTGATCTGTCTGTCATCATAGCTTTTATTGATGTGTTTATAGCAGAAACTTGCATCACAATAACAATAAAAACACAATTTATCATGCAGCTCTAATTTAGCTGTATGTATAGTATTGTAGTATTGAGCTAATTCAGTAATAGTCAGTGGACGTACTCTTGTTTATAAGTGTCCGCTTGCTTGATTGTTGAGGCTATTTTAGTTTTTTAGGCATCCATGTTAATGTATGACGAACAGTCTGTGTAGTGTGTGTGTGTGTTGGGGGAGAGAGAAGAAAGATACTGTCAGCAGGGTGACGTTATCCAGTGGGAATCCTCCCTGGGGTCTCTCTCTCTCTTTCTCTCTCTCTCTCTCTCTCTCTCTCACTCACTCTCACTCTCTGTCTCTGTCTCTGTCTCTCCTCGGACAAACACATGCACGCACACACGTGGTAAACACACAGGAGCCTCTGTGTTCCTATGACAAGGCTCTTCACTTGCCACAAAGCGCAGACTGTCTGAGGCACACCCAGTACAGGCACTAACATAAAACTTACATCCTATAATCGCACTCATTTTACACACACATGCGCGTATACACGCAAGCACACATACACACACACTACGCCAAATGCTTAGGTGTTGGCAGCAAGTGGCACAATAAAGCCACATCTGAGAGAAAATGGTATAGAGACAGAGAGAGAAATAGAGAGAATCAGTCAGTCAGATGGCTTCTTAGCAGCCTTCACCACTACCCTCCTTATTCAGAACTCTCTGTTCATTCCTAAAGATATGCTGTGGCCTAAGTATGAAAAGGGATCAGAGAGAGAGAGAGAAAAGGGGAGTGAGAGAGCAGGACAGAGAGATATAATAAGAGGGATTACGAGAGGCAGGGGGTTTGCAGCTGTGCAGGTTTTCCTGTAGGAAAATTTCACTTCCAACAATTAGGCACATTTTAATTCTGGGTTTCTGTGTTACAGCATGAGTTTTACAGTGTGCCTGTGCCTGTGTGCATTTTTGTACATTTTCGGGAGAAAAATGTCCTCAACTTGACAGGGCTGACCTAAACAATGTCAGGAGCGACAACATGGTCTTGACTTTGTAAAGCTGTTTCATTGTTTTAATTTTTTAAAACTAGACAAATAGGGCAAAAAAAAATTTTTTTTTTGTTGCTGAGGTTAGGATAAGTGTTAGTAAGTAAGTATATAATAATAAGTAAGTAGTATGTAAAGGTACATATACAGTACTGCGTAAAAGTCTTAGGCCCATAAGCAAATTGAATACAAATATTTATCTCAGCAGTAAGCATGTTGCTGCCAGTAAATCACTGTATGACATTAGAATAAATACAAATGAGCATAAATACAGTAAAAAGTAAGAAGAATTTCATGTTTTCAGAAAAGTGCATTTTAAGTGGTTAGTTGAACACATTTACATACAGAAAATCACAACTTATTGTATGAATATTATTTGTATTTATTCTAAAATCTTTTTTTTTCTGAGTAAATAAACACTGCCCAGATAAATATTTTAAATATAAATATAAATTAGCTGTGGTGACAGACTTTTGCAAAATGTTGTATAATACATGACCCTACATCCTGATATTTTATTAAAACAAACCTGTCTGTCCGTCTGTCTGTCTGTCTGTCTTTAACGCACTGTAGATGAACTCTTCTCTGTAGTGTGTAAAAGTGAGCTGCAGCAGCAAAACTCCCAGCACTTTTACATTGCTCCACTAAAGCAAAGGAAGTAAATAATTGGAGGTAGTCATGGTAACAGGTCTGTTGACGCCGTGGCAACCAGGCCCTATGAAAGCTGTGTAAGGCTCTGTGGAGCTCTATAGGCATGGACAAGCTACTGGATGTGCCCTCTGAACCTTTTCCTTTTCCAATTAGAGCAGTGCTGTTTGGGGCGACACGGGCCAGTTTAAGTCCAGCTTTTGTTCCGGGCACAGCTCGTTAGAAAGTCAAGATTTTTCCTTTAACTTTTCTCCAAAGGCCTTTTTTCTTTTCTTTTTTAATTTTCTTTGTTCAGACAAATCAGACCCGACCTGTGTGGACTTAATGAACTCTTTCCTTTTCCCTCTTCCCTTTTTGCTCTTTTGTCAGGTTCCATTCAGTAATTTTAAGTGGTTAGTAAGCTGTAGGTTTGGTTAGAAGGTGTGTTAATTGGAGGGCAGGAATTTCAAATGAATCTCAGAACTTTCCTCACTGTACAAACACATTTTCTGCCAGTGATAGTAAGAAAGTAAACATTCATGATTGAAGCGCAGTTGTGTGGCAGGATTGCACGGCACAGAAAGAGTGCTGCATGAGTGTAGTGGGCTTTTGGCTGAGTGGAGAAAACCATAATTGCTAATAAAAGAGTGAAGGGAATGATGCATGGATGTTTTCTTTCTCTCATGCTGTGCCAGCCTCCTTATCAAGAACTGTTTAAAGCAACAGATGTGTGTTCCTTTATTGTGTATCTGAATTACTGCAAGATAGGTAACATTATTATCTTATTGCATCCATATACTGTAGTAACTTTTCAGATCAACATTATAATAGATGGAATTGATTTCTCAAATGACAGAAGTGTCAGATGAGGAGAATAACGAGCTAAAAGCTACAGTTAAGACAGTATGTAGGTACCTGGCTGTCTAGAAAACGTACCTGAGTTTGGCTTTTTTTCATGGGGAAAGAAAACTTTTCTGTTTTGCCGCTGTTCAAGAAAAGTCCCTTTTTTAACATCGTTTGAACACAGCAGCTGTCCTTTTACATTGTGTTATAATGTCATGCTAAACAGATCAATCAGAATGCTTCTAAATGACTTCTAAATCTCTTTACATTAACTTGCATTAAAAGTTGATGTTTTTCCTTCTCCCATTAGAATTTTGGAGATACATATGCAGAGCAGTGATGGTAGATTTATAGATAAGCCCCGGATTCCACATAATTTACATAGAATTTAAAAAAAGGTTTGAAGGATGGGTTGGGGGTTGGAGAAAACTTCCTGACAGGCCGGATATAGCCTGCGGGCCACAGCTTGATGATCCCATTTGTAGAGTGTGTACTGTTCAAGTGCCGCATGCTTTGTTTGACTGTCTGTGTGTGTTTTCCTTGGACGTCTCCCTCACCTCTTGTATGCTATAAACAGAGAGATAGAGTTAACTTATAGACATTACCCATGATTACTGTCTGCTGTTTCTTACTGTCATGCACACACACCCTGTTTTGGCTCTCATTCTCAGTGTGTCTGTCTCTGTAACACACACACACACACACACACACACACACACACACACACACACACACACACACACACACAGTCAGTCATGTGACCTGGGCTGATTGGATGGTTAGCTGGTGACCTGCTTCTCTGCACAAACAGATGTCTTATCGAGCCCTGCCAAAATTCTGTCCTGTACAAAAGTCTCCTGTTCACACGCACAGATATTCACATACATTTAAATACTTACAGGTGCATACACGTCCTAATAAATGTACACTCATAAAATTCTGTAATTCCTCTGAACTGACCTGTGTGTGCGTGTGCGTGTACGTGTGCGTGTGCGTGTGTGTGTGTGTGTGTGCGTGTGTGTGTGTGTGTGTGTGTGTACATACACACATTGTGGTTCCTTTGAACTGACCAGACATATATGAATGCAGATTTATGTATATATGTATATATATATTTGCATTCATGTATACGTATATGTGTGAGATGCTGCACATGTGGGTGTGTTTATGTGGTTTTGAGGAAACGTGGCCTTTTCCACTGCATCTCTATCCATGCTCTCTGTAATCCCCCTCTACCCAAAGAGCTCTGAAGCTGTTAATGCTGGAGCTGAGAGCAGTAATTTAGCATTGCGTGTCTGCAACTACTCAGCCTCCAGCCATCACCGCTAATCTCCGCTCACACATTTAACCCACTAATCTGCTGACCAAGCGCTCTTCCCTACTGCATCAAATCATATGGCATGGGCATTAGGTCACTGAGCTGCCCTTGATTCCAAACCAGATGAGTCAATTTAAGTAACGCTAGCGGTTTACCTCCCTTCCTCTGATGGATGTACAGTAAAACCTTATAGTGTTGGCGTTCAACAGGCTATTGGATGTAATTTGCACAATGTCTGAGAGGGGCGTAGATCTCTGACCTCACACTGAATCAGTTCATTCATGATTTGTTGAGAAATGATTCAGTGCATTATGAAATCACAGATTTTGCTATGACCTTGGTCGATTATTAAAAAAGAAATCACAAACACTTTATTAGGTTCATCTACCCTGTATCAACACTCATTGACCATTGTATCACGTCCACTTGCCATATAGATGCATTTTTTTATTTATGCAGTTACAAACTGTTCCTTTTGTTTGTCTATATAATTTATGTTATCCTGTTCACCGGTGGTCAGGATCACCACCACCACTGCTGGTATCATTTGGGTGGTGGACCATACAGAAACTGATCACTGATGACTAGCACAAACTGTGCAGCAACAGATGAGCTGCAATCTGTAACTTTACATCTACAAGCTGGACCATTGGAGTCTGATAAAGTGGACGATAGGTGTTTAGTGTTAAAAAAAAAAAACTCTGGCGACACTGCTGTCCCTGATTCACTCATACCAGTTCAACACATATTAACATGCCACCGCCATGTTAGTGTGACTGCCGTGCTAAGAATGATGCATAATAGCTATTGGTGGTCTTGTGGAGGTCCTAACTATTGATGAATGACGTAGAGTGGGCTGCCAAATTATGAAACGCAGGTGAACTGTATGGTAAGTGGACCTGATAAATAGGTCAGTGAGTCTAGATACAAGCTAAGTGTACATAATAATGTGGTAAGTGAAGGTATTTTGGCAATAAAATCAGAAAATAAACTTTTATGCTTCATTAAAAATTATTGTAATCTGTTGTAATCAGTAGCATTTCAAAATCACTGCAGTTGAATCAGCATCTTCACATAGACGAATCGCAATGCATCAATGCTTATTTCCACCCCCAGTGCCTGGCATTGAGTTGTGGTAACTGTATAACCAGAGGCTGACAGCACTGCTGGATCTCTACCCCCACGCTACGTCTCTCTATGCTCCCTCATTGAGCCCCTTGCCCTGGGTACAGCCTCTAAGAGTTACTCAGTGTTCCCTAATAATGCAGTGTTGATTTTTCTGTCAGTGAATTACTTTAGTAATCCAATCCTTTCTCCCTCACTTCTTTCTTTCTTTCTTTCTTTCTTTTTCTCTTTTTCCTTCCTTCATTCTCTCCTTCTTTCTTTCTTTCTTTCTTTCTCTCCTTCTGTCTTCCTTTCTTTCTTCCCTTCCCTATTTTGTTCTTTCTGGCAGGAGCTGAATGCAGTAGGATGTTAATGAATATTAATGAGGCGGCCCCTCTCTCCTGGGAGTCTCTCTCTCTTTCCTCCACTCACTCTCTCTCTCTGTTTCTGCTGATGCTGATGTAACTCAGGAAATAAGCTGATGTGACGCTGTTTGGAGGAGGCGGCCAAGACCTGCATGCAAATTGCAGCTCATCAGTATTCATGCTGACTGACCCTTTATTAACTAAAGCACCTAGTGCAGGAGAGAGAAGCAGTCATTTAAACACTCATAGATCTGTCCTAAAACGCACAACCAGAGAGTTAGCAATTTGTATTCATGCTGTCAGGACGTCCCACAGCTTTGCTACTGAGGGTATGAAAACAGTTCCCCATTGATCTGTTCTTTTCCAGATCATCTCCCTAAATCATCTCCCTAATTTTTTTAGATTGGTTTACTGTTTATTACTTTGTAACAGTACTGAGTGAAGCGTATCAGAGGGGGTTTCCAGCCCTTGGTAGAAGTGGCTCACTGCCAGTATCCTCAATCATGTTGTGCAGCTTGTGTGAAATCGAGAACTCTATGCTGTCAGTCAGAACCATAATTTTTTTTGCTTAACAACAATGGAGTGATCCTACTTGGAGAAGTTGGACAGATCCTTTGTGGCTTTACCTGGAGCTTTTAGGAGTATAAGCCCTGTGCCACAGACAGAGAGGAAGTGGTGAATCACTCGGTAATGCTGCTGTCCTGAGTGCAGTCCAGCCGTGCAGCCGTTAACTGATCAAACAGAGACCTGTGAAAGGAAACCTCTGTGTCTGTGTGTGCGCGCACATGCATGCGTACCGGTTGATTAGATGATAAGATCCAGACTCCAGGTGTTTTTACAGCTGTTGGGACGCAGGTGTTGCTTTTTAATGCTTTAATGCTTTTTTGTGACTATTGCAGATAGGGGGCACAATATATTGACAACTACATTATTCACAGAAAAGTGGGGAAAATGAATAGTTGTTGTTATTATTACTGGTACAATATTAGTATTGATTGATGATAATTACAGACAGTTACATGATGCCTCATTTGTGCTTGTCAGGTTTAATTGTCATGTCTGCTTTAGCGGTCATGGCTACATAAAAGTTAATCAATGATCTATCTTTAGAGTATTAACCTGGCTTACACTCACTGCATATGGACTGTGGTGTGAAATGTAAGGGTACACACATTGAATGTGCCAGTTGGGCCATGAGATCGACACATGAGATCGACCACAATCGGAAATCAATTTATTGTTTGTATTTTGGCAGATGTGTGTAGCAATTTTATGGCATTAAATAATGTGAGGCATGTAAGTGCCTTTGTGCTGTATTTGAATGCTGCTGCTACACCAGTTCCAAAATATTGTGGCATCATTATGCATGACTCATTGTGCCAAATAGCCAGTTGCTTCTTACTTTTAATGTGCCACTTTTTTGGATTAATGCTATTTAAATAAGACAGCTTTTTTACTTACAAATTTAAAATGTTAGGATATTAAAGAGCAAATAATGCACAAAAGAATATCCTGATAAAATTACAGTTACAAAAAATGTCCTTTCAGTGGCTCTGTAGTGCTGGCCACAACAAGATGTTGATTACTGGTTCTCATCATTCTTCCAGAAATTCTCTATCACTGCATTAGTCATTACTGATATTTCTGTTGATGCCCACATAATAACTGTGCTGTGTAGTTACAGGATCAAGAGACCATGTAGTACATAACACCAACAGACCTGTCACTTCACTTTGGTTCACTTCTGTTCTTTCTCTCTCACTGTTTTTCTTCTCTCTGCACAGCAACAGGAGCAGGACCCCACTAACCTGTACATATCTAATCTGCCACTCTCCATGGACGAGCAGGAGCTTGAGGCTATGCTGAAGCCCTTCGGTCAGGTGGTCTCTACACGCATTCTCCGGGACGCTAACGGGTCTAGCCGGGGAGTTGGATTTGCCAGGTGAGGGTCACCCTGGGCCATAACGCTGGAGACTCAGTGGCCATGACTATGGTTTTAATTTCGCATTCAGACGTTTCCCAGTGACACAAAGTGGATCCACCCAAAAACAAGTCTTATGTGTGCACTCTTGTGGAATGCCATTATTTTGGTGTCATTACTACTTCATTATAATGTTTCCTATTTACTTATTAAGCCCTGGAATGGGGTGAGGTGGGAATGACTCAGATTTGAATGAACACTCCTTTCTCACTGTTTCATAGCTGATCTCTGACATACTGCTCTCACTCAGTCTCTTCAGCTGTGTGTGTGTGTGTGTGTGTGTGTGTGTGTGTGTTTGTGTGTGTGAGAACAAGTATCAGCTTGAATGATAGTCTACAGCTGCAGTATATTATCTCACCTCACCTGCCCCCGAGGCAGTGTGGCTGCACCGAATTCAATCCCACACACACTCCTTGCTGCTCCCTGTGCCACTTGCTGCACCTGATTTAAAAATGCCTGAGGAGCCTAAATGTTTCAGAACATTTCAAAAGTATTCTTTTAACAATAACCTGAATTACAGTGATATAATGATACACAACACGCAGTAGATCAGTTTTTTTCACTGGCTGAAGCAGCCAGCACCTCCAGTGCTACTTACTTATGTTACTTATGTAGTTTATCATTTCACATTTTCCACTTAGCACCTGCAACGACAGAAATCACTAGGGATGTGTGATGGTATTGGAATCGTGTTGTTTTCAGAAGATTTGCTTGAGAATTGGAATTGGAGAGATGTTTAGATATTTCAAACTGATATTTGATATTTTGAAGCATATTGTTTTATCTTGATAACAAAATTTACCACAATAACAATAAAACATCATAATATTGTCCATTTCTTTTGTGCTTGTGTTTAGTAAAGGGTGATTTCCTCTGTTTTGTAGAATGGAGTCCACAGAAAAATGTGATGCTGTTATTTCTCACTTCAATGGAAAGTTTCTCAAGACGCCAGCCGGAGTAATGGGTAAGAAAGAACTGTGTGTGTCTTTTATGTGTCATCATTTTTGTGTATGTGTGTATGTGTGTGTGTGTGTGTGTGTGTGTGTGTGTGTGTGTGTGTGTGTGTGTGTGTGTGTGCTCTTCTTATTAATTGTATTTGGCTGTTCATTAAGAAGCAGCACTTTTACAGATTTCTGCAAGAGCAAATTCATTCCCTATTCATTTGCCAGTAGTGATTCCCTGCTTTCACCCGCAAAGCTTCAAGCTACATCAGCCTCAAAGCTGCACAGCACGTCGAATGAATGTTGGCTTAGATTGAAGCAAACACAGAGAATAAACAAAAAGAACTGCTGTACTATAGGCCTAATGCAGGAGTAAGTGCTTATTGATTACTGAAGGCAGCTTCTGGTTAATGTTGAAATCAGTGTGCAGGGTTTCTCTCTCTCGTTCTCTCTTGCTCGCTCTCCTGTTCTCTCTCTTACTTGCACTCTCTTTCTCATTCGTACTCTTTATTTTTTCTCCTGTCTGTTCCTCTGTCTCTCTTTTCTCTTCTATCTCTCACTTGCTTTCCCTGTCTTTATCTCCTCCTTAGCTCTTTTTCTCTTTCACTTTCTTTTTCTCTCACTTCCTTTAAATAGCAGGCCTTTTCCCTAAATTATGCCTAAATAAAGGATTTTCGAAGTGAAAGTGCCCTCCCCCCACCTCGTGTTTTTTGTGAAGGGTCTTTGCTGTGTTTGGCCCTGATGCTGCCCCTCTCTCTCTCTCTCTCTCTCTCTCTCTCTCTCTCTCTCTCTCTCTCTTTCTCTTTCTAAGCTTCGTAATTGGATTATTAGCCTGAAATAGTCTCCGCTGCCCATACTGCCTTTCCGAAAAAGGAGGAGGGCAAGGGGGATTATGGGAAGGCGGCTAGCAGTTAGATGTCTATATTTTTAGTGTAGTGGGAAAAAGTGGACAGTTTGAGTGGAGGCGGGCTATCCCCCAGGTGACAGACGTAGTAGAGAACAGACTGGACAGAATGATGTGTGCTATGCTAATATCCCTCTCTCTTGCACCCCCCCTCTCTCTTGCCCCCCCCCCTCTCTTGCCCCCCCTCTCTCCCCTGCCCCCCCCCCTCTCTCCTTCTCTCTCCTTCTCTCTCCATGTAGCCCCTAGTGAGCCACTGCTGTGTAAGTTTGCTGATGGAGGGCAGAAAAAGCGACAGAGCCAAAATAAATACGTGCCGAACGGACGAGCGTGGGCCAGAGATGGAGAGGCCAGACTTGTGAGTGCTGGGTGTGTGTGTGTATGTGTGTGTGGTTCTGTATGTCATCAGGAGTGATATTTTTACTCCATTAATAGATATTGTATATGTGTATACTGAATTATCTTGGATTTACTTCATTTTCACACTATATAAAAAACAGTCCCTGTAGTTACCTCATCAGAGGTTCTCTCTAAGGCTGTGTTTGTGTGAGTGAATACTGATGGATGAGTGAAGCTAAAAGGCTATGTGGGAGTGTGTATGTGTGTGAGAGAGACCGGCAGAAAGGGAGAGTGTGTGGGAGTAAAGGAGAAGGCCGTAAACGCTCACTGGAATAAGAATCACAGTGGTGGCGAAATATTCATGAGCCTCTCTCTCTCTCTCTCTCTCTCTCTCTCTCTCTCTCTCTCTTTTTCTCTTTTTTTCAGGCTGGAATGACGCTCACATATGACCCCACTGCTGCAGCTATGCAGAATGGGTAAGTGCAGCACACAGCAGCACACAGACCCTCTCACCTTTTTCATCTGTGAGTAAACAAACATGCACACTGCCAACAGGCCTGCCTCAGTTCAATTAATTCAGGATAGCTTTATTGGCATGACTGGATCAAGGACAACATTACCAAAGCATAAAAAAACAGCAGTAAGAACAACGGTAATAATACTGGTAACAATAATAATCAGCAAACCACAGAGATATATCTAAATTTGGCCTTTGGTATATTTGGTGTATAAAACGTATTTAAGGTATGGATCATTGTGTTAATAGTGAGGAGTTTGCCTCTCAGGCAGTGGCATGTTGATACAGTATTTTGCAGCAAGAAGTGCAGTGTGCCCCTCTTTAAGCTTACTTAATTGTTTTTCCAATTGTGTCGTTTTTTCCAAATTTCTCACCTGTAATTCAGTGACCACAGAGTCTGTTCTGTCTGGGCACTCAGGAGTTTTTATATCTGCCTTTTTCTGTGGCTACATTATTGTAACTCAGTCAGACTTGTTCAAGATCTGTCACTGCTTTGTATCTCTCTGTTCTCTTGTTCTTTGTGACCCTCTGTTACTCTCTGCAGATTCTATCCCACCCCTTACAGCATTACTAACCGAATGATCGCCCAGACAGCCATGTCACCATACATCTCCCCAGTGTCCACATATCCGGTATGTATCAATCCAGTGTTTGATCAAACGCCTGCTTTAGTGGAAAAGAAAACTCTCTTTTTCCAGCCAGGGTATGATCCCAGACTTACTCTGATTTCAATAATAATGTATGTTTCAGATTTTGGTGGAGTGTCTCTGATAGGAATTGCTAATATGGCATAAGTGTAATATTGCAACGCTTAAATAATGCAATAGAGTACACAGTACATGATATTACATGATAAAGTGCACAGTACATGATATTAAGCCAATTTTAAAAAAGTTCAGTAACTTTAACTTTATTGTTCATACATTTGCATTCAGTATAACAATGAAGGGGAGGAAAAGGGAAAGTGTTTAAAATAAGACAAATGATAAGATAATTTGTAACATCCAATCATCTCCTTAATACCATGCAGTTTTAATTCGACAGTTTGACATTGAATTCTTTGCAGACTTTCTACAGTTTGTTTAAATCTCTGTTTTTTCATGGAGCGAGCAGTTGGCTAGTGTTTTAAAAACACTGATGCTACGTTCAGTATACTGAGAAAACTGTGTCACATAATTTATCATAGTGATAATAAAATATCATCATATTGTCCATCCATATTTTCTTGTAAAGCTTATGCTGGGGGAGTAGGTCCTAGACAAGATTACAGGTTTTGGTCAGAAACGTATATGACCTCTTTCGCTGATATCTTTTTAAGATGGGAGCAAGTATATTTCCAAGAAGTTTCCAAGAAGAGCTTAACTCTCTTCTTAAGGTGAAAGTACAAACTGAAAATGTTACTATAGGCAACAGTCTGGTGAAGAGTAACTTCATACATTACAATACTTTACCAGCCTTTTGAAGTGGATGGGATGCAGCAAGATGGAAGCAGTCAGCAATTTTATTTCTGCTTGAGATTATGCAGATTCTGATCATTTGGGCTAGTTGTGTTAATTTAAATGTAAGTCTACGATGGACTGTTAATGTAGTATAGATAATATGTATGAAGTATAATGTGAGTGATAAACGGTTGAAATAGGTTTAGCAGACATGAAAACAAGTATTTTGTTCTCTCTGCTAAACACTTAAAGATTTACATGTTGTACAACAGACATCCTGTGCAGAACAGTGGATGTGAAGTCATCCACAGCATAGGTGAGTTAAAGCATCACCGTATGGCAGCTATTATCAGTCAGGTCATAATATTAAACTGATACCAAAACTGTGATGCTGAGTAATTGTCTGAGAATAACTGAACACTGCCTTTTATTTGAATACATAATAGTCTTTGATACACGTCTGATGTTTATCTTGTGTGTTTAGTTGTTTGATTGTTAACACTGCTGTGCGACTGAGAGTATCTCACTCTTGCACTGCTAACACCAGGAGTGCGAAACCTACAGAAATAGTGACTGCCTTGGCAGTGTATGTTTACTCTCTCCCTCTGTGTGTGTGTGTGTGTGTGTGGTGTGTGTGTGTGTGTGTGTGTGTGTGTGTGTGTGTGTACATGCACTCAATATTTCAGGTGCAGAATCCATCTTGGGTCACTCACCAGCCCTACATTATGCAACATCCGGTAAGAATACTTGTAAAAATGATCAATGCTGTGTTGGGTGGTTCTTCGTTCCACACAGAACCCTGTGTATATATAACTTAAAAGGCCCATATCATAGAAAATTGAAATAAGAGATTGATGTAGTATGTAAACGTTATGTTTCAGAACTTACAGTTCACTCCCCAGTAACAAAGAGACAGTATCAAAAACAGCCTGTTTAATTCTAATCGATAAAGATAAAAAATTACATGTTACAATGAATTATGACTGTTTTTGCTACATGGTTCACAAAAATGTCATAAGTGGACCTCAATACAAGACAAAATATAGGATATGGGCCCCTTTCAGGTTTAGCTCCATAAAGTACAGGGTAATTATATATATATATATATATACATATATATATATATATATATATATATATATTTATATATATATATATATATATATATATATATATATATATATATATATATATATATATATATATGTATGTATATCATTTCAAAGCAGCTTTATCAAGACTCTGGCCTAAGACCCACATCCTATATCCTATATGGCCAGTCTGAATGCTGTGAATGTTCTGTGATGTCTCTCTTACTCTTTGGCTCTTCTGTAGGGAGCTGTAATATCGCCCTCTATGGATCCCTCCATGTCACTGCAGCCAACGTCCATGATGAGCCCCCTCACTCAGCAGATGAGTCACCTTTCTCTGGGCAGCACAGGAGCGGTGAGGACACACGCACACTTACACTGAAACAAAGATCAACATGTGCATTTTTACATATAAGCAAATACAAAATATGTCACATGTTTATGTGAGACAGTACACTCACTCTGATAGGCCATTACCAGGGCAGAGACAGCTGTCCAATCTAAATCTCTGGTTTCCGGTCTCACAGACTTTGCATTTACATTCTGTGATGTTCACTGAAGTACTCAGCGTCATCATGTCAGATCTGTGAAGCAGCACAGCTGTTAGTGTG
This sequence comes from Colossoma macropomum, assembly GCF_904425465.1. Lineage (NCBI taxonomy): Eukaryota > Metazoa > Chordata > Actinopteri > Characiformes > Serrasalmidae > Colossoma > Colossoma macropomum. Next base: position 29,312,693 of record NW_023494784.1, on the reverse strand, counting down.
TTAAAAAAAAAATAGAAAAAAGTGATGAGAGGGCCATTCAGCTCAGCTCCTGTGGTTGACATTGAGGCTAAATCTGCTTATTATTGTGTTTATTACTTTCTTTGAAAGATATTCTTTCTTTTGTTTAAATAAATGTCATTTTTATTTATTTTTTGGAGCTCCTCCAGTTTCGTTTACAACTCCACAAGCAAGTCTAGAGAAGACCAGAGATTTAGATTGGGCATTAGATTTTAGACATGGACCTTTTTTTGGGTTTAAATAGATAAAAAGAAATAATTAGCATGAAATAAATAAGTAATTAATGCAGGAAACAACTGCAGTACCTTTCAAAAGTTTACATTTTTTGTCATATTTCATAATATTTTACTATATATAGCATACCAAAAGATATTTTTAGATGTTTTACTGAATATTTCAAATATTTGGGGAACAAGAAGACATTTCAAAATGTAATACTATAATTATTTATTTAGATTCCTCTTCTGTCAAGTTTTGGCCTTGATCATTTGATCATTGAAAAGACATTCTGGATTCAAAATCATCTACAGCTCTATTCATTCTGGAATCATCTAAAACAATTTTTTTCTGTTTCCTACACATTATATAGAACTGTGATGTTGCACAGGACTATCATATTAAAACAATTTTATACATTTGTCTGCAAGATGGGATGAGATTTATTTAATTGAAAACATTGCAAACTTTTAAATGGTAGTGTACATGCTGAATAAAGTGTAAAGTACATATACAGAGTTTATAAGTTAAACCATATAAATAGAGATAAACAGACAGACTCACAGAGACAGAAAGTTGTGCAATCCCAAAGAACATTGTTATTTAGTGAATATTCAGATCATTGCTGTCAGATCAAAGCCTAGTAACTCCATATTTTTTTACACACTGTATTTGAACACATTTAATAATACCATCTGTTTTTTATGTTAAAATGTGAACTGTAAAAATTTCATGATCAATGGACCAATAGAAGAAATCCAGAATTACTTGGTATAAACTGGGTATCTTTCCCTTACCTGAAACATTACCATTTTGGAGATAGAAGGGCTGCGTCTTAAATCACATGCCACCTTACTGAATAGTATGTGAAAAATAGTGCACCACCATTAGCAGTACAGTCTTTAGTATAGTATTTATAGTGTATTAGTGTGTAGAGATGAAGCAAGGTTTTTGTTCTGACAGTGACGATATGCAATTGTTATTAACGTCAACATGCCGCAGGTGAACTTGCTGTCAAGGAAGGTGTTCCAAGTTGAGACAGAAGTAATGTTTGTTTAAGGTGTGTAATGTAGTTGTACAAGTCATGCATGCATTCTTTACATCTTTTATTTGTTTGTCGCAGTTCATGCCAGCTAACGCAGTGATGCAGGGCGCATACATCCCTCAGTACACTCCTATGCAGCCTGCTGCAGTGGAGGTTAGTGCAGTTATATGTCTTATTTTTTTAACAGAATTTTTTTGTGATGCATTGCAAAAGACAATTACAATTTATTTTGATTCACAGGACAACAGCCCTCAGCCCCAGGTGGAGTCAGCTGGTGATCATTCTCCCTACACCTACCAACAAACCAAGTGATGAAGAGGTACGGCTTACAGTTCAAGCGAATAATGCTTTGGCTGCAATGAAACATCAAATATCACATCCTGCACCACAAAAGCATTTACTGTTGCATTTCTTGATGATCTACCCCCAGCTCTCAGATTCTACTAGTCAAGTAACCCTGACTGTCTAAATGAAAGGGCCTGTTTTTCTGAGAGGAATTCTGAGTGAATTAGGATTATGATTAAGCGAATGAAGATTTATGATTCGAGCTGTCAGGTGTCATTTTGTTTGAAATCAGATGTTTGGCCAAATCGTATTACACAATTTTCCCCTTACCCTAAATAAGAGTAATAAGGTTGCTCTGCCAAAACATGTTTATTGCCCAAAGCTTGCTCCTTTAGTTTTGCACTGGAGCTACGCCTAACAAGTAATGGAAGCTTATCTGTTGTCGTGTTGTCCAGGACCCTCAGCGCTCAGGAGACCGTGAGGGGATTCTGCTTCAACAATCATGCTTCCTCTGATGGATTAAGCTCGACCATTCGATCGACGTTTGCACAGGTTCTACGATGAGTTTCCTCTGTTTTTAAAACAACTATCCAGACTATTTTTGGTATAAGTTCTATGAGGTGCAAATAAAATATTAATTTCATCAAAGGATGCTAGCTATCGAAGAAGAAAATGACAAAAGGAAAAAAAAGTTTTATTTTAATAGAAAGAACGTTTATTTTTACCAAGGAATCGTCACATGGTTGCAAGAACTCAAAGGAGCATGTGACTTGATGTGCATGGTAGCAGAGGTGTCCATTGTTAATATTTTTTTATGATTTAAGATTTGTGTGTGTGTGTCTGTGTTTGTTTGTTTTTTTTTTTTTTCTTTGTACTGATCTGGTTTTGTTGTTTGTAGAGATTTATTGGCCGGACATCCTGAGAAAGATGTGTTTTTGGGTTTGGTTTTTTTTTATTTTTTTTTGTGCTTGCAGTGTGAGTGTTGCTATGGTGAAGTGTTACGTTTCCTCTTGTACAGTGTGTTTTGTCCTATTGATCTAGAATGATCTTACTCTCTCTTTCTCTCTCTTTCTCTCTCTCTCTCACTCTCTCTCCCTGTCTCTCACATCAAATTTGCCTTAAATTCTTTCCATACAGCTGTACAGGTAGCCTCTAGCTGAGGCTGAACCAGAGAAAGAGACGGCCTTGTAAATCAGCCGAATAGGGCTTTTCTTAGGATCTAGCTAATGAAATTCGCTTTGCCTAGTTTAGGTGTTTTGCTTTTTACTGATCCTCTTAGAGCTTTTAGAGTAGAACATGTGATGAGTGATAAAAGATGATGGAGTTTAAATAAGGTGTAATGTTTTTGTAATCAGAGGGACGAAGCCTCTGGTTGTTTGAATGTGGTAGAAATTCTGCTGAATGAACACATTTTTAAATTGCCTTTTAGAAAAATTCGCTGTTGTAGTTTAGCTGAACATGTACGTGCGGGTGGGGGGAAGTGGTTTGACCAAGTCTTTTTATTTTTCCTTTGATTGTTTTGAAGGGAGGGGGTTATGGTCTGTCTCCCAGACAGAATATAATTGTCCTTTTTTTATTATTATTTCTTTCAGTTTTGATGCAGACAGATGTGCTTTTGTGATTGTGTACAGATTAATTAAGCCTTCCAGAGGCAACTTTAAGCAAACGTTCTGTGGAAGTTTCTGGAAGAGATTGATTTTCTGTAGATTTTAGTTTGTCTAGCTCTTTTCTAGGAAGCAAACAGAACTCGGCACTTTCAATCAAAGTTTACTTCACCAAAGACAGTGAGCTAGCAAACAAGAAATAAGGTAATGGATATAATGTCATTTTCTCCTTGGGCAGGATACAATTCTAAGACTTTCTACTGGACTAGACTGCAATTTCGAGAATGTGCCTTTTTTGTATATATGCATCCAGCTGTCTTTAGTTGTTGTCAAAGTTTGGACACATGCATGAAGGAAGATTTGGATCCAACAAGTGCCACAAGCATCACTACAGAGCACACGAAACTGAAATACGAAACTAGAACACGCAAAAGGAGAAGTTTGAAACTATGAACTGAGCAGCACAGTGATACTCTGCTATGGTATTGTTCAGCATGAAAATGTTCATTTTTTTATTTTCTTTTAAAATCACATTAGGCTTTAATTTAGGCTTTATTAGGTTGTCTTCCACAAGACTGTGTTTCTGAACTGGTGGTCCTATTGACCAATTATCTACCTCAGAGTTGCTTTCTCCTCTGTTTTGATTGGCCGGGCTAGCAGGTTCAGCCCGCCCCTCCAGACCAAACGGCTAGCTCTGGAGCTGCCCGCATATACACATGTTTTGTTTTCAGGTTGTTTTTAAATACTTTAATTTTTTTTTTTCTTAAAACTAAATTTTTTAATGACATTGTTATTATTATGAGGATAGATGTGCGTTGAACGTGATAGTCTTGTCTAGACATTCAGTTTCATAGTTTCAAAAGCAAAACACTGCTGCTTAATCACAGGATGTTCCAGTAGTCGACAAAGTCCATTGAAAAGAAAAAGAAAGAAGGAGAGAAATAAAGAAAAAAAATATCAAAACTGAAAGTTGTGGTATTTCTAGGATCTGTTTCTGAGACATTGTCGCTGTTCAGTCCCAGTCCAGACTTTCAGCAGCACAGGCCTCACAGCTCTGGTGCGTGTGTGTGTGTGCGTATGGGGCAGAGTTTGAAGAATGTTTGAGGTGTGTGTGTGTGTGTGTGTGTGTGTGTGTGTGTGTGTGTGAGTGAGAGAGAGAGAAAGAAAGAGAGACTGAAGAATGCGTGAGCAGGAGTTATGTGTGGGCGAAGCTTCTAGTAACACCTGAACCAAGTGCCAATGTATAGCTGGATGAAAGAGTGGGAGACGTACAGAAAGAATCGCTCATGAACATGAAACATCACTTACTAGACAGCCATTAAGTTATGAAAAAAAAGTAATAATTTATGAACAGAGAAGTTTTGTACAGACTGTTTGAAGAAATAAAAGTTTTTCATAGAGATATCTATATGAGAGTTTATTTTATTTTGTTTGTTTCACATGTGCCACAAACTTGCCTGTGGTAACTTGTCCGGTTAAAGAGAAACCTTCCTCTGTGTTTGTTTGTTTTTTTCCTTTTTCTTTTTTGTTTTTTTGGTTTTTTTTTTTTTGTGGTCTTTGTCAAAGCCAAAAAACTTTTTAATTAGATTGTTCCTTAAGCTTTATTTTTGTTCATTTCTTTGAATTTTTTGAATAAAAACTCAAATTTAGTGGGTTGTGTAGACTTTCCGTCTTTTTTCTGGCTAATAAAGGGGAAAGATATTTTCACTGCCGTAGCTCACTGATGAGCCTCAAGTTCCATGAGATGTCATACCCTCATGGAACTTAAGATGTTTGGGCACTAAGACTGCCTCACTAATAAACACACTTCTGCTGCCTGTGTTCTATTAATAATAAAGATGCCTACATTTTTCAATACCAAAAAATGTAAATTTCAAAAATTTAAGAAGCAGTGCAGATTGACAGATTAAGCTAAAAAAGGGAAATCTTGTTTTAACATAATCACAATATTCAGAAAATCGGCTCATTTACACTGTAAAAAGCGAAAGCAATCCGAACAACTGAAGGTCTCTTCTTCTCACTCTTCTTACTTCTCACTCACACCACCAGGGGTCGGTGTTGCTGTGATATACACACAGTGTGTCTTAAATTAGAGCAGTGTTCTCTGGTGCTTTTCTTGTTTTTTGGTGCACTCTCGGATTAAAATAAAATAATATAAACCTCAAAAGTCACCACTGTGGCCATTTGCCAAGCAGTGCAGATACAGTCACAACACATATGAGATTTAAGACAAAAAAGGAATTAGTAACTAAATATTAATGACTAAAATGAGTTCAATGAGGACTACTTTCCTCGCAAAAATTCTTGATTAGAAGTAAATGTATAATAATTTGAAAATACCCAGGAAAATACAATGCCATTAAAATTGCACTTGAGTAAATGTAACTAATTACTACCCCCTCTGGCTACTGCCACCCTTTGTGTAACTCTACGCACTGTAGACATTTTTCTAAACTATGGTGTAAAATATTGCTTCACAGGAGAACAGTCTTTAAAAAGTGGAAGATTTTAAAAAGTGATTGATTTATAGGGATTTATCCTTAATGAACACTGGGGCAAGGCCTGTGATCAACAGATGGGCCCAAGAAGGATCTGGAGCAATGAGGGACTGGGGTGTGCTTGTGAGTGTGTGTGTAGTGGCGTTACGCCACCCTACAGGAGGCCTAGAGGACCAGACGAGGAGTGAGACTCAGACTGCAGCTGTCTGCTGTCAGCCACCTGCGCCCACTATCAAACCCTGCAAAGTCCACAAGCTCTATAAGTTAAAGGTAGAACACTCACAGTCCAGCATTTCAAATTTACATGGTATTGACAATTAAACAATATCAATGATTACACAATGTTAATATGAACTGTTTAACAGTGAGAAGTGGGGTCATGATAGAGTGTACGTATTTTTTTTTTGTTGTTCTGAGGTGACAGTTTTATATGGGGAGAAAAAAGCAGAACAAGCACATTTTGCAAGTTTAGTATTTTTGACGGATTTTCCTGTGGTCCTCTTGTCTTTTTACTCCATTTGTTTCAGTTTTCTTCTCTTTTTTTTCTATATTTCAGCCACTAAACTGAGGCTCTTCCTTTAATTCCAATTTCTTGCTTCCTAAACAGTCCATATGCTGGAAAACCAGATGTTCCTTACTTTTTTTTTTAAATAACAGAGTTTGACATACCATGTAAATACTGTTAAAGTTTCAAAGTGCACCATTCACTCCGCTGTCCATAAATGGAAACTAAGCTCATTTTGAATTTATTGGTTTTGTGATGCCACTAAAACAACAGAACAGACAGAAGTACTGGGACACCTACACATTATGCCTACAGGAGCTTTTATGACATCCCATTCTAAATCCATAGGCATTAATATGGAGTTGATCCCTCTTTGCAGCTATAACAGCTTCTACTCTTTTGAGCTTTCTACAAGATTTTGGAGTGTGTCTGGGGGAATTTTTGTCTATTCATCCAGAAGAGCATTTGTGAGGTCAGGCACTGATGTTGGACGAGAGGGTCTGGCTCTGAATCTGCGTCCTAGTTTATCCCGAAGGTGTTCAGTGGGGTTGAGGTCAGTGCTCTGTGTGGGCCAGCCAAGTTCTTCCACACCAAACCCAACCATGCCTTTATAGACCTTGCTTTGTGCACTGGGGCTCAGTCATGCTGGAACAGAAAATGGTCTTCCCCAAACTGTTCCTACAAATGTCTTGGTCTGCCGAAGCATAAAGATTTCTTTTCACTTGAACTAAGGAGCCTAGACCAACCCCGGAAAAACAACCCCATAGCGACCCCGCTCTGTAACTGTGTGTTGCTGTGGTTCCTAAATGCTTCCACTATTCAATAATACCACTCACAGCTTATCGTGGAAAATCCAGAAGTAAAGAAATTATGCTAACTGATGGTAGCATCCTATTACAGTACCATGCTAAAATTAAGCGAGCTCTTTCTTTCACAAATGTTTGTAAAGGCAGACTGCATGGCTAGATGCTTGTATATATCTGCTGATTCAACCTACAGCAGTTTGCTCCACTCGTTCACGCTGAAGTTATTAGAAGTGTTTCAGCCTGTCTTTTTTTCTGTACTGCTATGATACTATACTACTATAATACTATAATAAGTTAGAACATAGCTAATATATAGCTCATATATATACTGGTTTTGGTGCATAAAGTCACATAAATGTTATAAGTGGACCTCATGGGAAAAAAAGCAGAAGAAAAATGTAGAATGTGGCCGTTTAAACTCATCTCCCACAACCTTGGAACGTCTGAGAAGAAATCTTGCTTGAAGTAACTTGGAGTGGTTTAATTTGACCAGTCTATTACAGTTCAACACTGTAAAGTCACACATATCCACAGTCTACTCATTACTGATTCATTTGTGTTGTTTTGCCTGTCGGACCGTCATGAGAATAAAAGGCCACACAACTCACACAACGTCAAAATAAAGAAGGCTGTGTTCCTCTCAAAGTCAACAACAGCTGATAAATAAACAGAGAAGGGTGCCTGGCTGGTGTGCTCTGTCTGCGAGTGACTGAAGACTGAGTCAGAAATGCTGGAACAGTCAGATCCCGTACATCTGATACCAAGAGCACCCTCTTATCCACAGCACCTTTAGCTTAGTACTCCATATGTCCTGAATTACACCATGTAATATGTTACTCAACCCAATATGGTAAGTAGTGATACACTTGTAATGCTTCTTCTTAGCTTGAAAACACAGGATTCGTTTGAAATTTCAATGAGGTTTATATTAAAGCCATTAAAGCCCTCCCCGCTCCCCCTCCCATTTTGTTTTTGTTTTTTTGTTTTTTTTTTTTAAGCTGTGAAAATTGTCGACCACTTTGGCACTAAGCTGGAATGTCTGGAGTGAAGAAAAGTCACACAGGCTTTTGTTGCTGGGCGAGACTTGGTGCAGTTTTTTTTTGCAAAAGCCAGCAAAGTCTTTTTGTATGGAACAGTGGGGTACACTCACACCCCACAGTTCGATCATGTGTGACACACACCCCACAGGGTGTGCATTGAGCTCCTCTTCTCGCCTCCAGCCTGCAGTCTCTCACTCTCTCTCTCATTCTCTCTCATGGGTTTCTCACTCAACTGCACTCGAAGGCTGCTGTTACACAAGAATTCAAACACACTAAAACATGCTGAGAACAGTTAAAGAGGGGCATTGTTTAGCGTGTGGTCACAGCTTCTCTTGTTGAGGAGAATAAGCTACTTTGACTGCAGAGTCGGTAAGCAGGCACCACACAGTACACTGCTTCAGTGACTACAGTCAGCTTCGGATATACTTAGTCATGTTCGCATGAGTGAGACTCTCTAACTATGGCCTTAGATTTGATTTCCCCTGTAAATGAAGCAAGAATGTTTTTCTCTCTCTCTCCTTTTTAATCATATGGCTCATATCCAACAGAGGTCACCAAGTACTCAAACATCCTCCATCTACTCTCACATTAAGAAACAGAAGGCTCCATCTAGAGGCCTTTTAAAGAAAGATGAGTAGGTTTGTCCTGAGCTATAAGTGTATGCCTCAAGGTTTTTACTCATTACCGTTCTCGCCATACCATGGCTTTCTGACTCATGTCCTAAACACTCCATGTATGGTTTCCCCTGTTGCAAAATATCTGATCCAATTTATCTTGAAGTAGATGATTCCACAAATTTTGTGCATTTCAGCCATTATAGCCCTTAAAAATGAAACTTAATATATATAGCACATTGTTCAAAATCATTTATCTTGGCAATATGTGTGTCTTTGTTTGTAAATACATTGTATATTTTTATAGAAGATTCAAATAAACAACATATATATGTGTGTGTGTGTGTGTGTGTGTGTGTGTGTGTGTGTGTGTGATTTTTTGGTCATTTGGATGATGCATCTTCCTGCTGTGACTTGTAAAATATTCCTGATATTTCATAGGGGTGAATATGTTCAGGATTGAATGAACGTTGTGGGACACAAATAATTCATTTTTCACAACCTATAATGCATGTCCCATGAAAGAGGATGTTTCAAGCATGAGATGTTAATAAAGTTAGTAAAAACGTATTCATGAGCTCAGGTGAGTTAGAGCAGAGAAATACTAAACTACTATTGATAATAATAATAATAATAATAATAATAATAATAATAATAGTTGTTGTTGTTGGCAATTATTCAGTAACAATCAAACCCAAACCAGTGACCTGTACAATATGACAGAAATTTGGTCCTTTCTACTCTCCAACTGAAACATTGATCCATTCCATAGTCCAAATAATTCCCAATCCTGGAGTTTCCGTGTACTACGCATGTTTGTTTGCACGTAGTGAGTGTTTGGGAGCAGTGATTAACTCAGCTGTGCAGAGCAAACTGGAGTCAGTGAGCAGGATTGAGAAGTGCAGGTCTGACAGCCAAGCGTGTGTGAACATATTCAAAGTTTCTGCTCGTAGCCAAGTTTTCTGGACGCGTTCCTTTTCTCCCCACTCGTTTTCGGGCGAGTTGGGCCTCCTGCGCAAGGATTGGCTAGTGGCGGAGGAGTATGAGGTGTTAGCCAATCCAAGTGCAGCGCACGAAGCACTACTAGCCAATCGTGGCGCGGAGGTGGGATTTGTTGGATTACAGGTGGGAAAAACAACAACGCGTTTTGGACCGCACTGAAAACATGGAGTCGGGGAAATGGCGCTTTACTTCGTCTCTAATCCTTGCTGTGTTAACGTTTTTATGCACGCACGGACAGGTTAATGGGGGTAAGTTGGAACATCTTAACATTTACAGATAAAATCTCTTTTGTGCTGAAGGAGCGCTGGAGAAGCGGTTCCTAGTGTTGTTTATTGCTTTTTACTATGGCGGTTATGGCAGCGTTCAGAAGTTATGGCTGAACACGAACCCTAAAGTAGTGGTTACATAACTAATAGGTTAGTGTAGTTTAATTGTGTGAAAATATGTTTTTAAAAAACATGGTGCGCATGTAGTGAACGCTTGACGAGGCTGAAGTCACCTTGTTATTCTGCAGCTTCTTGTTCTAATTTCTCGGTCCACCTTAAATAGTGCAGAAGTTCCATTCTGTCGCTTCAGGCGCGAGTCGCCAGAATGTAACTGCTGCACCATTAAAGGTGGATCGAGAAAATTAGAACAATACGCTGGCGAATAAGAAGCTGACTTCAGCTTCGTGAACGCCTGGCTCTACTTTACATTTTAGACATTGTTTGTCATTAATTTCTCTGACATGACGAACGAAAAATTACAGCAAGCCTTTAGTTTGCATATTTCTTCGTTTCTTTAACCTAATAACTAAATATAGGTGGCTGCCTAGCGTGTGTTCTGTGTCTAGCTTGATCACGAGATGGTGGCTGGAAGTTTCCACATATATAAAATGAAAGAGGAAGCGAGGTTATGGCACTGGGTATGGCCCATCATCTGGAATAGGCTGCTGCTGCACGTACGCAACGTTTAACGCTGGCTCTGAACCACAGGGGTCAAGCACAGTGAAGAGCAAGCTTAAGTCTAGCATAAAACCCCAAAATGTTTACTACCTCACGTACAAGAACTGCTGCAAAATGTTTAGCATTACCAAAAACTAAAACTTCCCACAGACTGCCCTGCTGATGGACGCACATGGGTACCCTTTGGCCAGAACTGCTACCACTTCCTGCATGGAGAAGAGGACGTCTTCAAACGCTACACCATGGAAAAGGCTAAAGAAATATGTAGAGACTTTGGTACCTGTCTCCTGCTCTTAAGTCACTTGTGTTCATATCTGCACATTGTTCCTGAGTGGCCTCTCAATGTGAAGTCCTAACACTGCTCTTGATCTTTTCCTCCACTAGCCCTCCTGACAGTGCTCAGCGCTGAAGAGAATGACTTCATCGCTGACTACAGCCTGAAAGTGTGGGAAGGCAACATCGATGTCTGGCTGGGAATGTACTACGACAGTGATGGTAATGTCTGATTTTGTTGTTTTGTCTTGCGTAACTACAAAAGAACTTTTCCCATACATAGTATGTTGCATCTTACCACTGGATCTTGTGCACACAGGCAGAAAGTGATCAGAAGTGCCTGTCTGCCCTAAAATTCATACACATTAACCAGTAGTCACTAGCCAAAGAAGCACAAATCGTATTTTGAAGATGTGGTTACTTTATTTGAGCCGCCATTACTTCTAAATAATGGAATTGAAAAAATAAATGCTGTGGTTCCTGAGAGCTTTTGAGACATTTGAATCATCTTCTAGAATAAATGTGTGTTGTTGCCCTTGAAATTAATGTAAAAAGTGTGACTTTAAGTAGAGTTTTGGACTTCGTCCAGTCTTTTCTCCTTTCACTCGCAGCTGGAATGCAGCAGAATGTGTTTAATCTCCTATGAGGCAACACCTGTCAGAGTTACTCTCCAGGCAGTTAGAGATCATATGTTTAATAGTGGCTCTTTGCTTTGTATTTCATAGAACTAAGCAATAAAAGAGCACTATGGAAAGAAAGGGAATTCATGACCTCATTAAACACCTCCAGCTGTGAAGGGGAATAATACTGCTTCCTCTTGCTTCACAACATCAGGACATCCTGTGGGTTTTTTAGTGAATTGTCTAGAACTATAGGCAAAAGAAAACAATTGAACAATACACTCCCATTCAAAAGTTTTGAATCAATGTTTTCAGTATGCACACAAGTTTATAAAGTGAGTCAAATATGCTAGTATTGTCCAACTTAAGAGATTTTAAATAAATACTATGACACTAGGATGCTGTAAATAAAAACTAGAAAATATGAATTTTTCTATGTGTCCAGAGCGATGAACAGAGCTGTTAAAGAGACTGAAGTGACAGAGACAGCTGAATAATGAGAAATTATAATAAAGTGATAATCTACAGTTCATCAGATCAAATCAATGCAGATTACTTGACAAAACAATTAATCTAAATAGATAACTATAATGTACTTTATAGAATTAATCTGGGAAATATTGAATTAACCACTAAAAATGCCAAGTAGTATGTAAAATTATACCACAAAAAATATACAAACATTAACTTGGCAAGTGATACAAAAGTTTTGATTGGTAGTTTATGCTCACACCTAGACAACAGTGTAACACTCAGATGCAGTATATTTCACTGATTAAATTCTGTGTTTATTTAATTAAGGCTGTTTGATCTGTAAAAAGCTTTTTGTAGACCTGCATCAATGTGAACTTAAGGCAGTAGCACCTTTCATACACTGCGGCCATTCAAAGTGTTTTAAAAATGAGAAAATACAAAGATAATTCAAATTAAAATTTAAGATGTAGGAGAATAGAAATTAAAAACTGTGACTAAAGCACAGTTATAAACAATAGATTTAAAAGAGATAAAAATAAGCATTAAATAAACAATTAAATTAAAACTTAAAATGGCACTGAGAACAAAACAGTTTAAAATCTTGTCAAGAGAACTGAATCTAAGAGTGATTGTTTTTGAAGTTTTTGTTACTATCACTATCAATTTCTCACTGTAATTCTATTGTATTTCTCTCTCTCTCTCCCTCTCTCCCTCTGTCTCTGCTAGATGATGAGTTTAAATGGAATGATGAGTCTCCTTTGACCTTTAAGAACTGGGAAGAGGGGGGTGCAGAAGATATGCCCCTGATTGACACATGTGTCGCACTGCACGTTGCCTCAAGGAAGTGGGAGAACGTCAGCTGCTCTGAGCAGCCGGAGAATGGAGTGGTGTGTAAAACAGCCCAGAGTAAGCTACTTTTACAGTACATATGCTTAAGACTATCAATACAGATAATCACATTGCCCATCAAAAAGTGCAGTGACACATAGCTTTTCAAAACATTTCTAATAAATGAGCATTCTAATAATTTTTTTTCAGTTTCCAATAATTTAACGCATATTATAGATGCACACATTTGTTACAGTAACTAAAAAAAGTGTGAAACTCTTTGTATGAAGAAAATGTGTAAAAAACGAAGCAGTTATTGCTGCTGTTTATTTTTTTTTTTCGAGGCAAGGTAAGTTTGTTTTGTAGCACCTTTCGTACACTGCAATCAATCAAGGTGCTTTTCAAATGAGAAAATACAAAGATAAATCAAATTAAACTTCAAAGAGATTAAGGAGGAGAAGAGCAATTGAAAACATGATTAAAACCATACTTTTAAACAAGAAGAATTTAAACTTTAAATTCAAAATGACCTTTTGGATGGTAAAGTGCCGTTACAGGAGAGAAGAGCGGCAGAGCTAACAGTGTTTTAAACTGAGCTGAAGGCCTGCTTACATAGAAATGTTGTCATCCCTGCAGAAAGTTTCGTCCCATCCAGTTAGTGATGTTCTCAAGACACTTACAAAGGGAGTCAAGGTGACCTTGGTTGTCTGGGGAATTATCCCTCAGAATGAACCTTAGATTTTAATCTTACACTTTTGCAAACTGCATACTCGTTTACTAAAACATTTTGAAAAGCTAAGTGTCCCACAGTCCTACCAGTATTTATAATAATGTTTTATTGGGAGAAATACTGATCCATGGGTTATTGCATTTGTTTTGCAGAAGCAGAAAAGATAAAAATGAGTAAGTAAAATTTTATTTATTTATTTATCTGCTTATTTATTTAGTACTTTTTGGGTTTTTTATCAGTTCATAGGTAAATCTTTTGAAAATGTCTATATGTGTATATTTTGTTTTCTACTGTAATATATTGTTTTCTCCTTTGGAAAGTTTACTATATGCCCAAAGGTATTTAGACACTCCTTTTAGAGTGGTATGAATGCCCTATGGATTGAGCGATGGAGCACCATTAAAGTCACAGTGTACGATTTCAATCCAATACACTTTTGTCAAATTGAGTAAATATCTCCCCGGCTCACTGTTCTGTGTGCGCACTGTAAAAAATCTGGTGTTTGTACATAGCCCTGGCTCTATAAATGGAAAATAAACAGTGTCTCAGGTTGAACTACACAACACTCTTCCAGCCAATCAGCAACAGGGAGCGTTTGTGCTGGTGCTTAGGACAGGGAGAAGGGGAGGAGTTACGTGCTGAACTCCAAGCATCATCAAGAAGGAGAGATGGCTGAGAAACTGCCAAAGAGGAGAAAATCTGAAGAACAAAGACTGAGAAAGAAGTTCCTAGATCAGGCAAAGGTGTTTCAACGGTGCAGAGACTTCCTAGAGTTCATGGTGAGGCGTTTCCTCTGAAAGTTGACAAGGCTGAAGCTGGCTTCCTGTACGCATTTTCCAGTTCTGCCCTAAATGTTGCAGTAGTTCCATTCTGGTGCCTGAGCTGCCTGATTGTAACTGACCATTAACGTTTGTGAAGGGTTTTATGGCCACGAAGATACCCCAGTGTCATTTGCCTTGGCAATGAGCGTCCATGAATTTGGGTGCTGGCGCTTCTGAAAGTGCCCTGAAGGGAGGGGTGTATTTGTTTTTCTGTAGAGTTCAAATATTAACAGTTGTTCTCCAGAATCGTATACTGCACCTTTAAATATCTTGTAGATAAGCTGGAGTGGCATTTGTGATCCAGAGCTAATTATCCAGCATCAGTACCTGACCACACTCCTGTGGCTGATTGCAGTCAAATCCTCACAGCAGTGTTCCAACATCTAGTGTAAAGGCTGCCCAGAAGAGTAGAGGCTGTTACTGCAGCAAAGGGGGGACATTATAAATGTGATGTGATTGTTGTTACTACAGTTGCTACCTACAGATATGCATACAAATAATTTGATCAGTTTGGTGAATGGCAATGTGTTGTTGTGTCTTTTGCTCAGATGGCAGTCCTGTCCTCTCAGCGCTGGTCATCCTGAGCGTAATTGTTATTCTGGGCGTTTCTGCTGTTGTCTGGTTCCTTCAGCAAAGGCACAGCTCCGGTTCTTCCCTGCTTCTCTCTTTCGAGTACCATCCTCCTTTCAGAGCACCCTCCGCTGACCAGACATGCCTGGTGGAGGCGGAAGAGATCGACGAAACTTCTTAAAGTCCAGCAGCCCAGAGGTTCCTGATGCTGTTGTGTTTTCAGCTATGCCCCATTAGAGATTAAATGACACTGTGGATGGGTGCATACTGCAAGGAGATCATCTGTTGTTTTTAGCTATGCAAAATTAAAGGGGTATTGATTTTGGTGTGGTTAGTTAATATGCTCAATCAACACCTCTTCCGTTTTGACTTTGGTTGATCCAGAGTTTGTCAAGGGTATCTACGCCTAGTTTATAGGAGGATGAAAGATGATGGACTACATGGTGCATTTTATAACTACAATACTGTTTGCTTGTTTTTGTGACAATTGGGACGTCATAGAGAAATTCAATTCTAAACAATGTCTGAAGGTGTATGACTGTTAGGTCCATTTAAACAATGGTAACAGTGCTAAGGCTTTGTAGGGGTCTGTGCACTGGCAGCACTAAGGATATGGGGATATGATGTAGAATTTGGACAAATTATGAATTACAAATGTTGTTTTGTACAAAACCGTCCTGAAACTCTTGGATGATACATCTAATTTTGAATAGAATTTTAGATGTCTAATTTTTCTAAAGACCTCCAAACTATAAGGAGGGAGTTGTTAAGCTATTTTTCTTCTAACTCAGTGTTCTTTCTAAATTTGGAAAATCTCCCTGTCTAGATGCTGATTTTTGCCAATTCAGTCATTCTATCCCATTATGAGCCAATATTCTTCTTTTTTTGAAAGCCATTAATTAAGAATGATAGATAAGCAGTGCAAATGTAAAATCTCAAGTTTGTAAGTATTTATTTAAATAGTGGGGATAAAGCATACAGATCAAAAGAGAAATCAATAACAGCTCTGATTTGGAAACCTTTCTTTGTTGGAAAATCCGTGATTGTGGACATACTTGATGTTGTCTCATGTTTTTCTGCAGAATCTGACTATTGTAATTGTAATATTAGTCAATGCTTATTTGTTTTGCTCCTCTAAACATGAGGAGGTGCCATAGAAATGAATCAAATCAAAGCAGAAGTCGTAATGATCATGAACGCTATGTCATCTACCCATTGTTCACATTCAGTATTGTAGCTGAATCACAAGCTTTTCAGAGTGAAATTTTTATTCATTTAAGAATGAAAGAAAAATCTCTTTCTGAGGTGTTTTGGATCTGTGACTCATACTGTATGATTTTTTTCCCCCTAGGGGTTTGTGTGTATGTGTGTGGGGGTGTGTGTGCTTTTTGTGTGAATATTTCTTTGAAGAATTCCATACTTTACTGCAGGTCACATAGCTTTTAAAGTTTAATATTTTGGAAAAAAAAAAACTATTGAATGTCTTTACTAACTTTTTGTCCAGTGCTACACAAATCAGAGCTCACTTATATATTTATGTAAAATGTTGATTATGGCTTGATCTTTGTGTATAGAATAAAAGCCAGTCACTTAGTACAAGTAAACATGGTTGTGTTCAGTTTTGCTCATTCTTGCATAGGTTTGCGGTATTTTGTACAATGATAGATCCATATGATGAACTATAGATGCAGCAAACGTGAAACTCTCAGAAGTGGAGGTTGAAGCCAAGACTTGGATTCGGCACTAATGATGTTTATTTTTTGTGAGCTAATAACAGGAATTACATTATAGCAGTCTATCAGGATAAGTCATGTCTGCTATTTCCAGTTTATTTCTGAGTCATACAGAACCTGAAGTGCTGGTAAATTGCCATGTGTGAATCCTGTGAATGATAAAACACAGCGGTATGAATTAGGACAGCAGATTGAGGCCAGATTAATTACCCCTAGAGGCATTTATACATCACTGTCAGTGATGCACCCTGGAAGTGTCAGTCTACCTGTTCCACTTCAGCTCCAGTGCATCTCCAGCTAGCCGCTGAATATGGAATCGCTGTAGGTCTTGGGGTTCTGTGAGTATGCTATTATTTATAATTGATGAAATTAACGTTGTAACCAAGGAGTTTATAGCTATGTTTTGGATCAGCACCACTTATTAATAGGAATTTTTTTATTAGTTCACATTGTGCAATAGGGATGGAATAGGGCTTGTGCACAAGTATCAGACATGCAGCCTTGTTCCAAACAGCAGCTAAATGCTAGCAAATTAGGAAAGCATAGTAGTGAACAGTAGAACATCAGGGTTAGCACTCCATGTGTTCACTACTGAAGGGCAGTGTGTTTTTTCATTATTACCTCCACCAAAATATGTAGAATAGCATATGTGTAAGTAAGAATGAAGCAAACCGTCTTATTCATGCCACGTTGTCCATAGCTGCAGTGGACTGCTTGAGAAGGTGTGTCTTCATTTGCTGTCTTGTACAGCTCTAAGTTGAGTGTGATTACTCAGTGAAGTGTTCCAGAAAAGTGAATTGTAGGGTGAACTGTGGCCCTGACTGATCAATTCTTTCAACAATAAATTGCAGTACACTCTTATTCAAGGGTTCTTTAGTAAAGGGAATGGTTCTACTTAGAACCACTTAATGCTTAAATGGTTCTTTGCATGGTGAACTGGTTCTTCAGACTAATGGAGAATGTGAATGAGAATGTTTTATATGGTTTTATATAGCACCAAAAAGGGTTCTATTGTTACAAGCTTGACATCGTAACAATAGAAGAACCATTTTGGTGCTATATACAACCACACTCTTAAAAAGATGGTTCTTTAAGGTTCTTTAGTAAAGACAGTTGTTCTATATAGAATCATGAACACTTAAAGGATTAACCTTAAAAGATTCTTTGCATAAAGGGTTCTTTGCATGATGAAATGGTTCTTCAGATTGATAGAGAATATTTTATATATGGTTCTGTAGCAGAACAATTTTCAAAAAGGTTCTTTATTGTTACAATGCCAATCTTATAATACAGGAAACCTTTGTAGTGTAGTATAGAACCATTTTCAAGAGGATTCTAAATATAACCATATACGGCACATTTTTCATCAATCTTTTGCATTTCGCAATACAAAGAACAATTTAAGCATGAAATGGTTCTATATATAACTTATGGTTCTAAAGAGAACCATTACCTTTACTAAAGAACCTATGAAAAACCATCTTATTTAAGAGTGTACTCCTCAGCATCACTGCTCACTTGGCTGTTAGTTATGTAATATCAGCTTATGGCCACTAGAGTGTGCTGTGACTCGTAAAAGTTATTGAGTGAAGAGGCGTTTCTGAGTTGATTCTGCCTCTGGGCAGTTCAGACCAGAGGTTCCCAAAGTCAGTCCTAGGGACCCAATACTCTGCACATGTTTGTGTTTATCATGCTCTAACACACCTGACCCAGCACAGCACCTTGTTAATTAGCTGTTGAGTTAAATTGTGTGTTCTGGGGAAAACAAAAAGGTGCAGTGTGGGTTTCCTGGGACTGGGACCCCCTGGTGTAAATGATAATGTAAATTATACAAAGGTAACCCTTCCAGTGACAGTTCTGTAAAAAGCATTGTATGCTGTCAAAACAACCTTTGACCATTCCCTCCATACACTTCCGTTTAGTCTGTAAATTAAGCGTGGCATTGTGCCAAGAGATAAAGTGAATATCACATTTTGAAGACATATCAAAAGAAGCTTAACATCAAAGGGGAATTACACCATTTGTTCCTGAATTTCTGTTGAGATGTAAACAAAGTCAGACAGAGTGGTTGATGTGAAATGGTGTACTGGAGAGAAATGTAGTCAGACTTCTGTACAGTGGTGGTGATAGGAACTAGAGGTCGCATCACTCTCTATATCTATAATGTAAATATAGCCCTTTTATTTCCTATCCAAAATGACAGGTGGACCCATACAATCATTCTGTATTTACATAATGTTGATAATAGCAAAAATAGTGACAAATCCACTATTTTCTTGGGGTACTAGTTTTCCTTTGCCTTTACATGCATTTTAAAAACACATTTTAGGCCAATATCTTATCTCAAAACTATCATAAAACAAAGTCTTAGACATATTCATTACCATTTCTTGTAATTGTTTTCTGTGAGGTAGCTTTTAGAAGTGTTAAACATTTCAGGTGTCTGGTTCCTATGATTAGGTTTCTATACCACTCTCAATGACTCTTTACATCTTACTAATTGCATCATGCAGACAGTTTGAGGAATTAGTGGAATTCCCCTTTAAATTATTTTGTTTTGGTTCATTGTTGTCTTGCTTAGCCGAATGTAGCTGATATGAGTTCGTTGTTGATTTGCAGAGGCCTTGGGAGCAGGATGTGATGGAAGGCAGCCACTACCTGTCATTATAGTCCAGTCGCTCCTCTGCTCCAAAGTCCACAAGACTGTGTGCGGGTCAGCAGGTTCGCTGAAACAGACTGATATCACTATGACACAGATATTCAGTCTGTTCAGACCTGCCTTTTAGCTGCAAGCTGGAGCTGTACCTTACACGGCTGGTTAACAGGATCAAATGTTAAATATAAGCCAGTTATAAAAAGGGCAAAAATTGTTCTGGTCGACGCAAGTGTTGAACAAAAGTTTGGATGAAGAACATCAAGGGACACTCTATAGTGTTTCTATAGTAATTCTAGTAGTGCCAGACTCGTTCTCACTGATCTACCTATATATGAGCAGAGAATATTTATGACTGTCTGAGGTCAGCAGGGTTGAGAGCAAGAAGAGGAAAGTTTTGTGCTGAGGACAATGGAGATTTCTCGGTTACTTGAAAGAGTAATCGGGTCATAGTATCTGTGGCATGCGGCCTTATCCGCGCTTGGAGTGAATCATCAGCATACACATAAATGTCAGGTCAAACTCTTACTCAGACTGCCTCAAACACACATATACACACCCTCGGGATTCCTGATGCTACAATATTATAAAACTTTTTAGACCTTTACGACCTTTGATAAACAGCTGTTAGAAGTTAAGAAATGTACCCAACCTACTTCACCCCCCCCCCATCTCTTGCTCTCTCTCTCTCTATTTATCTCTCTCTCATCTCCACAGATGTCTAAGAATGGAGGAATCCTCAGTGACGTTTTTATTCCTTTTCTCCCCTCCGGTTTCCCAGGGCTCAGGAGACTGTCGCAGCCTCTTAGGTCTGGACAAGTGAGACGAGACGTGCATATGCAACAAAGCCTAATTTATTGGAGAGGAATACAATAGTTCCTGGCTGGGAGAGGGGCGGACTGGAGGAGGATCCGCACGCTGCATCTGCACTGCAATGAGGACAATGGGAGAAACGCTCCTGCCTGCTTCTATATGCTGGCAGTTTCATTTTATAAGCCATGCAATCCAGCAAGCATACAGCTATAGGACAATGATGGCTGGAGTGATACTTCCAAAAAAGTATGAGAACATGATGCCTGCCACCATTAGCTGATCTAGGTATTGTCATTTTCTCAGCATACTCTAGTGTTTTTTCATGTTTTTACCCTTATGGCACATATCTCTCTTAAGTCACATTGGTGTAATTAATTTCATTATGAGAATAATGAACTAGACCACAGCTAAGAAGCATTATTGGTTTAGAAATGAACAAATTGTCTATCTTCCTAGGACTGTGCACTTACATTGTTTTTCTTAAATTGGATGTTCCTTATCATGCATAGAGGTGATTAACATAATTAATGGGCTTCTTGATATGAGTAAAAAGAGCCTCTCGTCTGTCGTTGCCTAAGATTCCTGGAGAATGATGGCCCCAGCTTTCATTCTAATTACACTGCACTGCCTAGCATGGTGCTTTATTTCGTCAGACAGGCTTCAGCTTTTGTCTTCTATCTCTCCTCTGCCTGTGCGCTCTCGGCTGCTGGCCTGTTCGCCTCAAGATGGATGGTCTGTGTGGAACATGCATTACACCAGGCCTGTCACCATTATGATTATGGCTGTAATGGCCTATTTTTGACCAAATAACACGAAAGGCGTCTCATTCACACGTCCCTGCTCTCCGCTGCTGCCTGAAGGAGGAAGGCGTTAGCTCTGACCTGAACTTGCTAATTAAAAGGGACAGAGGCGCACATTAATAAGACATGACATTCAGTGACAGTTGGCATGGAAATGTGCAGACCAGATAGGCTATTACAGCTGCTGCACACCAGGAATTGGAACCATTTTCGTCCTTTGTTGCAAAAAATGGTGTTTGCGCACGTGTACTGAAGCCACTAAAGACTTTCAAAGGCCTCGATGCGCTGCAGTTGGGGGTTAAACTAGGCCAGAGCTCACCTGAGTTGAGCTCCTGGCTTGTACTGAATTTAGGTTTTTACTAAATTCGATTGAATTACTATGATGCTTGGCCTTCTGACTTGCCAACTGACTGTTAATGCTAAATGTACTTAAAGAGTACATCATGGAAAACTGAATTTTCCTAACTTAAGAAAAATAAAAAAAAAACACTCTTCATTCCACAGTGAATGAAGTGTCCGTATATAGAAACTAAACTGAAAAAAACCCTGCTTTGAATTCAGTGTTTTTGTGATGTCAGAAAAACATCATATTTACAAATATTCACCTATTCAGCCTACAGCAGTATTACTCTGCCCATTCACACTAACTACACTAACTAGCTAATGTTATAAGCTGTGTTTCAGTCCGAATATAACAGCATGGTAACAAAAACAGCCAGTTTAATTCTTAGAGATAAAGAGAGGTTGGAAACCATCTTGTAAAAATTAATTTTGTCTGTTTTTGGTAAACAGAACAACACAAAAGTGGATGTCAGCAGAAAAAATCAAATGCAGTCAAAGTGTAGGATATGGGCCCCTTAAAGCAGTGAGACCTCTCTGGTGGAAATGTGTATTTACACACAACATTGCGGAGGAGCATTTTGTCTCGTCAGTTGAGCTTCGGACCCCCACAAGCGGATGAATCTGATGATTGCAAGCAAGTGGCACGAGTAATCAAAGAGGACTTGGTCAAAACTCCGTGAAGGACATTTCTTCTGAGGATATGAGTGAATTATCTACTAATGTCATCATACTTTCATAAGTATAATGTTGATTTTGCCTTTGAGACCTAAGCATTGAGTCGATGATGATAATATGTAAAGACATATGATGAAACTACGAAATCCGACCTGACATCTCTGACTATTAAATGGCTATTCAGGCCTTACAGGTCAACTCACAGCAGCGCACACGCCGTATTTAATGTGTTTTTTCTCCTGACTCAGTAACGCTACTTCTTTCAGTTTTAACAAAGAAAATCTTATGTACTGCTACTTTAAAGGTAAACATGTTTGTAGATTAATATTACTAATCAGCTTCATTGAAAAAAGGGAAATTGGTTAGTTATTTTATATAGGAAGGCTAAAGTTTTCAGTGTTGCAATGGTGAACCAACGTTTTCTGGATGAACTGTATTGTCTCTGCTAGCAGTCTGTCAAAAAAACAGGAGGCAGCTGCTCCAAGTATACAGTTATAAAGACAGGAAAGGTTCTTGATGTCAGATGGGTGGTATCACTGTTTGCAACAGTTTATTTTGCTAGTTTGAAGGCTTTATTGTGACTTTCATCTCTGTCAGATAAGAATCAGAAGATACATTGATAAAACGTTGATACCAAAACTGATAAACAAGGCATACTAAAAACAGCCAAGTAAACAAATTGACTTAATTAAGACAGGCTGGGAACCTCATATAACACTGCACATATTGAACAATTTTAAATTAAGAATATTAAGAATCCCAGTCAAACCCCTGGCTATAGTGATACTGTTGATGGACAAGCATGTAGGTTTTGCTATTCTGTGAATCAATAGTCACCCAACATCTCATTGTGGTTTCATTACAATATCTCTCAATAGCTCTGCTGTCCTCTTTATTTGCACTGTCCCTCTCTTCTCCTCCCTCCCTCTCTCCTTTACAGAGGTGCAGTCAGACAGAGGCACTCTGGCATGTGTTTCCCGTTCTGGGGCCCACTCCTGTCTCCTGCCCACTCCATGCTTCTAAGCATGCCCCAATTAACACAGCCAAAAAACAAAAAGTGGGATTAAGATGGCCTCCTATCCGAGGAGACCACTGAAGAAGAGGGCTGGCATGCCAAAAGAAAACTGCACTCATTTATCTTTCCACATCAGCTCGGACTTGCCATGTGCTCTTTCCTTTCACAGCTTTAAGTCTGTAAAGAGGCTGGGTCATGTGACAGTACATTCCAACTGTGGAAGGCTAGCATGTTTACTTGAATAGTTACAGGAGGTGAAGTGAGATCTGACCAGGAATTTTCTTAACTGAAGCTGGTCAGAGTTTAGGTGCATTAGTAGGTGAGTGTCACTTCTGTATTGTTTATTGTACTACAGTGCTCTACATTATACATAATGTTGCTTTTTAGGTGGACAACTACGCCATAAGAAATCATCTTCGTAGACTGACAAAGTAGAAGGCGACGCTCTTTAGAATTGCTGTAAGAGAAAGGTAGAAGATCTAGTTCAGTGCAGTCTATTCACCAGTTCATACAGCTTCGGAATGCTTTTGTACTGAACGTATAGCAGCTACGTGCGCTCAGCTTATGATGTGTAGCCATTTAGATCTTATTAAGGAGAAGTTTATTACAAATAGTGCTGATTATATCCTGCATATTGTTCTTTTTCACATTTTGAAAATGTTTCCCCATTTAGGAAATTGTGTTTCATTGAAGGCTCATAGGGATAAATATTATTGTTGTTATATATAGCATCAGACTACTCCCTGCAATAAGGGTGCTTTTCTCACTCTCAGCCTTGTTTTGTTGTACTTTAATACAAGAGGCTCTATAGAATTTGTCCTATAGTGTTTGACTGACCTGGGCAAGCACCTCTTTGCAGGCCCATTTGACCTGCACTTCATGGGTCATCCTGTGCTTAATTGTCTAGAAATGGTCACCTATGACGGTTGGTTTAAATCTTTATATGAGTGCTATTTTAATCCAGTATTATGTGAAATTCTACATTAATTTTAGCAACTAATTGCTATAATCCTGTGTTCTGTGGCCCACTTGAGCTACAGCTTCTATTTAACAGAAAATTACACAGAAGCCCCTCCAACTAAATATAATACATTTTTCTAGATCACCATTTCATTTTGTTACAACTTCTATCTTGCTTTCAGTTTTCAAGGAAATCTGCAGAGATATTCTTCCACACCTCCAAAGTTCAGTCTTAGAGGTTGCTTGAATTTTCTGCTTTGCACGATCCAAGTTCTCCCAAACATATTCAGTGATGTTAAGGTCAGTCTGTTGTTCTGAGAACACCAGAAGCTTCTTTTATTGATTTTCAAATTTTCTTCTCTTTTGTCTATTCTCTTTTCTCAGTAAGGGCTTCTTGACAGCTACACATCCTTTCAGACTCATAGCGCTGAGTTTCTTCTTACAGTGGAAGGATGGACAGAAGCACCTGTGGATTTTTTCAGATCTGAAGCAAGAGTGGAGCTCGATTTTCTCCTCTCTCTCAAAGATGAAAGCTTTAAGTACCGTTTATCTGATGAGGACAGGTTTGTTGGTCTACCAGATCTTATATGGTCATTCAGAGTCACATTTTCTCTAAATCTTTTATTCACTTCTGAACTTCAATTTTGGAAACTCTTTTGACTTTCTTCTTCCTCATGCAAGTGGATCATCTCATATTGAACCTCCTCAAAAATCTCCTGAAAAATGAATGAACTTGTACTTAATGGCCGTTTTGACTGGACATTAAATAAATGAAGGGAAGTCTCTGACTTCCGTAGCACTGTATATTAAAAAGACATATCTTTTTCAGCAAAACAACGATCAGATGAGCAGATAATAAGGATCATATTAACAGCCTTTATGGCTATTTCTGTTTGCCTTTAACTCATGCTGTCCAGCTTTGTGTCCAGCTGTGCCACAGGCTCAGCAGTGCCTACAATAGCCGTGCAAAAGCAGTCAGTAGTGTATGTGCGAGTGAGTGAGAAATCCCAGTCCCTCATAAGCACTTGCAGCGGCTCTGACTGCACCGCTTTGATCCCTCATCACGACCATGCCACTTTCACTCCCTTTCATACCCATTAAATATTAATGTACCTATGTAAATTATGCAATGAAATAAAGGGGCATTTTTTATTTATAAATACAAATATAAAACCATCAGCGAGGGATGTGGTGTTTGAATATTTGAATATATGAGCCCACGTAGCAAGCATATATACTGTCACCGTCTCAGTGAAATACATTTTGGAACATGACAGTAATGTATTCACACCACTTGCCCGACTACAGCAGCAGAGCAATTACTGGAAATAATCGTAATCTTTAACCACTTACAACACTGAAACAATCAAGGCAATGATGTTGTAAATGCAGTACAGGTTAACCACATGGCTATTACTTAAATCTCTTTAGGTAGAACAGACAAAACAGTACAACCCTCTGGACTCAGGCTCTATGAAGCTTTCAAAGAGAAAAGTGTCATCCTTTTTTTTTTAAGGGCTGGAAGGCTTGCAGCTTTAATGAAATTATAGAGTGTTATGTTCAGAGAAGATTAAAATCTGTGTTCTATAAACGTGTTAGGAGAAAATCAATAACTGCAAAGCAATTGCAAAGGCCCAGCAGATGACTTCTCAGGGATGCGCCATTACTGATACAATAAAAAATATATAAATATATATACAATAATTATTAAAAGCAAATCACCACATTAATTTGTTTTCCGTCAGTCTAGGGAGAGATCATCTTTATGCTTTCTTTCTGTCTCATTATACTTTCTAATCAAGACTCCTTTTAAAAGCTGCTTTTTAAAGGAGAGACAGGCTGGTTGCCCTTCCCCCACCATACTTGCTTTGCAGTCATTGTACTTGCACTTATTATGCTACAAAAGACTGAGCCAGGCTGACATTTCCATGCTATGGATAAGAGCCTGGTATGCGAGGCTCCTGTGATAATGACATTGCTTTGAGCTCGCTCTCCCCCCTATGCGTTCCCTCATCAACATTCTCCAATACAATTAAAATCTCAGCATCTCCCTGCTAGGGTGACAAACGCATCAAATCATTTCTCCCCCCGGTCTGTGTTCGTGATGAGCCGAGCGGGCTTGTCTCTTCCTGCATCTCTAAGAGCGATGCAAAAACTGACCCCCCAGCTCTCCAGGAGGAAGATGGAGGAAATCAATGAGCTCAAGAGACAGCGAGCAGCCACATAAACCTGCTTTAAATTCCGAAAGCTGAATAAGGATTTTTCCACATCTTTAATTCAGGAGTGTCTGAGTGACTTTGTCTCTTAAATGACTCCCACTGCGCAATTACCAGGAACGCCTGTTCTCTGCAAGAAACGGCTTCCTTATGTGAGAGAAAATCATCAGTCATTTACAGCTGCTGTTATGGGCCTTTAGACCTTTGGATTTAAGAATACAAACCAATGTGATCTGTGCTTTAATCCAGATGCTGGGTTACTCTTCTGTTCTTCTCCCTATTCAGCAGTGTTGAGGCACTTTTTAATAAGAAATCTTCTAAACACTTCAGTTTTTCTTCACATGCTTCTCCTCAGGTTTAAACTTACTAAATTACAGTAGCCTCTCTACATCAGAGTGTGTAAGGTCTCTCTCATGTTGCTGCTGGTGGAAGACTGAGCAACATGTTA
Source organism: Colossoma macropomum (assembly GCF_904425465.1). Classification (NCBI taxonomy): domain Eukaryota; kingdom Metazoa; phylum Chordata; class Actinopteri; order Characiformes; family Serrasalmidae; genus Colossoma; species Colossoma macropomum. The sequence continues at coordinate 29,286,145 of NW_023494784.1, read as the reverse complement.
GTTTTTTTTGTGTTTTTTGGTACGCTGAGCCAACAACCCCTTTACCCATTTCCTCTCTCAACCCTCAGTCCAACTTCCAAATCCAAACCAGGTCAGAAGGTCTCCAATCAGCACCCCCCCCTCCCCACAGACTCTGAGAGACAAACACAAGTCTTCAAATATTGAGGATATTGAGGCAAGCAAATACCCAATATATTCTAATTTGTGATTGACTAATTTTGTAACTAATATGTGCTAAAAGGTATACAATTTAATAAAAAACAATACTTAATTTAAAACTATAGTTCCATTGTTTAAGTTCCATAGTGTTAGTATTGAGCCTATAGTAATATATTTTTAGTTTATTCACTGTAAAAAATAAAATAAAAAAGAAATAAACATGACTTAAAATTTTAAGACAAATTACTTCACAGCCTTCACTGTAATACTATGTGCAAAAAGGGCCACAATTTAATAAAAACAAAAAAAAAAAAACACATAAAAAATCCATGTTGGTATTGAGCCTATACTTATATTCATATAATGGTAATCTGTTCATTCTATACACTAAAAAAACTCAGTGACAAATTACTTCACAGCACTCCTTTTTTTAATTGAACTCATTCTTTCAAGTTGAGTAAATCAAAAAAGTTGTGACGTAAGTTGCCTTAACGTTTTAAGTTGAACGAACTTTTTTTTCTTCACATTTTAATAATTTGTGCAAAGAGGACTGCAATTTAATAAAAACAACACTGAAATAAATAGATTTCCATAGTGTTAACATTGAACCAAGTAAATACCGATGTGTTTTTAATTGTGATGAATTTATTACAGAATAATAATATGAGCTAAAAAGGCAACAATTCAAAAAAAAAATTCAGTAAATCAGTGTGACAGTAAGCAATCAACCATATCAGTCTATCGATTTCTATTTATATCTACACCTGCTTAGTTACGAAATTGTGTCCTCAGACTTAGACGTCAATTTCATGTGTTTTGAATGGCAGTAAACCTTTAAATGAGTCTAGGAGAGGGAAACTATCTGAGAAGTAGCTCTGCTATCACTGACTGTAAGCAGGCGTGTAGACGGCGTTGTGACGTCATGGCCGTTCCTTGAACTGAAGCAGAATGAAGCGCGAGCAGAGTCTCCTTTAATCCGGAGACTCAAACACTCTCTCACTCACTCACAGCGCTCAGCCGCTTCCCTCACATCTGCTACCGGTGTCTCCCTCTTCGAAAGTCGACGAGAAGAAGATCTGTTTTTCTCCCGAATGAAGTATCTGGTACTTTAACAGCATCCGCAGCGGAGGTGTGAAAGTGTGAGAAGAAGGTGAGTTTCGGTGTTTTCTTTAGTTAGCTAGCTATTAGGCTAATTTTCCGGACAGTTTAGCTTAGCTGAACACACCGCTGCCTGCCTGCGTTTATCTCGTTGTTTGGAGTGATAGTGATAGTTCGCCCACAGCATTAGCCTTCCGGCTCAGACTCAGGAGAGACTACACTATGATGAGTAACCAAAACTCGCCAAAGAAAGGTAAACACATTTGGCAGATGGAAAGAAAAGATAAGAAAAAAAAAGGATTGGAAAAATGGTGACTTGCTGAGTTAAGTTATCTCATGAGCGATTAAGCTGCTAACGTTACTGGGCAGCAAGCCAAATCATCGACGAAACTTACTATCAAGACTGGTGGGTCTTTTACATCAGTCTTGCGGTGAAGTAGCTTGTTTTCTAGTTTCTAATGAAAGTGAACTATCTGTCTCTCCGTCTGCCTGCCTGCCTCAGCCGCCGCTGTGCCAGCCTCTTTGTGTTTGTGTGCTGACTCTTCATGTGGTTGTTGAACAGTTAAAGGAAGGAAAACTGAAAAACTCGTGGTGTGTGGATTAGGTTGTGATGAGATACGTACATGCGGAGCAACTAACCATAATTTCATTTATTTGTTTACTTATTTATATGAAAGTTTCAGCGCAGTTTATTCAGTTTAAATGTCGCTGCAGTGCTAATGGAAGTAGTCAGCCTGTTTAAATGTCATTATGCTTTTATGACCTCGTTAGCACCGCCATTCAAAAGTAAACAAAGGAAAACTGTCGTGGATTTATTTTTTTTTATTAGTTCGTGAACACATTTTGCAGTTTATTTTCGAGGAACTGTAAATCAATCTCTCTCTCTCTCTCTCTCTCTCTCTCTCTCTCTCTCTCTCTCTCTCTCTCTCTCTCTCTCTCTCTCGTCTTTATCTTTTGTGTCTCTTCCTTGAGGAAGCTGCGGCATGAATGACTTGTTTATTTAAATCTACTCACGAACAGCGATCTTTTCGCCATGGCCATGTTGTTCTCGTGATACTTCTAACCACTTTACCATTAATAAACCCAACGCGAGAAAAACTGGATTAAACTGGCCATGGGAAGTTTTGATGCGTCCTGCACTATTTGTCCAAAAGTTTGTAGACGCCTGCTCAGCTGTTCTTCTGAAAACAAGGGTATTAAGAGTGGGTTTGCCCTCCTTAGTTACAGTAACAGCTTTTATTCTTTTCGGTAGGTTTTTCCCTGGATGTTGGAAAATTGATGTGAGGATTTGATTGCATTCAGCTACAAGAGCATTAGGTCAGGTGTTGGTGTTGGATCATTAATTCTGGTTCAGAAGCACCACTTTAGCTCATCCCAGAGGTATTAGATTATTAGATTACTCTAGAAAACCCCTTCTTTATACCCCTCTGGCTGACTTTTGGCATTGGGTATGGTGACGCTTGTGGCTGTTTACAGAGCAGGTGCACCTCACCTTGCTGCATAGGTTAGGGTACTTATAGTGCACACTGGAATGGGCAAACTCGTAGCTGTTTTACAGTAATGGACCAAGAAAATGATTACAAGATAAGTCAAAATAGTGTGCAATGATCCCTAGAAATGATCTGGATATCTGAATGTCTGATGACCTTGGCTGTAATTATGTAGGAAATTATTGGGATTAAAAGTTCTAGTTCAAGATTTAGGCTTGTTTGGATATTCAAGCTTTTGTGCTGGTGCTCAGAAATAACTTGCAGTCCTTAGTAACTTGTTGCATACTTGTTGGGACCTGTTAGTCTGCAGTATGTTTTATTTATCCATTTCTTTTCATAAGTGTAGATTCCATTTAGCTGCCTGCCCTTCCTTAAAGTATGATTGTGTGTGGCAGGCTAAGCTGAGCTTGATCTGTGAAACAGGTTTAATTTCCAAAGCCTTTGAGGCTCTCACTGAACGTAATGACGTGAGCTGTGGTGATAGTGCCTCAGGTCCTTCTCTCTGGTGAATTTGAGCTTTCTGATCATATAATGAGCTACCTGCTTTTTTTCTTTTTTTTTTTTTTAATATACCATCATTACTGATTATAGCTCAAACCAGTGAGGTACACTGGTACATGATTGCAGCACTGTGTCTTCATTTAGGATTAAATCATCTTTGGATCAGTTTTTGTGTTGGGTATTAGTGTATTTGGTCTGTTTTTAGTGTTAATACATGGTGTTTCTAGCCCCATTCTTAGTTGTTTGGTTTGTGAATGTATGGTGAGGGTAATATAAGGAAAGGAGCATCTGTTCTGCCGAGCGTCCTGATGTGCTTCGCTCCTCTTCAGGGAGAGCAGCTCGCCACTCTGATGCATTGACTTGACAGCTGCTTGATTCTGTGGAGATGCTTGGAAACCATTAGTGGAAATGAATTGAAACCTCCCCCTTCCTTTTTTTCTTGCTCACACACACACACACACACACACACACACACACAGACAGGCTCGCTCACTTACTAAGGCACACACGCACTCGCTCACTCACAGTTTGTAGTGCAAACAAATGGCTATTGTTGCTTTTTGTGGCACAGCAGCTGAACACAAAAGAAGGTCCTGATATACTAGTTGTAGTACCTCAGCTGGAGAGAGACAGAGACAGAGAATGAGCAGAGTTGTCAGGGCTTGTTTTGTGGTTGAATTCTTTTTTTTTCTTTTTTTTTTCCCAGGGAGAAAAGTGCAGTAGCTTCATACATAAATCTAATCCTGGTTTAAATCCCTCCATGTGAATCTTTTAAACAACGAACGTGCAAATGTGGGATTACGAAGTGGGTTGACTTTACATGGATTTATTCTGTATTAAGCTACTAATCAAAATTTAGAAGAATGCTGGATTCACCAGAGCCATTGTTGTTCTCTTCGCTGTGTGTCACACTTTTCAGCGCTGCTCTTTCTAAGATGCTGTAATGCAAATGGATCTGTCCCTTCCAGTGGTCAATAAGTATTCCTACATTCCAAGTAACAATAATGAGCTATTGGACGCTGCAATGGTCATAAAGATTCTTTCCTTTATAATATAGCCTATCATTTACACAACTCGGAGAGCGCAGCAGGCCAAATAGGCTTAATCATATTATAAATGGCTGGTGGTGAGGAGGGGCGTCATCGCTGCCAATGAATCAACCAGTAACTAGATGCACAGCTAGAAGGTCATCACATTTCCCTCATATTTATTCAACAGTGTCGTCCTTGAGAATGCTTTCAGAATAAGGAAACAATAACGTGCCGCTGCAAATCCCTGGACTCTGCAGTCAGTTATTTAAGATTATGAAAAATAACGCCATGCTGTTTGAATGTGCTGTGCTCCCAGAGGATCTGTGACCTCAGAGGTGTAGAAATAGGCTAGTGTTTGGCACAGCACTTTTAAATGCAGGTCCTGATTATTAAAATGTTTTCGTAAAAGTTTCAGATGCAGAATGAATGCCACACATACAGTGTTCTCTGTTCTTGATGTCACCTTTAGACAGTTAAGCAAATAAGGAAGATGACTTTCCTGCATTTAAATCTCATGCATCTATATGGGAGAAAATGTGGCTTGTGCTGCTCAGGTTGGGTTTTGTCTCATTTACTAGGTTTTGACTGTTTATTACTCACCATTTGTTCCCAAGATCTAATTCAAGGTTTGCCTTGCATGGGTGCCACTGGATCATAAGTGGGTTAAAGCAGTATTTTTTACATAGGTCATCTGAGAAGATAACTAACAATTGTGTGTTGTTTTTCTGTGCTGTGCTGAAGGACATGTGATTCAGGGTCATTGAATACATTTGTGTGGCTTGTATCATCATTTTTTCCTTTTTCTTCTACCATGGGATGAGTTATGAAAAGGGAGACCTTGGTGTTTTGGGGTTTGTTTAAAGTGATGAACTGGACCCATCAATAATTTCTTAAATTATTATTTTAAAAAAAATGGCTGTATTGTGCCATAGAAACATCTCGCTCGCCCTCCCGTCTCTTCCCCTCTTTCCTGCCTTTTCTCTCATTAATCAGAGCCGTTGCTCTCCTGCTGTGGAGGCCAAGAGCTTCAGCAGTGTGACAGGTGCTTGTGTGTGTTGGGCCTCTGGCCTCTATTTCAGCCGCACGAAGGCAGCCCAGCCTTGGGCCTTCGCAGGCACACCCTGGAGGTTAATGCTGTATAATTTAGTGTCCCCCTATTTGTTTTTTAGATTGATGTCCCAGATCATTAAAGCCTTGGTGCATGTCCGTTTCTAGGTCAGGGTTGACACTTTCTGATTGGCGGAGCAAGAGGGGTATTACAGCGTGATGGTTTATTAGAAATGTGATGGGGTGATTATGCTCTCTATCTTTTTCTTTTCCTGTTATCCCTCTCTCCATCTCTTTCTTCCTCTCTTATAGATGGGTGTGATGTTTTGTGAGCTGAAGCAGCTCTGACGAAGGCCTCCTACTGCGTAAATGGGTGTGATATTTGAAATGCCAGTAGTTTGGGCTGTTTGCCCGCCTGCTACCCTCCATTAGCATCCTGGAGTGGAATAGTGTGTTCCCTACTCACAAGAACTGATGGGAGAGAGAGAGAAAGAGAGAGAGCGAGCGAGCAGTGTGTTGAGTAAGGTCCTGCATATTCATAACCAAGGGACAGCTGCTTTCCCTGGGAGCCCAGAGGCTCACTACCTATTATAAACCGTGCTCCCGCTCACACAGACTGTGCTTCAGCAAGCATACCCCTGTCTTATTTATTGATTTCTCTGCATTTAAAATCTGGTCACTCCTGCCACAAAGCCTCTCTATTTTAGCTGTGCTAGCAGCCGCCTCTGCAGACACCATTTTTAAATATTTAATTTTCTCCTAACGCAGCATGAAATGATAGAGGGAAGAGAACGACAAAGTCCATCCCTGAACAAGCGTGAGGCAGCCAGCAGAATCTAGGAAGACCAGGTTTATTTCACATTTCTGTGAATGTGTTTGTGTGTGCGTACTCTATGTCGGTGAGCACTAAGCAGATGCTGAAGGCTGTTACGTCCCAGTATGTTGTAAAAGACTAGTTTAACACCTTTGAAATATTTTGAAATATTACCTGCTATCGAGGTCTTTTTTTCAGTAATGTTCCATTTACTAGCTGGCTCAGACATTAGGATTAGTTGGGTTTGATTATTTGACTCATTATTCTTAATTTTTGAGAGTCTTTGTTGCCTATTTTTTAAAGAAATACTGTACTGTGCAAAAATCAGACTACCTTTTCATTTATTCAGTTTTTAGTCAAAATGGCCATTAAGTACTGATGTAGTTCAGTTTTCAGCGGCAGGGAAAAAACAGAAAACGTGTGTTTAAATGAAAGATACAAACAACTAAATGTAATTTAATTTAATTTCATGCTTTTAGTTTGTCAAAGAAAGTCTGCAGGGGTATTTTTTAAAAGAACTTTGCTTCTAATTATCCAGGTAATCCCATTTACAAATTTAGGCTCATCAATCCATAGAGCCTTGCTCCACATGCTCCAATGTCCAGTTTTGCGGTTCTAGTGCAGGCTGTCTTTTGAAGTAAGAGCTTCTGTAGTGTGTTGGACTGTCTTCTAACAGTGGAATGATGGACAAAAACACCTGTGGAATTTTTTTCAGATCTGAAGCAAAAGTGGAGCTTGACTTTCTCCTGTTTCTCAACAATGAAAGCTTGAAGTACTGCTTATCTGATGATGACAGGTTTGGTGGTCTGCCAGGTCTTGCACGGTTGTTAGGAGTCCCCTTTTCCCCTCTATCTTTTAATGTTTTACTTTTAACTCCTATATATAAGTTAAATCTCCTGTATTTAACTTTTTCTTTTGACTTTCCCCTGTATTTTGCAAGTGGATTATCTCATATCTAATCTACTCGCAAATAAGGTATGTTTAGTGAGTTGCTAGTGTGAATGTTTGTATCTCTGTGAAGCAAAACATAATGTTAGAAACACCTTGTGTTGCAAACATACAGATAGATTTTTATTATATTTAGTTATTGAGGCTTTTGTGTAATAACCATCCCAAGTAAATTGTAATTATTAGTCTTGGAATGCAATTATTTCATTAGTGTGGTAGAATGAGCAAGAAGACTGGTGTGTGTAAAGACAAATGGTAATTGTGTTGACTGACTGCAGATGATGCTACACTGTTAGAACTGGAACAACAACAATGATCCATTTTGTTCTTTGTCCGCACACACGCCAAATAATCACCTACCTATCAGTCTGGGACTCTGGAACCATATATTATGTAGAGCGAAGGCTACTAGTTGTGGTTCAAGCGGAGTAGGAAGAGAATACAATAGAGTGAATACTGGATGAATACAGTAGAAACTATTGAATAAATAGTAGCTTATTGAATCTGTTCAGTAGCTGAGAAATGAGTGTAATATGCTCTATTCTGGGTGTGTGAATCACCAGGAAATGGTGTAACTCAACAAACCGTTACAGCAGCTTGACACAAAGAAACCTAAGAAGACAGATCTGCTTCTGGTGGCTGTTTCCGCCAACGAAACGGTTATTAGACTGTTAGCCCATTCCTGCAGACCCTCCCTCAGGGAATGGGGAGGTTGTGTTGTCACTTTCTTTAAATGATGGCAGAGAGTCACTTGGCTGTAACATTAGCCAACTCTGCCTGTGTGACACTTCAAAGAGTTTTGGGAGAAGTCCTTTCATTGGGGGGCCTGGTAGTGACCTCCTTTACTCCCCCACAGAGCTGGGGCTGAAATGCCAGAGCAGAAGAGAATAACACTCCCACCTAAGCGCTGTGCAAGCTGGCCGAGGTGACCTGGCAGGAAAGGCCCATCATGCAGGGGAGCCTTTTAATGGGGGATGTGTCCTCTGTTCTTTATTGGGGCTGGTATTGATGCTGCTGCTGGTTCTTGCTCTTTGATTGAAATCTCCCGAGCTCCTTCAGGCTAGCGCAGCTCCCTGGTGGAAGGCAAATATTTAGAGCTAAATTAAGCAGGCCGTAGGAGAGCGCTAGCAGCAGCAGCTTTTCGGAAGCGGCGCGTTAGGCTTCGGCCGCTCGCTGGGTTCAACAGCTATCCGTCGCTCAGCTGTCAGTGTGCCACAGTGTTCCACTCATCATGCTGCATGCTCAGCCTGCAAGAACTGAGGATCAAGACTGTAGAGCAGGTTGATGAATTTTAATAGAAAAACAGTATGAGTTGGAATCATTTGAATGGCAAAGGAGAAGTCAGTACTCGGAGGACACTCACTTTTCGGATGCGCTTTAAACAGGCAGTTTTGTGATAGACATACAGTTTGCAGTGCTGATTCTGTGTTGTCTTGCGTAGTTGTCTAAAGAGGACATAGCCTAGCTGTGTTTTCAGCCTTGTTTGATTTGACCTTCCCTATAACTGTTGAAACCTCATATTATCGACGCATTATCTAATTTGCAGGGTACTGAATGAAGTGGTTTAATATATTTTTTGGATGATATACTTTAAATCAAGTGCATGATACCTGGTTTATTCATGTATTATCTGCTGTGGTCATATGCTGGTCAAATTACGTTTTCTTGTTTTCTAAGTGGGGGGGAAAAAAGGACACATTGTCTCCAAACAACATACTCCTGTACATTTTAATGCATACTTACTGTTTATTTGTGTTGAATTTAATATATTGGGGAAAAATAAAACCTAAATATGGTCTGTGCAAAAATAAAGGCACGTTTCTTATTTATTAATTTATGTATGTTAAAACTTAGCAAATAAATAGAAATTATACTCTAAAATGTTCAGAAAAGTGCCATATTTAACACTGAGAGTGTTTAAACTTTTGTATACAACTTTATGATGCATCTTGTCTTACCTAGAACAGTACATTTGGTCCAAAGCCTCCTTCTCACCTATCCCTAATATTACTTCACCAGGGTATTATCACAACACTAGTATTATCACCCATCCCTAAATCCCTGTCTGCAGAAGATCCGTTGGTTTTGCGGTTTCTGCCATGTGTGATGTTTAGATTCCTATCTGCAAAGACCTGCCTGCTCTCTCTTGCTTCTCGCCTGAGTGAAGAGGGCTCTTGGCTCGATAACAGTTCTTGTATTTTCTTTCAGCGCCAGCGGTGTTTCACCTCACAGACTCACTGGTGTCTTGAGTGGCATTCCATGAAACTGAGCTCATGGACAAGCTAACTCTGAACTCAATCATAAGGTAGTACACAGTTGAGTGAAACTCAGATACTTTGACTATCTCAGGACTGCCTTAAAGAGACCTAGCCAGTATACTAACCATTGAATGCAGCTTCATAGTAAACTCCTCTGAACTGTAGTTCTGGTGCCGTTTACACCTGGCATTAACATGTCTCCTGTAGTGATGTGTCATTTTTGAACAAAGCCGACTCTTTGAGCCGCCAGAATCAACCATGTTGCTTTTCTCTTCATCTCCTCTTCTGTTTGTTGAGTTAGTAATCCATGTGATCTACGCTGAACGGCCTGTGCATGTACATCAACAAGTCACACAAAAATGTCCTGTGAATACAACAAATGCAGTGAGAGACTGGTGTGGTAAATGTGGATGGTACCCTTCCTGCAGTCATAAAATCTGCTCATAAGCTGTCGTTGGAGACGCATTGGAGACCTGTGGAAATGCCAGGTGTGAACTGTCTCGCTGTTCACTTGTGATCATATCACTCGAGACAGATGTGTGTGTGTGTGTGTGTGTGTGTGTGTGTGTGTGTGTGTGTGAACATGGCCTCTGATCCACACAAGTACACATTCTTGTTATTGTTAGTTTTGTAGCTATTTGAGAATTTCCCAATTCTCTCTCTCTCTTTCTTTCTTTCTTTCTTTCTCTCTCTCTCTCTCTCTCTCTCTCTCTCTCTCTCTCTCTCTCTCTCTCTCTCTCTCTCTCTCTCTCTCTCTCTCTCTCGCTCTCGCTCTCGCATGCACTCTGAGTGTTTGGACTACAGCTGAGAAACATCAAACCCTCAGTGCAGAATCACAGTCAGCAGAATGAGGGAACTTTTATCTTTGCTAGTTGATCATTGTTTAAACAAAGGTAGGCTAGAGCATTTTTCTAGGACTCTGCTTGGACTTTGGGAAAATCCTAGATATACATTTTCTTGTTTTGTGTTAGAAAATACAGGGTCAGTATGAGTCTTACGCTTACACCTTGTAGTTTTTTCCATATTGGTATTAGTAAAGAAACCATCTCTATTTAAAGTCCAAAATATTCTACTTTTAGAGCTGTGTAGTTACAGAATGGACAAAGAAATGTAGTGATAAAAGTCTTCTCCACTGTTTAATTAACTGTGTTAAACAGAAGCTCAGAGTTTTTAGGAAATATTCTATAACTCTCATCTCCTACTGTTGATTTTTTGTTTCAGCAGGTTTGCAGGTTTCATTCTTTCATGATATAATCAAGCAGTAGATCTAAAGAGGTTGAAAGACCTACGCAGCATCACAAAACATGTTTCACTGTGAGATGGCTGTATTTAGTGTATCTGTAGAAGTATGTAGCATGCATGTAGGTGAAGTATAATCCATGCTCACAGTTGTCTGTGAATACACACCAGTAGCACAGAAGCAGACCCAGACTGATCCATGTTTAATGAAAATAAGGGAAGCTACCAGCTGACCACAACATGTGAGAGGACGAGCTAGCAATGTTGCTGATAACACTTAGCCACTGATATGGAAGGAAGCAGAGAAGGAGACTGAATTATTCTCCCAGTGGGTATTCACCACTGAAAATGCTTGTTAATCTTCGTGCTGGCCTAATCTGCGTGCAACCCTTAGCATGTTACTGCACTGTGGTCTTGCATTTTGATAACCCCCAAGCTGTTTAGGGAAATGAAAGAATTCTCCTACCTGTTAAACAGTAGTCGTGAATAATGTGCTGGAAGGTGTACTTGTACATGCAGGATGACTGCTATAGCACTTCCCACATGTGGGCACTGTGAAGAGTATGTGTTTCTTGTTGTGTGTGTGTGTGTGTGTGTGTGTGTGTGTGTGTGTGTGTGTGTGTGTGTGTGTGTGTGTGTTTTCTTACTCAGCCTGTTTAAGTTGATGCCTTCTCATTTTTAAGAAAGTAGCTTTCTCATGCATGTTTCTCGTGCTTGTCATGTGATCCGCCCATGTATTATGAAGCAGACACAGTCTGTGGCTCTGTAACACCAACCCTACCATTTAGTATAATCTCTGCTGACTGTTTTTGTATTTGTTTTTTTTTTTCTTTTGGTTGTTTTTATATAATGAATAAGCTTGCTCTTACTCAGATGGTTCTATTTTGTTATTTTTATTATTAGCTGGCGGGAATGTAATGATGCACATATTTTGAGATGCTCTATGATTTTTGAAGATTTGATTTTTTTTTTATTTTATTTTAATTTTTAATATTTTATGTGTATAAAAAAAGTCCTGTAAGCATTAATTAAATGCTACACAGGCCCAATTTGACCAGAAACATCTAGACGTTAAGATCATCTACCATTTGAACTGCCCATATCATGGAAAACCTTTTCTCCCCTATTTAAATAAATGAGTTTGATGTAGCATATAAACATTGTTAAAATTTCTACATTGTTAAAACATTCACTCCATTCGTCTTATAGTCTTATAAAGTGAAACTGAATAAACTTTATTAGTAAATCTTAAGGGGAAAAGACACAAGTGTAGGAGATGGTCCCTTTAAAATAAACTTTCTGCTTTCGCTTGGATAAATACAATTGGTGTGTGTGTGTGTGTGTGTGTGTGTGTGTGTGTGTGTGTGTGTGTGTGTGTGTGTGTGTGTGTGTGTGTGTGTGTGTTATTTATTTAATTTTTTTAAAAACAAAAAAATTACAAAGTAGCTTATTGTGATCTTTTAAAGTGGTGCAACTGAGCTATAAGTAACCCAGAAAGAGAGAGGATGCACCCAGATATTAAGTTTTGATGACTGATGGTGGCTTCCATAAAAGGGGGCAAAGGAGAGATCCTCAGGATAGAGTGATTGGTGTATTGGTGATAGTTTTAAGTGTTTAATAAACAATTTTAATTTATTCATTTGTTTGTTTGTTTATTTGTTTATGTATTTATTTATTTTATTTCATTAGATTTTTCAATATCACATCAAAATTGCTACCCCCTTATTTGGTTTAACAGTAGGGTGTGTGTGTGTGTGTGTGTGTGTGTGTGTGTGTGTGTGTGTGTGTGTGTGTTGCAGGTCATGGAGCAGTGATGTCCCTGTGCTGAAGTCAAGTTCTCCTCAGTCAGTAAGTGTCTGAACCTGTGTACTCCATACTTCCCTGTTTGGAGATGTTTGTGTACCACAGATATATTGCAGATTATGTTGAATGCTATGCACACTATTAAATATGTGCATTATTTCCAGGAAACAACTGTTTACAGGCTGGGATTAATAAACGACAGGCCTGTTTCTTTCTTGTTAGATGCTGCTCTATTTGTTTTCCCTGCAGCACAATTCAGATTCATTTGATTTGCACCATTTAAGTGCAAGATGATGCCTCTCTTCCATTAGCCTCAATCAAACAGTTTGTCTTGGCAATTTTCTCTGGCACCTCACCCTTTGTTAAGCTGTTTTAAATTTCTTGGTTAGGTTGGTTGGCTTGCATGCCTTAAAGTGGGAGAAGACAGCTTTGCCACATTTGGATACTTTTAAATAAATTACTGTCAGCCAAAAGGTAGTAATTGGGTGTTTGAATGCGAAAGTACCTTCCTTTTTGCACATTGTAATTTTCAGCAGTGCCTGCATGGCTGACTCAGTAAATGATACAGGGCTGGTCTGAGACTGAGACAGAGACAGTGGGAGGTTAAAGGGACTCTTCTGTTCCTGTTACAGAGACAGAGTGTCTTACACTCGGCTCCAGCCATTCAGTCAGTGTGTACCTAAAGCCTCTGACAGAGGAGCATCTGTGCCTTTCCTGCTCCAAATGCACTTTTTCATCTTTGATCTGAGGAAAAAAGATTTTTTTTTTTGATTTTGATACTTCATTCTTGAGTATTGGTAATTAATTGTCTTGCAGATTTCACTAAGCTATGTTTGTAATTGAAATAATTATTCCTAATCACTTAAAATGCTTTTAGCACAAAGAAGCAAATGAAAAATTATTTGATTACTAATAAGTCTGGATCAGGCCTCGGTAAATCGAATAGAGCTTAATTTCTGATTAGTATCAGAGGAAACAAGTTCACTGAACCAGCCATGTTTTACCCCTGAGGTCCACTTACGTTTTTGTGTGTTTATATACAAAAATTATCAATTTATTTTTACTTGACCATTTTCAAATCTCTCTTTATACCTTAGAATTAAACAGTCTGTTTTTAATACTTTGCCTTTAAGACTGATGCATGTAATTGAGCTCTGTTCTGATTGGCTCTTCTCTATTGTGCCTTATTAAAAAAGGTAGGCCAATTGAAACACTCCCTATAACTTCATTAAGAATGGACGAGGCTAAACTTGTTTAGGCTGAATAAGCATATATATATATTACTGAGATGGCCATGGCATCTCAGAGACAGTAAACTTGAAATGGGATGTTTTTGCAGCTTAGTTTATGAATGGACTGGAGAGTGAATGGTATGTTTTGAAAATAAGTTTTTACATACTACATGAAACATTTAAGAAAGTGAGGAAAATTCAGTTGTCTATGATATGAGCCCTTTAAATAAATGACAAATTAGTAAGAAAACTGGTGGGGGGGAGGTTTTTAATGAAAGGTAGGCTCCTTTGTGCAGTGAGTGAGGCCTGGTGAACTCTTGGCTCGAGCGGATTACTGAACAAGTGTTGGGACAGAATCTTTCTCTGTGAAGGTGTAGCTTTTCGAGTAGAGCTGTTAGAACCAAAGTGTTTAGAGTGAACAGGTTCCTCTGACATCAGAACAATCACAACCTCTCATCTGTAACCTGAAAGCTCTCACCCTGAGACTGGACTCTCTACATGTGTGTGTTCCAGGCTTTAAGTACGTGGAAGCGGCTAAAATCCTATCTTTTTATTTATCCCCTTTTTTAGTTAAATATTTATGTGCTCCTTCAGTTAATGGTGCAACTTCAAAGGTATCCAGCCGGCTCTGAAAGGCAGCTGTGAAGGTGTGTGTGTGTGTGTGTGTGTGTGTGTGTGTGTGTGTGTGTGTGTGCGCGCGCATAAAGTCTAGGTTACTGAGAGATTGCTGCCACTGTGCAGTGTGATGTGATTGTAAATATTGGCGCTCCTGACTTGATGTTAACAAGAGAGAGAAGGAGAGATGGCCACAATATGTTGCCACATTAACTGTTATATTTTACTATTTCTATGTCTTACAAGAGTTTTTCATTGAAAATGTTGTTGTTGTGCCTGTGCCTGTGCCTGTGCCTGTGCCTGTGCCGGTAACCAAGTTCTGTTATTTGACTGACCATGTGGAAAATAATTGTGTGAAATGGTTAAACCAGGTTTTTTTTTTCCTTTCCTTTACTTAGTGTGTGAGTTTAAGCTTAATCGTTGTCATATTGTCATCTTTAATTTAGCCCCAAAACTGTAATGAATCTAGTAAGAAAGAATGGTAGAATTGTGACTCTCACATGAACTTTACTGTCTGAGGACATTTTCTGTTTGTGGTTACTTATCCTGGTGCCTTTTTGCCTGATGTCCAAATGTAGGAGCCCTGATGTCTGAGAATAAATCACAAAATTAACAAATGAATAATGTTTTTTATTTATTTATTTATTTATTTATTTATTTTAACCATGTTAACTCTGCACAGACATTATTATTATTATTATTATTATTATTATTATTATTAGTAGTAGTAGTAGTAGTAGTAGTAGTAGTAGCAGCAGCAGTAGCAGCAGTAGTAATATGCTTTCTTTAATTTAAAGCAAATGCTAATGTATTCATGTCGTGTGGTATGAAATCCACAAAGACGAAAGTGAACTGAGTCTGCGTCTTGTCAGCGCTGTGTGTGATACGGATGACTCTGTCTCAGTAAACCCGTTTGTTAAATGACAGGCGACTCTGATACTGATCAGAAATGGAGTTTCATTAGTGTGGGAACACGTGGTGCTTTAATGACAAACACATCACACTGCCTGGATGCACATAGAGAACAGAATACATCCTGAAGGTCAAAGCCAGCAGGTGGCAACAACCAAGCACACATTTCAGAATGTGTTGCATCAGCTTAGCTTTCTTTCAGCTTTCTTTCATCTTTCTTTCTCTTTTTTTTCATCCTTACATGCACTGAATTTCCTCTCTTCTGTTCTACACACACACTTTTCTCTGCCTCTCTGGAAAGCTTCTATCCATCGTCCTCTGTATGAATGCGCTCACATTAGTTGTGGTCAGTCTCTGTTGATTAATTGAAGTGTAAGTAAATCTGTCTTCAGGTTACTACTGAAAGCAGTTAAAGGTGAAGTTGCCTCACCCCTTCCGCTCTTCTCAGTGATGTCATTCTTTGCAGGGATGTGGTGGGTCAGGGGGTAGTACATTCTCTTCATACAAGAAGTAGCTGAATGCTTTTAGGGGTGTTCAGGATGTTGAAGAGGGCTTTTTGTCACTGGGATGTGTGGAGAGCGTCAGACAGAGTCTGCCTGTTAGTAAAGTGCCACACACACACGCACACACAGGGGTGATCCATCTATGTAACTAGCTTACACTTTCTTTCTTTCTTTCTTTCTTTCTTTTCTTTCTTTCTTTTCTTTATGTTCACAGTGAAAACTAGTAGTGCAGACATTGAGTTTTGATACAGTATCAAAATAATAATAAGAATGTTTGAAACAGTACTGTGATCAAACTTCTCTTTCTTTCCATAGTAGCTCTGAGCTCTGTGATTTTCAGGTCTTTTGCTGCTACAGTGGACCTGAGCCCTTTTGGCAGCCTCTAACAAGCCAGTGACTCACATTACTCATCCTTATGCTCAGTGTACACTTAGAGAGTGCAGTATGGACTTATTGTTATTTAGGATGAAGAAGCACAGTGAACCTGGTTTATGTACAGCACCCCGATGAAATATGTTCAGCTCTCAGTGTAAAGTCATATTGTCCTATTGTTCATGGGGAAGCTGCGTAAGGACTTGCTGGATTTGCCTGTGGTGTTCGAACAAGCAGTGGCAGTGTGTGAAAAGGCTTTGTGGCGCAGTAGGGACTTTCCTTACCCCATGAGTCCTCTCCTCTGGCTAATCTCATTAGTTTGTTGCAGGTCCTTTTTAAGAGTGCTCTGTGTTGGTTAAGAGCAGGGCTGAAGGTATGACTGCCGCCCTCAGGGCACTAATTACTGGCCGGGTGATAAAAAGCAGCTCTGGCCAGCTGTACGTTCTCTTGCTAATTTATCAGTGATAAACTAGAAATAATCAGAGCTGTTGCTCAGTAAAAGTCTGACGTGGATATCAGGTTGGTCATTGAACAAAGATGACAGGTTCAGTATGTATGGCAGCCAGTGTTAGGTGATGATGGTCTGCAGTATGTGTGTGCTGGTTTTTGTACATTTCAGGGCACAGAATTGCATCTGCTTTGACTTTATTGGAAAACCAAGTACATTTGTACAGTTTAAGGCCCTAAAATTCACATCTGCTTTGGCTTTGTAGGGAAACCAGAGAAAAACAGAACACCCAACAAAACACTGCTGGCTTTATAAAGTGCTTTTTACATAAGCTGCATGTTTTATTGTTTTTAAAGCTGAACAGACATGGATATAATTTCTTTTTGGTTACTGTGATTGAAGTTAGATTTAGGGTTAGGCTTGGAAAAGTCTTTTTACATTACCATTATCATTATAATTTGCATGGGTATTTCAGTTCTCTGTTAATTTGAGATGCCAGTGTAAGTATGTATGTTATAGTACACTTGGTTACGTTTGCTATATTTCTCAGACATACTAACATGTTGACACATTGTCCACTGAGGAGAAAATATGAGTGTAATGAGTCTCCATCAGCGTCTAGTGTTGCTCCGTCAGCTGTGTTTGCTTATTAACTCGTCTGAATATGCAGCCCTCGTTGCTTAGCTGATACAAATGGAATAATAAAAATATGTTTTTCAAATGTATTTGAAATGTATGGTACGACTCTTTTGGCACCAACTACTTTGTTTTCCACTACAGATATAGTACCCTGTCAGTGTAGCTGGCTGTCACAGCGATGCTGCATGAAACTGTCGAGATTTGAAGGAGACAGTTTTTTTTTTTTTTCTTCAGAAGAGGCTGATGCAAAATAAAACACTGCTGGAAAAAAACAGGAGAGTTTGGGAAATACTACATCAGAGTTCAGACGATGCAGTGATTGTTTGCTCGAAGGCAACGCAAGAGGGTACGCTAACCTGGTAGCTAATGTTAGCATATATGTTTAGCAGTTCTCTCCGACCAATCAGTAGTCTGTAGCGTTCTTATGTCACCTTTTGGTATTGATTCTGCTTGCTTGGAACCGTGATGGAGGGGGAACCAAAAATAGCACCAGGTAACAGATTTGCCTGGTGTTTTAGAAAAACAAACCTGTGTGCGTAGTTAGGGCTAGTGTGTGGCTTGTTACTAGGGTATGACGATATTTATTGCTGTTATGAAATTATTATGAATATA
The DNA here is from genome assembly GCF_904425465.1 of Colossoma macropomum. Lineage (NCBI taxonomy): Eukaryota > Metazoa > Chordata > Actinopteri > Characiformes > Serrasalmidae > Colossoma > Colossoma macropomum. Next base: position 29,268,424 of record NW_023494784.1, on the reverse strand, counting down.
TGAAATTATTCCATATATTGTTACAGTATCATTTTCTAAATGTACTGTGAGTATCATCAGTACAGAGCACTGACCAACTGTATGGTTCATTATAAAGACAGCATGATCAGGCCTATTTAATTAACAGTCCAGTGCAGTATAACAACGCACTGAATAGAAATTGATGTATTCCTAGTTTAGTGTTCCATCTAATCAAATCTCAGAAAATCTAAATATTGTGATACATGTATTGAGAAAATGCCTTAATTTGAGATGGCAGTTTGCCACCTCTGCTTGCTACAGTATGATATGATGGTGTCGACTGCAGCCTTGCTTGTGTGGAAATAAAAAGACAGCGTGGTCTGACGGACCACCTCAGAGACCTGTGTTGTGAGCTTTCTCTGTGCAGATGGTGAGAAGGGAAATTTAATTTTCTTTCGTATCGTTGGGTTGTTACGGCCAGCTGCCTGCCTCCTCCCTTAATAAAGCCATTGAGAGCTCGGTATGGGACAGAAGGAGCCTCTCCTCTCCGCTATGACTCCGGCCTCAGAGACCTGCTGAAACGCTCAGCAGCCGCGTCCTGCATGCACAATGAAATGTTTTAAACGTGCGCACAAACACAGGCCTTTATTCTGCCCTGATTACAGACACCGTTCTGCTTTCTCTTTGAATTGCCATCACCTGTGCACCACATTTCATCTCCAGCCTCGTGCAAACCTCTCAAGTGAATTTACTCCTGAAGCGGGTAGGAAAATTTAGCTGCCTTAGTACAGCACATCCAAAATGGCCCCAATAATATCAGAGCTGATAAAAATGCCATCCTTTCAAGGAGCAGCATAAATGCCACTTAGCTGGATGAGAGAGAGACAGAGAGAGCAAGAGAGAGGGAGAGAGAGACTATATCTCTGCCGTCAGCTCTTCCTTGCAGTGATAGAGGTGACACCAAGGTGAAGGCAGACTTGCGGAATGGTTGGAAATCATTGATATTCTGACTTGCAGGCTGCAAATGGCTCAGTGGCAGATGGAGTCTTTGTCAGGGAAGAAAAATGGCAGCCAGGGAGCACGGCTGCTGTTTTCTCCCCCACCAGCCCCCATGCTGATGGCCTGTGACCTTCCCCTGCTTGCGACGATTCTGCCTGCGCACTTTGATCAATTACCCTGTGTGCTTTGTTCACAAGGAACGTGGAAATGGATCAAAATTTCTTTTTCTTGGAGTAGGAATGCTAGTGTATAGACACGGAGACAGCAAATTTGGTATTTGTCATGCACGGAATAAGGCTTGAACTAAAGTGGATTTTTTTTTTTTTTCTGGGATAGAATTCAGATCGCTAAAGGCTTGATATTTATTTGTTTTATCAGAATAACAAAAAGGCGACTGGAGTGTTCCTATTCATAAGTTCATTTTTTTTAATGTTAGTTTGTTATACAAACAAAATTAAAATCTGTGAATGTATGTTCTTTGCATAATGTAGTAAATGCAACAGCACTAAGACATAACATTATTAATGGAGAAGAGTAGATTAAAAGGCAGAAATGTGCTTTTTTTTGGCTTGAAATTAAAAGGTTTTCAGTTTTTTTAAAGAAATCTGCCAGAGTATTTTTCCACACCTCCGAAGTTCAGTCTTAGAAGTTTGGTTGCATTTTCTGCTTCTCACAATCCAAGTAATCACAAACACATTCAGTGATGTTGAGATATGGACTCTGTGCTGTCCATTATTCTGAGAACACCAGCACCTTCTTTGTTAATTCATATGAACATTGCATGTTACAGTATTAAACCTCTCTAGAAGGGCTGATGTTAAGATGAATAGCTGAATTGCTCCAAACATGCATTCAGCCAGTTTATTTTTATTTTTTATTTTGATTTGTATTGCAGTTGTATGATATAAATAACATAAGTCACTAGGTTCACTTGCACTGTGTTTGAATGCTGCTGCTACACCTGTACTAAAATGTTGTAGCATATTTATGCATGAGCTAAATAGCCAGTTGCTTCTTACTTTCCATTGTAGAGTCTTATTTTACTTGATTTAAAAGGCTGATTTTTGCATGAACTTTGGGTTAAAAAAAAAATAATAAAAATAAAAGTTGGCCAATTTGTCTGTACAGAAAATGGAATTGGCCATAAAATTCATGATGGGTGCATTTAGTTGGTATGGTGTAATGTGTGGCAGCTCTATGGGGGTCAGAGTTCATATCTTTAACAGATCTAGGGTTTTAAATGTTCTGTGAATTCACACATCCCACAGAAGTGTTTGCTTTAGATTAAAATGAAAGCGCATCCTTTTCCACTCTAATGGGTGTAAAAAGGTTTGCTTGGTGCCTGTGTTTGTCCTGTCCTGCAGAACAATTAAGATAATTAATTTGACTAAACTCTCTTGATCATTAAACAAGATTTGTATAATGGATTACCTTTAATGGCTTAAACACCCTGTTTCTTGGAAGTAAATTAACTGAGGTTTCATCATTCAAATGTAGAGCAAATGTTTTCAGACAGTGAGCGATGTCGTATTTAAGTGGGATTAACTGTTTGCTTGTTTTGAATTAAAAGTAAAAAATTATATTAGCCTGCATTGTTGTTTTCCTGAATGCAGATAAAAGTTGCATTTGCTTTATTCACATCATTGTGCGCAGGTCTGTCTGAATTATTCTCTGATATAAATACAGACGCCAGCGCCTTTGACAGCACACTTTTGTGTGCTATCACATAATGGCATATGCAGTCATATTGCTGACAGCAAAACCAGGCAAGGACAAAATATTGAAAGGTCAAGAGGAAAAATGCAGCCAGCGAACAAACGATGCAAAGAGGCCAGTGACAGTGAGGTGTGGGTTTAATATGTAGGCTGATTTTCATTAGCGAGACTCATTGTTATGCATGGAGTGTTCCTCTGCACCGCTGCGAATATCGTATTTTGTCATCGTCTGCATATTCAGGAAATTGTTGGCGTTTTAGGTGCCTTTTCTCAGCTGAAGGAAAAAGACAGCCAGCATAACCATGTCAGATTTGGTTTAGAGAGCAGAATAGCGTTCAGTTGCATGTAGTGATTTGTCTTTAAGCGTAGTCTTAGGCAGTGGGGTGATATTTGAATTTTACTAACATTTTCATTGCTTGTTTAAAGACTGCTGTGTGTATTTGAAATGGTTTATTTGCTGCAGTGATGCTGCCCATGGGGGCCATGTAGCTTAAGTGACTGCAATGGGGGGGGGTGTGAAAGATTTGTTAATACAGTACAGTCCAGCAGCCACAACATTAGCCCACATTAATGAAATTCCTCTACACCCATTTCATGGCAATCATTTCATTTCATTTCTGTTTCAGCAGCTTGTTTGTTTGATTTTGTAAATTTTCTCCTTTTTTTTTATCTGTTTCTCAGTAAGGGTTTCTCGCATCTACACATCTTTTCAGACCCATAGCACTGAGTTGTTTTCTCACAGTGGAAGGATGGACAAACACCTGTGGAGTTTTTCATGTCTGAAGCAAGAACGGAGCTTGATCTCTCAAAGATGAATGCTTTAACTACTGTTTATCTCTTTGTGACACTTTTGGTGGGCTACCAGGTCTTACACTTTTATTAGGAGTTCTATTTTCTCTATATCTTTTATCTTTTATAATTTATTGACTATTTATAGAATCTCTTACTTATTTTCTTGGACTTGCCCCTTTATTTTATATTTAATTAAAATTCCCCTGAAAAATGAAATTTCTCATGAAAAATGAATAACTTGTACTTAATGGCCATTTTGACTGGAAATTAAATGAATGAAGGTTTGTCAGTATGTTGTATAGACATGCACACAAAGATTTAGAGCTTGACGCTGAGTAGCTGCTGCTCTCTAGTTAACAGCATTTCCTGTCTGCTTAAGCTGCCGCTGAACTTTACTCGCTGCTTTTTACTGTCCCATTTACAAATGCGCACACACACACACACACACACACACACACACACACACACACACACTTACACTTCAGCCCTCATTCACTCAGCACAAACTACCAAATTAAATTGTTCATTGTTCTGACCGCCTACTCAGGCTGGCTGACCAGCAAAGCACATATGTAAGTGCTGAGGTGCGACGAGGTCCAGCTTAGCATCTACAGTGTGTTCAGCAGAGACTGCTCAGCAGATATTTGAGGGTGATGAGCTTTGGTGCCTCACAGCAAGACTGAGGGTTTCTGTGCTCACAGCAAACTGCAGAACTGTTCATTTTTATTTCACACACACATTTTTCAGCCTTGCTGTACTCTGATGGCTGTGCATTTTTATTTAAAGTATTGATGGCGTGTTTATATGCCTGATCATTTGTGTTATTAGTAGCTCTTTTGAGTTATCAATCTGTCAGTGTGGATGACTCTCTGTGCTTGCCAGCCCTTGCTGGTATTTGCAGATGAGTGCGAGTATGTTGGCCAAGGGCAGCAGTTGAGCGTATGATGGTGTTCATGATTTATTAGTACTGTAATAAAGCAATTTGTTGATTTAGAATTTTTATGGCACAAGCTCCTACTGACAAACTGAATAGCTTTTTCTTTTTTTTTAATGCTGTTTTTAATGGAAATGTGGACATTTCAGAGGGCGCATTTATTTACTGCTTTTTGCTGAACCACTGTGTAGAAAATATTTAATCCAGGGCTCATCTTTAGCTCCTTTACAGCAGTCAAGCCTTGGGGCTATTTTCCCAGCCACATGCCAAGCCTAGGCCTGGACTAAGAAGAGTTTTCACTGCAGAAACTCATTTAATCTGTGTGGGAAATTTCTCAAGGACAAATCAGCAACTAAATACATTTAGATTGTTCAAATCACCCATTTTTAACATTTTTGGGGAGCCCTTTAAATTAGGGCTGTACCATTCACTGTTGCGATCTGAAGATGGAGATGGAACTGCATCAATTTTGAAATTATATCAGTCATAATTGGTGATAATCTTTGTGCAGTTTTTACTTTTTGGACTTTTTATTTTCAAATGTAAAAAATCCCCAAAATATCTTATGGTGGTTTTTTTGTCTATATGCTGCTGCTGTGTAAATGGTTCATCCAGTCACATTTATCTGTGTATTTAGTATTTTTAAAAATAAGTCTGAATTGTATCTTGATACAATATACAATTATGATAAAAGATATGATTTGATTTTATAATCATTTCCTTTCTGTAACTGAATCATAATATTATGAGATCAGACCCTCATTTAAATGAAACATGAAGGCTGCTGCTACTGTATGAATCTCTACATCAGGTATTTTTCAGCCATGCTACAGCCAAAAATCTATATTAAAACACAAATTTAATGCCATCCCTCTCTTTTTTTTAATTTAATAAGATCATAATTAAAAGATGATTACTTAAATTAACTGATAATTAGCTGATAAATGTAATGTAATGTGTTTGTTTAACTGGGGAATATAAAAAAAAAAAAATCTGATCTGTGGTGTTGCTCCCTAATACATCTTAATTGAGTTGGCAAGTTGCTGTCAGTTGTGAATGGTCAGAGTTTTCTGTCATTAGTTTAAGTGCAGTGTTTTTTGTCAGTATTTTTTATTTTTTTTAACACAAGACATGATAATGTTGAATGTAAAATTTAGGGATACACGGTCAGAAGCAGATCACGATCAAGACTGAAACATTTTTTGTTCCATACTTGTGAACGGCAGTTGGCCAATACAGTATTTTTATTTTTGCCAATCTGTCTTGTGCTTTTATGAGGTAAATAACGCAAGTGCGCTCTTGCTGTATATGAATTCTGCTCAACACCTGTACTGAAATCTTGTTGTTTATCTGGGCAGTAAGCATTAATTTGCTCAAAATAACACCAGTGTTACAATGAATACAAATAATATTAATACATTAAGTAGTGTCTTTATGTATTTCAATGTGTTCATTCAACCATTTCCAAACCTCTTGTCATAGGTGGCCAAAAAGGTGGCCAAAAACATCAGTTGTTGGTAAATTTGACTGTGAAGAAATCAGAATCGGCCATAAAGGTACATGGTCAGTGCATCCCTAGTAAAGTAGTAAGACGTGCTGGTCTGAGTGCAGCTCCGCTGGCTTCCAGTGGCAAGAGAGCGAGTGGTTCCTGAAGAGCTTACGATAACCTTCCATTCAAAGCCCACCAGAGAGCTCAGGCAGGCTGGCTCTGTGTGTGGCCCACATCACTCAGCTTCTCTCGACAGAGAGAAGAATGGAATTGAGCACTGATAACCAAGAACATTCTACCTCTCTCACTCTTTCATCGCTGTGTATCGTTCTCAGTTTGAGCTCTTAAATGTGTTTGTGGATAAGCTGTTGTGTTTGTGTGGTGCTGTTTGATCTGTGTTGTACAGTATGCAGTGATGGTGTGGATTATATTATGCAGCTGACCTACATTTTGTGATTTGTCTGTGATTACTCTGTAACTGATACGAGTAGGGTTCATTGTGATCTGTAAACACAGAAATGTATGATAGTGTTTGTAAGCCGCAGTAAAAGGAGGGCATAGGCATATCATTTCAGAGAAGATTGTGCCCATTCTTTCAGAAGCTCATCACCCCCCCTTCCCCAGAACGCTCCCTGACCTTGGCCTCTTTGGTCGCCATTGCCAAGGGCAGCTTTGTGCGGCTCCATGGATGTGTTTAACCAGAGATTGCAGAATGTTGAAAAGGTTGAGCTTGATTTACACTTAACATCTGTCTGTGGCAGGTATGTGAGGAGGTCAGAAGGCCTAGCTTTCCTGACACTCTTCTGTAGGGTGTGGTCTGGAGTAGAGCTTCAAAAAGGTGGTTCCTTGAGGTTTCATATGGTTCACTGCTGGGTGTCTAAATGAGTAATTTTGTGTTGCATGCAAAACTGAGAGCATGCAGTCCATGCTTCTGTTCTTAGCGAGCTGCCGAGAAAGTCCTGTCTATTAACTATTAGAAGTACCTTTGGAGCGTCATAAAGTCTTAGAGGGTAGCTTTAATTTAAGCTGACATCTGTTCCTCATACAGATCACCTGACCTATATCTACGGTCTGTGATAGACTGTATCCTGCAATGATATGTGATATGTTTTGGAACTGTACTGTAACTGCATCAGTTGTGCTGTAACATGGGCTCTTTCGCTCACAAAAATGCTGAATGGATACGGCTTATTTCTGTTCTTTGTAGTAAAATCAAGCTGCAGTAGTGTTGTCATAATCTTGTCTTTACAGAATGTTTCATTCTTAGTAAGTATGCATATACACCTTTATGAAATAAAGTTGGGACAGAGAAATTTAATATTTTGTTGCTGTCTGAGCAAAACATCCTACCTCTGGAAACGTTACTTTACAAGAGAAGGAAAAAACATCCTTAACTTTCAATGTACGATAATGTAATAACGTTTTATTATACGTCATTTGAACTGTTTCTGTTAGTCTGTTCATCATGAAATTTTGACAGTGTAAACAGCAGCTGGCGTTTTCAAATTATGTAAAAAATAAAAAGCAACAAAATTAAGATACATGGTTTTGCTACAAAAATGATAGTCACTAGTCATCTATGCAGAAGTTTTACATTTTGTTTTTTGTTTTTTTTTTTTGTTTTTTTTCCAAATATGTTAAACTCAGTGAATTAAAAAGGTGCTCTAAAATTAGCAGGAAATGCCATAGTTAAATTTGTTTGCTGTAGAGGATATTTTCACATACTTTCACTTAGAAAATCAACAAAACATGAAATTTGATATTTTTCATGGTATTTTGTTGAGAGTGGGCTTTTGCACATACATACAAGAAATGTCAGTGCTATATTTTTGTGTCGGCTATTCTTTTCAAAAACTTGTTACAAAGGGATAAAATAGTTCAGTGATGACTGTTGACCTGATGCTGTTTGGCTGCATGCATTTGCTGCAGGTCAACCTTTGTAATGTAACAGCAAACTGTTATGTCACTTTTTATTCCGCAATTCCACTCATGACAGTAAAATGCGCTCTTTGACTTAATGCCCCATTGTTCATTCAGGGCGGTATAGTGAGAGATTTGAATGGATTTTCTTCTTGTTAGAAACTCAATTTTCAATCTGTGATGTTAAATGCATTTTCACTGCCTCATAGTTGTCCTTGCCTAAGAATTAAATGAAATGTCTGGGGCTAGCCTGGCCTGTGAATTTTAGTGGTCCTCATACAAAGCAGATGGGTTAAATGAGAGACACTCTGTTTCATTCATCACTGCTGAACATAAATTACTTCACTGTGTGACTTTTTTACCCAGGAACAGCTTAAGAGCACATGTTCTTTTAATTCAATTCCACAGCGAGCAGAAAGGAGATGAGATTTGAATACTATATGCTATGCTTATGAATTGAGACTTGTTCCATGACCAATTGCGAAATGTTGAATTAAAACATTGACCACGGTGTGGAATATTGGAATTAGCTGTAGCTGGTTTATTCATTTATTTAGCAGTAATTGTGTGCACATGTAAGTCCACAAAGACCAGCTTGCCTGAGTCGTGTGCTCTGTGAATTCCATTGTAATTGCTTTGAAAGGATGAGGGAGGGGGCTCTGTTTAAGTCATAAGGGTGACTATAATGAACCTTGTGGTTGTTTTTGTCTGTTTTTCTGACACACTCCCCCCCTCATAGCTCATTTTGTGAAATCAAGGCTGTGTACCCTTCTGGGTTTTTCTGTACTTTGCAGAGTGTGAATGAAAAATTACTTTGCTTACATATTCTGTATTTTGCTTTGTGTGCAGACTGTTCTCTGGAGCCTCGGTTCTCTTCATTATGAATGCATATTCCTCACATTAAAGAAATTGAAGGAATTTAAGGTTATGCTGGGTTATATTAACCTGAGATAATTACTGTTTTGTTTGCTGCTTCAGAATAAAAATACCAGTCTTACAGATGTTTTTTAAGAAAACAAACACTGATGAAAATGCCTTTAATTCGGCCTAGTTGAGTTGAGTATCGTAGCTGCTGAATGGGACATGCCTTTCTATTACTGAATTAGACCTGTAACAGGAGAGCCTTATTAATCATTAATGAAGAAATAAATTCTAGGTGTGGATTATATTTAAATCACATGTGGCATTTAATGTCATTGCTGGCAGAAGAATAGGATGCCTGGCTGATTTATGGAGAGAACATATTTATGTGGACAGTTACATTAGGCTGTGTGTGCATCCCTGCGTGTAAACCACAGTCCAAGTAAGGATTACTATTGGACCTTTATGCTGATAAAAATGTGCTGTTTCAGATTTGCTTCTACTATAATTCAGTTGAGCAGTACTGTTAGTACGGTTAGATCTCATAAAACACTTGGAAATGAGTGACATTTTAGGAAGATGATGTGAGGCTGTGATCAAACTGCTTACATGATTGCAAAGTGCAAGAGCCTGCTTTGTGTTGGTCCTGGGTTTATCCAGTGTGCAGTGCCGGAGTCTACATGCTCTGGGCCAGTTTTTTTGGTTCGGTTTGTGTGGTTTAGGAATGACAGGGTTTGTTTAGATTTAACTATGCTAAGAGATGCTGTTGGCAATTCTAAGCCAGTTTATGCTCAACCCTGGATGCAGATACTTTGAACATAGAGGAGGGATGGATAGGCTCTTCTTCACCTTAGTCACTTACAGATAGCTGCAGAGTAAAGACCCATTGCGCTCAAATACATGTTTTTTATGGTTACATTCTCTTTCATGGCTTGCTATGATTATAGATTGATATTTGAGTCAGATTTCTTACAGTGCCAATTTCAAATTTGTGTATAAAAATGATTGAGATGCTATGAGCTCATTAACATTAATTCCAGGACAAAAATGTTGTACAATAGGGGATAGCAACGTCAGTAAATGCAAACAGCTAACTAAACTTACCTTTAGACCAGTGTATCCATGCATGTAGAGGAAGGGGTGGGGTTAGGACAGCAGGAAGACAGGGAGTTTTTTTTTTCTAATTTGCATAATCCTGCATATTCATAGTTTTTATTTTTTTTTTTTGGTTTTTTTTTTATATGAGGGTAAAGGTGCAGAAATTTTCCTAGACAATTTAGACATGGGGCTAAAAATAGCAAATATTTTATAATTTATAATTAGCATAGATTGTTTGAAAGGTTTAAATTACACATTTAAGGGTAATTTAACTTTTGCTCATCAGGAAAATGTGTGGTGGGGGAGCAGTAATACACAAGCAACTAGCTGTAACTCTCTGTATGCACTAGTTTGGCAGCAAGTGGGGAAACAAACAGGGCGATAACTCTGGCTGGCAAGTTAAGAAGAGCTGAGAACAAGACCATCTGAAAAGAAAATAACTCCAAGCACTTTAAGCCAGATGAGCCCATTAGGTGAAACGCAGTGCACTTTCTTTCTCACTCTCCTCATCACATGTTGCTGTTGGTTACTGCTGTAAGTTTAATAGCCTGAGGCTCTGTTAGCAACTTGCTGGTTTCTGAAGTGAAGCTGGTTTGACACAAGTAGCTACCACTGAGCCAATGTCTTTCTTTTTTATTAAAAACAAAATCCTGCTTGTCCTTGGTCTTACTGTTTATTGTTGTTCTTGCATACTTCTGCTGGGGCTTTTCTTACTCTTTCTAAGAACAAAGATTTCTTTTTGTCCTTCAGGCTATTTGTCATGTCTTTGTTGCAAAGATTTGCCCTGGGATGTGTACAAATAGTTTGTTTCCCCATCCAGCGTGTTTCTTAGGCTATTATTCAAAAATGCGTTGCTGCCACATTTTCAATAAAATGACTGTATTAATTAGAGTTATGTTGAAAAAAGTGATTCAGGGTAAATTTTTGGTAATCTATGTATTGATAGACATGTCAATGCCAAGTAATTCTGTTTGTAAGTAGTGTGCCCGTAGCACTTTTTTATCTGCCTTTTCAATGTCTGGTAAAATACAAAAATATGCACATTTGTTTCCTGTTTTGTTATGTGTCTCTATAAAGACGCAGACCTGGTATCACGAGAATCTAATTATTGAATACATCACTGAACTCCTCCTCTCTCCACTTTGTCAACTGTTCCCCTCTCTCTCTCTCTCTCTCTCTCTCTCTCTCTCTCCCCCTCTCTCTCCCTCTCTCTCTCTCTCTCTCCCTCTTCCTCTCCCTCTCCCTCTCTTCTTGTTCTCTGTGTTAATGTAGTACCTTATACAAGACTGTATAAGCCTAATTGTAGTTTTCTGTCCTTGAAAGAACTTCCTGCAAGTTTTGTGTCCTTCACACTCTCCTCTAAATCTATATAAGGCCCTAATCCAAACATGCAAATGAAGGGTGCATCTTCTTGAATGAGATTTTAATTACCCAGCCAGACCTGTGCCACTGTCAGAGAGAGACAGAGGCAGCTGGCCGAGCAGTAAAGCTAAAGAGAGGCTATAGGACCTACAGGCTTTTAGACTTTAGACGTAGATATTTGAGCTCATTTGCTGAGTGTTTTCAGTGTTAAATAGGCAGGAAGGAAATAGACTTTACTGCCTTTAGTGTTGAAGTGTTATGCTGCTAATTTCAAAGTAGTTTGTTACTAGCCTAAAATAAGCCTAAAGTTTTGTAATTTGCATGATTATTTACGAATATGTGGCTTTTGGAATCTGAAAGTTCCTCATGTCCGAATTGCCCTTCCTCTTGTTGCACAATAGAAAAATTTAGGGATGCACTGAGCAGATGCTTTTTCATGTACGTATCTGCCTACGCGAGAACGTTTATAAAATGCGTTAACTGGGGCTAAATCTTCCTGGATTAGCATTATAGAGAAATGTGACTCTTATTTGTAGAGGGTTACTAATGCAGTATAATAAATGATTTTTTTTTAGTGCAGTAGCTCAGCATTGACTAAACATTCTTTTGTTTCTTCCAGAGTGCAATTATATATTAATATCAGCCTTTTTTTTAAAGCAACTCTCTGCCAGAAATTATGATTCTGATGTTGTGTATCCATAGAAAAATACACTAGTAGTGTTTTCAACTTAGAAAATAGTGCAGCTAAATTGTTAAATGATAAAACTGTAGGGGTGTAAAGATGATGCAATAAATCTTTGACACAGAATTAGAAAAGAAATACTAGTTTAACATTTGTTTTTGTATTTATGTATTTTTGTTGCTCACAAAATGTGCTTGTTGAATATATACCTGGCATAAGTCATTTTCTAAAAAGACATGAAAAAAATCTAAAAATAAATGTACCTAATTATATATATATATATATATGTGTGTGTGTGTGTGTGTGTGTGTGTGTATATATATATATATATATATATATATATATATATATATATATATATATATATATATATATATATATATATATATATATATATAATGTGTGTATATGTATATGTATTTATATATGTAGGTGTGTGTGTGTGTGTGTGTGTGTGTGTGTGTGTGTATAAACTATAAGGCTACATCTCAGAATTCCTTTGGGGAAGAAGTAGCTGCTCAGACTCACATTTTCTCCAAGAGGCTGAAGTTGGCTTCCTGCTCACCAGCTTCTTATTAAAATTTTCCGTTCCACCTTAAATAGAGCAGCAGTAACATGTAACTGGTGCTCCATTTAAAGTGGAACAGAAAATTTGAATAAGGAGCTGGCTAATGCAAAAGCTTTGCGCTTTCCACTCACTCTGGTAGCTGACACATTTGGGTGATGTCTCCACAAATGAGTTAGTTTATTTGAGGTATTAGCACGAGTATTTGATCATCATGTTAAGGAATGTCGGCACTTTGTCGATGTTCATTCTTCCACTCTTTCCATCGTTATTGTGCTCAACTGAGAAACCTCACCATTTCAAACAGCTTGGCTAATAAACCATCCAAGGTGGACTAATCAAATCATTTTTTCCAGTTCAGAGAGCTGTGAGTTTTTTACACTCTTATAGTTAAATATAACTTCTTTTAATAAATATAACTTATAATACATATAACTTTAATAAAAATCCATTCCTGGTGTCACATTTTGTAGCATGACAACTGTGTTCAATTCACAGCATATATCGCCTCTCGACCTCCATATCAAAAAAATCAATATTAATATATGCATCATCCCTAATAAACCAAAACTGCGCTAGAGAAAAGTTTAGTTTGTGGAAAAACAGTTCATGTATGTAATAATGTTCTTACTGAAATACAAGAATGAGCTTTGTTTTGCTACATTCATTATTTCAGTGACACGTACCAGTCTCTCTCACTTTCTCCTTCTTTCTCTCACTCTTCCTCCTGTCCTCCAGTCAAATGAGCGATTTCTACTGAAGATGACATTACTGGAATTAGGGGCCTGAGCCCCAGGGGTGGGTTGTTTTTTCCATCACTGAAGAATGAGGGATAACCTTTACACAGATGCCTCAACTACACTTTTCTGCTGTAGCTCCTTCTTATGGTTTATGATTGCTTGTGGATGCTTTTGTAGTTTTTAGTCCTTCACCTGTTCCAGCAAACCTTTGGAGGGTGTATATTCTCTTTAGTGGATGCTGAGGTTCTGTTCCACTTTTCTTGTCACTTGTCCCTGTGTGGCAGAAGCACAGGATTACAGTGGAGAGTTGCTGCACGCTTGCGGGCAGATGCTCTTCGCAACCTTTATTGTTCTAGCAGCCTCTCCTTTTTTGTCTTCCCTTTCAAATGCATGTCATCTACATTATGCATATCAGCACTGAAAGACTCCAGTTAGACTGCTGGTGGAGGTCTGCTGTCTCTCTTTTTTTCTCGAGTCCCCCCCCCATTTGTCTCTTTCCTCTCTGCTCCGTTCCTCCTGTTCTGTACCCCTATTCAGCTGAATTTATGCATCTCTCTTTTAGTGTGACAGCCGTACTGCACCTTGTTCTGAAGCGTGGCTAAAATGATAATCATTTCAGCAGCAGCTACCCCAAAAGGCATGAACATGGCTTATTTATTTAGCAATGAGCTGATGTTCCATGTTCAGCAGTGTTTCTGCTCATGGTGCAGACTAATTACCATCATGATCTCCAGAACAATATTACCAGACTCCACCAAGCTGAACTGTGGAGTTTATTAGTACAGAGTGAGTTCAGCTGAGTCGCAGCGCCGCATGAGTGTGCTGTATTAGTCTGTTCTCTGCTTTTGATTAAAATGAAATTGAGTATTTGTTCTCCTGTTTCATGGCCCTCATGTGGATGTTACATCTTCATATTGTGTTTATCAGCAGCAGATAATCACGCTGATTTCGCTGAAGGGAGAAAAACGATTTCTGGAACCATTTAGCAGTAAACAACAAGGGAGAGATGAGCGTTTGCATCATTTACAGCAGTACATGTCATTATTGTCTCTTAACAAGTGCTTATTTCATGGCAGCTATGTATTTCATAGACGCGTATATTAACTTGCATGAAGGCTACAATTGCTGAGTTTACTGATAAGAAATTGTGTAGAATATGTTGGGTTCTGGTCCCAATTTAACCCAATTCAGAGTCTGAAATTAAGTCTCAAATGTATCATCCATGGTTGTAACAAAGAACAAGGATACTAAGAGCTAGAAATAATCTATTATAAACTCATTCTGTGATGCTGAATAACTGAATAACTGAGTTTTTAAAGATATAGCTGTAGATCTCACCTTTCAGATTGCCACATATACCAGTTTTTTTCATTCTGGGCTGAATTTGAGGCCAGTACAGTCTGAAATGTCAGACTTTAGTGGTTGATGCTGTATGTATGTGGTGAAAGAAACCAGCGTGACATATTTTTTAGACAAATTGATTATCTATCTATCTATCTATCTATCTATCTATCTATCTATCTATCTATCCATCTATCCATCTATCCATCTATCCCATAGTCCTTTTTTCTCCAGTTTGTCTCTAGCTTTTCATCTCTGTGCTAGTCTCTCTCTTTGTTCACTCTCATGCTCCCGCTTTTCTTTTTTCCCTTTTCCTTTTAATTCCCACTGTGTCTCGCCTGCATGTGTGTTGAGTGCAGCTATGCACATTTTCTGATTTGGTATGGTTTTTAATTCTGAGGTCAAGATTCCATTTGATTTTCAATATTTTGATAGAATTTGGATTCTTAGTTATATTCTGCTCAGATGGTTTTGCTTAGATAAATAAGTAGTCAAATTGAACTTTTTCAGTGCCTGCTGCACTAGACCACTTACAAAATAAGCCCTCAAAATCACAACTCCTAGAATGTGTAAGTGGCAATTTACAAGTGGTTTATAACAATGATACTGTGATGCAACAATGAACTGTGATGCACAATGATAAAGTTATACTGTTATCCACAGATATTTGCTTAAAAAAAAACTCCAGATGTTTACATTTGACTGATATTTCATACTGACGTATACTGAACTCCCGAAGAGCAGAATGTTTAGGTGATGGTCCCTGTGCTAAAATTTCTGCATTTTATTGAACTTGCTGCATTTGTAAAGTAATACAAAATAAATGCTGTATGGTAATCTAGGTGGATTTAGTCCCAGTTTCTGCTTGGATTTGTTCTCCTTTAAAAAGTCTGACATCAGCGGATATGTACATTAAAATGTCGGTTACCGCCATCAGCCCAGAATTCCCATGTCAATGCATGCCTATTTATAAGCGACTGTCATTTGAGCAGTGCATGCATAGCACAAGCCCCTCTCCCTCCCGTCCCACTTTACTTTATGATGCACCCATATGCCTAGTATTGATCATTGACAGTGGTTTCCATGAAAGATAGCAGACCCTTGGAGGAAATGAGCAATACAGTTTAAGAGCCCATATCATGGAAAATGTCCTTGCTTTTTTCAAAATTAGAGTTTGATACAGTATGTAAACATAGTTTAAAATTTCAAAACTTAACTTTCCCTTCCCTGTCCATGCAGTCCATATATGAAAACTAAGCTGCAAAAACAGCCTGTTTTGAATTTGTTGTTTTGATGATGTAAAAATCAATACATTTACACATATCTGCCTGTTAAGCCTACAGCAGTTTAATTCCACAGATTTATGGTGAAGTTAGAAGTGTTTTAGCCTAGACTGTTTTTTGAACGAAGCACAGCTAATCAAAACAGAGCATACATATATCAATCTTAAAGGCACAGTAACAAAACAGCCTGTTCAGTTCTAAGGCATAAAAGAGATTCTAAATGGCCATGTAAAAATGAAATATGTTTTTGTTTCATAAAGCCGCACAAATGTAAGTGGAAAATAAGTGGACAAGCCAGATAATATGATATGGACATACTTAAATCTCAATACACTATTTTGGACAATCATTTTTTCATTTTTTTTGTTGCTGAATTGAAATTTAAGTGATGTGTCCAGGACATCAACAGTTCCAGGATGCATATGGAACTGCACTTGCTGTGCTGCGTTCCTCCTCCTGATTTCAGGAACGTGTCTGCTCTGGCCATGCGCATTCCTCACTGCATTTGCCTCACTGCATTTCAGTTTATACTATTAATCAGACACACACACACACACACACACACACACACACACACACACACATACACACACATATACACACACACACACACACACACACACACACACACACACACACACACACACACACACACACACACACACACAGTTACCTGCAGGCTTCATAAAGCCCCTACTCAAAGAGATGTATACACCCCGTCAAATGCTTATGATGGAGTGGCAACCCAGCCACTCGTGCAGCGTATGAGTCTCCTGTGTGAAGAAAGATGGAGGAATGGAAATGTTCCACCACCAGGCCTGGACTATTAGTACAATGTCAGGACCTGCATTTAGCAAACCTGTAAAAGATGAATAAAATAATAATGTAAGCAAAGAAAGGTAATGGCTTGTGATGGCTCGTCTGATAGCAGCATATGTAGTAAATTAAAGGAGAGCACATGCTGAGCTTCTGAGAAGTTGTTTCTGCAATGTGGAAGGAATTAAGGAAGTGACAGTTTCACTGAAACCAGCTGCAAAACATTTCTCTGACTTTACAACCTTCACAACCCAACATGAGGTGCTGTTTTAAGGTGGAACTTCCTTGGGATCTGACACTGATCCACCAGGGCTTTTCCAACAGCAGCTCTTAGACGCAGTTAAGCTGCAGTAGAAAGTGTCCATGTGTTCATCTCAAACCTCCTGTGCATGATTTCATTATGCCCAGTAGTACTGTGTGATATGTCATCTGTGTTTGCATGTCAGAGATGGTTCCACATAGCCATATTGATTTTACCAATCCTGATGGATAGCAAATGCTCAAAAGCAATGTGTTTCATTTGCCGGGTACTTCAGATTGTTTTGAAAGAACAGTTCAGTATGTATATATATATATGTATGTATATATGTATATGTGTATGTATGTGTGTATATATATATATATATATATATATATGTGTATGTATGTGTGTGTGTATATATATATATATATATATATATATATATATATATATATATATATATGTATGTGTATATATGTATGTGTATGTGTGTGTATATATATATATATATATATATATATATATATATATATATATATATATATGTGTATGTATGTGTGTGTATATATATATATATATATATATATATATATATATATATATATATATATATATATGTGTATGTGTATATATATATGTATGTGTGTATATATATATATATATGTATATATGTGTGTGTGTGTGTGTGTGTGTGTGTGTATATATATATATATATATATATATATATATATATATATATATATATATATATATATGTATGTGTATATATGTATGTGTATGTGTGTGTATATATATATATATATATATATATATATATATATATATATATATATATATATATATATATATATGTGTATGTATGTGTGTGTATATATATATATATATATATATATATATATATATATATATATATGTGTATGTGTATATATATATGTATGTGTGTATATATATATATATATGTATATATGTGTGTGTGTGTGTGTGTGTGTGTGTGTATATATATATATATATATATATATATATATATATATATATATATATATGTATATGTGTGTGTGTGTAATGTAAATGTTTACAGTAATTGTCTTTAACTGTATCCTTTCTGTTTCGGATTAGTATTGACCACAGTAAGGTGTTATTGTCTACTGTTTTCGTCCTAGAAATTTCATATTATTTTAAAAAAGTATTGTGATATTGAATTTTACCCATACTTAATTATAAGAGACCGGCATTGCCGTAGAAGAACCCTTTTTTTTTCCCTACATAACCTTTCAGAGGACCAATGTGTGTGGCCATTGGTGAATCGCACAGCCCCAAGAACAAGATGTAAAGAAATGAAGAAATAAAAGTCCATGTATTTTAAAGAGATAAACCGTGATTGTTGTTCAGTTATTCTTTTCACTGCACATGGGGGTTCAGTTTTTCTGGTTTGTGTTCAGGTGGAGGTCACTGTGATTGTAGTAGGCTGGTCCAGAAAAAAAGTAAAGGGCTAAATTGAGTTCATAGTCCAGCCCTCTTTGTAAATGTGCAGTGCATTTGTGTATTTGAGCATGACGAGTGAGGGAGAATGCGGGAGTACTGGCACTGTTGGACAGAAGGGCTCTGCTCTTCATGTTTAAGCGGCTCTGGTAACTCTGTTTCCTGTAAAAAGATGACTCCCTAGCCTTTTCCCTCCTTTCCTCTTGTTTGTTTCATCTCTCCACCTCTCATCTGGCTGAGTGACCTGGGCAGTGTAAGGAGCTGATGAACTGTCGTTTGATCCTGATGGAAGATATTATGGTAGTGGGAGAGCAGAGGAAGACTGCTTTAACTCCTCTCTTTCTCCCTTTCATCCTCAGCATGCTGCTCTTTCACAGGTCTGTTCTGCAGCAGGCCACTCCTAGTCACACTGGCCTGCATGTGATGGAGAGCAGGATATGTTTTAGTGACAGTGGTTCTTGGGGTGGAAAGGTTTGCGAGGAGTGTGTGTGCATGCGTCACGCTTAGAGGAAGCTGAAGTTGCTGTTTAAGTTTAATAGCGAGTCTGGTGTGATCATGCTGTGCCTTCAGTCAGTGACTTCACACAGTGAACCACACATACAGCAAAGGAGACCCCTAACAAGTAATTCACCCCATCTCTGTCATGCTTCCTCTCTGTTTTGATGGGATAGAGTGTGTGCCACAGGCTGTAAGCTGTAATGGTAGGACACCAAGTTAAAATAAGTTAATGTAAAAATGTTAAGTAATTTCCATTGTCCATATATTTAATAATATTTAAAAGTCGTGCTACCTTTCCTTTTAAAAATGACATGTAGTCAGTATTTGAAATGGGCAAGTAAAAATGTGCTGCATGTTTATTGGATGATTAGATTACCACAATCAGATCACAGTGTAGTAAAACCAGTAACGCACACGTAACGTACTTGTTGAACTTGTGGCTTATTATTGAACATTAACTGTGTGTGTGTGTGTGTGTGTGTGTGTGTGTGTGTGTGTGTGTGTGTGTGTGTGTGTTATAGTCCTGTTCCATGCTGATGACTGAGTTGTGGGATCATCACTGTTAGTGCCAGCCATCTGTTACACTACCAGATATCACAGAGCCTGAACATGAACACACACACGCTGAATCACCAGATAGCTCCATTAAAAATGAAACCAAAGCAAACTGACCACCTAACTTCTCATCTGTACCCCTTTAGAGGTTGTCAGTAGGAGCTTTACCCCAAATGTGGAACCCAAAAGGTTTGGACAGAAACAATTATTCTTCAGTTTGCATCAAATCTGTAGAAGAGGTCGCTTTACTGGCTGCTGTGTGAAACACTGTGTATGCTAATTCATAGTTTCTTTCTTGTTGTCTCTCCTTTTCCTAACCTGCCTGCTGGCCTTTTGATTGACTGTGTAGTGTCAGGGTTGTGCATGTTTTCAAGGTGACTGTGTTACACTTGCAAATCCAGTGGGCATAGGAGCTCATAGCAGCAGCAGCATGATCTGTAACAGTCTGCTCCAAAGCAGCATGCCTAATTACCAGTCCAATCAAACTAATAGCTCCTGTCTTATCAGTGGACTGATTCTAATAATTAACACAGGATGGTATTTAAATACAGACATTTATGGCTATTTTGCAATTATTATAATCATTTCTTTTGAAATTTTCATTTCTGTAAAAAAATGAATAAAATAAAGAGATGAACTGTTTAGGTTATGTAATAACGCGTAGCCCTTTAGAAGGGTAAACTGTTTACTATATGGTCTTCTTTGGGCACACCTGTTTATGCTCGATTTCCTCTATAGGGACGTCATAACAGTAGCAGTTCAGTTGTGTCTCTGAATTGCCAGAGAAAATGCAATTTTTGACTGGAAATGTTCTCAAAGGTGGATGAGCAGGAGAGCATTTGAAAACATGAAATTGGCTACAAATGTGCTGGTGTAAGTAAATCTCATTAGGCAAAACACAGATTTCTGCAGGTCAGCAACACCATGTTGCTCAATTACAGTTTTCATTTGTAATCCATGGAAGTGAGCAAATGATTCTACAGCCGGTTTTGACTGTTCTGCACACATGACATTTGCATGGTGCATAATTTCACACACATGCAGTATATGCATATGCATGATTAGTGGCTGACTTGTCTAAATTTACATTCTATTAAGTAATCTCTGTCACTGAAGCATTGTAATTGTTGACTGTTTGGCTGTCTGTCTGTCTCTTGGAGTGTATGAATTAGGGTGTCACTGAAGTCTTTCATTTTCTTCCTCTATTACATTTTTAGTCCTCAGGGTCACTTGTCTATGGTGTGGGTGGAAAAAGGAATGAGAGAGCAAGAGAGATAGGAGCGATCGAGCTAGGGTCAGTAGTTGATATGCAGTGGGCTTCTTTAGTGTCGGGCTGTGTTTCTGCTGCACTGCTCCAGTCAGAAGTGAGACTCGCTCAGAATGTATATGTATGATCATGCAACATTCACCTGTCTATGAAACCCAGTCTGTAGGCACATTAAAGGGGATTGCAGCTGCAATGTTGCACATTAGGGATGTAAATGATTAACGAATTAGCTGTTAACCGACAAATAAACAGTTGTTTGAGCAATGCTACTGGTTAAAAAAACAGTAATTTTAGTTTTTCATTTCCAATAAACAACTGTTATTATGTGAATAGGCGAGTTTAACATTTAGGTTGCTTAACAACAATAGGCCTTTGGTTCCACTGTATAGGCCTATTAAATAATGAAGTGGTGTTGACCACTGATTTGTCAGACAATGCTACAACTACAATTAGGTACCATAACGAAGGCAAGCATCTGCAAGTATATGCGTAGTAATTATAACTTGAGAACTTTAAAATATAAAACTTTCAGTAGCCTCTCATTGTAGATTAAATTCATCTGATCTCCAAGTTTTGGTCATATAATTTTGAAAATATTGTAGTTGTCAGCCCCTCAGATTAAACAAATATGTTAATGCAGTTTCAGGCTGTTTACTTCATGTTCACACTTACATTACTTGGTCCATATAAGGAACACTGTGTTTATCTCCTGAATTTTGTAAGCCTGCAGATACATGGATCTGTATTACTAATCTGTTACTGAATGACTGTAGAGAACATTTTTCATTGGCATATATTCAATGGCAGTGTTTTTGTGTTTGACCTATAATAAAGTGGTTTTAAGGACAAGTTCAGGTGAGGAAATTCCATTATCTTCTCAGCCTAAGTGTAAAGTCCACCAACAGATCTAAAATTTCCTTATTGTATGCTGACAGTGTCTTCTTTGCACAAAATGTAAACAGACCTTACCTTACCTTGGACTGGCTCTGGTTGGCACAGAGGCAGCCTGTACTGTCAGCCAACAACACATACTTACAGGAAGAGTGCACAAGCTGTTATTGCAGGCCTACATTGTGATTAGAAGAAAATTATATTGATTGTCAAAAGTATTTGCTGCATTTATTAATTGTGTTTAATAAAGATGGTGCTGTTCTGGAAGCATTATATTATGTGCAGCTCCAGTCTGACAACTTTCAACTGGTACTTTTCTCCTGAAGTATGAATTATGCTTTTGCATACCAATTACAGCCAGACACATGAACATGCATGGAATAGTGAGCTGAATAAGTGTGTTTCAGGGTTTAAGCAGTCTGTTTCAGGCCAGGGGACTAAAGTTTGTTAAGGTTATGTCAGTAATTTGCACTTTTTTCAGTGGCCCTTAAGGCATTGTGGCTGGTAATAAAATGGCAGCCAAGATTATATGTATTGTGAAATAAAAGTATATTATTCTCATATAAATGAGAAAATTTAATTATCACTGTTATGAATATGTTGGTCCAATAGTGGAATTAGAAACAATAATTGAAACCTATTTTTTAGTGATCTATCTTTTAGGTCACACATGCTCTGATGCACATGTAATCACTAGTCCTGGGCATTTCCATCATTTTTCACTCCATCAACAAGCATGAGTAGCATAGTGGATACACACAGGAGACTAAGTTTTAATATAAAAACAATATTGTTGTCAGCCACAAGAAGATGTTACGTATCATATCAGGCCAGAAAGTCCATAACTGTGATATCCTATTGTGAGTCCATCGGAAATGTAACAGTGTTTCTCTGTCTGGGTCTGTACTTAGCTGTTCTTTGTGTGTTATTTTTCAGGTATGGAGTCTAGAGAGAGATTGTCCCCTACACACCCCCAACCGTCCATCAGATCTACTGCCTCCCATTCTGCATCATCACTGAACCAAACGAGCAAGAGCGGTATGAGAACACACATGCAGTCACTGTCATAGATTAACATATGCTTGCACACATAGCACTAATTTTTTTGCGCTCCTGTAACACCCGTAAAAGAAGCGGAGAAAATATAATTTTCTATCAAATAAAGCAAGGTTTTGCAAGGATCTGTGGACACGATACTTGCAGGCCAAAAATGCTGAAAGTATGTTTAAAATATATATATATATATATTATTAATTAATGTATTTATATATATATTCGTATATATGTATTTTGTTTTAAATGCACTTTATAATTTTTTTCTTTGAAAAATAATAGATGATGTAACATAAAGACACACAGATTGTTGTAGATGTAACCAGTGCCATGTGTGTAGGCTATGTTTGTATTCATCTAAGCTAACGCTACATGTAAGCCTAGACAAATACATGACAGAAACATGTAGAAAACCGAATTTCCTTCGCTTTCTTTAAGTAAAGGAGTTTGAACTAATATGTATGTTTGTTTCAAATCGTACCATTTACTACCCAGTCTGTGTAGTTTATATATGGAAACTAAGCTGCAAAAACAGCCAGTTTAAATTCATTGTTTCTGTGATATCATGAGAATCAATTTATTCACATACAGTGCTGTGAAAAAGTATTCCCCCCCCACCAAAATTTCACCAAGAGCGCATCAACGACTCCTCCAGGAGGTCACAAAGAACCCAGACGAACATTCAGAGAACTGCAGCTCTCACTTGACTTAGTCAAGGTCAATGTACATGATTCACAATAAGAAAGGAACTGGGCAAAATGGCAATAATGGAGCAAGACACAAACCACTGCTGACCAAAAAGAGCACAAAGGCTTGTCTCATAATTGCCAGTAAAAACTTGTAAATGACTACCTAAACTTTTGGGATAATATTCTTTGGACTGATGAGTCAAAGGTAAAATGTTTTGGAAGACATGGATCCCGTTACATGTGGTGTAAAGCTAACACCGCATTGCACCATAAGAACATCATACCAACAGTCAAACATGGTGGTGATAGTGTGATGCTCTGGTGCTGCTTTGCTTCTGTAGGACCTGGACAACTTGTCATTATTGATGGAACCATGAATTCTGTTCTGTCAGAAGATCATGAAGGGGAATGTCCACCCATCAGTTCATGACTAAACTCAAGCGCAATTGGGTTATGCAGCAGGACAGTGATCCAAATTAGCTCAAAGAAAGAAAATTAAGGTTTTGGAGTGGCCAAGTCAAAGTCCTGATTTAAATACCTTTGAGATGCCATGGAAAGACCCTAAATGGGCAGTTCATGCTCGAAAATTGCCCATTGTAGCTGAATTAAAACAATTCCGCAAAGAGTTGTTGGCCAAACTTCCTCCACAGTGATGTAAAAGTTATCACAAACATTTGATTGCAGCTGTTACTGCCAAGGGTGGCATAATCCATTATTAGGTTTTGAGAGGCAGTTTTTTTTTTCACATGGGCGAAACAGGTTTTGAATAAGTCTTTATCTTCAGTAGATGGAATGATTTAAAAGCTGCGTTTTGTGTTTCCTCGTGTTGTCTTTATCTCATATTAAATTGGTTGGCTGATCTGAAACAAACAAATGCGACGAATTAGCAAAAATAGAAGAAGGGCAGATACTTTTTCACGGCACTGTATATCCACCTATTCAGCCTACAGCAGGTTAGACCCACATTCATGCTGAAGTCCTAAAGAGTCTTTCAGCTCTGAATGCTTTTTTGAAAGAGGCACAATACAGGGCAGCCAATCTGAACAGAGCACATTTACGTAGATCAGTTACAGCTACAGAAACAGACTGTTTAATTGTAAGGGATAAAGAGAGGTTGGAAAATGATCATGGAAACATAATTTCTGACCATTTTTGGTACATAAATCTATGCAAATGTTAAACGTGGACCTCAATGGGGAAAAAATTAAGTACTAGAAACAAGTGGACACATTCTCTTGAGAGAGTTCCTGTCCATTTTAGCCCACTCTAATCTAATTTTATTTCATTTTAGTTGCACATTTCAGAGTTTGTGTGTGCCTTTTTCAGCATTTCACCTGCTGTTCCGAATTCAGAATTTGAGGTCTGGTGATTTTGCTGTGTAGTCAAACTGTCCCACTGTTCCATCATGTCTGTTGAACCACTCACATACAGACACCTATAGCTGTCATCCTGGAATGTGGCAATGTCAATGTTGTGTTGTGCTTGGATATAAGACATATAATCAGTGGAAGACACTGGCGTAAAGCTTACCTGACAGGATTGGTACCATCATTAAGACATTGGATGCATAACCAAGTGTTATAGAGGAAATTATGCCTGTGTTTAATTCTTTGTCCAGGGTGCTTATTTATCTAGCTGCTCTAATGCTTCTATTTCACATGAAGAGTTCAGTTAAAACTGCGTTATGATGCTACATTCACCTTGATGGA